>NW_004443942.1:16457008-16458118 GCF_000243295.1 Trichechus manatus latirostris
CTGCTACTCTGCTGAATCTTTCTATTAGTTCCAGTAGATTTCTCGTGGAGTCTTTAGGGTTTTCTATGTACAGTATCATACCATCCGCAAACAGGGACACTTTAACTTCTTCATTACCAATTTGGATGCCCTTTATTTCTTTTTGTTGCCTTATTGCTCTAGCTAGAATTTCCAGCACAATGTTAAATAAGAATGGTAATAAAGGGCATCCTTGTCTTGTTCCCATTCTCAACGGGAATGTTCTCAGCCTCTCTCCATTAAGAATGATGTTGGCCATTGGTTTTGCATAGATGCCCTTTATTATGTTGAGAAATTTTCCTTGCATACCTATTTTGCTGAGAGTTTTTATCAGGAATGGGTGTTGGACTTTGTCAAATGCCTTTTCTGCGTCATTTGAGATGACCATGTGATACTCTTCTTTCCTTTTATTTATGTGGTGGATTTCATGGATTGATTTTCTAATGTTGAACCATCCTTGCAAACCTGATATGAATCTTACTTGGTCATGGTGTATTATTTTTTTGATATGTTGCTGAATTCTATTGGCTAGAATTTTGTTGAGAATTTTTGCATCTATATTCATGAGAGATATTGGTCTGTAATTTTTTTTTTTTTTTTGTGGTATCTTTGCCTGGTTTTGGTATCAGCGTTATGCTGACTTCACAGAATGAATTCGGACGTGTTGCTTTCTTTTATATGCTCTCAAATAGCTTGAGTAGTACTGGTTCAAGCTCTTCTGTGAATGTTTTGTAGAATCCTCCAGTGAAGACACGTCGGTCTGGGCTTTCTTTTGTTGCGACTGTTTTTATACCTTTTCAATCTCTTTTCTTGTTATGGGTCTGTTCAGATTTTCAACATCACTTTGTTGTAGTTTGGGTAGGTAGTGTGCTTCTGGAAATTTATCCACTTCCTCTTGGCATTCAAATTAGTTGGAGTATAGTTTTTCATAATATTCTGTTATGATCTTTTTTATTTCAGTTGGGTCTGTTGTAATGTTGCCCATTGCATTTTTTATTTGGGTTATTTGCGTCCTCTCCTGTTTTTCTTTTGTCAGTCTGGCCATTAGTTTGTCGATTTTGTTGATTCCTTCAAAGAACCAACTTTTGGTTT
>NW_004443942.1:16458900-16560465 GCF_000243295.1 Trichechus manatus latirostris
TGGATCATCCCCTTAATCATTATATAGTGTCCTTCTTTGTCTTTTATGGTGGATTTTGTTTTAAAATCTATTTTATCTGAGATTAATATTGCCACTCCTGCTCTTTTTTGGTAGTTGTTAGCTTGATATATTTTTTTCCAACCTTTGACTTTTAATAAATTCATGTCTTTGTTTCTAACATATCTCTCTTGTAGACAACATATTGATGAATCCTGTTTTTTTAATCCATTTTGTCACTCTCTGTCTCTTTATGGGTGAATTGAGTCCATTTACATTCAGTGTAATTATTGATAGATGTGAGTTTGTTGCTGTCATTTTGTAGTGCTTTTTTTTTGTGGTGCTGATGTTTTCTTTGTTCTTCTTACTCTCTTGTGCTGAGTTACTTTTGTTTGTGGATTTGTTTTTTTCGTTTCTTTAGTTTTTGTAGATTTTGTTTTTGCTGAGACTTTATGTATTTCCTCTTTATTCTTCTGAGTATGTTTGTTAACTTTCTTTGTGGTTACCGTGAAACTTACCCTTGTCTTTCTAAGTTTGAAGCAGTCTATGATTTCTTGGTATCGCCTTGCCTTCCTTCCCATTAGAAGATTCTATACCTGCACCGTTTATTCCATCATTTATTGTTCTGATGTTGTTGTTATTCACAGATTAACTGCTCTGATTTCCTGTTGTATTACTTTTGGTTTTGTGTAGTCCTTGAGAGTTCATTTCCTAGATTGGTATCTGGCTAGTACGATTCTGTGTCCTAGAATCTTGTTAGTTTTGTTTTGTTTTTACATATTCCCTTAATTTCTGTTTATCTGGAAATGACCTAATTTCACCAATATATCTGAATGAGAGTTTTGCAGGATATATTATTCTTGGCTGGCAATTTTTTTTTTTCAAGGTTTTATATACGTCATCCCATTGCCATCTTGCCTGAATGGTTTCTGCCGAATAATCTGAGCTTAGTCTTATTGTTTCGCCTCTGTTTGTGCCTTCTTGTTTTTCATGAACTGTTCTCAGCATTCTTTGTTTGTCTTCGGTTTTCGCAAGTGTGATTATGATGTGTCCTGGTGATTTTCTTTTGGGATCTATACTATATGGGGTTCGTTGAGCTTCTGGAATGGTCAGCTTTTCATCTTTCATGATATTGGGGAAGTTTTCTGTCAGCAGTTCTTCAATGATCCTCTCTGTGTTTTCTGTTTTCGCCCCCTGTTCTGGAACTCCTATCATTCTCAAATTTTTGCTTTTTGATTGTATCCCGCATAACTCTCAGGGTCTCTTCATTTTTCTTTGTTCTTTTTTCTGAGTTTTCCTGAAACAGAGTTGTATCCAAGTGTTTGTCTTCAATTCCACTGATCCTATCTTCTACCATTTCACATCTGCTCCTCAGCCCTTCTATGACACTGTCCATTTCTGAAATCTTGTTGTTTGTCTTTTGGATTTCTAATTGTTGTTTTTATATAATTTCTATTTGTGAATTTGTTTTGGAACTTTGTTCCTGCATTATTTTCCTGAATTCTTCCATAATTTTGTCTGTATTTACCATGAATTTGTCTTTTTTTTCCTCATTTTTGTCTTCTGTTTGCTTCAACTCTTGGAGAATTCTGAGTATTAGAGATTTGAATTCCCTATCAGGTAGTTCTAGTTCATTTTCTTCCACTGCAAAGTCATCTGGTGTTTTATTTTGGACACCTACTGGAACCATCCTGTCCTGTTTTTGTAAATGTTTTGATATTGTCTGCTGTTTTCAGGGCATTCAGTAGTTATTTTTCTCATTTATTGATTGTAGATTTGTTTGTTTCATCCTTTTGTTTTAAAATTTGGCTGTGTCTGAGCAGGTGGGCTGTGTGTTCTTTGTTGTCTTCTCATCTTTGGGCACGATACTTTTTGCCTCCTTCTCCAATTGGCAGGGTCAGTCACTCTGATATGGTACAGCAGGGCAGGTCTAGCTGAAGAGGAGTTCCTGGAATGGGTTGTTTGTGGCACTTACTACAGCCGCAAGGGCGGGTCAGTAATCAGCACAGGGCAGGTTCTGGTAGGCCATAACTGTACTGCTTGGTGGTGTGATGTTAAGCTCATGCTGTAGATAGGAAGGATGGAGGGGGGAGATTGGCATGAGGGGAGCTAAGATGGTTATAGGAGAGAGGAACAGGAGCCAAAAACATACAAACAAACAAAAAAGAGTGCTAGGGGAGCTTACCATTGGAGTGGAGAGATGAGAGGCTATGAAATGGAGAAAAACAAAAAGGGGAAGAAGAAGGAAAAAAAAGAAAAGAAAAGAATGAATAAATAAAAATCAGAAAGAAAAAAGAACAACAAAGTTCCCAGGGATCCCACTGGTGTGGCTATGAGGTCTGGCGAAGTTGTTTCTAGTTGTTACAGTATAGCCTGGCTAGAAGGCGTAGAGGTATTCAGTGCCAGGTATTCAGGGAACAGTAAGAGATGAAAGGTATAGGGAGGCAAGAAACTGAGTAATGAAGAAAGACAAAAAGTGAAAAAGAGGAAAAAGAAAACAAAACAAATTAAAAGAAAAGAAGAAGAAGGACAAGATAAGCCCCCCAAAAAACAGAGAAAAAAAAAGTGCAAAAAAAGAAATGCCCTCAGGGATCCCTCTGCAGGTCTGCACCAGCTGAGGGAGTAGGTCCCAAGCCATGTAGCACTGCCCGGCCAGAACGGGCTCCCAACTCGAGAAACGGAAAAGAAAACAAACAATTCAAAGCAAACAAACAAACAAAAGCCCCGGGATCCCACCAGCTTGGCAGCCCAGACCAGGAAGCAGTTCCACACTCTAATGGAGCTCCACAGCCCCTTAGCAAGAAGCAAAGATGGCGCCTGGAGCCAGGTATTTGAGTGAAAGGAGGGGGAGGTGGTGAGAGATAAGGAAGAAATCAAAAGAAGCAGAAATAAGCCACACCAGCAGCAACAAATGGCACTCAGGGAGCCGACCTGTGTGGGCGGGTAGAATCCAAACAGCCAGTGCTTCCCAGCCAAGAGACTGTGGCCATGGGAAGCAGAGGATGTCGAGTGGGGGTGAAGATTGGTGGGGGGGTGGGAAAGCGTATATCACAAATTACTGGTTGTTCTGTCTCCTGCTGGAAGCTCCGTGATGCTGCTTTCTCATACCCCCATTTGCTGGTCTCTGATAGGAGTCCAAGACGGTGGATCCACGCTGCGTTCGCTGATATGGGACCTCTGCATGAATCTCTCCTCGCTCTCCTTTCTCTGTCAGTTTTATCACTCCATTTGGTGCTTGGTTGAGTTCTTTATCTCTTCATTTGATGTTTTAGGGTTTCAGGATTGCTATTTTCTCTGTTTGGCTTAGTTTTTTGGGTCTTTGCTGTGGAGGGGCGGCGTGGTGCTTCTGCCTAGAGTGCCATTTTGCCGGAACTCGTCACAGATGCATTTTTAAATCAATATCAGTAGCCACAATTCCCTATTTTACACCATTTAGTTATTTTTTATGAAACATTCACAGTTCTAACTTATCGTAATCTTACAACCTTGTGAAGAATATGTGTTTCAGATTATTTCAATTTTCTTTTTTTTTTTGAGGTAAGAAATTGAGGTTCAGATAAATTAAATCACTTTTCTACGATTTTAAATTAGCTTGGACACAGTTCAGGTCTTCAGACACAAAAAAAAAAAAAAGCCTCAGTTCACGTACTATTCTCTCTGCATATGTTGGTGAGGACCTCACTAGACCTTCTATATTGTAGATTGTGGGAACAGAAGCAGAATATTTGGCTATAGCTGTTAAGGAGCACTCTATGGGGCAGTTCTACTCTGTCCTATGGGGTCACTATGAGGTGGAATTGACTGGATGGCAACAGGTTTGAGTTGTTTTTTTTTTTTTTTGGTTTTTTTAGGGAACAAGCTAGGAGCATTTTAGTTACGTCTGTGGCTGATAACCTTGAGATTATTTGACCAGTCAGAATTTAAAAACGAAGTATTGTTCACCCCAAGGTATTAAATTAAGTTGCTCAAATGTATGTTTATCTTTCACTTTCAACTGTATTTATATAGCATCAATAGAAATTCATTATTACATCAGGAATCTTTTAATAGTTTGAAACAGCTAACACCTTGAGAATGTTGAAGGCTTGTATCCTCTCCTTGATAAAATATGTATGCTGAAAAAGCTTTACGTACATTTTCAGGCATTTTGAATTTTCCGTAAAGTCTATACTTGGACTCCAAATTACGAATTCCTTTCCTTTCAACCTCACTATCACCATTGTTGCCACTAGCTATTAGCTATTTATGTGCTGGGCATAGTTCTGTGTGCTTTATATGGGACATCTTATTTTATCCTAATGACAACCATATGAGATAGGTACAGTTATCTCCCCAATTTTCTACATGAGGAAATGAAGTTATAGGTTGTATTCTTATGATAATTATTTTCCAAAATTATATCTGAGAACCACGTATAATTGTTTGTGTATGTGTGTGTGTGTGTGTTTACATCTTCCAAATAATGTATCACAATGTTGACTCCAACTCATCTAGCCTTGAGCCTCTGGGAACCCTATTATGTGAATTTCTCTACAGATGAAAATTTCCTTTACTGTAAAATCAATTTTCTATAATTAATCTGGTCTAATTGGTGGTGTACTATTTTCTGGAATATGGCCATGCCAATGGATTGAACGTTTGTTCTAATTTTTTTCTCTTTTGTAAAGAAACCATCTATTTTTAGAGAGGCTAAACTTTCTAGGCTGTTGAGACTGAGATACTTTGAAAAATGGTGCTAAATATAATCAAGTCAAGTTATAAATCATTAATATCCCAAATTGCATGAGCTGCTGAATTTAGTAATATAATACAATTCAGTACTGATGAAGAGAAAAATCCTTAGGCTTTTATCTTTCTGGAATCCTTTGTCATTGCTAAATGATCATAGTAAATGTTCCTGAAAACAGCCTGATGATTTTTCTGCTCATCGATGTCTTACTGTTAAAATGCAATTCCTTTCAAAGAATATGAATTCCTGTGAAACTAATAAAGAGCTTAAGATATTTTCCACTCTAGGGGTAATTCTCTATGTTTGTCAAATTACAGCTGTCTCAGTTTGTTCTTGCTGGGCCTTTTAAGATCCAGAGGAGATACCAAAATGCTACTAAGTTAGTCAGAATGTAAATGAAAATAAGACTTAACTCTCATTCTTGATACTGATGACACAGCCTTGTGGTGTAAGTAAGACATTTTTGGACGTAAACCATGCCAGTAATCTCTGCATTGATTATTGGATCAGAGATTTTGACATCCAGGCCCTGTTATATTTTGCCACAGAAAGACAGTAATAGGAGTTCACTTCCCTCCCTTTAACAATTCCAGATAAATTGAAGAAGACTACAATAACTTCTCTATTTCATGCAACAGAACCTTGAATTTGTGTGGAAAACAAAACAAAACAAAATGAACCAAAAAAACCAAACCTGTTGCTGTCGAGTCGATTTATAGCGACCCAGTTCATGGTAAATGCTAGCATATTCTATAACAGGAGCACACTAGGAAGGGGCACAGCCTCATGGAGGAATGATTTGAAAGATATTCAGTGGTTCTCTGACAGAAAATTCTCTCTTCTTCTGAGCTTTGTACAATTTTAAAAGCTTCTGTAAGTATCTAAAGAATCATGATATACGAGTCATAGAAGGGATCTTAGCAATTTTTCAAGTTTATGGTTTCTTTTTGCATATGGGAAATCTCTGGATAAGATGACTTAAGGCAATAGTTTTAGTCTGGCTGATAAGAGAATCATCCTGGAAGCTTAAAAAAATTACCTATACTCAGGCCTTTTCCCCAGAAAGTTTGATTCTTGGGTCTACTTAACATTTAATCAGAATATCTGGGATGGGAGCCAGGTATTTTTTTTTTTTTTTTTTTTTTAACAGAGATCTTCAAGTGATTGAAATGTGCAGTGGAGGTTAAGACCATAGGGTTAAATGATTTCCTAAGGCTACAAATGTATTAAATAAATACCAGCAGGAAAAGCATTAATTCTAATGACCTGAGTTATCAGCATCATTCTGCCTACCAAGAACCACAAATTTGGTAGCCAAAATGTTAGTGCAATACTGTTCAAGAGCGATAACCCATACTCTGTTATAAAAAGCAAGGAGATTTATTGAAGGTTCTAAAACAGTCCAGACCAGGGAAAACGTCTGATTTTATCGAGTGAACAAGCACTTCCAAAATAGCGAAGCTGCAGAGAACTTTTAACGGGTGAGAACAAAGAACCTGATTTTGATTGGGCATTACAAAAGGGATTGGTTACAGTACCTACCAGCAGAGGAATAGACCCGCCCCAAAACCAAACAAAACCCAGTGCCTTTGAGTCTATTCCGACTCACAGCAACCCTATGGGACAGAGCAGAACTGCCCCATAGGGTTTCTAAGGTTGTAATCCTTAAGGCAAGGAAGCAGACTGCCACATCTTTCTCCCTTGGAGTGGCTGGTGGATTCGAACCGCCAACCTTTCTGTTGGCAGCTGAGCACTTTAACTACTGTGCCATCAGAGCTCCTTAATGTATCCACGGCGGGGGTGGGGCGGGGGAGGGTGAATGATTGATTTTAAACCAGATCAGTTTCAGCTTGGAGTCCCTTGAAACGTAAAGATCATTAAGGACAAGTGAGTTAAAGCCTAGGTGACTACAGAATAGATTTTCTGAGATTGGATTATTAAGATAACTGGCTTAAAGCAAAATTATTTCTTGAGAACATTTTTGGCAGCCATTGAGCATTCTTCTGACATTCTTTTTTGCTTAGTCACATGAAAAAAAAAATTCCCCAGTGATTAGGTTGGATTTGTGTAAAAGATTACCCATAAGCAGAAGCTAAGATGGGATGTGAAACCAGACTCTGGATCAGCCATTTTATTTTGGTCAAATGTCCTACATTTTTTGGGGGCTCCAATTTAATACAAACCAAGAAGCTCAATATTTCTTCAGGTTGATAATAGGGTTTACAGAACTTAAGTGCAATTATTGAATTAAATACAATCATACAGGTTATTTACTGCAAAACTTATCAATATCATAAATACACCATTGCATGTTAAAAATTCCCATGAGACTAATGTAGTGTGCAGTAATGTGATGACTTGGGAGTGAGAAAGGTTTTTGTACCCTTTGCGCAGGGCAGTTATGGTGGTTAAGAAGAATCCAAAGACAGGTTGAAAGGCAGTAGACAGAATTCTACTTTTGGTCATGTGACAAATTATATATGTGGAAAAATTCTCCTGCCTCAATATATTTACATTTTCAGAAATTACAACACATCTCCTTAGAAACTTCAATGCATTACTGATCTCTCAAGAATGTAAACCAATTCCCAAGGACAAATAAACAATTGAAACAATATTCTGAAGTGAAGTTGAAGTAAGTATATCCTAAGGGCAAATGCACATAAGAATTCTAGGCCCTGAGCCCCAGAAAATTACTGCTACTAAACTTGAATCCCTTGAAATAAGCTGAGATACCCAAAGGGACTATACCCACAATGAAAATGTAGGCTGGGAGGGAGCAAAAGGCAAAGATGAGGAAAACTTACTGACTCTGTCATGTCCCTGGGTGACAAAAAAAAAAAAAATATGTTGATAAAAGGATGCCTTCCATAAGGCTTTGCAGCTTATAAAGGACATATTACCATAGTATAAGTAAACCCAGATGTACATCACAGTAAACATAAATAGAATAAAACACCTATTTAGAATATCTAGAGTATTGCTAATTAAGTTTAAAAATGCAACTGTATGCTATAAGTACTCATAAATAATGAAAATAAAAGAACAGAAAAATACACCCTAGAAAAATCACTGAGTGTAGTTATTATATTAATATAGTACAAAATAGTATTCAAAACAAAAATCATTACTATTAACAGAGAGGGTCATCCATTACTTATTATGAAAAAAAAAAAAGTCCCAAGATGATTAAAAAAAGTCCATGAAGTTGATTTTGGCTCATGGTGACCCTATAGGACAAGGTAGAACTGCTCCATAGGGTTTCCAAGGCTGTAATGTTGACTGAAGAGGACTGCCACATCTTTCTCCCATGGAAAGGCTGGTGGGTTTGAATTGCTGACCTCTTGGTTAGCAGCTGAATGTTTAACCACTGTGCCAGCAGGGCTTCTTATAATAGTTCCAGGCATATGTTAATCTTATAAAATAGCTTTAAAACGTATAAAACAGCACTGCTATTATAGTTTGAGATGCAATACATGACTCCTTATATTTGATAGGTCAATCAGAAAATAATCAATAATGATGTACATTATATTAACACAATCAGTGAAGTTAATTCAATAAACAAATGTTGAATTCTGCACCTGAAAATCAGAGGATAGACATTCAAGTATAAAAGAACTGGTAACCTGCACACCACACTCTCTGACCTTTAAGCTAGACAATAACAATGAGTATTAAAAAAAAAAGTACATCTAAATAACTCAATTGGGAAGAAATCACAATTTTTTTTTTAAATATTAAAGTGAAGTAAAATGAAAATAAAACATCAAAATTGGTGAAGTGTAACTGGAATAGTAATTTAGGGAAAGATAAATTTAAATTCTTCTATTAAGAAGAAGAATAGCTAAAATATTAATAAGTCAAGCATCTAACTAAATTAGAAAAAGGCAACCAAAACAAACCCAAAGAAAAGGCAAAGAAACCATGTATAAAAATGAAGACACGGAAGAAAAAAGAAAACCAGTAGGGAGATAAACAAATTCAGAGGTCTAAAACAACGGACTCTGGGGGTATTGTCAAGAAACAGATGACGAAAAAGATAATATTAGAGATGAAAATAAGGATGTAATTACAGATGTCAAAAGAGATTGAAAATATAAGAGAATATTGTGAAAAACTACATGACAATATATTTTAAAACGTACACGAATATCTAGGTACTTATCATTACCAAAACTGACTCAGAATACTGTGAATTGCCATACCGTTAAAGAAACTGAGTGGTTGGTTAGAAGTCTTTCCACAGAAAAAACACCAGATCCATTTGATTTTCGAAGTAAGTTTTACTAAAATTTATTGTTACAGATTCCCTTAATTATATACAAGTATTCAAAAAATAGATAATAGCTGAATTCCTCCCAACAATTTTAACATAATTTTAGTATGAAAAACATGACAATATTAGAAAATAAAATTATAGACCAATCTATCTCATGAGCATAATTGTAAAAATTATAAACAAAATATTTATAAGCAAAATCTAGCATTTATGAAATTATAATACATGACAAGTAATATCTTTCAAGTATTTAAAGATGCAATGATGTTATAAACAATACTGACATATCAAAAAGAAAAAAAAACTCACTAAAAGATAAAGAAAAATATTTGCTAGTTTAAACACAAATTATGTTTTGATTAAAAACGAAACAAAAAACACTCAAACTAGGATTAGAGGGGAATTAACTTAATCTGATATAACACACTTACTAAAACCTTACAGCAAACATCATAGTTTATGGTGAAATATAAGAAACATTCCATTAACAGTGTACTGAAGGGCCTAACCAGCACAGGAAGAGATAAAAGTACAAGGGGAAGGAAATAAATAAAATCAGTATGTTCATTATGTTTGATAGTATGTGAGCATAGGGTCGTAAAAACCTCAGTTTATTAAAATAAGTAAGACATGACAAATCTACTCTTGTAGGATGCATCTAAAATCGTTTTTAGAGGAACGTTTATAGCCTTTATTGCATATTGATGATCTACGTTTTCATTTTCAGAAGCTAGAAATATGACAGCAAGTCACACCCATAAAATAAGAAAATTATAAACAGCAGAACTAATGAAATTTAAATATGTATGTATACAGAATAGAAAAAATCTAAGAAGCTCAAAAGATAGATGATATATATATCTAGTTATTGCTGAAGATAATTAGAGAATATAACTTTTTGCCAATACAGTCAACATTTTAGATGAAATGGAAAAATTCCTCTAAAATGACTGTTTATCAAAACTGCTACAAGAAAAAAAAAGAAAATAGTTTACAGTCTGATATATATTAAAGATAATGTATCTATAACTAAAAGTATGCCACACAGAAAACTCCGTGCTCTTACTGCTTTGGTGAATACTTCTAAACATTTAAGAAAAAAATAACATCAATCACATAGAAGTGATTTAGTCTCACCACCCACTGAAGACAAAAATAACTTGTAAAACATCAAGCATCAGTTAAACTGCTTCCAGTGATAAGGAGTTCAATTCTGAGTGAAGCATCCTTGTTATGGTAAGACAGCTCAATTAGAATTAAACTTTTTCCTACATTTAGTCAAAAGTTGAATCCCTGCACATTTTACTAGTGAGGCTGTATAGCATTGAGGAGTGATGTCTTGGTGTCTGTAAGTTAAATTGTCCTGGTTGGAATCTTGGTAGTGCCCCTTTCCTGGTACATATCCTTGGACAAGTTACTTTTTCTTTCTGTGTCTCATGGACCTACCTCTTAAAATTGTGAATGTTAAAGCAGTGTTAATACATGTAAAACAGTTAGAACAGGACTGACACAGTTAAAGCACTTGATAAATATGAACTATAATTATTTTATCATCTCAGCCAGCACTGAGTATATGATTCCCTTATATAATTTCCACGAAATAGTCTTTTTGTTATTTAAAGTCATAAAACAGGATCCCAGCCACACATCCCGACCCTGATCCCACCTCTTCACCACAATTCTTGTGTTTTTCAAGCTAAAATCCCTAATATACTTAACAGGTATATAACCTGATTTGGTGGCATTAGTGGTGGTTGTCATCCAGTTGATTCCAGCTCATGGCGATCCCTTGTGTACAGAGTAGAACTGCTTTATAGGCTTTTCAAGGCCGTCAAGTTTTGGAAGCAGATCGCCAGGCCTGTCTTCTGAGGTGCCTCTGGGTGGGTTTGAAACAGCAACCTTTCAGTAACAGTGGAGCGCTTAACAGTTTCTGCCACCCAGGAACTCTTATAATCTGATTTGGGACCAGCAATTTGTGGTTGCTTTCATTGGGATACTCCCTCATTCATGTATTCTGAATCCAGCATCCATGCATGGGATTCAGGTAGTCTCATAGGACCTTTAAAATGATATGCAGATCTTTGTATGTAAGTAGTATGCATATCTTTTTTTTTTTCCTGGGGAAAAGACCTGTAGTTTTTGTCACATTCAACTCACCAGTGTCTCCGACACCCAGTGACTAGAATTATTACCATTATTAATACTGTGCCCTTTAAGGCAACAACCTTCCACATATCATGTATCTCAACTGGCTTCAGTAAATCCTCTGAGGAGTCCTTCATGGACAGCTGGCTGAGCATCCTTTTAGGAGCCTGTCCCTAGAGAAGCACCGTTTTCCTGTCTTCCTAAAGCTGAGTTTTGTTATCCAGTTCTTATTCCTTCCCTAGAATGAAAAATAGAATTTATTTATTTTTATTTTTTGCCTTACTTCTTTCTGATAAATTATAACCACTAAACTGAGAGATGCTATCTGTCTTTAAAGATAAAACTATTCTTTTAGGCAACACAATGGTTTCCAAGGCAACACAAGTAACTTGCTGGCACAAATTTGTTCTTTCTCACTGGGGAAGAAAGTTTCTAAGCAGCTGGTATCATCACACCGAGAGAAAATGGGATGTAAAATAATAGGATGCAAAATAATGTCACTTTGCTTAGCATATCTGTGTTTACTCTCTCAGCAGGAGCAAATAAAAGTGCTGTTGCCGAAAGCAAAGAATTTTAAAGACCCATATAGAGTCAGAAAATATTGCTACATCCTTGCCTTCTGAATAATAGTGTTTGCGAACAATGTAGTCCTTAGAATGGAAAGTTGGTCTTATGCAAAGCCGGACAAGGTATGATTTGAGTGGTGCTGAACTGGGTTCAAACATAGCAAGGATCGTGAGGATGGCGTAGGATTGGGCAGTGTTTTGTTTGGTTGTACATAGAGTTGCTATGAGTTGGAACTGACTCAATGGCACCTAACAAAAACAACGAAGTGGCACTATTCGATGGAGGGACAATAAACAACAACAATATACAAAGAATAAACAAAATCTTCCAAAATACCTCAGACTGTGCTTCCGACGTTATCTTTGGCATATCTTATCTCAACTTTGAAATGCAATGTTCTTGAGAGATATATCACTTTCAACAATTTTGAATCATAACAGCTGGGCTCAATTATAATTCTGTAGCTTGTAATAGTCCACTATTCTAGCAATTATGTATTTTGTATTTACCTCTACTCTCAGCCCACTAATTAGCCAAGAATGCAGTCAATACAAGTAAGCCCCAGATGTTCTAGTCCTGTTCTTAGCAATCACCTGTTATTGCTCCTCATCATCCCGCACCTCTCCCACTTACTTTGCACCCACTCTTGATCACACAGCCTCGTTTCCAGCTAATGATCTTCATAAATATATACAATGAAATTTTTCCATATCTATACATGCTATTAGAATTCAGAGAAAACAAAGCTCATTGAGGACCAATTAATATTAGAAGTCTTCATGGAGAGGAGGAAATTGAGTAAACAGAATTCATTTTTATCCCAAATTAGCTTCTATGCATGCACGTTTTTATAGAATGTATCAATTTTGTTTGAATATTTTTCTTTTTCTGAACCTGTTTCTCTCTCCCTACCATTCAGCACCCTATCTCACTCCATTCAGCTAAAGTAGTACTTTGGAACAGAATAGGTGTTTAGAACATTTAAAAATTGGATAATAGATTTTGGATAGAAAAATTGGAAGAGAGGGTCTCTTGAAGCTAAGGATGTCAAGATTAAAAGAAGATGCTAATTATATTCAACTGTAAATGATTTTGAAGAAAAAAAACTTAGAATAGGTGTTAGTGGTTTGCCATGGTCTGATATTTGGACAGTCATTAATGTATCATGTTTGAGATAAAGGAAAATGTAAGTTGGAGGACTTTCCACTGTGGACACATGGGAAACTTGTCGTCTGCCGTACTGTGGTAGCTCATCGTGATTCATTAAACTCAGACTGGCATTCAGCCTGCACTGGAAAGGACTACCCCACTCTCATGGATAGACTGTTGGCTGAGTTATCCTCTGTCATTTCTGTCTCAGGGTTACTTGTTCACAGCAGCGATTCTGTAACTCTAATAATCTTCCTCACCAAGAAATAACACCACTTAGGAATCCTCAGTCGTTGCTGCTTAGAATGAAAAATGGCACAACCGCTTTGTATGACAGTATGGCAGTTCCTCAAAATGTTAAACATAGATTTAAAAAAAAAAAAAAAGTTGCCGTCAAGTCAATTCTGACTCATAGTGACCCTACAGGAAACCCCACAGGGTTTCCAGGGAACAGCTGGTGGATTCAAACTGCCAACCCTAACACCCGTAGCTCTTAACCTGACCCTACAAATCCACTCCTAGGTATATGCCCTAGAGAAATGAAAACCTATGTGAACAACGAAACTTGTACATACGTATTCATAGCAGGATTATATATAATAAAAAGTGGAAACAGCCCAAATGTCTGTCAGCTGATGAGTGAATAAACAAAATGTGGTACATCCATAAAGTGGAATACTATTTGCCGGTAGAAAGGAATGAAGTACTGAAATACGCTGCGCGTGAATGAACCTTGAAAATATGATGCCAAGGGAAAGAAGCTAGTTACACACATCATATGATCCCATTCATATGAAATCTCCAGAATATGTGGATCCATAGAGGCAGAAAGTAGATGAGGAGTTTCCAGGGGCTAGGAATAAGGGGAAATGGGGAGTGACTGATAACATGTTCAGGAATTTGTTCAGAATGATTAAAAAAAAAAAAATGAAACTCTAAAATTAGTCATCGCCCACTGTCAGCTGCTCTCCTTTGTTTTCACTTTTGTGTCTCTTTAACAGATTCCTCCTTATTCACACTAAATGTCTTTGCAATACATTTTGAAGTTATTCTCTTGGCCCTGTGAATGATTGCATTTTTCAATTGTCTCTAATATTCTTCTTCACAAATTGTCCTAAGCATTTCTTAGTCCTCTTTCTTCACCCATTTTTCCTCATTAAGATTGTACCTGATGAGCTCAGCACAGGACCTGGGTCACAGGTAGAACTGAATAATGTTATGGGGGTAATTCTCTTGTCTAAGTGCCCCATCAAGGAGGGGAATTAGATGTATTTCTTGTTGCAGCTCACAGTGACTGTCTTAATACTCTATTGGCCCTGACAACCAGCCTGGGATAAGATGTTCTAAGGGGAAACTGTTCAAGAGTTTCTTCCAGAAACAAAGCGATATCTGACAGATTTAATGCCCCATTTAGTAACACACATAAAACCACATTTTTTTTTTCTCTCAAATAGCAAATCTATTTCTCCAAGAGGAAATGTGGCAGAAAATGCTTACCAAATACCACTTTGTGCAAAAACTGCTACATGAGCGTAATACTAGAGCAAAAAAAGCTACTATTCCACCTTAAAATATATAGTAGTGCATTGGAGAAACTAGAATTATCTGTAAACATAATAGATGGATTGAAAAAGTTAAAGTTGTTTGGGACCTTAGAGATCCAGGAAGGCTTCACAGAAGTGGTAACATTTTTGCTAGAGGCAGTAGACTTATGAGAATTTCAAGCAGTAGAGAAGTATAGAAAATGAGGAAATGGCAGGGCAGGCATATAATCACAAGACTGGAGAAATGCTCAGCTTAATTAAAAAATAAGGTTACCACTGTGACTGGAGTTTGGTGGGATATGAGTCTAGAGATAGACCGAGGCCATGCTAAGGTGTGCAGGTGCTGTTAATAGCACCAATTCCAATCTTAAAATCTGTTTCCCAGGAAAGCAGGGCACCAACAAAAACTGAATAACATAACTGGGCTTCAAAAACTCTTTTGAAGAGTTAGCAGGCAATCCAATTTAATTACTGAGTATACATTCTGGATTGTAGTCTTTCCTCTTTTTTTTCAAGAGGGTAAATGAATAAAAGGCTACATTTTTATTAAGGTTCTTTTGGTTAAGACTCCAGAGGGTAGGAAAATTTAGATTTGGATTCTCCAGGGAATTATCAGATGGAATTTTTGACTTATGCCATGCTTTGGGTTAATGGCTATTCTCAAGTTTTACTATATTGCTTCTTATGGAAGAATTTTTAAAAAGCACTTGTTTTAGAGTGTATTTTTCTCTGAAGCAGATGCTTCTCTCTCTCCTCTCCTCGCCTCTCACCCCTTCCCTCTCCTTCTCTCCTGTCCTCTCTTCTCCCCTCTCTTCCTCTCTTTTCTTATCTATCTCTATCTATCTCTCTGTCAGTCAAGTTTTGATACTGGTCTCATTTCTGTGCCTGGTCAGCAGATGACCTTCTCTTGCTACTGAAGTTTAAACTTACATTATATGCGACTATAGACTGAAAAGCTCTTCTGATTTCCTTTGACAGAACTGCTTCATCTCACAGTGACTTGAAATATTTCTGTTTCTTTTAGGTGACTTATGACACATGGTCTCACTGCTTCTAATTCTCATGGGGCTAGCTTGTCAAGGAATTTGGAAAAGTTTCAGAGCTGGAAGATTCCAGAAGATTTATTTATTTATTTATTTGTTCCTCAGAAGTTCCTTTCACGTAAACATTCAAATAGGGAAGCGCAACGCCTGTCCCTCTGCTTATCTAGATCAACCATTGTCAAACTAGGATACAAATGAATCACGTGGGTTTGTTTTTTTTTTCTAAGTGTAAAATCGGCTTCAAATTTTTCAGTATTCAAATGCATTAGTTCTGAGGTGAGACCTCAGTGGAATATCTGTGGTAAACAAGAACCTCAGGTGATTCTGATGTAAATAATTCAAGTACTACCCTTTGAAAAATATGTATCACCAGAATCCCCATAGCCTTCAACAACCTTTTCCAGCCATCACAAGAAAAAAGTATTTCCAGCTGCACTCCTCCTAGACCTCTGAGACATTCATTATAATCATAAAAAAAAAAAAAAAACAGAAGAGTCTAGAGTGGAATACTACAAATGCTATGCCATGATGAGCACATGCTCTGGACCCAGGTGTAGCAATTCTAAGGTGAATTAAAACCTCTCCATAAGGGGTTTTGAACTTTAGTGATACTTGTTCCCTGCAACTGGTCCTAGCCCCCTGTGAGCCTTTCTGCCTCCAACTCTTTCTACCTGTGCACTCACCTGAACCAGAATATCCTATCCTTGATGAAGGCAGATTCGTTGTTGTTAGGTGCTGTCAAGTCAGTTCTTACTCATAATGATCCTATGTACAACAGAACGAAACGCAGCCTAGTCCTGCCCCATCCTCACAATCGTTATGCTTGAGCCCATTTTTGCAGACACTGTGTCAATCCATCTCATTGAGGGTCTTGCTCTTTTTTGCTGACCCTCTACTTTACTAGCATGATGTCCTTCCTCAAGGATTAGCCCCACCTTATATCATGTCCAAATTATGTGGGGAAGAGTCTCGCCATCCAGCCTTCTAAGAAGCATTCTGGCTATACTTCTTCCAAGACAGATTTTTCCTTCTTATAGCAGTTCATGGTATATTCAATATTCTTTGCCAGCATCATAATTCAAAAGCGTCAATTCTTCCTTGGTCTTCTTTATTCATTGTCCAGCTGTTGCACACATATAAGGCATTGAAAACACCAGGCGCACCTTAGCCCTTAAAGTGACATCTTTACTTTTTAACACTTTAAATAGGTCTTTTGCAGCAGATTTGTCCAATGCAATGTGTCATTTGATTTGTTGACTACTGCTTCCATGGGCATTGATTGTGGATCCAAGTAAAATGAAATCCTTAACAACTTCAATCTTATATTTTTGTCATGATGGTCCTTCTTGGTCGATTTGTGAGGATTTTGGTTTTCTTTATGTTGAAGTGCAATCCATACTGAAGGCTGTAGTCTTTGGTCTTCATCAGTAAGTGCTTCAAGTCCTCTTTGCTTTCAGCAAGCAATGTGTCATCTGCATAATACAGGTTGTTGAAGAGTCTTCCTCCAGACATGATGATGCATTCTTCTTCATATTGTTCAGGTTCTTATATTATTTGTTCAGCATACAGATTGAATAAGTGTGGTGAAAGGATACAACCCAACATACACCTTTCCTGACTTTAAACCATGCAGTATCCCCTTTGTTCTGTTCGAATGACTGCCTCTTGATCTATGTACAAGTTTCTCATGAGCACAATTAAGTGTTCTGGAATTCTCATTTTTCACAACGTGATCCATAATTTGTTATGATCCATGTAGTGGAATGCCTTTGCATAGTCAATAAAACACAGGTAAACATCTTTCTGGTTTTCTCTGCTTTCAGCCAAAATCCATCTGATAACAGCAATGATTTCCCTCATTCTACGACCTCTTTTGAATCCAGCTTGAATTTCTGACAGTTCCTTGTCGATGTACTGTTGCAACCACTTTTGAATGATCTTCAGCAAAATTTTACTTGTGTGTGATATTAATGATATTGTTCGATAATTTCCACATTCTGTTGGATCACCTTTCTTTAGAAGGACACAAATATGGATCTCTTACAGTTGGTTGGCCAGGTAGCTGTCTTCTAAATTTCTTGGCATAGACAAGTGAGCACCTCTATTATTTCATATTCCTGTTGAAACATCTCAATTTCGTATTCGTCAATTCCTGGAGCCTTGGTTTTTCCCAATGCCTTCAGTGCAGCTTGGCTTTCTTCCTTCAGTACCATCGGTTCTTGATTATATGCTACCTCCTGAAATGGTTGAACATCCATCAATTATTTTTGGTACAGTGACTGTATATTCCTTCCATCTTCTTTTGATGCTTCCTGCATTGTTCAATATTTTGCTCACAGAATCCTTCAGTATTGTAACTCCAGTCTTAAATTTTTTCTACAGTTTTTCCAGCTTGAGTAATGCTGGGTGTTCTCTTCCCTTTTGATTTTCTAACTCCAGGTCTTTGCATATTTCATTATAATACTTTACTTTGTATTCTCGAGCCACCCTTTGAAATATTCTGTTCAGCTCTTTTACTTCCTCATTTCTTCTGTTAACTTTAGCTATTCTAACTTCAAGAGCAAGTTTCAGAGTCTCTTCTGACATCCATTTTACTCTTTTCTTTCCTCTCTTTTTAATGATCTTTTGCTTTTTTCATGCATGATGTCCTTGATGTCATTCTACAACTCTTCGGGTTTTGGGTCATTAGTCTTCGATGTGTCAGATCTATTACTAAGATGGTCTCTAAATTCAGGTGGGATATACTCAAAGTCATACTTTGGCTCTCGTGGACTTACTCTAATTTTCTTCAGATTAATGTATGTTAAGGATCATGACTACCTAATTGAAGTTTTCTCCTAGATGTAATCAGGAGGATGGAAGAGCAACAAAACAGGCGGAGCTCTAGAAAAAGAGCAGGTATCCATCCAAGAATTTGCTCAGGGAATAAATATCATCTATCAGGATATGTGTATTTTGGTATTTCTGTTCAGGTATCTTTGGAGTATTCTAGCTCCAAAAAATGGAATAGATTTTCCACTCTATTGAAAGATCTTCCTTTGGGAGTTGTGAGACTAGGTTGGGTGATTTGGCAAATTGTAGGATTAAACACATTCCCCTCCAATCTTCTCACACACATTGGCAAAGGAAATGAGAGAACACCCATCATAGATTGCAGAGGGTAAACTGGTATTGATATTGGATGGGATATAGGAGCAAATAAAATAAACAGTATTTTAAACAGAAAAGTATGTTTTTTTTTTAAATTGATCTACTACTTGAGATCAAAGTTTCTTTCTCTTTTTTGAAGGAAATTTTCCTACTTCCTAAAAACCAGTTGCCACTGAGTTGACTCTGACTCATGTCGACCCCATGTGTATCAGAGTAGAACTGTGCTTCATAAGTTTTTCAATTACTGACTTTTCAGAAGTAGACTTCCAGGCTTATTTTTCAGAGGTACCTTTGGCTAGACTCAAACTTCTAACTTTTAGTGAGCAGAGGAGTTTGTTAACTATTGTGCCACTGAAGGACTCCTATTGTAAGGGAAATTATTTAAAAATGTTGTTAGTTAAGAATCTTCAATATCAATATAGATAGATTTAGAGATACAGTTATATAGATAAATTGATATAGATACAAAGATGTACAAAATATGTACATACGCATTTTTATATCAAATAACCAATAGCTAATTTCTCCTTTTTAAATCTTAACCCCGTCTGATATAAGTTTAACCTCTCCCCAGTTTTCTCCCAAACTAATCTGACACATTTAAATCTCCTTCCCTACCTATGGACATGGCTGTATATCATTACAGAAGGCTGTTCTATCCTCCTAGTGTTGCTTCAAAGGTTTTTTGTTTTTTTTTAATTTTTCATTTGTTTTGTTTATTCTCTCTGATCCCCTAATTGGACCTGACATTTCAGATAGCTTCCTGAATCACTCTTGTCTAGGTATGCAAACTTTTATAAATGTCCTTCCAGTTTTGCCCAACTATGCTCAATTTCAGTTTCTAGAAGTGCTAGTCTGAATCAAAAATCCAGGATTCTTGTTTTCTCAGGTTACATACTCATGCAGTTATACTTGTATATGCCCCTTTCTGTGTGTGTTTATGAGAGAGAGATCCTTACTGCAACTTTCAAAGTATAACTATTGCCTGTATATTAATTCTTTTGAGAAGCCTTCCCAGCCTCCAAGCAGTGATAATTTTCCCTCCTCTGAGTTCCCATAAAACCAAGCTAATATCAGTAACTAACATTTACCGTGTCAGTAGTATAACTTGCTCTATCGATGCATATATTTCTCAACGTGTTGTGTATTGAAGGCAGGCAGCATATCTCATCAATCTTCGTATCCTTGTTCCTATCAACTTGACAGGTATATAGCAGAATTTCAGTAAATCTTACTTGACTTGAATAGAACTGAAGGAAAATGGAAGCACAATATATATATCCTTCTAACCTGGACATGATCTCTTTAGAGATTTTTTTTTTTTTTTTTTTTAACAGACTTTTCAGAAGTATTAAAAGAACAGTGGGGCTGGAAAGAGGCATTGGCAATCTTTACTAAGCCAAAAATCACAATGAGAATTTCCCAGTCGATTAGAGAAGGACATTGAGAGAACTGTGTCACCTCTGAATGGATACTACCACCCTGGATTCAGTGACTGTCATTTCTACTGAGACAGGTAGGCAGGGAGCAGAGGTAACAATTCAAGCAATAAACTGAGTGATAAACTGAGCACAAGCAAGACATGGTAGACAAGATCAGCCAAAATAGAATCACCTGACAACTCATGTAAGACTGATCCAGCATATACTAACCTGGGACGGGCCAGAAACTCCCTATAAGGAGAAGAGCCTGTACTGTTGTTATCGAGAACATGATCCTATGAATAGAATATTTTATGTTTTTGTCATTGCCCTTGGTGAGCACAAGGTAGACATACAGGCTATTGTAGCAGACTCTCAGCTGTTGGATTTAGAGCATCCAATCCATCCCTTCTTCCTATTAACACCTTATTTCCCATTTTTTGCAGTTTTACCACCTCCTTCTACTGCCTCCTGCTGCAGAAGCCAAGGGAAGTCAGACTCTTATGCTAATTTGTCTCCTTAAACAATCACATTACTTAAGCTCCCAATCATACATCTGCCAGAATTCTGAATTTAGATGGAATGCTTTAGAGGTGAAGTTAATAGTAGCTGTGGTGTCATTGTGGCTGTTCTTCCTCAGCCCAGTCTCCTGAGTTCCCTAACCTGTTTGCAGTTGAGTTGATTCCAACTCCTAGTGACCCTATAGGACAGAGTAGAACTGCCCCGTAGAGTTTCCAAGGTTATAAATCTTTAGAGAAGCAGACTGCCACATCTTTTTCCTGTGTTGCAGTTGGTGGGTTCGAAGCACCGACCTTCGGATTTGCAACTGAACGCTTTAACCACTGCGCCACCAAGACTTCTCTGAGTTCCTTTGGGTCCTGCCTATTTTCTAACCCTGGTCCACTAGCCATCTAATGCCATTGAAATCTATGAACACACGCACACATTTTTTGTGTGTTAGTGTCTATTTCTGTCACTTGCAACTAAGAAATCTGGCTGACAAATATGTAATTCTCTGGATTTGGAGTAAGGACTTGAATGAAGAAGCTTCCCCCAAAAATATCCTAAATTCTCTGTGCTTATGGTACTGCTGGTTCAAAAATTATCAAAAAATGGGGACTAGTTTAATCTCTGTTATAGACCACCAGTTGTACAAACATCTTAGTTTTCCTGTTTTGTTTTTTTTTTTTAGTTTTGCTTTAGATGAAAGTTTACAGAGCAAATTAGTTTCTCATTAAACAATTAATACACCTATTGTTTTGTGACATTGGTTGCCAACACTGTGACGTGTCAACACTATCCTCTTCCCGACCTTGGGTTCTCCATTTCCATTCTTCTAGCTTTCTTGTCCCCGTTTACCTTCTCATCCTTGCCCCTGGGCTGGTATGCCCATTTGGTCTCGTATACATGGTTGAGCTACACATATTATTGTTTATTTTGTGGACCTGTCTAATCTTTGGCTGAAGGGTGAACCTCAGGAGTGAGCTTAGTATTGAGTTAAAAGGGTGTCTGGGGACCAAACCCCTGGATTTTCACCAGTCTCTGTCAGGCAAGTAAGTCTGGCCCTTTTTTGTGATTTTGAATTTTGTTCTACATTTTTCTCCAGCTGTGTCCAGGGATCCTCTGTCATGATCCCTGTCAGAGCAGTCGGTGGTGGTAGCTGGGCACCATCTAGTTGTACTGGACTCAGTCTGGCAGATGCTGTGGTAATTGTGGTTCATTAGTCTATTGGACTAATATTCCCCTTAGGTCTTTGGTTTTCTTCATTCTGCCTTGCTCCAGATGGGGTGGGGCCGATGGAGTATCTTAGATGGCAGCTCACGAGCTTTTAAGACCCCAGACACTACTCATCAAAGTAGGATGTAGAACATTTTCTTTATAAATTATGTTATGTCAATTAAGCTAGATGTCCCCCGAGACCATGGTTCCTAGCCCTTAGCCCAGTAATTCAGTCCTTAAGGGGGCTGGATGTATCTATGAATCTTCTGTGATTTTACCTTGGTCAAGTTGTACTGACTTCCCGAGTATTGTGTACTACTTATCCTTTACCAAAGTTATCTCTTATCCATTGTCTAGTTAGTGTTTTTCCCTCCCTACTCCTCCCCTCCCTCCTAGCCGTCAAAGACTGTTTCTTTCTGTGTGTAAATTTTGCAGGAGTTTTTGTAATAGTGGTTTCATACTGTATTTGTCCTTTTGTGATGGATTTATTTCACTCAGCATCATGTATGACTAATATATTTTATGGAAAACACAAGATTCATGTGATTGGGGTCTTTAACCTTATCACTTCATTGATAAGAAACCCAGTGGCTGTTGTTCTCTACTGGTATCTGAGATCCCAATCAAAATACAAGAGCAACAATGAGGAGATAATTTGGGACATAAGTGGATATCCATTTATTCAATTAACCATCCCTTACTGTAAGATATTTACATTGCTTCTGTATTTTACGTTACTATGAAATATTGAAGGAGCCCTGGTGACACAATAGTTAAGCACTCACTGCTAAATGAAAGGTTGGCGGTTTGAACTTATCCATGTACTCTGCTGGAGAAAGAGCAGGCAATCTGCTACCATAAAGTTTACAGCCTAGAAAAAAAACAATGAGGCACTTCTATTCTGATGCATGGGATCACTTGAGTTGGAATGGTCTTGACAGCACCTAACAAACAATAATGAAACATCGGGAGATAAACAACTTTTGCATGGTGGTTATTTTCCCTATATACTATATTTAGGACTATTCTTAAGAAGAGGTTATACTGAGTCACAGTGCAACAAGAATCTTAAGACATTTAAGTATGTGATAAAATTATTTCCCAAAAGAGTGATACAAATATATAATCTCTTTAGTAGTGGTTTAAAATGCTTTCAGTATATCCTCACCCTTCCTGTATATTCTCTTTTAAAAATTTTAAAACAAATTTAACACATAAAAAATTATATTTCTTGTCAATTACATTGACTACAAGTGAGATTTTAAGCCACTACTATTTTCCTATATAGGAATGGTTGATTAATGGCCTTAAGCCACTAATATAATTATCTTTTTCTTCTGTCTATAATGAGTCTTGCAATTTTGTCATCTCTCCTACCAATCAGCTGCCATTAACCATTCATCATTTATACCTGATTCCAGAGATCACTCATTCTGTAAGTTGTGCTGTCAACCTGAATTAGTCTCCTCTGAGCACTTCAGTCTTGGTATTAATTGTTCTATGTTGCCTGAGTTACACTAAAGGTATCTCACACACTAGTCTACCAATGAAGACTCATTAGACTCTCTTTAAAACAGATTCTGTCATGTCCTTCAATAAAGAACAGTGTTTCTCAAATTTATGTGATAAGAGAATTGTTTGTGATTTTGTCATTATTGCACTTCCATAGAGTCAGTATGCTCTAGAACCCACATTAAGAAGTGTTTAATAATGTCTGGAGAAAATCTTTAATTCAGAACTTTAGGAAGTCAATGTAAACATTTCTTTGAGAAAGATTGACCTACGTTTTGGTGTGAGCTTTATGTACAATGTGCCATCTAGTTATTTGAGGAGGTGATTTTCCCAAACAAATATAATGATACACATCGAAGTTCTTACATGTTACTTTTTTCATCCCAAATTCACCTTGCTAAGAAACTAGTGAAAACTGGACTTTCCATTAGTTACGTTTGATTCTGGTCTCCTACAGTTCTCCTCCCCCTCCTCTCTCTGTCCTCCTCTTCTCTTCCTTCCCTTTTCCTTTCTTATCTCTATTTCCTTCCTTCTTGTCCCTCACCTTCTTCCCCCTGTTCTTTATATTGTCCCGGTGATAATTTTCTTTCATGTGTTCAGACACTGTCCGTCACTAAACAACTCTGCCTTGAGTGATCAATTTCTTATATCAGAGTAGTTGTTATCTTTTTCAGATTTTCTCAGTCTTATAATTATTAAAAATTCACCTTTTATACCAGTGCTAATTTTTATTCAGTAGTAATCTGAAGGAGGTTTGGTTCCTCTAGTATGCTCTGCACAATATTTGCTACTAATTATGGGTACTTATATTCATCTGGGTGATTTTAAGCTGCATCTGCTTGCTCTATTTGCTGCAGTCTCAGCTGTTCTCTCTAATCTAAGTACTTTGTTTTCTTCCCGGACTGTAGCAGCTCAGTATTGCAACTACCAAACCATTTGGGGAGATTAAAACATTTTGGAGGATTAAAAAGCATATTTAAGATGTTAGTGACCTATCAGTTCTTCAAATTCTTCTCTTCCTATATGTTTTTATCCTCATTTTACACTCACCAAAATGGAGAGTAATTTAAACATATGGAAGCAGTAGAAGTACATATGTATGTTTTACTTTTTTTAAACACATATTTTAGGAAAATCCCGCACCCTGTAGGTTTTAGCTTATGTTTTAGTGTCGATGACATATGAATATATGGGATGTTCAGAATTGTCTTTTTATATTTACAAAGCACTTGCATATTTATTATTTCCTTTTATTCTCGCACTAACATAGGCAGACGTTATTACAGATGGAGGAACCACAGCTTAGAAATGTCACAGAATAGATATGTCCGTGGTGACAGCTTGCAAATGAGAGACCCAGGCATAGAACATAAGTCTTGTGAATTCTATTCCATGTTTTTTCCTTCTGTAACACTCTATCAAATAAAGAAAAAAGAAAGAAAGAAAAGTCTTGAATTTGACTGTAAAGAGAATGACATCAGGAGAGTTTTTTTCCTTGTTCTTGTCTAATCAGCCAAGTACAGGTGCACACTGCAAGGGCAGATGGAAATGCAATTAAGACAGATGTGATGGCAGTTAATTCACAGACTCTAGTGCTTTCAAACCCCACTGCTAGTCTAAAAGCACAGATCACAGCAGGAATACCACAAGAAGAATCAAATATGGTTGAACGATTTGTACAACTTGTAGATCTTTTCAAATTTTGAAAGTGAAGTGCCATTTAATGGTTTTAAACTCTGACATCTGTTCATGACTTCTTAGGTAGTTGATATTTTTCAAATCACTGTACCAAGAAAGTCATTAGGGAAATGCAGAATCTTAGGTCATTTAAACCCCATGAGCCCAGCAGAAGATATGTTCAGAATGGTAGAGCTTTGGTCTTTGGAGTCCATGTGAGTTGTTGTCATCAGCATTATATAAAGTGCCTAGCTTAGTGCTTCAAGCAGTTAATCAGTATTACTTCCTTTCCTTTTCTCTTGGGACAACCTTTGTCTTAAGATTTTATTTGCATCATTAAAAATTGGTAAGTAGTCTTTCTGGTTTGAATGAATTCCTGGTGCTGAGGAAAGAAGAGTGAAAATAAACACCCTTGTGGATCAGAGGTGGCAAAGCTGGATCTTAGCTTTTGGGAAACAGTTGTAGGAGATGAAAAAGAACACATGGCCTGGAGTCAGGTAAAGATCTGAGTCTCACCTCTGTCTCTTTATAGCTCTGTGACACTATACAAGTCCCTTCACCTGTCTGAGTTTCAGTTTAGTTTGCTTATCTGTTACATAGGAACATGTCTTGCTAGCTACCTCACAGGGTTGGTAAGAAAATTGTGTAAAATAATAACCTCGAAAGCCTAACTGCTTTTGGTGATTCTATATATCTTCCTCCTATACTATTTGAGCTCTAACTCTTACCAGGGATTAACTACCGTTGAAAGACCAACCTGGAGATACTGCTACATTAGTAATGGAAGGACAAAAGGTAGACAGAGAGACCCTGAAAGAATTAAAATCTATTGATTTCTTCCTTTCACTCTCTGTGGTTGTAAACCTTTAGTGTACCTAAGACTCTATGGTGCAATGCTAAAATGCAGGATTCTGGGCCTCATGAAAAGAAATTTTTGATTCACCCTATCTGGACTGGGACTAGGATTCTTATTTATTAACAACACTCTAGGTGATTCTGACCCCCACACATCTGTCAGTTTCTCCTACTGTGGGAGCTTGCATATTGCTGTGATGCTGGAAGCTATGCCACTGGTATTCAAATACAAGCAGGATCACCCATGGCGGACAGGTTTCAGCTGAGCTTCCAGACTAAGACAGACTAGGAAGAAGGCCCTGGTGGTACACAAACAGACCATGAAAATCTTACGAATAGCAGCAGAACATTGTCTGATATAGTGCTGGAAGATGAGCCCCTCAGGTTAGACGGCACTCAAAATATGACTGGGGAAGAGCTGCCTTCTCAAAGTAGAGTCGACCTTAATGACGTGGATGGAGTCAAGCTTTTGGGACTTTCATTTGCTGATGTGGCATGACTAAAAATGAGAAGAAACAGCTGCAAATATCCATTAATAATTGGAATGTTGAATGTAAGAACTATGAATCTAAGAAAATTGGAAATTGTCAAAAATGAAATGGAACACATAAACATTGATATCCTAGGCATTAGTGAGCTGAAATGGACTGATATTTGTCATTTTGAATGGGACAATCATATAGTCTACTATGCCGGGAATGATAACTAAAAGAGGAATGGCATTGCATTCGTCATTAAAAAGAACATTTCAAGATGTATCCTGAAGTTCTACTCTGTCAGTAATTAACTGGAAGACCAGTTACTATGACTATTATTCAAATTTATGCACCAAATACTAAGGCCAAAGATGAAGAAATTGAAGATTATTACCAACTTCCGCAGTCTGAGATTGATCAAACATGTAATCAGGATGCACTGATAATTACTGATGATTGGAATGTGAAAGTTGGAAACAAAGAAGAAGGATTGGTAGCTGGAAAATATGGCCTTGGTGATAGAAAGGATACTGGAGATCGCGTGGTAGAATTTTGCAATACCAATGACTTCTTCATTGCAAATACATTTTTTCATCAACATAAACGGCAGTTGTACACTTAGACCTTGCCAGATAGGATACACAGGAATCAAATTGACTACATCTGTGTAAAGAGACAATGGAAAAGCTCAATATCATCAGTCAGAACAAGGCGAGGGACCAACTGAGGAACAGACCATCAAGTGTTCATATGCAAGTTCAAGTTGAAAGTGAAGACAATTACAGCAAGTCCACAAGAGCCAAAGTACAACCTTGAATATATCCCACCTGAATTTAGAGACCATCTCAAGAATAGATTTGACACATTGAACAGTAATGACTGAAGACCAGACAAGTTGTGGAATGACATCAAGGACATCATACATGAAGAAAGCAAGAGATCATTAAAAAGACAGGAAAAAAAGAAAACACCAAAATGTATGTCAAAAGAGACTCTAAAACTTGCTCTCGGACATCAAGTAGCTAAAGCAAAAGAAAGAAATGATAAAGAGCTGAAGAGAAGATTCAAAGGGCAGCTCCAGAAGACAAAGTAAAGTATTATAAAGGCATGTGCAAAGACCTGGAGATATAAAACCAAAAGGGAAGAACACGCTTGACTTTTCTCAAACTGAAAGAACTGAAGAAAAAATTCAAGCCTTGGATTGCAATATTCAAGGATTCTACAAGAAGAATATTAAATGACTCAGGAAGCATCAAAAGAAGATGGAAGGAATACACAGAGTCATGATACCAAAAAGAATTGATTGACATTCAACCATTGCAGGAGATAGCATATGATCAGAAACCGATGGTACTGAAGGAAGAAGTCCAAGCTGCACTGAAGGCATTGTCGAAAAACAGGACTCCAGGAATTGATGGAATACCAACTGAGATGTTTCAACAAATGGATGAAGCACTGGAAGTACTCATTGGTGTATGCCAAGAAATTTGGAAGACAGCTACCCGGCTAGCTGAAAGGAAGAGATCCATATTTATGTCTATTCCCAAGAAAGGTGATCCAACTGAATGGGGAAATTATTGAACAATATTATTAATATCACACACAAGTAAAATTTTGCTGAAGATCATTCAAAAGTTGCTGTAGCAGTATACTGATAGGGAACTGCCAGAAATTCAAAGTGGATTCAGATGAGGACATAAAACCAGGGATGTCATTACTGATGTCAGATGGATCCTGGCTGAAAGCAGAGAATACTAGAAAGATGTTTACTTGTGTTTTATTGTCTATGCAAAAGCATTCGACTGTGTGGATCATAACAAATTATGGGTAACATTTTGAAGACTGGGAGTTCCAGAACACTTAATTGTGCTCAGAAGGAACCCGTACACAGAACTAGAAGCAGTCATTCAAACAGAACGTCAGGAAATGTGTGCGTCAGGGTTGTATCATTTCACCATACCTATTCAATCTGTATGCTGAGCAAATAATCCAAGAACCTGGACTATATGAAGAAGAATGGGGCATCAGGATTGGAGGAAGACTTATTAATACCCTGTGTTATGCAGATGACACAACCTTGCTTGCTGAAAGTGAAGATTTGAAGCACTTACTGATGAAGATCAAAGACCACAGCCTTCAGTATGGATTACCCTTCAATATAAAAAAAACAAAACTCCTCACAGCTGGATCAGTAAGCAACATCATGGTAAATGGAGAAAAGGCTGAAGTTGTCAAGGATTTCATTTTATTTGGATCCACAATCAACACCCATGGAAGCAGCAGTCAAGAAAGCAAAAGACACATGGTGTTGGGCAAATCTGCTGCAAAAGACTTCTTTAAAATGTTAAAAAACAAAGATGTCACCTTGAAGACTAAAGTGCACCCGACCCAAGCCATGGTGTTTTCAGTCACTTCATATGCATGAGAAAGCTGGACAATGCATAAGGAACACCAAAGAAGAATTGAAGCCTTTGAATTGTGGTGTTGGTGAATAATATTGAACATACCACGGGCTGCCAAGGAACAAACCTGTCTTGGAAGAAGTACAGCCAGAATGCATCTTAGAATCTAAGATGGAGAGACTATGTCTCACATAGTTTGGACATGTTATCAGGAGGGATCAGTCCCTGGAGAAGGACCTCATGCCTGGTAAAGCAGAGAGTCAGCAAAAGAGAGGGAATCCCTCAAAGAAATGGATTAACAGAGTGGCTGCAACAGTGTGCTCAAGCATAACAAAGATTGCCAGAATGGCACAGGGCCAGGCAGTGTTTTGTTCTGTTGTTCATGGGGTCACTATGAGTCAGAACCGACTTGACGGCACTTAATAACAACAACAGGTGATTCTGAAAAAGGTGTTCTGAAGACCAAATGTAAAGAAATATTCACTAAATTCTTTATCTATGAATGCAGCCACTTTCCCACCAGCTGGATAATAAGTATCTTGGGAGCAAGGACTGGAGTTCATAATTAATTGATTCCCACAGGCTGATAGACTGTGGGGCACATGGTAGATGAATGTTTGCTGCTGAAAAAGATGTTTCTCAAGTGTTCTGCTCATTAATTTTAGTACTGAAGATTTATTGTTTAACACTTTCCACTACCTATTTTAAGAGTTAAGATCAGGGTACTGAATTGGGATGAAAGAAGAATACTGAACATAGCAACATTAACTGCTCTCCCTGTTCTAATAAATATTACACTCTTATTTGAACACATTATCACCCAAAATAAACCTTTTCCAACTTCCTTGTAGCTTGGTGGGGCCATGTACCTTAATTCTGGTCACTGATCTGTGTACAGAAGTGACATAGGTATTTTCCAGGTTGTACTCATAAAGAAAAAAGCATTTTCTCCCTCCATATCATTGATTCCCCTTTCCTGATGGGGAATGTGGACATGGGATTGAACTGTCATGGACTAAACAAGCGAGGGCAATACCATAGAGAGAGAAGGTGCCAAGCTCTTGATACTTTCAAGAAGTAGATTTATGACATTCTGAGTTTTATAAGAGAAAGAAATAAACTTCTACGTTGTTTAAGGTTCTGTTATTCTGAGTATCCATCACACAGCTAAACTCAGTCTGTTATAACTAATGAAATAAGTAAATAGACACCCAGGATTAGGACAATGCAATACAATAATGTGAAATGCACAGCCTTAGTTATCTCACCTTCGAAATGGGAATAATAGCGTCTCTCTCATAAGGCTGTTAGAACCATTCAAAATAAGTAAGTATGCAAATTGCCTGATTAAATGCCTGTGACTTTGTAAGTAAACAGCGTATTATTTTATTACTAATAAATAATATATAAATCATTATTTATGACTATATGTCATTGACATCTTGATGAAGGAGTAACTTTGATAGAAATCCACCTCCAACTCTGGCTTTAAGTGAGACTTAGGTTACCTCCAGGCCAAAAACCCTTGAACAGAAAATACTTACTGGTTCTACATTTCACATCAGAACCTGGATGAGCTTATTGGGAACCATAACTGAAAGTAAAGCAGGGACAATGCTGAGTCCCAAAGCCCTTCAAAAATATCAAGAATGTGTCTGCAAATGTGGATATTAGAAAGGTGATTTGACTGGCTGATTTATTATTCATGAAAAGTGGATAGGGCAAGGTTTATGTTAAAGTGTTGTTTTGCCATCATCCTGAAAAATAGCCCTGTCACAATATTGTAGCTCGAAAGATTTATGTGTGTGGTTTTATCATATTTGAGAGGGCTGCCTAGTAATGATACGATAGTAACTTATGAAGTTTAGTCAGAGAATCTGTATTACAAAAATGATATTGGAAAAAACAGGGGTGATGGTGGTGGTGCAGTAATGGGAGGAGTTAACTCAAAATATGGCAAGTAATAAGAACTAGAGAGATTTCCTTAGCTGTGGAGAACAGAACCAGAAATGGAATGCCCAATAGATACTGTCTGTATAAATTGGGCTACTTACTGTGTTTGCTTACAGTGGTGTTTCTCAAACTTGAGTAAATAACACCTACCATAGATGAAACTCTGTCTTGCTGGGACCACAATGTTAGAAGCAGAATTCAAAACTCTGAGTCACACAAATAAAAAAATTATGAAGCAATGCAATGGAAATATGAATTAACGGAAAAAATGTTTACTAACATGCATGGTGTCTTCAATAAAGCAAAATGTTTTTACAAACATAGCACTGAAGCTGCAGTGAGCAGATTTTATGAAAAGTTTTTAAAGACCAAAGAAGGTAAATGCAGTCAATTATTTAAATTTTACTTATTTAAGATATGCATATTTGCAAAATATATATAGATTGGAAAAATAATAATAAAAATTATATTCAAACTTTAATCTGTAGTCTCTGTTCTATAATTCATTATTTCAATAAAATATTAATTTCTTAACTATTAATTTACTATTTTAGGAATTGTCAAGAGACTCCTATTTGGTATAAGGTCACTGTATGTATTAGAAGGTAGTTTTAGTATGATTTTTTTTTAATATTTTTATTAATATCTACCTCTTTATCATACATAATCATACTGACATTACTCCTCAAGGAACATGTATTTTAGTTGGCGGGTACAATGTACTTTGTTTAAACGGTTACTACACCATTTACTTGTCTAGTGTTTTGTTAAATGTGAGGTTAGATATTGTGTATTAATACCTTTATGTACCCTCTACACTAGGTTCACAGAAATACTTATTCATTATTTGAGGAAAGAATGAATGATGAAATGAATGTATAAATAAAGAGGAATCAGGGTGCTGACTTAAATGGTGACATTTCAGATGCTATTAGAGGCCAAGATTGAGATTGAGAGAGACAGTCTTGCTATGGAATGTTTCAGCATTATCATAATACAGCTGCCTCCTCCGCCTCTTCCTGTGGAAGATACAGAGCTCACTCTGAATACAGATGTTTCCTCTAAGATCAAAATGCTCATTCACATGCAGAAAATGCATACTGACATAACTGCCTTTCAAAGCAGAAATTCTGTATAGCACAGAGAGGTCACGTTTCTTCTCACAACATGCTCAGTCACTTGGAGTTCAATCTCTATAGTAGGATTTTGAGTTTTAAATAACTAGAAAGGGAAATATTGGCAGAATATTTGCCATTTTAGGGGCATGATCAATGATAATCAGATAGGAATGAGCAAATTCATGCTTAAAGAAATATGTAGTAGCAGATGAAGTTGACACTAGATAGATATATTTTTATTCTGATGTTGAACTTTCTTCAGATTTCACTATCCATTCATGGAAACTTCTTTTGTTTAATAGCAAATGTCAAGTTGTTCATCTTTACTGTATTTTTATGCAAATAACAAGCGCTTTCTGCATTTTTTTGCCAGTAGCACCCTTCCCCCCTTGAGGCACCCTCACAAGCATGGCCATGCCAATCCTCTTTCACATGTTGTAAAAAAGATTAGCGTAGCACGCTTAAGAAAATACCTCCCAGGAGGAAGGCCCGGCCAGCAAACAAATGCAGAAGGTGGGCGTTATTTAAGGAAAAATACAGTAATTGTTGCCAGCCCTAACTAGTCTCAAGAACAGATTGAGCAGAGTCAGAAGAAACCATCTAATGAGTGTTAAGAACTTACTACTGCTTAGTTTGTTCTATTCGTTAAGTCCGACAGAATCTAGATGAACCAAAACAAGTTGCCATCGAGATGATTTCAATTTATGGCAAACTCACGTTTGTGAGAGTAGAACTGTCCTCCGTATGGTTTTCAATGGCTGATTTTTCAGAAGTAGATCACAGGCTTTTCTTGTGAGAAGTCTGAGGGTGCACTAGAACCTCCATCCTTTTGGTTAGCAGCCGAGTGTTTTAACCTTGCACTATCCAGGGATTCCAGAATACAGATTATTCTCTAATAAAAATAAATATAGCATCCTAGTGAACTGAATTATATTAATCATACTGAACTGTTTTCTAAGGAAGATCCAATATTTGAATCAGTGAAGATTTGGCCTTAACACAGCTATAATAATTCTTCTTTATGTTTGCACATATCTACATAACACATCTATATAATGTTTGGAAGTAAAGTAAAACTTCCTTAGATATTTCCCCTGATAGACCTATATTAAAACACTAGTGAATTTTCTCTGTAAAAACTTTTTTCTTTCTTCATTCTTATTCCAGAAGCCATAATTTGAAAACTTATGTTTGGGAAAAATTAATAAATACAGTTCTTAACCCAAAGCATGCTGAGATTTACAGGACTATTATTCTTGTTATTTATTACGGAGGATCTTAATATAAAATTGCATATTATTTTTTGAGATAGGTATTTCAGTGTAAACACTTCCATCCAAAAATGTTCTCATTTAAGAACTATGACAGCAATTTTATAACTAGATCCAAAATTGAATCTTCCACTGAAGAATATTATGGCATAGCTATGGATATGAAAGAAATATGTAATTTGAGTATCATCAGAATATAAATAAGTAAAATCCATATCTTATGTATTTCTCTATGGCATAATTTTAGATTTTGAGTTTAAATACTAAGTCCAAAATTTATTGCGTTCATGCTCTGTGAAGACATTGTATCTGACATTGAGAAGGAAAATGCAAAAGAATGAACAGTCTTTCACCTTAAAAAAAGAACTTTAACCAGTATGAAATGCCCAAAGATGAAATTAAAAAAAAAAAGCCTTCAGAATTTTAAAGAATTAATAGCATAACAAAAAACTTAAGACAAAAGTACAAACAAGTGTGAGAATATAATAGGAATTCAAAGAATAGGTATCTATGAAAACATTTTTAAGGATTAGAATTTGTGACTGGAACTTGAAGAGCATATCCAAATTAGATAGTTACAAAGAAGAAAAAATAATCTATGTTGGTCATTATACATAAGGTAATACAGACAGGAAGGAAGAAGTTATAGACAAGTACAATAATAATTACGGTTATAATAATACTTATTATTCATAAATTATTATTATATGATTATAATTATTATGAATGATAGCCTTTGTCACCTACTGTAATATAGTGGTAGTGGTAACTTCAGAAGCTGTCTAACTTCAGGGGATAATGATCAGGATCAGCCCAAAGCTAATTCTCTTGAGGTGGAGGTCCAACATACCTCCACTCTCCAAACTTTTTACCAATTCTGACACTAGCTGTCCCTCCCATGGCTCTCTCCACTTCTTTTCTGGGTTTGATAATTCATTGTAATAGCCACACAGAACTCACTGATCATACTTGCATTTAAGTGGTTTATTAAGGAAATAACAGGGTACACCTTGGGATCGGTGTCAATAGGCTATAACTCAGGATCAGCATCAGAAAGTATGTAGGCAAAGTCTCCTTTCTTCAGTGCAGGCCTCCTTTCAGTCCCCTTAGGACAGGCTCCTCTTGGCCCTGCCTTCTGTCACCACCAACTCTGCCACATGGCCCCTTCCAGGCCTCTCGCTGTCTTCAGTGTTACAGCCTTTGATCCATGTTATAGCTCTTTAGGAGGTTCCCTGCCTCCTCTCTCTCTGCTTTTTCTCCCTTCTCTCTTCTTTCTTCTTTCTGCTTCTGTCTTCTTCCTGTCTTCCTGCTTCTTTCTGTCTGAAAAACGTCTGTAGGGTTGGATACATATGTACACAAAACGGGGCCCCTCCCAGAGGGGCCACAAACTGACCAATCCCCTCTTGGTATGCCGCAGACACTTCATTTGCATAGTAGGCTATAGTCATCTCATTTGCATCATAGTCTATTGACAAATCCTTGCGAGGTACATACCAATCACAGGGCAGGCTGAAGCCCAGGACCAGACAAAAAGTATCAAACTATAAGTTGTTTACAACTTACCCATGAAATGTAACAAACCCTCTGGGGTAGAAAACTAGGGCAAAGGTAACTCCTTAGGGTTTAGTGGAAAAATCTCTCAAATCATTTTTCCAAAGAAACAAGGCAAAAGCCCACAAAAAGGAACACATTTCACCACACCTACTATATGAACAACACTTGCTAAATTATTTATAGTCATTATCTCAATCCTTCAGCAAAGGTATGAGATAGATACTATTTTTATTACCATTTAAAAAATTAGGAAACCTAAATCAGAGTAAAAAAGTAAGCTGTTGTTATGGATTGAAGTTTGTCCCCTAAAAGATATGCTGGAAGTCCTAACATGCTCTACACTCCCAGTACCTGTGAATGTGATCTTGTTTGGAAATAGATTCTTTGAAGATGTTATTAGTTAAGTTTACATGAGGTCATACTGGAGTACGGTGGTGTGATGGTTAAGGCTGTATGTCAACTTGGCTGGATCATGATTCTCCGTGGTTTGGCAGTCATATGATGTTGTGATTACGTCCATGATGAGGTTTGATATAATGTGATCATCTCCATGATGGGATCTGCTGTGAGTAGCCAGTCAGTTGAAAGGGAATTTCCTTGGGTGTGTGGCCTGCATCGAATATAAGTGGACATTCTATAAAGCATTGTGGGCTTTTGCTTCCTCTGGATCGTGCAGCTGGCTCCCATTCGTCTGACCTCCAGTTCTTGGGACTTGAGCTAGAAGCTTACCTGTGGTCTTGCCTGCCGATCTTGGGATTTGTTGATCTTCACAGTCTGTGAGCAACAGCCCTGCTCTCTGACCTACTGATCTGGGGTTTGCCAGCCCGTGTGGCTATGTAAATCAGGAGAAGCCTCTATCCTGACCCACTTACTTGGGATGTTCCAACCTCTACAACTGAGTGAGCCATTTCCTTGATATCAGTCTCTCTATATACATATTATATGCTTTACTGGTTTTGCTTCTCTAGAGAACCCGGTCAAAGACAGGTGGGTTTTAATCCAATATGAGTGGTGTCTTTATAAAAGAAGAGAAAAAACAGAGACGAATGGAGAGAAGAATGCCATATGAAAATTGAGGCAAAGTTTGGAGTTATGCTACTACAATCCAATGAACGCCTGGGGCTAGCAGAAGCTGGAAGCAACAAGAAAGCATTGAGAGCCTTTGAAGACAGCAGGGTCCTGCCCCCATGTTAATATTGGACTTTTTGCCTTCAGCACTGCGAGAAAATATTTCTGTTGTTTTAAGATACTCTGTGGTACTTTGTTAAGGCAGCCTTAAGAAACTAATACTCCTGGAAAGGTCAAATAGCTAACACATTATGGAGGGAGTTTTTAAGGGCAGTTCTATTGCTCATGCTCTTAAACACAGTGTACTTTATATACAGGTAGATGAGCTTTTGGATGAGATCTCTCCCCCTGTGTATACCCTTAACACGTTGTTTATTCGTGCTAAACCAACAGACTCATAAAACTGATGTTTATGTTCTTTTGTTTTAAAATTATTAGAGTACTTATTTTAGCACCTCTATTTGAGAATAAGATACATAAAGGCTTGAATTGTATTTTACTCATCTCTATAGAATCGATAGGTCATGACATAGTGTCTTGCAAGTTAAACATACTCAAGAAATGTATGTTAACTTTAACTGACTTGATTAAAAAGAAAATTTCTTTTTAATGAAATAGAGTATTTGGAGTCCAGTCTGTGATTTGATGCCTTGAAAGCCAGGGAAAAAAGTTGGAATTTGATATATTAGGCAGTGAGGAGCCATTAGAGGTTTCTTAAAAAATGACACAGTATCATGAAAACAATAATTTTAGAGAATTTTAGTGGAGATAACTAAGTGTGCCTTGCTAGGAATAACTACAGAAACTAATTTGAGAAGGAAAGTACTTAGTGAGAAGTTAAAACCTGAATACTTGATACATGTGCCATATAACTTAAGGGTTATCTCCTTACTGATTTAAAATGAAAAAAAGAAAAAATCCAGCAATAAAAGGAATGAGTTGTTTTATTTTTTAAAAAATCTAAAATATAAAGAAAATGAGATAATTTTTATGCAGATGTTTATTGTATATCAAAACGTATCTACAAATAAATAAATGGTGCAGTATGTTTGCAAATCAATATCTCCCTGTGTTGGAAAATGTAGCAATTAAAAAATCCATAAAGGAATAAAAGTAAAAATATATAGCTTGACTCAAAAACTAGAAAACATTTCCACAAGAGAGGAACAAGAAAAATGCAAAGCAAGAACTTGCTGGTCTCTGATCTTGGAGTGAACCATTTGGATTGTTATAAAGATTAAAAATGATGATACAAGGGAAAGATCATGCAGTGAAATCAATGGTGGGATTGGGATTCATATTACATTTAAAAGAAGGGAAACCAATCTAAACCACAATGGACAAATAAACAAACACTAATATCTCTTTTACCAATAAAAACTGCAATGAGTCTACTGCCTGGTGCTACCTTCTAACAAGGAAAAAAAATTGTGACCTAGGGTGTCAGTAGAACAAAGACAGCGTTTTACCTATAACTGAGCCCTATCTTTGCCTGGCTTGATGACTGGATCTCTGATATTTCCAGTATTTTTCTGTAAACTTTCTAATCAATCCAGTGTATAAAACAATAAGTAGGCTAACCTATCTGAGCTTGGAACACTATAGTGAGTGATGAGCCTACTCTTCTCCCATCCACAGTGTGTAGGAATTTTCCAGTGATCCTAGGAGGAAAAAATAAATCCAATTATTAAACAAATCATCTTCCTTTGAAATTTATAAGAGTTAAACATTATTGCCTGGCTTGAATGACAACACAAAATCCTCACTAGTAATACTATGAGAAGGAATTACTCAAAACAGTCAATATTTGATAAGCTTGAATTAATTCATAAATAATAAACTAGGTCCAAACTAGCATTAATGACATTTAATCATCATGTATGTCATGTTGACCAGCTAGCAAAGGTTGAACAGAACAATTTTTAAATCCAATAACAGCCCTAAATGACATAGCTTCGATATGTTTTGTGTAGCTAGAACACTTGTCTTAAAATGTGGAAATACGTAAAGCACATTTATATACTGGGCTGTGGAATAGGTAAATTAAATTTTGGTAAGACTGGAAAAAAATTCAGCTCTCCCACAAAATTGAAATAAGATAGAAATCTCTCAAATTCTCTAGCCACTCACATGTTTTCCTGTGATGAAATGACTTTATCGGGCTTAGAATTCTCAGCAGAATTGCAAGGACAGAGTGGCAGGTGTTCTAGTGTTAACTGGGTAGGTCAGGGGAAAAACAACTTCTGCAGAAGTTGTGAATAAGTTGATTGATATTTCCTAATGATATCAAGCAAATTTACTTTACCTAGATACTGCTCTAGGGACAAATTTATTTTATAAACAGTTATTTCTTATACTGCCTTGAAGGGGATTGGAGTGGCAATTGAAAACTGCATATATTTGGGATTAAAAACTCAAAGACCCATTCCATGTGTACATACATTTTGGTTATTGAGAGCCAGCTCATTTGTCCATGCATTACTCAGTACAACTCCAGGATTTGTCTTTGTTTTATTATTATTTCAAACAGAGGGGAAATTAGCAAAGCCTATATTAATGAAGATCATAGACTACAGCCTTCATTATGGATTACACCTTAATATGGCCAGTGAAAAACTTATGAATAGCAGTGGAACATTGTCTGATATAGTGCCAGAAGATGAGCCCCCCAGGTTGGAAGGCACTCAGAAGAAGACTGGGGAAGAGCTGCCACCTAAAAGTAGAGTCGACCTTAATGACGTGGATGGAGTCAAGCTTTTGGGACCTTCATTTGCTGACATGGCACGACTCAGAATGAGAAGCAAACATCCATTAGTAATAGGAACACATCCATTAGTAATAGGAACGTAGAACGTATGCAGTATGAGTCTGGTAAAATTGGAAGTTGTCAGAAATGAAATGGAACGCATACAGATCGATATCCTAGGCATTAGTGAGCTGAAATGGACTTGTATTGACCATTTTGAATCAGACAATCACAGGATCTACTATGCCGGGAAAGTCAAATTGAAGAGGAATGGCATCTCATTCATTGCCAAAGAGAACATTTCAAGATCTATCCTGAAGTACAACGCTGTCAGTGATAGGATAGTATCCATAGGCCTACAAGGAAGAGCGGTTAATAAGACTATTATTCAAATTTACACATCAACCTCTAATGGTAAAGATGAGGAAACTGAAGTTTTTCACCAACTTCTGTAGTCTAAAATTGATCAATCATGCAATCAAGAGCACTGATAATTACTAGTGATTGGAATGTGAAAGTTGGAAACAAAGAAGAAGAATTGGTAGATGGTAATAGAAACTATGCCAGAGATGGCATGATAGTATTTTGCAAGACCAAAGACTTCTTCATTGGCAATACCTTTTTTCAACAACATAAATGGAGACTGTATATGTGGATTTCACCAGATAGAAAACAAAGGAATCAAATCGACTACATCTGTGGAAGGAGACAATGGAAAAGCTGAATACCATCAATCAGAACAAGGCCAGGGGCCGACTTCGGAACAAGCCATCAAGTTCTCATATTCAAGTTTAAATTGAAGCTGAAGAAAATTGAAACAAGTCCACCAGAACCAAAATACGAGCTTGAATATATCCCACCCGAACTTAGAGACCATCTCAAAAGTATATTTGACACACTGAACTCTAATGACCAAAGACTAGATTAGTTGTGGGATGACATCAAGGATGCCATACATTAAGAAAGTAAAAGGTCATGAAAAAGACAGGAAAGAAAGAAAAGACCAAATGGGTGTTAAGAGACTCTGAAACTTGCTCTTCAACATAGAGTAGGTAAAGCAAAAGGAAGAAATGATGAAGTAAAAGAGCTGAAAAGAATATTTCAAAGGATGGCTAAAGAAAGCAAAGTTAAATATTATAATGAAACGTGCAAAGAACTGGAGTTATAAAACCAAAGGGGAAGAACACGCTCGGCATTTCTTAAGCTGAAGGAACTGAAGAAAAAATTCATGCCTTGAGCTGCAATATTGAAGGATTCTATGGGCAAAATACTGAACGACACAGAAGCATCAAAAGAAGATGGAAGGAATACACAGAGTCACTGCACCAGAAAGAATTGGTCAACATTCAACCATTTCAGGGGGTAGAATATGATAAAGAACCTGATGGTATTGAAGGAAGACGTTCAAGCTGCATAAAGGGAATAGCAAAAAACAAGGCTCCAGGAATTGACAGAATACCAACTGAGATGTTTCAACAAATGGATGCAACACAGAAAGTGCTCATGTGTCTATATCAAGAAATTTGAAAGACAGCTAACTGGCCAACCTACTGGACAGGATCCATAATTGTGCCCATTCTAAAGAAAAGCTATCCAACAGAAAGTAGAAATTATTGAAAAATATCATTAATATCACATGCAAGTAAAATTTTGCTGAAGATAGTTAAAAAACGAGTGCAACAATACATTGACTGGGGGAACTGCCAGAAATCCAAGCCAGATTCAGAAGAGGACTTGAAATGAGGGCTATCATAGCTCATGTAACACAAATCTTGGCTGAAAACAGCGAATATCAGAAAGATCTTACTGATGTTTTATTGACTATGCAAAGGCATTCAATTGTGTGGATCATATGGATAACATTTCAAAAAATGAGAATTTCAGAACACTTAACTGTGCTCATGAAAAACCTGTACATAGACCAAGAGGCAGTCATTTGAACAGAACAAAGGGATACTGTATGTTTTAAAATCAGGAAAGGTGTGTGTCAGAATTGGATCCTTTCACCATACTTATTCAATCTGTATGCTGAGCAAATAATCTGAGAAGCTGGACTATATGAAGAAGAACATTGCATCAGGATTGGAGGAGGACTCATTAACAACCTATGATGTACAGATGAGACAACCTTGCTTGCAGAAAGTGAAGAGGACTTGAAGCACTGACTGATGAAAATCAAAGACCACAGGCTTCAGTATGGATTACACCTCAACTTAAAGAAAATAGCAATCCTCACAACTGGATCAATAAGCAACATTATGATAAATGGAGAAAAGATTGAAGTTATCAAGGATTTCATCTTCCCTGGATCCACAATCAATGCCCATGGAAGCAGCAGTCAAGAAATCAAAAGGCTCATTGCATTGGGCAAATCTGCTGCAAAAGACCTCTTTAAAGTGTTTAAAAGCAAAGAAGTCACCTTTAGGACTAAGGTGCTCCTGACCCAAGTCATGATGTTTTCAGTTGCCTTATATGCATGCAAAAGCTGAACAATGAATAAGGAAGACTGAAGAAAAATTGATGCCTTTGAATTATGGTGTTGGCGAAGAATATTAAATATACTATGAACTGCCAGGAGAAGGAACAAATCTATCTTGGAAGAAGTACAACTAGAATGCTCCTTAGGAGCAAGGATGGTGAGACTTTGTCTCACATACTTTGGACGTGTTATCAAGAGGGACCAGTACCTGGAGAAAGACATCGTGCTTGGTAAAGTAGAGGGTTATCGAAAAAGGTGAAGACCCTGGATGAGATAGATTGACACAGTAGCTGCAACAATGGGCTCAAGCATAACAACGATTGTAAGGATGGTGCAGGACTGGGTAGTGTTTCCTTCTGTTGTATGCGGGGTCACTATGAGTTGGAACGGACTCAGTGGCACCTATCAACAAGAACAACAAAGCTCTGCTTTCATTTGTTGATCCTGGGTGTTTGATTCACTTGGGTCATTTTCTTTATAATCGATTTAAAACAGTTTCGTAGATAATGTTAACATTCTCCCTTTCGGAACTCTCTTTTTTGTTGCTACATGACTTAGAATAAATTAAAATGCTATGCATATGTTTCTTATTTTTTCCTGATTTCTGTAAAGTTACCAAAAAACCAAACCTGTTGCTGTGGAGTTGATTCCAGCTCATAGCGATCCTATAGGACAGAGTAGAACTTCCCCATAGGGTTTCCAAGGAGTGCCTGGTGGATTCAAACTGCCAACCTTTTGGTTAGCAGCTGAAAGCTTAACTACTGTGCCACCAGGCTCCTCTATAAAGTTAAGTCTTTCTAAATGGAAGAAAAATCTCCCTTGTTTATTTACCTCTTTGACTCTTCTGTTTATTTTAAAACAAGAATTACTGTAGTAACATTTAAGTTGTTAACATCTGATCAATTGTAAGGTGTACTGTCCGACTTAACAATTTTCCTGGAGGGGAGAATACAAATATTAAGTGTGTTACATTGTAAGCCTCATCCTGATTTAAAAACATTTAGAAAGTGAAAAATTGTGCAACTGAGGACTGATGAAATAAAACTCATGGCTTAGAGTTGAGTCCAGTACCCCTCCCTTTCCTGAGGTAACCTCAATAAGGGACTCAGCATTTGCAAAATTTTTGGCATCTGCAAATATTTTAGAAGCAAAGTACTTACATTTTTATATTACCAGTAAATCCTATGACTTTCCTTAGTACAGCATACAAGAGAGAAGATTCCCTATTGAAAACTGACTTACTGAAAAATGTACTTTTGTTTTCCCAGGCATTTTGCAAACACATTTAAACTGAAACAAATGTGGATCTCAAGCAGTCATCTGAAGTGTTTTCTGCACAATCAATTTTAGGAAGTTATAAAATAGGTGATGCTTTTCTCAGGGAGCCAGCAATCTCTGGTTTTATTTTGAATATCTCTGCAGGTGTTTTTGCTCTTGGTTTAAACTTAATTGCACATTGGAGAAATCAATACTTGCTTTCAGCTGCCTGAGAGCAATAGTATGTTTTATTTAAATCTAGAAAATAATGTGATAATCATATTTACATAATTTATTATATCTGACAATCTTAAGTGGTCCCAGATTCTTCACCCAGACTTTCACCATGAAAACTCATGGAGGCCTCATCATTCCACTTTGTAATTAAGTACATTGCTTTCTAGGCTCTTATTCAGCCTTCACAATAACGCTAACTTGTCATTGTGGATACCTCTTCCTACTTGGTTTCTGCTTGTTTTCTGAGTCTTAGTCTTCATACTTCCTCTTGATTCTATCCAAAATCCTTCCAGTGATTTTTTTTTAACTTTTTTTGCTTCATTTAGCCATTATTGGTTTCTATTATTTGTAAACAGAAACTCGACTACTTAATTTCATCTAAAAGCACTATGAACAATGGAGAAGTATAGTAATTTCGGAATTTTTTTCATCTACATATTGCAAGATTATAGAGATGTGCTATACTTATGATCATTCACTTCTCTTTTGTAGAGATTTTGTTGGTGATTTGAGATACCATGTAAGTTGTACTGAAAGTGTGATTTTTAAACTCTTAGTCAAAATCAAAAGTAGATTAAGAGGATATATTTTTTAAGAAATAATCTCTGTCACTTTCAGATTTGAGTCTGGGTTTTATCATACAGTCAACCTGAAAGTATAAATGGCATTTTTAAGCAAGACTGACAAATATGCAAGCTGTGTTCCATAAAAGGCTCTAGGGATATTTGTTTATAGGCTACCCAACATCTACACACTATTCCTGTTGGAAGGTATTCCCTAAGTAGGCGGCACGCAGGGTTTGCCTTCCACTTACAGAAGCAAAAAGTGGATGGATATGTTCTCTGACTACACCCTAGTAGCTATGGTGTCAGTATGAGATATAAGCTGGTTACTTGGATGTGACATGATTATGCAGCAAAGATTATGTACGATGAGGGGGAGGGGTACGGTATTCAAGCATGGCATCAAGAGGGCAGGAGTGCTGGTGCTAGAAGTATGCAACTGAAAAACTCAGGAGTGTACTAGCTTTAGGCAAATCTGTATTGTGGAGTGGGGGTTGGCAACAATGTCACTGTAATTCTGTATTCCTTTCTACATTACTCAGAGGTCTTCTTTTTCTATGTTAGATCTATTCTCAGACAAATTCTGACTTAGTGATGGCCCTTAGCACCTTTCTCTAGTGATTCTAATGTGCCATCAGGACTCCTTTGGCCAAGCTGTGGCTGTGTGTAATCCTTTGATATAGTTGGTGGAGTTGGTGGCACACAAGCTACATGGATTTAACACGAATAAATGTTTCACATAAAAAACATCGAGGTGTGGTTAACAGAAAAATGGATACTAAGAGCTTTGTAGGCGGCAACAACAGATATTCAGCATGTTTCATGACTCTTTCAAACAACTTTATTTTTAGATCTTCTAAAATGATAATGTGTCCTGGAATTTTGGGTGGAATTAAATGTATGACTTCTTCTTTTAGATCTTGTTGTAAAAGTGTCATCGAGTTTGATAACGATGAGAGCCATTGTTTAAAGAGCAGATGAAAATGACAGAAATCTGATTACAAAACTGTAGAAACTATGTTCTCCATACAGAAGTAATATGAAACCCTAAGTGTTTCTGGAATTAAAAGAAGTATGGTCATAATTCATGAGTGAAAAGGTTAAATCAGCGAATGGTCTGATTATCAGCATCCCTTCTTCAGTCACCCATGCCATCCGTGCTCCTGAAGAACATGACACCTAAGATCAATCTCCATTTGTGCCTGGACAAAAACTCTCCCCACCTCACCCCACTCCATGCACAATGCAGATTTTAAGCACAGTTGGCCCAGCTGTACCCGTTGCCATCAAGTCTATTCTGACTCATAGTGGCCCTATAAGACAGAGTAGAACTGCCCTGTAAGGCTTCCAAGGCTGTAATCTTTAGAGAGGCAGACTGCAACATCTTACTCCCGTGGAGCGGCTGGTGGGTTAGCAGCTGAGTGTTTAACCACTGTCCCACCAGGACTCCTTTGGCCAAGCTTTACCTGTGTGTAATTAATTATCTCCAGTTTTGTATATCTTTGAAAATAGTGAAATACTCTAGTTCTTAAACCCTGGAAATGACATTCAGCTTAATAGAAATGTATTGCTTTACATAATTTCCTAGACCTAACTGCCAGAACAGACTGTGAACACACGTAGTAATCACTGCTCGTTTCTTGGTGGCCACAAGGATATCCATGTCCAGGTCTGACATTATTCCCTATGCTGAGCCAGGTGCATTGTCCAAGTCTATTATAAACATTTTTGGTGAAATACTGTTCATTTCACTGCTTTATCACCTTAGAATTGGATTGAATGAACAAAAGGAAATTCAGGCGTATTTCTCGTTGCTGTAACTGAGACAAATAGGTTTTTCCAATTCTATCTAATATATTCAAATGGATACTGGACTAGATGATATGCAAGTTCTTCTACAGATCTAAGAAATCTATAACCCCATAATGCTCAATTGTTAATTAATAAATGAGTGATTATGTCATTAAAAAAATGAAACCAAGCATATACAAGAGGGAGAAAAAAAGAGATCCAAAAATTGTGTTGAAATAGAAATCTGATAAAGGGTAAATAGCACTTAGTCATCAAAGAAGGTATTTTCCTGTTTAACAAGCTTAATTACATGACAAATAAAAGCAGCGCATGGGTATAAAAGAAAGTAATTAGTGCAAGGTCTAGCAGGGCTTCTTAGAGTCTATTTTGTTAATGTAGAATAGTATTTTCAAATATCATTTTTTGCTGAGTATCAGTAAATTGATAAAATATAAAATAATTTTTCTATGTATATTTATAGATGATATACTCAGGCTTGGTCCTATTAAAGTGATTGTTAAGGCGAACAAGTAGAATCACTCACTGTTTATAAACTAGTGATTGCTTGGTGACTGACTAGCAGACTCATTGAATTCACTCAATCTTGTAGACCTGATTTATGAATGAGGATCTCATGGTGGCTAATGCTGAAGTTAAGGTAGGAGTTGAAATGAAAAAGAAATCATGAGAGGTTCTCATACATGAATTTAACATATTAAGGCACTGGAAACTCCTATACACTGGTATCAAAAAATGTGTTTGTCCTTTCACCTGGATGTATTTATTTTTATTCATAGCTACCCTATAGGAAAGAGTAGAACTGCCCCATTCCAAGGTTGTAATGTTTACAGAAGCAGACCATCACATCTTTCTTCCATGGAGCAGCTGGTGGGTTTGAATCACCAACCTTTCGGTTCGCAGCCGAGTGCCTCACCACTATGCCACCAAGCCTCCTTATTTTTATTCTAAAATACATTATTTCTCAAGTGAAACTCATTGTAACATGCATTTTATTAGTCTATAGTAAACAAATTGCGTATACAGATAAATGTATATGTGTACATATTTATATGTTATCTAATAGAAATCTCTAAAAGTGAAATATAGAAAAAAATCAAAACATTGTGAGGTATTTACGTATGATTAAAAGTTCCTACAGCCCTCAATAATACCCAGTGATATGCCTATTAGCACCTAATATAAAATAAAATTTACAACAGAGTTTGTACAACATGGAGAAAAATTGAAAATATGTTCAGTCTACTCTGTCACTATTTAATAGGGACAGGTACAAATCTACTTGTTAACGTTTCGACCCCCTAAAACTTTCTGTTCATAGATAAACCTGATGATATTTCTATTTCAATGCTAATATCTTTAACGTTTCTGGATTCAGTGGACAATCTAATATCTGTGTCCTTAGAACCAAGTAATGTGAATATTTGAGCATTTTATATACGAAAACCTCAGATTGAGGTCACGACATTTTCAAGGGTTATTAAATTCATTCATTCAACTAACTTGTTTTGGCACCTATTGTATGCCATTTACTGAAGACACCCCTAAGTGTGGACCATTTAAAGAAGCACATTTTTTAAACTTAAAGGGGCTCACAGGTTGTGATTAACCAGAAATACAAAATATCAAAATGCTCCTTGACACTTAATGATACTTTGCAAACATTGAACAGCAGAATGTTTGTACACCTATTTCAGGTTTTCAGGAGTACCAAAACATTAGGGAAATGAACATCATCTAATTTTTTTGCACTATCTTTAGAGTCAAAGTTGCCTCCTTTTTGTTCCCAAGAAACACCCTGAAGACCCGGATAGTAGACATATTATATGTTTTAATGCTATTGACTTAAGACGTTTGTCTATTGTCAAATGAATTTATACAACAAAATAATGTCCCACAGAAGTACTGAACTGCCAGTTTAGTCCTTAGCAATAGCATCAGCTTCAGTAACAAGGTTCACTGAATAACAACTACAAGTAGCATAATGTTTCCGGCATTGGAAACACAGAGAAAAATCAGACATAAATTCAGTTTTCAACTTAGGCGAAGGAGCAGGAGCTGAATACAAAGGACGACAGCAACAACAAAAGTATACCAGTGCAATTTTCAACAATTCTGCGTAGAGTGTGAATTTATATACTTTTTATCTGTGTGTTCACAACAGCACTGCTGTTATTTTGCAGGTTGTCTTTTATATTTCCATTTGAATTATATTTGATTGTGAAAATTCTATTAAAATATTAAATTCCGTTAAGATATCAACAAAAATTCTTGGGGAGCATTACATATCATCACATGTCTTAATCACATAGAGATTGCTATTTGCCCACTTTGCCTCCTAGATTTAAAAATGAGCATTTTTAAGTTTTACACACCGAATTCAAAACATAAATAGTGTTTTATTTTCTACATTTTCACTCAGCTTTGCAATAGAATATTTAAAGGCCTGATGTGTGCTTTTTTTCACTTCCATCTAATTTCATGCAGAAACAGAAAACATGCACACACATATATGCACATATCTATGATTTTTTTCCAAAGCTTAGGCCAATGTTTCATACATTTCCTCGTAAATTCTTTTTCTGCAATAATAATTTAATATGGACATCCTCCCAGGATAAAAATTGTAAATTCAATTTATTCTTTTTTAAACGCTATATAATTTGCAGTGTACATTCTGCACTTCAATTGTTTGTCTTCATTTCTGTAGCTCACCCTAACCTGGAATGTGAACTCTTTGAAAGCAGGTAACCCCTTGTTTTATATTTGTATTATCAAGATTTAACACTGTTTGTCACGTAAAGGTCAGTATATATCTATGAGTAAATAGAATAAGAAGGAATGAATGAATCTTTTAATAAGCAAGAAGTTGTACCATCTTGACATTATGTGTGATAAAATTTCAAGGGAAGGAGCTATCTCAGTAAGTAGTGAGTTCACAAATAAACTTCAGAAGCAATCAGAGACGCTAAAATTAGACTGCTGGAGTCAGGAAATGCTCCCCCTCCCCACCATGGCTTCTGCTCCAGATATGCAGATCTACACTATCACTGTATATTCTTCTTTCTCTCCAGAATTTGTGGTGGTATTTTACCTTGAGACCTCAGTTCTCTGATGATTCCAAGACAAGCAGTTGATTTTCTGTTGGTTTATCTTTTTGTCATTGTAATGACAAAAGTGCACACTTCCTAAACTCTTTAAATGTTGATGCTGAAGTGAGAACTCTCTTTCATCGAGTTTACAGTAACTATTTTAAAGTCCGTTTTACCATCTCTGGCAATGATGGCCCTGTTTCTATTGGCTTATTTTTCATTTGTTATGAGTTATATTTTCTGCTTCTTCTTGTATCTAATAATTTGGATTGAAAGCTGAAGTATGAATATTACATTTTTGAGCACTTGAATTTTTTTTCTTCTAAGAGTGTTGAGTGTTATTTCAGTAGATATTACTTGTAGTTCAGCGTGATTCTTTTGAATCTTGTTTTTAAACTTTGTAAGATTGCTCTAGATTAGCCTTTACAGTATAGCCCTATTTTTAAGGCAGGCCTTTCTGCGATCTTTATTGAACACCTTAGTTGTTCAATTAAGTCTTTCCATCATGGGAGAAATTAAATGTCTCCCAGCGATGTTTCAGCTCTAGTAACTTTCTAGACCTTATTCATCTATAGCCATTTCTAATAAACTAAAATGACTCAGATATGAAAGATTTCTGTTGACATAAATCCTCGTAGGAGATGGACTTCCCTCATCTTTTCACCTTTTTAGGGAAGGCTTTTTACCCTACAACCAGAGCAAAGCTGCAGATTTAAAACTACCAGTATATATTCACTCACTATATTTTTGTTATTGTTTCAGGTGCTGTCAAATCGGTTCTGACTCATAGCGACCCCATGTAGAACAGAAGGAAACACTGCCCAGTCCTGCACCAGACTCACATGCTCACAATCATTGTTACGTTTGAGGCCATTGTTTCAGCCACTGTGTCAATCAATCTGGTTGAGGGCGTTCCTCTTTTTAGATAACCCTCTACTTTACCAAGCATGATGTCTTTCTCCAGGGACTGGACCCTCCTGATAACATGCCCAAAGTACATGAAACAAAGTCTCACCATCCTTGCTTCTAAGGAGCATTCTGGTTGTGCTTCTTCCAATACAGACTTATTCATTCATCTGGAAGTCCATAGTATACTCAGTATTCTTCTCCAATGCTATAATTTAAAGGGGTCAGTTCTTTGGTCTTCCTTATTCATTGTCCAGCTTTTGCATGCATATGAAAACCCCAAAAAAACCAAACCTGTTACCTTGGAGTCGAGCATGCATATGAGGCGATTAAAATACCATGGCTTGGACCAGGCGCACTTTAGTCCTCAACGTGACATCTTCACTTTTTAACACTTTAAAGAGGTCTTTTGCAGCAGATTTGCTCAATGCAGTACAACGTTTGATGTCTTGACTGCTGATTTCATGGACATTGATTGTAGGTCCAAGTAAAATAGAATCCTTTATAACTTCAATATTTTCTCCATATTTCATGATGTTGCTTATTGTTTCAGTTGTGAGGGTTTTTGTTATCTTTATGTTGAGGTATAATCCATTCTGAAGGCTGTAGTCTTTGATCTTCATCAGTAAGTGCTTCAAATCTGCTTTGTTTTCCGCAAACAATGTTGTGTGATCTGCATATCACAAGCTATTAATGAGTCTTTTTCCATTCCTGATGCCCCTTTCTTCTTCATGCAGTCCAGCTTCTCTGATTATTTGCTCAGCATACAGATTGAATAAATTTAGTGAAAGGATATAACCCTGACACGCTTCTTTCCTTATTTTAAACCATGCAGTATCCCCTTGTTCTGTTCAAACCATTGCCTCTTGATCTATGCACAGGTTCCTCATGAGCACAATTAGATGTTCTTGAATTCCCATTCTTCACAATGTTATCCACAATTTGTTATGATCTACACAGTCGAGTGCCTTTGCATAGTCGGTAAAACACAGTCAACATCTTTCTGGTATTCTCTGCTTTCAGCCAAGAGCCATCTGACATCAGCAATGATATCCCTCATTCCAAATCCTCTTCTGAATCTGGCTTAAATTTCTGGAAGTTCCCTGATATACTGCTGCAATCGCTTTTGAATTTATCATCAGCAAAATTTTACTCGCATGTGATAATCAATGATATTGTTTGATAAATTCTCCATTCTGTTGCATCACCTTTCTTTGGAATAGACACAAATATGGATGTCCTCCAATCAGCTGGCCAGGTACCTGTCTTCCAGATTTCTTGGCATAGATGAGTGAGCACTTCCAGTGTTGCATCTACTTGTTGAAATAACTCAGTTAGTATTCAGTCCGTTTCTGGAGGCTTGTTTTTCACCAATGTCTTCAGTGCAGCTTGGACGTCTTCCTTCAGTGCCATTGGTTCTTGATCATATGCTACTTCTTTAAGCAGTTGAACGTCCACCAATTCTTTTTGGTACAGTGACTGTTATTCCTTCCATCTTCTTTTGATACTTCCTGTGTCATTCAATATTTTGCCCATAGAATCCTTAAGCACTGCAACTTGAGGCTTGAATTTTTTTTTCAGTTCTTTCACCTTTAGAAATGTTCTTCTCTTTTGGCTTTCTAACTCCAGGTCTTTGAGCATTTTGTTATAATACCTAACTTTGTCTTTTCTTCTCAAGCCACGTTTTGAAATCTTCTGTTCAGTTCTTTTACTTCATCATTTCTTCCATTTGCTTTAGCTGTTCTACATTCAAGGACAAGTTTCAGAGTCTCTTCCGACACCTATTCTGGTCTTTTTTTCATTCCTTTCTTTTTAATGACCCTTTGCTGTCTTCATGTGTGATGTCCTTGGTGACATTCCAACAAATCATCTGGTCTTTGGTCATTTGTGTTCAATGTGTCAAATCAAGTCTTGAGATGATTTCTAAATTCAGGTAGGATATACTCAACGTTGTACTTTGGCTCTTGTGGACTTGTTTTAATTTTCTCCAACTTCGACTTGAACTTGCATATGAGCAATTGATGGTCTGCTCCACAGTCGACCCCTGGCCTTGTTCTGACTGATGATATTGAGCTACTCCATTGTCTCTTTCCACAGATATAGTCGATTTGATTCCTCTGTATTCCATTTGGCAAGGTCAGCATGTATAGTCACTGTTTATGTTGCTGAAAAAAGTTATTTGCAATGAATAAGTCTTTGGTCTTGCAAAATTCTATCATATGATCTCCAGCATCATTTCTATCACCAAGGCCATATTTTCCAATGGATTCGTCTTTGTTTCCAACTTTTGCATTCCAATCACCAGTCATTATCAATGCATCTTGATTGCATGTTTGATCAATTTCAGACTGCAGAAATTCATTGCTGTCGAGTCGATTCTGACTCATAGCAACCCTATAGGACAGAGTAGAACTGCCCCATAGGGTTTCCAAAGAGCGGCTGATGGATTCGAACTGCCAACCTTTTGGTTAGCATCTGAGCTCTTAACCACTGCATAGAGGTTGGTAAAAAATTTTCGGTTTCTTCATCTTTGGCATTAGTGGTTGGTGAGTAAATTTGAATAATAGTTATATTAACTCGTCTTTCTTGTAGGCATTTGGATATCCTATCACTGACGTCGTTTTACTTCAGTAACAATCTTGAAATGTTCTTGATGATGATGAATTCCATGCCATTCCTCTTTAGTTTTTCATCCCAGCATAGTAGACTATATGATTGTCTGACACACAATGGACAATATCAGTTCATTTAAGCTCACTAATGCCGAGGATACCGATCCTTATGGGTTCCATGTAATTTTTAATGACTTCCAATTTTCCTAGATTTGTACTTTGTACATTCTGTGTTTTGATTATTAATGGATGTGTGCAGCTGTTTCTTTTCATTCTTAGTTGTGCCACATCAGCAAATGAAGGTCCTGAAGGCTTTACTCCATCCATGTCATTAAGGTTGACTCTACTTTAAGGAGGCGGCACTTCCCCAGTCGTATTTTGAGTGCCTTCCCATCTGAGGGTCTCATCTTCCAGCACTATATCAGACAGTGTTCCACTGCTACCCATCCATTTGTCACTGGTCAAATTTTTCCAGAAGTAGACTGCCAGGTTCTTCTTCCCAGTCTGTCATAATCTGGAAGCTCCACTGAAACCTGTCCACCATGGGTGACCCTGCTGGTATTTGAAATACCTGTGGCATAGCTTCCAACATCACAATAACATGCAAACCACCACAGTACGACAAACTGACAGACAAGTGATGGCATTGTACTTTACATGCCTTTAAATATAAGGATAATATATATTGCATTCTTTTTAAAAATTCCAACTTTGTGCCTTGATGTATGATGAGTACAAATATTTGCAAAAAGACAGTATTTGAATAATTCAAGATAATTTTCTCCTCATTGTGTAAAACATTTCATGGTATGAAATTCTAAATGAGAGAAAAATAAAGGATTTTTTTCAAAGTAAGGCAGCTGCATCCCCTTCCTGCATGGTAAGAAAACAAAATTGGAAAAGATGTGCAAAATCAGGTGGGAATTGTGAGTGAAGAATGCTTAAATTTGATGTATTCCTTCAGTAATTTATTCATTCGCTCTGTACAAAATGTTATTATCATCATGGTGCTCATCACATTTGCACTCTTTTTAGTCATTAGGCATGAGATGTACTTTACTATTACTTTGTTTGCTCCTGTTGAGCCAGGATGAGGTCTAAATTCTGTGAGTTTTATAAAGTTATCTGTTCTCTTGTAGTGTACCCATCTAATAAAGGGATAATTACCTCAATTCCTTTGAAATGAGAACAGAAAATCCTGAGTGTATTGAAACAAAATTAAATGAACAGCTCTGAGGGTTTGGAATCCCTGGGTGTTGCAGACATTTAACCATTTGGCTGCTAACCAAAACTTGATTGTTTGAGTCCACCCAGAGGTGCCTAGAAAGAAAGGCCTGGCAATCTCCTTCTGAAAAATCAGTCATTGAAAACCCTATGGAGCATAGTTCTATTCTGACTCACATGGGGTCACTGTGAGTTGCAGTCAACTCAACAGCAGCTCTACAGTAACATGACAGTATATATATGTATACAGTAAGTCCCTGGTTTAGGAACATCTGACTTATGGACAACTTGTACTTGCCCTTTAATGTTATGTAAATTTGCCCTCACTTTGAAACGATTCAACCAACCTGTACTTGCAATAAATTCTTTACCACAATCACATTTGCGTACTGCGTGTGCTTCGAGCCTTTTCTTGCACTAAAGTAAGGTTAAATAAGAACCACGTGTACCTGTGCCGACTTACCTACAAATTCCACTTAAAGACACACTTACGAACCCATCTCATTCGAAACCCGGGGACTGCCTGTATGAGCGTTTAGACTCAGATGGTTAAGAACATAAGACTTTGATATCTAAAAGAAAAGATATTTGCCTATCAGTCTAGGTTAATTATGGCATGTTCAAAGGATTAACAGATCTGCCTGAACTCAGGGCCAGAAGAGAGAGCACAATTCTTAGACTTGGAGGAAGAAATGGCTTCTGAGCATCAAGCAGAACTTTGAGTGAAATATCCTGGTGTCAGGAATGTAAGAGTCCTCTCAACTCATAGTCCTCAAAGAAAAGGAAAATCCTCTGATACATCTGTGACTATATTGCAATACAATTGTTGAAGATAATTCAAAAATGGTTGCAGCAGTACATCGACAGATAACTGCCAGAAGTTCAAGCTGGATTCAGAAGAGGACGTGGAATGAGAGATATCATTACTGATGTCAGATGGATCTTGGCTGAAAAAAAGAGAATACCAGAAAGATGTTTACTTGTGTTTTATTGACTATGCAAAGGAATTTAACTGTGAGAATCATAACAATTATGAATAACATTGCAAAGAATGGGAATTCCAGAACACTTAATTGTGCTCATGAGAAACCTGTACATAGAACAAGAGGCACTTGTTCAAACAGAAAAGGGGATACTGCATGGTTTAAACTAAGCAAAGGTGTGTTTCAGGGTTGTATCCTTTCACCAAATTTATTCTATCTGTATGCTGAACAAATAATCTGAGAAGCTTGACTATATGACGAAGAACCCAGCATCAGGATTGGAGGAAGACTCATTAACAACCTTCGATAAGCAAATGACACAACCTTGCTTCTGAAAGTGAAGAGGACTCGATCCTCACAACTGGATCAATAAGCAACATCATGGTAAACAGAGAAAATATTGAAGTTGTCAAGGATTTCATTTTATTTGGATCCACAATCAACTCCCATAGAAGCAGCAGTCAAGAAATCAAACAACGTGTTGCATTTGTCAAATCTGCTGCAAAAGACCTCTTTAAAGTGCTGAAAAGCAAAGGTGTCACTTTGAGGACTAAGGTGCACCTGACCCAGGCCATGGTATTTTCAGTTACCTCGACTGCATGCAAAAGCTGAACAAGGAATAAGGAAGATGGAAGAAGAATTGACACTTTTGAGTTATGGTGTTGGTGAAGAATATTGAACAAATCTGTCTTGGAAGAAGTGCAGCCAGAATGTTCCTTCAAAGTAAGGATGGTGAGACTCGGTCTCACATACTTTGGACATGTTATCAGGAGGGTCCAGTCCCCGGAGAAGGACATTATGCTTGGCAAGGTAGAGAGTCAGCAAGAAAGAGGAAGACCCTCCATGAGACGGATTGACACAGTGTCTACAACAATGGGCTCAAACGTAGCAATGATTATGAGAATGGTGCTGGACCAAGCAGTGTTTCATTCTTTTGTACATGGTGTCGCCTTGAGTCAGAACCAATTCCAGGGCACCTAACAGAAACAACAACATATTTCAGTATTGTAACAGATGACCATCATTCAGATGATAATAGGAATAAATAGTTGGAGTTTAGCAGGGTACTTTAAGAAATTAGCATTTATTACAGATTTTAAACTTAAATTGTTTTATAAAATAACATATAAACAATAATACGGGTTAAATGTAAGAGAAACATTAATAGTGATATAGGACAATACTCTGAGTTCTAAATAAAGTTTCATCTTTTGTTAATAGATGTTAATGTAGTTTCATCTTTTATTTATAATAGTGCTAATTGATCGAACTTTTATGTGAATTAAAGAATCAGTTTTTGTTTTACATTATGGATTTAACTCAGTTTTACAGAAATCTGTTTCTACTCATGTCACAAAATTCTCATCAGTGAACAAAGCATACAACAATGCTGCTGATTTATTTACAGAAATTCTTAACATTTTATAATTTTTTTAATAATAGAACTATGTTTCTTTCCTTAGAATAAAAGTTTGAAAAACAAGCTCTTGTCAGGAAACAAGCTGTGTGGTATCCATGCAGAAGAGGTGAGTAAATTTTCTCTTCTTACCGGTTCAACTGAATACAAACAATATTAGTGTCAGATTTTTTCTTTAACCCAGACATTTGGATGAAGTCTAACATGAAATATAATGTTCCATATTACATTTCCAATAATATTGTGTGAGAAATTAAAATTTAAATAAATAGAAAGTAAAGTGTGATGCCCCATAAGTTGAAAAATCAGACCAAATGCCTTGTCGATCTGAGGCGGTATGGTGTTTCTTCTATTTTCGTTGCATTTTTCTATTATTTATATTTGCTTCATTATTTATATTTGCTGTGTTTCTAGGAATAGTATAAATGTGGTTTGGGAAGTTTCTGAAAATTAGTTACAAAAGGGGAAGAAAGTGAAATGAGGTTTTAAATAAGGAATATGTAAGCTATATTCTGAAACTTCCCATCTGTTCCTGGGGTCCCCATAACACTCCTGTACACAGAGAGGTGGCTCACGGGAGGAGGTATCTGTCATATTTAGAATAAGAAAAATCTGGGCTTATTTGTATTTGTTAGCCAGGTAAATCAAGGACATATGCATCTGTCAGCTTGTCATACTGTGGGGGCTTGCATGTTGCCGTGATGCTGGAAGCTATGCCACCGGCATTCAAATACTAGCAGCGTCACTCATGATGGATCAGTTTCAGCTGAGCTTCCAGACTAAGCAGGACCCAGGAGTCTTCTTCTGAAAAGAGTTAGCTAGAACACTGTAAGATATAGTGCTGGAAGATGAGCCCCTCAAGTTGGAAGGCACTCAAAATACGATTGTGGAAGAACTGCCTTCTCAAAGTAGAGTCAACCTTAATGACATGGATGGAGTCAAACTGTTGGGACCTTCATTTGCTGATGTGGCATGACCCAAAATAAGAAGAAACAGCTGCAAATATTCATTAATAATAAAAACGTGGAACATACGGAGTATGAATCTAGGAAAATTAGAAATTGTCAAAAATGAAATGGAACACATCAAGATCAATATCCTAGGCATTCGTGAGCTAAAATGGGCTAGTACTGGCCACTTTGAATCAGACAATCATCTAGTCTACTATGCCAGGAATGACAACTTGAAGAGGAATGGTTTTGCACTCGTAGTCAAAAAGAACATTTCAAGATCTATCCTGAAGTACAACTCTGTCAGTGATAGGATAGTATCCATAACCCTACAAGGAAGACCAGTTAATACAACTATCATTTAAATTTACACACCAATCACTAAGGCCAAAGATGAAGAAACTGAAAATTATTACCAATTTCTGCAGTCTGAAATTGATCAAACATGCAATCAGATGCGTTGATAATTACTGGTGACTGGAATGCAAAAGTTGGAAACACAAAAGAAGGCTCAGTAGTTGGAAAATATGGCCTTGATGATAGAAATGATGTCAGAGATTCCATGATAGAATTTTGCAAGACCAATGACTTCTTCATTGCGAATAACTTTTTCACTAACATAAACTGTGACTATACACGTGGACCTTGCCAGATGGAATACACAGGAATCAAGTTGACTACATCTGTGGAAAAAGATGATGGAAAAGCTCAATGTCATCAGTCAGAACAAGGCCAGGGGCTGGCTGCAGAACAGACCATCAGTTGCTCATACGCAAGTTCAAGTTGAAACTGAAGAAAATTAGAACGAGTCCACGAGAGCCAAAGTACAACCTTGAGTATATCCCATCTGAATTTAGAGACCATCTCAAGAACAGATTTGACGCTTTGAACACTAATGACTGAAGACCAGACCAGTTGTGCTATGACATCAAGGATATTATACATGAAGAAAGCAAGAGGTCATTAAAAAGACAGGAAAGAAAGAAAAGACCAAAATGGATGTTGGAAGAGACTTGAAACTTGCTCTTGGATAAGTAGCCAAGGTGAAGGGAAGAAGTAATGAAGTGAAAGAGCTCAACAGAAGATTTTAAAGGGCAGCTCCAGAAGACAAAGTATTATAATGACATGTGCAAAGACCTGGAGATAGAAAACCAAAAGGGAAGAACAGGCCAGGCATTTCTCAAGCAGAAAGAACTGAAGAAAAAATTCAAGCCTTGAGTTGCAGTATTAAAGGATTCTGTGGGGAAGTTATTAAAGGATGCAGGAAGCATCAAAAGCAGATGGAAGGAATACACAGAGTCACTATATGAAAAAGAATTGGTTGACATTCAACCATTTCAGGAGGTAGCATATGATCAAGAACGACGGTACAGAAGGAAGAAGTCCAAGCTGCACTGAAAGTGTTGGCAAAAAACAAGGCTTCAGGAACATGAATAAGGATGCTTCAACAAATGGATGCAGGGCTGGAAGTGCCCACTGGTCTATGCCAAGAAATATGGAAGACAGCTACCTGGCCAACCAACTGGAGAACATCTATATTTGTGCCTATTCCAAAGAAAGGTGATCCAACAGACTGCAGAAATTATCAAACAATATCTCAATATCAGATGCAAGTAAAATTTTGCCGAAGATCATTCAAAAGCAGCTGCAGCAGTATATCAACAGGGAACTGTCAGAAACTCAAGCTGGATTCAGAAGAGGACATGGAAGCAGAGATATCATTGCTAATGTCAGTTAGATCCTGGCTGAAAGCAGAGAATACAAGAAAGATGTTGATCTGTGTTTAATTGACTATACAACGGCATTTGACTGTGTGGATCATAACAAATTATGGATAACATTGCAAAGAATGGGAATTCCAAAGCACTTAATTGTGCTCGTGGGGAACCTGTACATAGATCAAGAGGCAGTCTATCGAACAGAACAAGGGGATACTGAGTGGTTTAAAGTCGGGAAAGATGTGTGTCAGGGTTGTATCCTTTCACCATACTTATTCAGTCTGTATGCTGAACACATAATCCAAGAAGCTGGACTATATGAAGAAGAACATGGCATCAGCATTGGAGGAAGACTCCTTAACAACCTTTGTTATGCAGAAGACAAAACCTTGCTTGCTGAAAGTGAAGAGGACTTGAAGCGCTTAGTGATGAAGATCAAAGACCACAGCCTTTACTACAGATTATACTTCAACGTAAAGAAAACAAAAATCCTCACAACTGGACCAATAAGCAACATCATGATAAACAGAGAAAAGATTGAAGTAGTCAAGGGTTTCATTTTACTTGGATCCACAATCAACACTCATGGAAGCAGCAGTCAAGAAATCAAAAGATGCATTACATTGGGCAAATCTGCTGCCAAAGACCGCTTTAAAGTGTTAAAAAGCAAAGACGTCACCTTGAAGACTACTGTGCACTTGGCTGAAGCCATGGTGTTTTCAACTGCATCCTATGCACGCAAAAGCTGGACAATGCATAAGGAAGACCGAAGAAGAATTGATGCCTTTGAATTGTGGTGTTGGCAAAGGATATTGAATATACCATGGACTGCCAAAAGAAGGAACAAATCTGTCTTGGAAGAAGTACAACCAGAATACTCCTTAGCAGCAAGGATGGCGAGACTATGTCTCACATACTTTAGACATGTTATCATAAGGGATCAGTCTCTGGAGAAGGACATCATGCTTGGTAAAGTAGAGGGTCAGTGAAGAAGAGGAAGAGCTTCAATGAGATGTATTGACATAGTAGCTGCAAGAGTTGGCTCAAACATAACAACGATTGTGAGGATAGTGCAGGACTGGGCAGTGTTCCGTTCTGTTGTACGTAGGGTCGCTGTGAGTCATAACCAACTCAGTGGCACCTAACAGCAATAACAACAGTTCGAGGAAGGTTCGTATTTTCTCTTTTTCTCAATGCTTAGAGGATACGTTATTTTTACATTCTTATTATTAATTGCTAGATGCTTTATATATGTGCTGCCTAATGTTGAAATGCATTGCAATATGTTCATTTTAATTGATTCATTTGCTTTATCTCTTTTTTCATTTATAGAATCAATTTAGAGTTTAACATTCATGGTGGGGGAGGCATTTTTTTCTGTCATATTAACACTACAAAAGAATATGGTAGCAAATTTAACTTTAATTCACCACCACTCCAAAAAACAAAATAGTACTGTCTTAATTTTCAGACATCATTTTAGAATCTAAAATCACATAAATTTGTCTTTTGTATCAGTGACCCTAAACTTTTGATATTCATAGATGAAAAAATTTCTAAATCCCGCTGATTTAATGAAATTGTGAATGTTTTAATTTGCCAAAATAGAACATTGAAAACAATGGAAGCTGCTATGAATGCCATCTAGTATCACCATCACTATTATTTCATGAAACTAATGTAGTTTAAACACTAAAATGTGGGTAGGACAAATTTCAGTCTCCTAAATGGAACACAATAGCCTAGATAAAAAATGTTCTATCGTATCCACCTTCTCTGTCTCTTCATCGTCATCTTAGTCTTCTTTATCTTGTAATCATCATGATCAACCATCATCATTAACACCTTCCTGTGGACTGGTGAAAACTTCATGACTGATAGGCCCCAATTGTATTTAGAATCACTAATATAGTAAAAATAAAATCAGTACAATTCCAAACATAGTGATATCTCAAGTATTTGAAGGTTACCCCTCTGAGAATTTTTATTTTTCAAAATGTGGCTGAGCAACTAAAAGCAAGCAGTCAAAGTATCAATCAGTATACATTACAAAAAGGGATGTTCTCACTCAGGAGTGATTTATTCTTACTTTGCATATTCTTTCATGATATCCTGAGATGAGATTTTTCTTTTTAATTCATTGAAAATTAGAAGAGGTATGGAATATGCAATGCAGAGAAGTCATGAATTACTGTCAGAGAAAATTCTACAAATTATTTTTAGATCAGAGCAAAGCTCAAAAAATCGAGCTGTTCATAGTCACTGAATGTAGAAAATGACTTCTAGGTTTTTTTGGTAGGTCTTGAATGAATCACTGTATAATACAATAAGTGATGTTATAATAATGAATCCAAGTTGTGAAGAAAAGTTTCAACCATATTCAGTACATTCAATGTAACTAAGTACTTAAAAATGAACACCTAAAATGGTTAAAATCAGTCCTTTCTTTCACTTGAAAAATAGAGCATCATTTATGAGGGAGAAAAAAAGTGGAGTTGAGCAATCCATATACACCATATGCAGTGGTAATTGCACATTCCCCATTGACTCCAGTCAACATTAGTTTGGAAAAAACTAAAAGAAAGTCAGTCATATTTTCCTAACATGCTACATTGACTGTAAATGAGTTCCAGACAGCAGATTGGAACAGCAGGGGGGAAATGACAATCAACTGCATTTGAAATTGGAAATATAATAGAAATAGTCCTTTACTGAAATCAGTAGCTCAAAATTAATAATAGTCATGTCAACCAGGAATTGTCTTGAGATAAAGTTGATGTAATAAGACAGAGACACTGTGTCTGAAATCTCGTTCTTTGGGGTCACTTGGGAAAATTTGTGTGAGGAGAGGGAGAGCTGTAGTAGAAATAGAGTTGTGTAGATGTGTAAATTCAAAGACCTGGGGGCTCAAGTGAAAGTTTTATTCTTAAGAGCCAGTATTGAACCACACACACCATGTTGGTTTTCTTAGAGATTTTCTTATGCATTATGTAATATATTTAACTTTCACTATCTGTATCAAGGAAAAAAAAGACATCTTTTTATGGAAATAAAAAAAATATTAACTAGTTTGTAAAAAAGCACAAATTCTGGCTGCGTTTGTATACAGAGTTGAATTGTGTGATCTAGAATTATTGTCAATGTCTTTATCTCTCTTTCTCTCCCCCTTTCCTGCCCTCCTCCCGCTTGTTCTGTTTCCTTCCCTCTCTCCCTCTCTCCCTTCCTCCCCTTCTTCCTCTCCTTTCCTTTCCTCCCTCCATTCCTTCCTTTCTCCCTCTCCCTCTCTTCCCTTCCTCCCTCCCCATCACCGTCTCTCTTTCTTCCCTCCCACTCTGTATTTGTCCTTTTCTTTCTCCCTACATTTTGTTTGGTTTTCTTTTTGTTCTCTCTTATTAACTTTTTGAGTCAATAGATCAGGAAGTGCAGGTGGCTCACAATAAGAATGTTTGTGAAACCATTCTGTTTCCAACATTAGAACTGTGCAGTGGTGTGTCATTTACAATGCTTTCAAGTTTCTACTCTAATAAATGGTGCTTGCTGTGTTGGATAATGATTTAAAAATGACGACATCCTTATAACACAGCCTCTCACTTTGCTAACTCTACTATACGGCATGGTTAGAAATGTTCTGCATGTAATAGGAAATTGAATCACATGGCATTTGCAGTTAGTTCAATGAAAGACTTTTATACACCCAATATATTCTTGGAAAACTGTAATACTTCAAAAAGCTGGGTGGACTTATGACGAAGAACATAGTTTACTTTGTCATAACAGTCCCATAACAATCATGTGTTTATTATCTACTGTAGTCAGCTACTTTTTAAATTGAGTTTTATAGAGATAAATTTTACACACAATAAAACTTGTCCTGTTTAAGTGTAGAATTTGATGACTTTCACTGATTTATAGAGTCATATAATCACCACCACTATCAAGAGACAGACCATTTCCATCATCCTCAAAAGTACCCCTTTATATTTTTGTATTCAATCTCCATCCCCATTCTTTAGCCGCTGGCAAATACCAATCTGATTTTTGTCCCTGTCCTTTTGCCTTTTCCAAAATATCACATAAATGGAATTATATAATATATAGCCTTTTGAGACTGGCTTCTTTCAATTAGTAGAATACTTTTTAAATTCATCATGAAGTTGCATGTTTCAGTATGTTATTCTCTTTTTTTTTAATCTCTGAATATTTAATATTCCATTTCATGTGCATACCACAATTTGTTTATCTATTCAACACTTAATGTATATATGGGTTGTTTTCAGCTTTTGCTAGCATGAATAAAGCTGCTATAAATGTTTGTGTACACATATATTTTTAATTTCTGTTGGGTAAATACCTAGGAAGTAGTGTAGTGTTATCCATTAAGTATATTTAACGTCATAAGGAATTGCCAAACTGTTTCCCAAAGTGATTGTATTGTTTTACATTCCCACTCAGTTACTTTTTTAATTACCTTTTTTTTCTCCCTTCATGCAACTTCATAACCTATTTATTTGTGTTTTTTATCCTGAGTAAAGAATCAAGACCTATAATCTTTGATGTAAATACAAATAACTGAGATCCTTACGTTAGAATGTGTGGGATTATATCTGGTTTGGAAAACTGAAGAGGCATTATTGTCTGTGGCTTACTGGAGCCTGTTTCAATGTGGTGGCCAAACATGTCTGCTGAGAGAGAATTCTGTCACGCACTTTTAAATTTGTGATGGCTCTCTTAAAAAGTCCATTCTTCTAAACAGCAGACACATCTCATCTGAGCAACTTAAAATTCTAGCTGCTCTCCTCCCTCTTATCACATTTTCTTTCTGCATTCCCTCTGGACATATGTCAAACTAACTTTAGTCTTCAATTTAAACTTATCCATATTCCATTAAAAAAAAGAAAAGAAATGCAAACTAAGCAGTGAAATGGAGGCATACATATGCAGAGATATATCTAGCATTTAAAATTGGATTATTGGCCATGCTTGGATAACTGAACTTCTAGGTGAGAAACAATAAGCACTTTCTTTAAATACTACCTTTTAAACAATATGCTTCTTTTGAACGGGCTCTGGTTTTCTCTTCCTGCATAGGATGTCTAGATATCCACTCCCAAAGCAGAGATTCAGAATTCTTTGCTTCATTTCCAAACTGGTTGGGCTCTTCTTAAGGAACCGTGGTGGCACAGTGGGCTCTTCTTTTGCTTGGCTGCAGAGCTCAATCATGTGTAGTCTGGAAGTATTTTAATCTTCAAATCTGAAAATAGAAGTGAATTAAGACACTAATCCATGCTTCTGCTTTTGCAGTCAAAAAAAATCCAAGCTCAGCTGAAGGAGCTTCGTTATGGGAAGAAGGATTTACTATTCAAGGTGAGATTCTTCCTTCCTTGTCCCTCCACTTTGTTCGTTTAATATCTAAGCTAATTAAAATGTTATTTAGTTTAAATTTAATTTTGGCAGTTTCTTAGAATTAGAGTTGGAATTTACTACGTTGAAGATACTTTCATTTCTTGTCTACTTAACTAAAGGAGATAAGTGCAAACCTGATTTCCTGGGTATATTCTTAATCAAGGGCAGGCATAATTCCAAAGTGTTTTGAAATCTCTTTCTAACCTTCAACTATTTAATTCAGTGTTGGAATATTTACATTAAGGAGAGCATATAGTAATGTTTCCAAGGATGAGGTTCACTAATGACCTACATTTTTTACTTCCAGATCTCCTTGCATAAATCTCTTTATTATTGAGTCTTTATATTAAATCATTGTTGATCAATTTTGGTTATCGATACTTTTCTTTACAAGACTATCCAGTCGTAGTCTATAGATACGATGGTAAACTGAATAATGGCTCCGCAAATGTGTACACTTCCTAATACCTAGAACCTGTGAATGTTACCTTATACTTCAAAAGGGACTTTACAGACATGATTAAGGATCTTGAGATAGGGAGATTATTTTGGATTATTCAGGTAGGCCCTAAATGTAATAACAAGGGTCCTTATAAGAAGGAGAAAAAAAGGTCAAAGGGGAAAAAGGCTATGTGATGATAGAAGCAGAGGGGGAAATGGCAATGAAAAGCATTCTCCCCAGACCCTCCAGAAGGAACCAGACCTGCTGTCACCTTGATTTTAGTCCTTTAAGACTCACTTCAGGCTTCTTACCTCTAAAAACATAAGAGAAAAATTTGTTGTTTTAAGCCACTACATTTTTGATAATTTGTTACAGCAGTAATCTGAAATCAGTGCAAATACTGTCTTATTTTACCCTTAAGCAGAGGAGATAAAAGAGAGATGCTTTAAATTGCTATGTTTGTAGTACATCTGCTTTGCCAAATGCATTAGGATGATAGAAACTTAGATTCTTAGTAGTAGGAATAATAATTTATTTAATAAATAATAAACTGAAAATAACTTTGGGTATAGTATTTTCTTTTTAAAAGCATCTTCACTACAATGATCAACCTAATCTATGACTGTTATGTTTAAAGAGGCATAACTCCCATTATTTATTTAATGGTTGTGAAATTCTGAAATTTTTCCAATGAGGACAAAAAAGAACGGCTCATTTCTCTTTCTCAGCACCTGTTGCAGTGGCGATGGTTGTCGGGACGGCGGAGACAATAACCAATGCCACAACTCTTACAGAAAGGTGGGGCCAGGAGGGTCACTCTGAGGAGTCGAACCCTGGCTTCAGTCCCAGGAGTTTATTTTATAGTCAATACAGCAAGCAGTAAAGCAGATAACAGAACAATGGGCTTTGGGTGAGTAACAATAAGTTTCAGACAAGGGAGAAGGAATTCAGGTAAACAAGCCAATCAGTAACAGGACAATAGGTTTGGGAAAACAAGTCGTGCCTAATCTCTTTCTCATCACTGACAAGTCTCCAACATGTCGTATACAGCATAGAGGCCTGTGGGGCTGCAGTTGTTAATAGTGCAGCCATGTTTAAATGGCATATATCCCCACATTTCCCCCCTTTTGTTTAGTTAATGGAATAAGAATCAAGAGAGTTTCCACTGGTCCAACAAGTGTCCAGTAGGACAAAGTAAAATTTTCTCTATGAGATAAAGTCCAAGATTATCTCAGCTACTGTCTCTACACCTCAGGGCTTGGCATCTTAGTGAGTCTTTGTGAGCCCAGCTACAGCTGGGGCACACTCCATATGTTTAAGGAGGAGAAGTAGCATAGCTATGAGTAACACCTGGACTTAGTCACTCCTAGATGGCGGCCATTGCAGGCTCTTTAAACTCACAGTGCTGGTTTTCCACCAGATACCATCTGATTCTTCACCAGGTTATTAGTTAATGCCTGGGCTTAGCGCTCTTAGATGGCAGCCGTAGCAGGCTCTTTAAACTCACGGTGCTGGTTTTCCACCAGATACCATCTGGTTCTTCACCAGGTTACTAAGTAAGAGCGATGGTCTTATCAATTGCATAGCCGGAGTGAGCGGACTCAATGTACCTTTTAGGTGTGTAAGACAATAGAGGATGATCTTATAAGGATAATATAATCCTCTGCACTAGTGATATCCTGATTGTTGGACCTATGGGTTTCCTCTGACTCTCATTTTGTCAGGTAAACACTAACTTTTAACGTCCACTGAAATTATTATTCTTAAAGGCTTAAAGATTTATAAAGGCTCAAAGATTCATTAACAATCAAACAAGCAATGATTTACACAGCTTTGACATCACTTGGAAGGGAATCACCAGGAAGGGTAATTTACACATCATAACAGATTTAACAATCAAACAAACACGGATTTACACAAATCTACTATCAATTGGAAAGGAATCATCTAGCTTAGAAATCTATCTATACAGAAGCATCTAACTAGGAGAAGCAGAAAATATAGAGGAGTTTACACATAACAAATTATCATTGGGAACTTACTGATTAACAAAATACAGGTAATTACTGATTATCAAAATAATAGCATAGGAAGGGCCTTCTTAAGAGGAGGTCTTTATTTTTCCCGTCACTTGTTTGGGTAACTGGTAGCAAATGGTCCAGGCGTAGAAGGCCGACTTCTGTTGTTGGTGAGAGATCTTCAGGGAGTAGAGGCATCGGATGACTATAAGGAGGCATAAAACTATCAAACAGCCTATAGCAAAAAGGACCCAAACACGGAGATTGAGTCCAGAGAACCAATGCGTGGGATTAAGCCAGTAGGCAAAATCATTAAGTGTAGTAAGTGTATTTTATTTCTGTTTGTAGTTTCAAGAGCTGTTCTTGTAACTGGAATTGTAATTTTTGAATATCACTTTTCAATGGAGAAGCGAAGCTAGCTAAAAGATTATTGTTAACATCTTTCCAGGATTCATTATATGGAAGGGCTGTAACACAGAATCAAGTGTATTCTGTGTCACAGGTTAATTGGGAATGTTCCCATAGGGCTTCTTGTCACTCTCCAAGCAAAGGACTGAGGCTTCTAAAGCACCCAGGTGCTTGAGGATTTCTTGATCAATATGTGTTATAGTTTGCATTTCAGAAGTAACATTTTGCATGTAAGTGTTAAACTGTTGGGTGGTTTGAATAGATTGGGAGAGAGCTACGGCAGCGGTAGCTGCCATAGCTGCAATAGCAGTGGCTGTGATAATAGAGGCTATGAGAATTCCAAGAAACCTTCTAGTTCGTATTTTTTTGTAATGCATTAACAATCTGAGCGAGGGGAGAACTACCTTACCAGGGGCGTGTAAGGTTAATGGGCAGCCAAAGGTGGCTTTTTTGTCGAAAAACAAATACAGAATTGATGTTAAGAGTGGAGACATTTTGTCTGGACAAACATGGAGTAATGCAAGTAGAGCCATTGGATAGTGTTAATTGAAAAGAGGCATTTACTTTAATGATATCTGGAAGACTAGAAGTTATAGCAAAAATGTATGGTCGAGATGTGCATATAAGCACAGAATTGTTATGGTCATGGAGAGTCCATTGTAATTTGGGGAGTGGGTTCTTGGCATCCTATGTCCCCCTCAGAAAGGCTCCTGAACAGAGAGTTCTTTCATAAAAAGGGAGACCTAATCGCCAAGAAAGGATTTTTAATGGGGAAAAATGTGTAGTTGAATAACGTAAGCGAAGAATGGGTCCGGCTAGGCCAGGGTTCCAGGACTTAGAATGTCCTAGGTAATGGTATGGGGTTGTCCACTTCCAAGCAGAGTGATTTGGTAATAAAATTAAACCTTGAGGGCCCCAATTTTCTAGTGAAATGTTGAAAGAGAGAGAGTATGAAGAAAAGTTAGTAGTTCGACAAATAACCCAAGTATTGTCGATAGGGTCTGTAAGAGATAGGTGTGGGTGTTGGCATACAGGGATGGAAGGAGGTGAGTGAGTAATATAGGCACTGAATGTGCCGTTAATGCCTATGGCTTTAACCAAAAATTGCTTAGAATAGGCTGGTTGCTTATAGATGTCATTGTAGTAAATGTAATTCATATACCATTGTTCTAGTCTAGGCACTCACGCAGAAGCAGTGTGTGGCTGAGTAGTGAAACACAAAGCAAGGGTGTCAGCATAGTGTCCAATTTATAGACAGTACAAACCATCCCTCTTCAGGGGAGTTAGTAAGTGGTTTGGAATAGGCCAAATATTGTCCTCCAGTAACGTTAGTATCATTAGAGGAAAGAGGGGGCTCTGGTTCTTCCCAAGTAACCGGGTGGAAGACAGGGGGGCTAAGAACATGAGCCCAATAGGTGGTTGGGGCAGAGGTTGCTGGTATCTGAGAAAGGAGGAGGAGGAGAACACATACCTGTTGAGAATTGAAGGTTACAAAGGAGACCATAGTTAGAAATAGATTTTCAGGTGTAAGTGGGGCACCTGTAGTTGAGAGGATATGTTCAGCTTTGGAGGAGAGGGCTTTTAGACCTCCCCATGTTACTGGTATTGCAGAGTTTTGTTGGTCATTCTGCTTCCCCCGGGGACGAAAGGGTGGTGGCTGTTGCTGGATCATGATATGGTTTTACTAGTCGAGCGGGAATCCAAAGTGGACCTGTAGGAGACAAAACAGCTGCATACCCTCGCCCCCAGGTTAATAATTCTGCAGGCCCTTGCCAGACAGAGGGATTTAGAGGATCTTTATAGAGGACCTGTGGGTGAGGTCGGGTGTCAGAGGGGATAAAATGTTGTTCTGCAGCAGTACAACCATCTTTGGCAACTGATAAAAAATTAAAACTAAAGAGAGCTTTGGCAAGTCTTTCATTCTGGTCACATACTCTAGACCCATCATCTCCCCCCTTTTGTGTATTTAAGAGCTGTTTGAGAGTATGATGGGCACGTTCAATTATGGCTTGCCCTTGAGGGTTATAAGGAATTCCAGTGGAATGAAGAATATTCCAAGTGGCACAAAATTGTTGAAATTTAGCAGAAGTATATGCAGGCCCATTATCAGTTTTAAGGGCTTGGGGACATCCCATAGTTACAATGGCTTGGGTGAAATGACGACAGGCATGAGTAAAACGTTCTCCAGAAAGGGCTGTAGCATACAGAAACCCAGAACGTATTAGCCCAATGAAAGCCTTTACCACAGCGGGGACACTGTGCCTTTAAGAGAGCTAAAACAGCCAAACAGTCAGCATTAGCATTTTCACAAGCAAGCTGGAGACAAAGAACTTCAGCTGCTTGTTGATTGTCTACCTGTCGGGAAATGGCCGTTTGGAGGCGGTTGATAAAATCAATGTAAGGCTCGTTTGCCACTTGGCGAATAGTGGCGAATGAGCCGGTGGGTGTTCTGGAGTCAGGGATTTTACTCCAGGCTTTGGTGGCAGCATCGGAGGCTTGACTGAATGCTTGCCTATTCATCTGACTCTGGGCCTGGGGAGTGGAATGATTCCCAACACCCAGGAGCATGTCAAGACTAACAGAGATATTATGGTTAAGATTGTGCATAGCATAAAGGTTACAATGTTCCTTGTATTCTTGACTCCATAGGCTAAATAGAGCAGGGGTTAAGACTGTTCACATTAAAACGTTCCAATCTCAGGGGGTCATCTCATAGTTTTGTCCTATAGCTTCTACAATTCCTTTTGTAAAGGAACACTGTAAACCATTCTCTATCATGCTTTTACGGAGTTCTTTAAAAACTTGAAAGTCAAGGCCATCGTGACGGGGCAGTCCTGCTCCCCGAGTGACAGGATAAGCAGAAAACCCTTCTTTTTCACGGCCCTCTCGCAAACATCTCTCCATAAGAGACTCATGTTGTGAGGAATCAGCCTCGGGAGGCGCAGAAGGAGGAGGGTCATAAACATTTTCTTTACTAGGGGAGGGAGCCGAAGGAGCTGCCTGTAAGGACTGCAGGGCAAGGTGACAGTGGTGCCAAGCAATAAGAACTGAAGCTGGGATGTTCATGTCATGAATGATGTTACCAATACGTTCCCATGCTTCTACATCAAGGTTTCCCCACAAGGGATACCAAGAACAGGCAGATTCAATTAAAAGCAGAAGTTGGGTAAGAGCTTCTTCTGACACCTTAAGCTTAGAGGCCTTTAACAATCCTAACAACTGGGTTTTATATTGACGCTGCTCAGAAGAAAGAGAATTCCCCATAGTGAGGGAGAAACGGAAGATGAAAAAGGAGAATGAGAGACAGTAAAAACTCCCGGCCTGAAGCCTGAATCCCTTGAGAGCACTCGGGAAAGCCCTGTCGCCCTTAGGCTGTAAACCCAGCCTGAACTGACAGCATCCGGGAAGGCCCCGTTGCCCTTGGGCTGTAAACCCAGCCTGAACTGACAGCATCCGGGAAGGCCCCGTTGCCCTTGGACTGTAAACCCAGCCTGAATTGAGAGCGTCCGGGAAAGCTCCCCGGAAAACTCCACCGCTCTCGGGCTGTAAACCCAGCCTGAATTGAACATCCGATACTCACCACCTGAAGGGATTGAGTGTGAGGGCATCTACAGCTCTGCCCTCACACGGGGCACCATCTGTTGCAGCTGCGACGGTTATCGGGACGGCGGAGACAATAACCAATACCACAACTCTTACAGAGAAGTGGGGCCAGGAGGGTCACTCTGAGGAGTCGAACCCCAGCTTCAGTCCCAGGAGTTTATTTTATAGTCAATACAGCAAGCAGTAAAGCAAATAACAGAACAATGGGCTTTGGGTGAGTAACAATAAGTTTCGGACAAGGGAGAAGGAATTCAGGTAAACAAGCCAATTGGTAACAGGACAATAGGTATGGGAAAACAAGTTGTGCCTGATCTCTTTCTCATCGCTGACAAGTCTCCAACATGTCGTATACAGCATAGAGGCCTGTGGGGGCTGCAGTTGTCAATAGTGCAGCCATGTTTAAATGGCATATATCCCCACAAGCACCTTTACTTTTGGTTTAGTGTCTTTTTAAAGTGTTCTTACTATGTCAACCAATATTTATTAAACATTCATTCTATGCAAGGCATTAATCTGGGCACATCTTGTCATCTGCGCTTGCATAAATATGCTTCCTGCCATTCCTTTGACCTCATTTAACAAAATATTCCCAGTACTCCAAGAAAACTGAGGCCTTATTTTCATTTTTGCTTATGGACCCCCACCTCCCAGCACTAGCTGGTTGTATCTGATAAATAGATAAGATAAAAATATAAAACCCAAGGCATTTTCTGTCTACCTATAATCTTTCATAGTCAGACTTGTGCTCGGTCTATCTCCACTCATACATTCAGCCTGTCCTTATCCTTTTGAGGTCATCAAGAGTAACTTTTTGAGACTGGTTAAAAAAAAAAAGGAGGGGGTGTCTTTTTATTTACAATGAAATCCCTAGTTCCTCAGAGAATTGGTTTAACTTAATAAAGTTAGCAGTGTTATAAAACAAATCCAGGCTCCCTAGAGATCATAAATTATAAGTATTTGCTTAGGACAGTTATATAAAGATAGATGATTATATGAAGCCTTTTGAATCTTACTCTTCAAATTAAAGAGTTTTAGAAAAATTGTGGAAAGAGAATGCGAAATTCCAGTGATTCTAGGTGATTTACCTCTTTGCAAAATGCCAGCTTTTGAATGTGGATTAGTAATTTACAACTTTCAGAAATGACTTAAATCAGGATCTGTTAAAAATACTTATGACTTGAAAAAAAAATGAGACATATCACTTATGGGCGTTGTTCTTTCATGTCAGTTTAAGAGAAACATTTATATAAGAAATCAGGAGAATTTTGTATGAATAAACCAAGTCTTAGAAAGTTGTGTGATCTAGGATGTCTTCGGCATTTGCCTTCCACCTGCCCCGCCCCCAAATAAAAAGCTGTTTAACTGTGGAGTTTTTGTTAACTCAAATGTCAAGAAGTTTAGTAGTAAGGAAATTTTATACCTGATTCAGTAGCTCAACAATGTCATCAAGGGCCCAGGTGTTTGTTTTATTTTCCTACTTTTCCGTATCATTATCCACAACTTGCTGATTTGTTCTTGGACTTGTTTCCAAATTGTAATAAGATGGCTGCTAAAGATATGTGCTGTGTCTTAACCCAACTGTATCCAAAGTCAGAGAAAAAAAGAGTGGTACTTGTCCTCTAGTATCACTCCTTTTGTAAAAGAAGATAATTTTTTTTCAAGTCCTTCTAAACTAAACCATGTGTTTATGCAAAAGTGAGACCTTAGCTTTCTCAGATTCTGTTGAGAAAGATTGGCTCTTTTAGATATAAAGGAAAAGGGAAGAGTTGCTGACGTGCAGGTGACCAACATTTTGGCTATAATGTACTCATCTACTTATCTTGAGAATAGAGAACTCATCTGTTTGCTTACTGTCATATCAACAATACACATTTTAGTTCTTGAATTAACATGTGTTAAAAAAATGAATAAATGTGGCAGGGTAGTAGAGAACAGAGACTCGTGTATGTAGCACTAAACAGCATGTGGCTACAGCAGTTAACTCATATAGCTTTGAAAATGAGTGTGAAAATATCTTTGGTATGAATTTTAAGTTCCGTAGTTCTGAGAAGAGTAGTGGAAAGAGAATCAGTTTCAAGTAATTTTCTCTTAGAATGTGTTCTATTTTGAGTTGATTTGATGTTGCTGCTGTTGTTGTTGTTTTTAATTAAAGATAAACTACTATGAAGCAAATCTTTCTGCTACAACACTTAACTTTTGTCTTAAAAATAATGGCCTGGGGTCTTAAAAGCTAGCAAGCAGCCATCTAAGATGCATCAATCGGTCCTAACCACCTGGAGTAAAGGAGAATGAAGAACACCAAAGACACAAAGAAAGTATTAGCCCAAGAGACAGAAAGGGCCACATAAACCAGAGACTTCATCAGCCTGAGATCAGAAGAGCTAGATGGTGCCCGGCTACCACCAATGACCACCCTGACGGAACACAACAGAGAGTCCCTGATGGAGTAGGAGAAAGGTGGGGTGCAGAACTCAAATTCTAGTAAAAAGACCAGACTTAATGGTCTGACTGAGACTGGAGGAACCCTGGAAAGCATGGCCCTGGACTTTCTGTCAACCCAGAACTAAAACAGTTCCCAAGGCCAACTCTTCAGACAAAGTTTGGACTGGACTGTGGGACATAAAATGATACTCTTGAAGAGTGTGCTTCTTAGTTCTAGTAGATACGATGAGACTCAATGGGCAGCTTCTGTCTGGAGGTGAGATGAGAAGGCAGAGAGGGTTAGCAGTTGGTTGAATGGACATGGGAAATCAGGGGTGGAAAAGAGCAGTGTGCTGTGACAGTATAGGGGGAGCAATTAGGGTCACATAGCAACGTATGTATACATTTTTATATGAGAAACTAACTTGAAACATAAACTTTCACTTAAACTACAACAATAAACAAACAAAAAATAATGATATATGCTACCAACTGCAAAGAAAGATAAAAAATTCATTGTCCTTATTAATGTTTGAGAGCTGGCTTTTGTTTGGGGAAGGCTGCCAAAATCAGTTAAGTTTTCTCCACTCAAGAAAGAGTCGAGGCCCTACTGACTGTTAGCTGCCCAGGACTTGAGTTATATCGTATCCTCTTTGATTCCATTTGTAGTTAATATTTTTTAGCATACTTCCACTTCATTTTGCTGTTCTTTCTTATTTTTACATATATACTTTTTCTAAACTGCAAAAGCATTATTTGCTCATTGTAGAAATTTTTTTTTGAGTGTCAAAATCTATAAAGCTAAAAAAAGGCACTTAAAACCCCCATCACTCAGGACAAATACAAACCACAAACTGTGGCATATTTCTGTTCCATTTGTACCAGGTATAATTAGCTTTATAATTACTTTTTATGTATAATATTCTTCTACATCTAATATTCTCTGAAAGTGAAGAGGACTTGAAGCACTTACTGATGAAGATCAAAAACTACAGCCTTCAGTATGGATTACACCTCAACATAAAACAAAAATCCTCACAACCAGATCGATAAGCAACATCATGATAAATGGGGAAAAGATGGAAGTTGTCAAGGATTTCATTTTACTTAGATCCACAATCAATACCCAAGGAAGCAGCAGTCAATAAATCAAAAGATGCATTGCACTGGGCAAATCTGCAGCAAAAGACCTCTTTAAAGTGTTAAAAAGCAAAGATGTCACTTTGAGGACTAAAGTGTGCCTGACCCACCCCATGGTTTTTTTCAGTTGCCTCATATGGATGTGAAAAGCTGGACAATGAATAAGGAAAACTGAAGAATTGATACCTTTGAATTATGGTGTTGGTGAAGAATATTGACTATACCATGGACTACCAGAAGAATGAACAAATCTGTCTTGAAGAAGTACAACCATAATGCTCCTTAGAAGCAAGGATAATGAGACTACATCTTACATACTTTGGACATGTTGTCAGGAGGGAGCAGTCCCTGGAAAAGGACATCACACTTGGTAAAGTAGAGGGTCATCAAAAAAGAGGAAGACCCTTAACAAGTAGGATTGACACAGTGGCTGCAACAGTGGGCTCCAGCATAACAACGATTGTGAGAATGGCACAGGACGAGCAATGTTTTGTTCTGTGGTGCATAGGAACCCCTACGAGTCGGAACCGACTCAATGGCACCTAACAACATCAACAAATAATTTAGCCATGACAAGTTTTCTGAACTAAATTTCTCTGTAGAGACTGACTTATTTTTATGCCATTGCTGAAAACGCTTTTCAATCTGTCAGATAGCTACCATTTGGTCTTTTTAAATCATCAGTTTAATGTCAAACCTCCTTTAATATTGTATTTATAGAATGAATACGTTTATATAAAATATTGCAAAAAATGTTGGTGGTAAATATGTCCAAAATACGTTGGGTTTTTTTTTTTTTTTTGATTTTATTTCTTCCATCTAGGTGTGTAATCTTGAATAAGTTGAATTAGAAAATCTCTCATTATAATTTAATATATATATATTTATAACTCTATATATGTATATACACATATATGTATATCTCACAGCACCATGTATGTAAAAGTTATTTTTCCATGTGATGTATGTACTTTGACTCCTCTCTGCAAAACAACTTAGGTACTATGAGGTATTGGATCTATGTGTGTGTCTGTGTGTGTGTGTGATGTGTGTCAGCATGTGGAAAATGAGGCTTAAAGAGATTAATTGTCCAAGATTGTTGAGAGAGTATGTAATGGAAAAAGGATTCAAATATATCATATGCATTCATAGTGTGTGTCTAACCCTCCTTTTTATCTTTTTCTGTTATTTCCTGTGGTCTGCCTGGTGGCTGGCTTTTCTTTTGGCTGTTTGTCTGTTTTTTCCTCCTCTAAATTTCTGTCCATCTTCCTTTTGCTTAATATTTGCAGCATGTCTTGAGCATTCCATCTTGCTCTGGCCTTGGGCACTTATGAACTCATTGTCGGTACCTGCCCTTAGGACTTAAGACCTGTCCTTAAGACAGACAGACTTCTATGGAGGACATCCATCCATATCCTGACATTACTGAATTTCAAGAGATTCAGTTAAATGCATTCCATTTGTTTCATGAAAAAAATTATGACACATTAGCTCCCTTTGGAGTGATGCTGGTTTTGTGATTATTCCTGTTACTTATTGAATAAAACCGATTGAATAGTGTCATGTATCATTCAGTGTTTGAGGTAAAATAATGAAATAATTAAAGTACTGATTTCAAGGAGTATATCGTCTAGTAATCAAACTAATGCTTTATATATATAGGGCATTTTATGCTTTACCCATTGCTCTGATGTACATTATTTGAAATGATCCTCACAAAAAACACTATGAGAATAGAGGAGATGTTGTGGTATCCATTTTGCCTAGAGAAGTTTGATACTTAAAGGCTACCAAAATATTTACTTTCAAAGGAGATTTATTAACCAATTGAAACCATCAGCATAGATTGTATTTATCAATTTTTTAAAACTGAACTGACTTGTTGGAGCATCATGAATCAAACATATTTATCAGAGCTTTATAATTATTCCTTAGATAACTATTCCTATAACATATACGTACGCCATTGGGTCAAAATTCTGATTATTTTGTCATATGTAGTGATAGAACAGATGGACACATTCCTTCTGATCCTGAGACAATGAAATGATATGTGTTCTACTTGGTATTTTCTCTAGAAACCAGCCCTATTCCACTTGGTATCTCCACTGTAATCTACTACTGAAAATAAGGACGTAGCCCCAGGTATTTCCATGCATAACCAAGAAACCAAACCCATTGCCTTTGAGTCAGTTCTGACTCATAGCAATCCTATAGGACAGAGTGGAACTGCCCCATAAGGTTTCCAAGGAGCGACTGGTGGCTTCAAAGTGCTGACATTTTGGTTAGCAGCCAAGCTCTTAACCACTGCGCCATATGGACACCAAAAATTTTTATATTATCTGATGGTTTGTGTCAGCTATAAGGGAATTTTGTAAAGCAGTTGTCCCTTAATTGAAGTCTTGTATAATTTAATTTTTGTACATCTATTTCTGATTAATTTATACTTAATTTATCCACATGTTAAACCAGTTTTTTAATGAGTATTTTCAGTGCAATTTATTTGTTACAAGTGTCAATTTATCTCCAGTTAAATGAGCTTTAGCCCCAAAATGTAGACACCTTGCAGCAGAGGTTTGAGGGGTGTCAAAGATTGAATTGTTTCCTAAAAAACAAGTGTCAACTTGGCTAGGCCATGATTCCTGGTATTGTGTGATTGTCCACCATTTTGTCATCCGATGTGATTTTCCTATGTGTTGTAAACCCTACCTTTGTGATGTTAATGAGGCAGGATTAGAGGCGGATATATTAATGAGGAAGGACTCAGTCTACAAGATTAGGTTGTGTTTTAAGCCAGTCTCTTTTGAGATATCAAAGAGAGAAGCGAGCAGAGAGACAGGGAAACTTCATACCACAAAGAAACTAGAGCCAGGACAATAGTGCATCCTTTGAACCCAAGGTCCCTTTGCTGAAAAGCTCTTCCACCATGGAAGATTGATGACAAGGACCTTCCTCCAGAGCTGACAGAGACAGAAAGCCTTCCCCTGGAGCTGCTGCCCTGAATTCAGACTTCTAGCCTACTAGACTGTGAGAGAATAAACTTCTGGAGGTGGGGCCAAGATGGCTGAGTAGTCGGACGCTTCCAGCGGTGCTTCTTACAATAAAGACCCCAAAAAACAAGTGAACTGACTATATATGACAATCTAGGAGCCCTGAACATTAAAGGCAAAGTTGAGGAAATGAACTGAGTGGCAGAGGGAGGGAGAGATGATTCAGAAGCAATGAGAAGTTGCCAGACCTGACCCAGCAGGAATCAGCACCCTGCAGGCTGGATTGGCTGGCATGTTTGGTGAGGCAAGCAGTGGCCTCTGGGACACATTTTCCACATCGGGAGAGACCAAGTGGCAGTATACTCAAGCCTCCAGAACTAGTGAAAAGCAGCAATCAGTTAGCAAAAGATAAGTTCATGCATCTAATGCACAAAAAACACTCCATTTGGGAAGAACCTCTCTTCCATTTACCTACTCCCTTCCCACTCTGCACTGAGTCCTGGGCCAGCTTCAGCGATTGCCACTTCCCCTGGGCTGGAAGTAGCCATTCTCCTGGCCTTGGAGATGGAATAAATTAACAAACAGGAAAAAATAATCTGCCGGCTCCCCTAAGCCAGGAACTCCAGGAAGGCACAGCTCCTTTGCCTAGGCACAGGCATAAGAGGTCCACGAACTTTGAATACCTTTCACCCCTGTACAGCATAGGCCCTCATTAGCACAGTACAACAGGGTATATACCTGAAGCCTATCTTCACTGTATCAGCTGTATGGTAGAGTGGCAGGTTTGTGACATTTGACACCACTCTGCCCATTAAGCATGGTCCTCCCCTACCCAAATTAGGGGCCTGAGGACTGGTGGCTCCACCCATGCCACCTAGCCACCTGTGACAGGTGTCCAAGAATAAGTGGTGCCTCCCAGTCCTTACAGCCAACAGCAGTGGGTGCCCATAGTCAAGCCGAAAAACTTACCCACCTACGCACTCGAGGGAACAGGAACATGCTTTCCTCCCAGACACTCAGGGACAGCCATCAGTCCCTTGCCTTGCCCAGCACATGACCCCCATGGCAGCCAGATACCTGTGCCTACTCCAATCACCCCTGCCAGTCTAGGTGAGAACCTGCACCACACATCTGGACACCTGAGCTGAATCCATGCAACAAAAGTAAATGGTTTCTGGGTTCACATACCTAGTAACAGATCTAACCACCTGGTGACAGGATGTGAGAGCTTCAAAGGCACCAATAATCAAACTAGCTCATATGAGCAGCCTATTTGGGCATATCAAAACAAAACAGAACAAGAAGCTAGGACACAGTAAACAAATATAAAATAAATAAGTATAATAACTTATTGATGGCTTGGAGAGAACAGTCAATATCAAATCACATAAAGAGGCATACCATGACGCCTTCGCAAGCTCCCAAAACAAAGAATCAAGAAATCTTCCCGAGGAAGATAACTTCTTGGAATTACCTGAGGTGGAATACAGAAGATTAATACATAGAACTCTTAAAGAGATCAAGAAGAAGATCATTCCAAATACAGAACATGCCAAGGAACATACAGACAAAGCAATAGAGGAACTTAAGAAGAGCACAATGACAAATTTAATAGGTTGGAGGAATCATGAGAAAGACAGAGAACAGAAATCCAGAAGATTAACAATAAAGTTTCAGAATTAGACAACTCAATAGAAAGTCATAGGAGCAGAATTGAGGCAATAGAAGTCAGAATTAGTGAGATTGAAGATAAAGCACTTGACACCAACTTATTTGAGAAAAAATCAGATAAAAGAACTTTAAAAAATGAAGAAACTCTAAGAATTATGTGGGACTATATGAAGAGGAATAACCTACCAGTGATTGGAGTACCAGAATGGGGTGGGGTGGCATAACAGAAAATACAAAGAGAATTGTTGAAGATTTGTTGCCAGAAAACTTTCCTGATATCGTGAAAGATGAGAAGATATCTATCCAAGATGCTCATCAAACCCCACACAAGGTAGATCCGAAAAGAAAGTTACCAAGACACATTGTAATCAAACTAGCCAAAAACAAAGATAAAGAGAGAATTTTTAGAGCAGCTAGGGATACATGAAAAGTCATCTACAAAGGAGAGTCAATAAGAATAAGCTCGGACTACTCAGCAGAAACCATGCAGGCAAGAAGGCAATGGGAAGACATATATAAACTTCTGTTTGTTAAAGCCATCCACCTGTAACGGCACTAGATAACTAAGACAAATGGTCACTGATTTTATTTTCCTACGTGATTCTACAAGCTTTAAACCCGTTGCCATTGAGTCAATTCCAACCCATAATGACCCTATAGGACAGAGTAGAACTGCCCCCATAGGGTTTCCAAGGAGGTGCTGGTAGATTCAAACTGCTGACCTTTTTGGTTAGCAGCCTGAGCTCTTAACCACTGTGCCACTAGGGCTCCAAAAAGCTTTAGGGATTTCAAAATGCATTCATTTGTTCCTCGAAATAATTTTGAGTCAGATAAGGGCAGGTAATATTGTCCCCATATCATGGGTCAGAAAAATAATAAGACCCAGAGAGGTTTAAAGAGTTGTTTAAAATCATAGAACTAGTAAGCTGCAGAGTTTTATTCTAATCTAAGTCTTTTGACACCACCATATCACATTTTTCCCAGTTATATTTCTACTTGTTATCTCAGGGTGATTTATAGATTATACATTTTAGAAATACTTTCAAAACACTCAAAAATGTTAAGATCAAACATGCATAGCTTGAAATACAGTCTTTATGACATGAAAACATTCCACAATGTCTATAGGTAACTAAAACTCAATATACATTTCCTTAAAAACATAAGCATTTTCAGTACAAAAATATGATGCTTTCGGTTTAGAATTGACAGTCAGTTGTGACAGAGATGTCCCTTCTAAGGCTCCCTATGTTCTTGTGATTAACTATACCAGTTTTAGGGGTTAGGAGTATATTTTGTGACTATAAAAAAGGAGAAAATTAATAGACGTCAAAATCACCCCAACTTTTTAGCCTTGTTTCTGCCATGCTTTAGGCACAAAAGCCAACTGGCCACACTTATATTTTCATTATTTAACAGGTAATGTAGTAGATGTACAGGTTTGCAAAGTTCACTCATGTTTCTTATCAGAAGTTGTGACAAATTAAAATTTAGTAAACATTAATTTTTTTTCAAAAATTTGGGACTTCTCTAAATAACTGAGAATCACTAAAAGTACAGGGATTTTCAAAAAAGTTACGGTGAAGGAACCAAACCCAGAGTGTTAAAGTGACTTATCTATGATTACACAATTTCAGTCTAAGTCCTCTGACTTTACATTTGTTCTTTTGTTTAAAAGTATTAATTTGTACGTGTATTATTACTCAGGCATTAAGCAAAATATCATTCTGTTTGACCAAGATGCCATTAACACTCTAGCAAGAGGCTTGAAGTCAATGAATGCATTTCAGGAAGATATTGATTTCTCAGAATTTGTTCAGAATTTTCGTATGGTTGCATATGACATTTTTCTTGGAGAAGAGTTTGTATAGTTTATCAAATTGTTAAAAATGGTCTGTAACCCCCAACATTTAACATTTTAAGAACTACTGCTTTCAGATTGACCCTTACTTTCTGCCCTTCTAAGCATCTTTTAGCATTGGTACACAACTTTCTCTGGCTGTCACTGGTTATAAAACACGCTTGTTCCAAGTTTCTGTCTTTCTCTCACTCTTTTTACTTGATAATAACGAAGGTGTACGCTGTAACTACCAGGCTGGTGGTTATGTCAGTGCTGATATTCAGAAAATATTTATAACTTTAAATAATGTTATTAAATTTTGTTTTATATTTTTTCCCAAATTTTACCAATAATTAGGGTTTTAAAAAATGTTATTACACATCACATAAGAAAATAGAACATTTTAAATGGTGTAAACCAGGAGTTGTAAATGTATTAAAAAATGTAAATATATCTATGTGTTCCCATCCTTCATCTACATCTCTTACAAACCTTGCTAATGGGTCATTGTTGCTGTTTCTCACTGAGTAGGGAAAAAAACGTCAGAATCTTCAATCCAAGACTTGAAGCAGCTCCTGAAAGTCAGAGGTGGTACTCAAGATACAGTCCATTTGCTATCCCTGAATGAGCTCTAAATATTTGTCATGTGGCCAGTCTGTAGCATCCAGAGGGCTAATCTGCCAGAATTTGCTCACCATTGTCTTTACATTGCAGTACAAAATATATATTGTGTTTGCAAAGACTTTGGAGAGAAGTGGTCTAAAAGATAAGGAATGTTAGAGAATAATTAAAAAAATCTGCAGAAAATCAAAACGAAGAAAACTAAATGTAAACTACCCTAGAACATTTCTCCTTGAGTCTGAGAGGGTGGGCTGAGCATTTTATTTCTGTTCTTCCCTACCTATTCTTTCCCTGTATTCATCAGGTGGCATGTGTGTCTTGGCTTAGCAAGCTGCCCTCCAGCTGAGAGAGGACTATACTAGTTTTAAATGACTTTGCGTATTTCTTTGTTTGGAGCATATATAGAGCAGTGACACCATTATGAGACCTTTGGGAAAAATCATTCCCTGGTGTAACTTGCCTAAAACCAAAAAAACAAACCCCTTGCCATGGAGTCAGTTCCAACTCATACTGACCCCATGTGTTACAGAATAGAACTGCCTCACAGGGTTTTCTTGGCTGTAATCTTTACGGAGGCAGATCATCAGGCCTTTCTTCCGTGGTGCTGCGGGTGGTTTTGGACCAGTAAACTTTAGGTTAGTAGTTGGGCACGAACTGTTTGACCCACCTAGGGACCGCGTAACTTGCCTAGGATACCACTATTTCAGTTTTAGGCACATTCAAAGCCAGTTGATGAACTGGTTTCTTTAGGTCCTAAATGCTTCCTTTGAAAGTACCTTTTATAAAACTTTCTTTTCTTTTTAATGTGAGACATCTTCTCTATTTTTTAGTGCACTGAAAGGTCAACACGTGTTTCTTATCAGACATCATCTTAAATTCTGAAATTTTAGATTAGATATGATGGACTTTTTGTAGAGTCAAATGGAGGTACTGCTTTAAATAGCTTTCATCTTTAAAATACAGAATAATTACAGTGAGGATCTCTATTCTAAACATTTTTTTTTGTTTTGAATATAAAACAATAAGAAAGAACAGTGAAGAAAACAGAGTAATTTCGCTCACTATACTTTTTAAAAATATCTTGTTTTCTGTGTTCCTTTAACTTAATGGTGATGCTGACTATAACTTCATAAAATAAGAGCAAGTTATTGTTCACCCTTGAATACTTCTTCTGGCAACACATTTACATGTGTTCCTTTATCATGGCAGGAGACATTTCAAAAATATATTTTTGAATTTATTTGATTTATTTCCTTTCATTTCATTACTCTCCTTGAATTACTAGGGCAGCTGTTAACCTACGTATAATAAAAAAGAAGCCAATTATCTCTGAAGGTAATTGCATAGAAAACTGCTGTAAGAGACACAGTTAAGAGCAATTAGAAAAGAGAGTTCTGTATAAAATGCATAGTTTATAATAAGGAATGCTTAATTTATGAAGGCAAGAGCAGAATCTCTGTGCACATTTTAGCTTTTTATGAGTGACATCAGTATCAATTCAATAACTCTACCTAGAAATATCTCTTTAAAGAAAGATTTCAGATCTCTCAGTCCCTACCATTGTCATATAGACTTAACAAATTCAATTTGAGCAACAAGTCAGATAAACTTACTACATCAGTTTTTAAGAACAAAAACCTTCACATTGGAGGAATTCCTCACATTGGAGGGATTCTGTAATGCCTTTGATTCTAGTCTCTTGAAAGATATGTGTAGGCTAATCTCTACTAAGAAAGGTGATCCAACTGAAAGTGGAAATTATCGAACAATATCATTAATATCACACACAAGTAAAATTTTGCTGAAGATCACTCAAAATCGGCTGCACCAATATATCAACAGGGAACTGCCAGAAATTCAGGCCGAATTCAGAAGAGGGCATGGAACCAGGGATATCACTGCTAACGTCAGATGGATCCTGGCTGAAAGCAGAGAATACTAGAAAGATGTTTACTTGTGTTTTATTGACTATGCAAAGGTATTCGACTGTGTGGATCATAACAAATTATGGATAACACTGTGAAGATAACAGAACATGGGGATATTGCATGGTTTAAAGTCAGAAAAGGTGTGCTTCAGTGTTGTATCCTTTCACCATACCTATTCAGTCTTCTGTATGCTGAGGAAATAATCCTAGAAGCTGGACTCTATGAAGAACAGCAGGGCATCAAGATTGGAGGAAGGTACATTTACAATCTGCATTATGCAGATGACACCACATTGCTTGCTGAAAGCAAAGAGAACTTGAAGAACTTATTGATGCAGATCAAAGACTACAGCCTTCAGTATGGATTGCATGTAAATACAAAGAAAACAAAAATCTTCACAACTGGACCGATAAGCATCATCATAATAAAGGGAGAAAAGATTGACGTTGTCAAAGATTTCATTTTGCTTGGATCCACAAAAGCTGTCCAAAGGTGCACAGTGAATAAGAAAGACCAAAAAAGAATGAAGCCTTTCAATTACGGTGTTGGTGAAGAATACAGAATATACAATGGACTGCCAGAAGGATGAACAAATCTGTCTTGGAAGAAGTACAGCCGGAGTGCGCACTGGAATCAAGGATGACGAGACTTTGTCTCATGTATTTGAACATGTTATCAGTAGGGATGAGTCCCTGGAGAAAGACATCATGCTTGGTAAAATAGAGGTCAGCAAAAAAGAAGAAGACCCTCAACTAGATGGATTGACATAGTGGCTGCAACAATGGGCTCAAACATTGCAATGATTGTGAGGATGGTGCAGGACCAGGCAGTGTTTTGTTCTATTGTACATAGGGTCATTATGAGTTGAAACCAACTTGAGGCCACGTAATAACAACAACAATATATGTCCTAGGACTGCACTGTATGCTGCAAGAGACAGATGAAAGTACCTCTAAGAAAGACTAGCTTACAATTTCAACTAATTCCTTTATAAAAAGTTGTTGTTTATATCTAGCCTAAGCATCATCTACTGAATATTTTGTCAATGTCTTATTGTTTAGAAAATGTAGCTTGGCATAATAAAAAGAAAAAACGGGATCTGGGTTCCTTCTCAGTTTGCTTATTTATCTGGAAACTGAGCTTAAGTAAAGTCATTTAGCCTTGTTGGACTACAATTTAACTATAAGATAATTTGGGATAATATTAATACACACACTTAAAAGATATTTGGCAGCATCAAATGAAATTATCAATGTAAATACATCTAACAAGGTATTTTTCTACAGACTCCAGGATAGTGAATTGTTTTTTGTTTTTTGTATTTTTTATTTTTTAGGGGGAAATGTACTTCTCAGGAAATTACTAGGTCACTTTTTAAGAGTCTAAACAATTTTTGTTCTTATTCAAGAAAGGCACCACATCTTCTTACCTCAGGCCCTCAGACTTTCCAGTCTCTGGATGTGTAAAAAAATATTCTAGGCACCTCTCTTCCCCTAAAGATAAGGAACTGCCTTGGAAACCAAGAAGAAAGCAGTTAGCCCTCTTCACCTGAGGCAAAACTCTTTGTTTTATTTATTTAATCATTAAAAAGGCAAATGAATCTTGAGAAAATTTTGGAGAGAGCACAGCTCATGGTTTTTCATATTCATTGACAAAGACTAAATGTATAATCGCTTTTTAGAAATGAAATTGTTGGGATATGTATATGTCTATATATATATATATATACACATTTTCCTGATAAAGAGTTTACGTGAGTTTCTTATTAAAGAAAATAAATGGATGTAGAGACCAATAACTAAATGCAATCTCTTAACTTAATTGCAGTTGACTGTTGTCTGGAGATAGAGGTCGGAAAGGTTACATTCTCCTTTTCAACTGCTTTTAACCTGCATATCCTGGGAATGATAGATGGGATTCTCTCTAATCTTAGTTAGCTCTGTAAGGAGCCATTGCTATAATAACTTGGTGCTATGCTTTGTTCTATCTTGAACAAACTTGATATGCTGATGAGCTGATAATTTATTAATAGCTGTAGAATCCTCTAAAATACAATTATTTAAAAGTATCAATAATCTTATATAGAGTGTTTTTCTTTCTCTGGTGAATAAAAGGCTCAAGCTACTGCTGGCTTATATCTGGAAATCAGCTTGTCCTCTCTGATTTACCCTTCTTTTCCCATGAGTCCTGGGCATAGCTTGTCATGCCAACCACCTAGACATTACTAGCAGCAACTTAGCACCATGCAAACACTTCTGACTGATCAGCAGGCCCGCTGGTACTGGTTCTGTTTTTATTTTTCATTTTCTTTTACTGACTACCAACTTAAATGCCTTTTGACTTTAAGGTGAATATAGTGCAAAATGAGAGAGCAAAGCAGATAGATGATGTAGAAGTATTATACTCAGACATGTGCTAAAAACTAGTGTATCTAATACTTTCATATTTCTCTTTAATAAACAATTTAATGAGAATAGAAATTGTATTACTGTTTAATAGAGTATAAAATTTTTCTCATGTAAAGTTATCTACTTGACTATGAAAGGAGAAGTGGAATATTCTGGGTAATAAGAAAAAAAAAAGGGAGCCTGTGAATTTGTCTTACTTTATGTTATGGATTGAATTATGTCCCTCAAAAAGTATGGGTTGAAATCTTAACCCCTTAACCTGTAAATATGACCCTGTTTGTAAATCAGAGTTTTCTTTTGTTATGTTAATGAGACAGAGTAGCAGAGTGGCAGGGATCCTAAATCTAATCACTTCTGAGTTATAAAAAAGGTAAAATAGAAACAGAGACAATCACAGGAAACAAGGAAGACATACAATGGAGACAGATGCATCTACAAACCCGGAAACGCCAAGGATTGCTGGCAGCTACTAGAAGCTGAAATAGCCAAGAGAAGATGTCCACGTAGAACCAAGTCATGAATTTGGATTTCTAACCTCCCTAACTTTAAGAAAATAAATTTCTGTTCTTTAAGCTACCCACTAGTAATTGTGTTATGACAGCACTAGGTAACTAAGACACATATTTTTAGGAATGTATTAAGCGCGTGTTTTATTCCTAACTGGGCTCACTGTTTTTATGTTCAACTTACTGTATTTTTTTCACAAATAACATGCCCATGTAAATAACGCACCCAAACACATAACACGTCACATAGTTTGCTTACAAAAAGAGCAAGGGCTTGCCCAGTTGGCAAAAAAAGTAAAACACACATGTTATTTCCATAAGAAATACGGTATGTAAGAGGTAGAATTATGCAGCATTTAATAGCAGAGACTCTGGAGCCAAACCTACTTTGCTTAATACCAACTCTGTCAAATACTGTATTTATTTTGACAAGATACCTGAACTTTATGCCTCCTTTTTTTCTTATCAGAAAAATGGGATTGATGATAGCTCCAATTTCATAGTTTTTATGGGAAAATAATGAATTTATATACATAAATTATCAATTTACAATAATGCCTGGCATATATTAAGTGCACATTAACTGTTAGCTACTACTATTCAGAGAAAGAAGGTGGAAATTCTACTTCCTTTTGGTGTAAATATTGCTAACCAAGTTCTTTAGGTTCTAGCAGAACCTTGGATTCAAATCCAGGCATTTCCTACGTTGAGTCAGTTGCATTATCTTTCTGAGTCATTTCCTCAATTGGAAAATGGAAATCATCATTACACTATAGAAATGGTGTGATTAAAAAAAAAGAGAGAAAGAGATCGGGTATGTGAATTAGCAATGTAGTAGACATTAAACAAAGGTTGATTATTTAACTTCCTCTCTCATTTGTTATTTTGAAAAATATAAGTAGGCAGGTAACATGGGAATATTAAGATAAACTTTTTGTTGTTTCCTATGTGATGTTTTTAGTAGGTAAGTCTGAGATAGGATTGAGATATACTGGTATGTTTAGACAACCAAACCAAATGGAATCCACACGATATCCCCACTCATTATCTCAAGGGAAACGTGGAAAATTCTTTTTTCCAGCATCTTGATATTAAAATGCTGTGGAGCCCAAAGGAATTAGTTATCAATGCATTACAATCCATACTTCCAACAAGCTCCCTCTCATATCATTGTGGAGTTTTACTATTTTTTATGTTAGTTATAATTTTCTGAAAGAGTGGTAGCAATTTCCTGGAGGGTTTTATAAAATAAATCATGTCCTCATTTCTTATTTTGAAGTTCCACCTTTTTAGTTTGTCTGCTGAGAGGAAAAGATTACTAATCATGAACTAAGAATGTACAATTATGAAAATAAAAAAAAATAGCCTGCAAGTTAAAGCTGATACACTGAGGTCAAGCGGAAATTAACCCATTCCACAAATGTTTCTCAACCACTTTATGTGTCAGACGTTGTGCTTGATGTGTTTTATAAAGCAGTTAACAATCCAAATATTATACTTTCTACAGGGAGTTTGTGGTGTATCTCAGATGAATGAAAATTTTGATAAAGCCTACTCTTTAGAAATACTCATCATTTGTTATCATATTCTACTTCCCATACACCATGCATCCTTACTGTAAAGAAAACTCCTATCTCCTAATCAATCTATTTATTTATTTATCAGTGTTATGATGTATAATTTACATTCAATAAAATTCACGGTTCTTAATTGGATAATCCATTCAGTTTTGATAAGTATGTCCATTGTTTATCTATCACCACAATGAAGGGTAGAGCATTTCTATCATCTCAAAAAGTTAGTTTGATACCTTTTTGCAGTCTGCACCCCTGTAACCCTGGCTTTCTGTCACTATAGTTTTACCTTTTCTAGAATGTCATAGAAATGGATACGCATAGCCTTTGAGATTAATCCATGTTGTTGCATATGTCAGTGGTTTGTTCCTTTTTAATGCTATGTAGTATTCCTTTGTATGGATTCATCACAATGGGTTTCTACACTCACCAGATAACTGATACTTTGTTTTTTTTACAAGTTTTGGACTATTATGAATAATGCTTCGATCAACACTCATTTAGCGGTGTTTCTGTGGACATGCATTTTGTTTTTTTCTAGGTAAACCTAAGAGTAGAATAGTTGGGTCATATGGCAAATATATATTTCATTTTATAAGTAACTGCCAAATTGTTTTCCAAAGTGGATAGTACCATTTGCTTCCTCACCAACAGTGTGAGATTCCCGTGCTTCTCTTTCCCAACAGTACTTGGTTTAGTCAGTCTTTTTAAGTTTAACCTTTATAGCTCATGTGTAGTTTTCTCCAGTATGTAATGTGAGTTTTAATTTTCTTAACAGTGTCTTTCAAACAGAAAAAAAAAAGTTTTATTTTTGATGAAGTCAAAGTTATAAATTTTTGCTTTGAGGTTAGGATGTTTTTGTCTACCGAAGAAATTTTTGCCTAACCCAAAGTCATAAAGATTTGCACCTGTTTTTTCGTCTGGAAGTTTTGTATTTCGGGCTCTTTTATTTAAGTCTGTGATCCACTGTAAGTGAAGTTTTTTCTATGGCTTGAGTTAGGAGTTTGGAATTTTGCTGTTGTAGTTGTTCTAGTTTCATTATAATTTATGTTTAAAATGCTAATAATTGAGTTGAGAATTGGCCAATTAATGGACCTAGAGATGTACACAGAACAGTGCCCCAATTCTGATGGTTCATCTTAATGCCCCTTAAATCACGGATTCCTGCATAAAATGTCTATATAAAGTCCTTTGATTACAGTTGTGTGGTGATTCTTTGTTCTTGTAGTTCAGCACAATTAAGGGCTCTGAATCTAGAGTGTAAGACTCAGATTTCAATCCTGGGTTTGCCACTGACTGGAGTAATTTTGGGCAATCTTTTCAACTTTGGGTTCTCAACTTCTTAATAGGTAAAATTGAACTATAGTTCATAGCTTAATGCAATGCCTAGAAGAGAATCAAAAGTCATATAAATGTTAGCTCCTCTTATCCTCCTCTTTCTTCTCCTTTATCTGCTTCATTAGCGCCTTATTTAGTCAGGGAAAATGCAATAGCCCCTTCCTCCTCTGCATCCCCATTGTGCTCTGATGGAATCAACTTGATGGCAACGGGTTTGGTTTTTTTTGGTTACTTTAAAGTTAGTTCTAATACTATCAATGCCATAGTTCATATGTAGTATATATATATAATATACTTATAAAGTATGCATGTACATATATATAAAGGCAAACATTTGCCGAATGCTGTGTTGTGCTATGGTTATCTGAATGTCTATCTCCATTCTTTATAGGAATGTGAGCTTCTGATCTGTGGGCAATTCATCTAATACTAAATTATTCTAATTTATTCAACCACAACACATGTATTGAGTTTCCCCATCCTTTTATTAAGTAGCTCAGCAATGTTCCATGAAAAAATATGAGTAAGGTACAGTGTTTACATTAAAAAATCCTACAATAATTTGAAGGAAATAGACAAATAGTAATAGTAACCACTTTTGTTAAAATGCCTAGTATGGGTTAAGCATGGTGGAGCCCTGGTGGTGAAGTGGTTACGAGTTCAGCTGCTAACCGGAAAAGGTTGGCAGTTCAAAGCCACCAGCCACTCCTTGGAAACCTTATGGGGCAGTTCTACTCTGTCCTATAGGGCCACAATGAGTTGGAATCAACTCAATGGCAATGGGTTTGGTTTATGGGTTAAGCAAAGTACACATTAGAATCATCTGGAAATCTTTAACATTTCTAAAGCCCAAGCTGTACCGTACCCCAGAACAATTAAATAAACATTTCTGGGAATAGAAAAAAGGCATAAATATTTTTAAAGTTGCCCAGTTTATTTAAGACAAGTTTGACATTCACTACTTTAAGGTTGGAAACTCTGGTGGCGTAGTGGTTAAAAGCTACGTCTGCTAACCAAAACTTGGGTCAGCAGTTCGAATCCCCCAGGGCTCCTTGAAAACTCTATGGGGCAGTTCTACTCTGTCCTATAGGGTCGTTGCTACTATGAATCGGAATCAACTCGATGGCAATGGGTTTGTTTGTTTTTTGGTTACTTTAAGGTTAGTTCTAATATTATCAATGCCATATTTCATATGTAGTATATATATATAATATATATGTAGTACGTATATATGTAGTGTATATATATAATATACTTATATGCATATACATATATATAAAGGCAAACTGGAATGATATGATAATTGATATAGAGAAGGAAAATTTGAAAGCCTAATGTTACTTTTGGAGCTGGTTGGGGGTGTGGTGTGGTGGCTGGAGTGTTAAAAAACATTTGAAAAGAAGTTGAGTCTGGAAAGAGAAGTAGTTATCCAGGTGTAAGAATTGGAGAAGGTCCTCTGGGGCAAATGGAGAATCATGGTCAAAGGGCCCAAGGCATAAGACAGCATGAAGAGTTTGGATCTGGTAAATAATAAAAAGGGCTAATGGTGACCTGGCAAAAACTGAGACCTGGAGTCAGAGCTGAAAGATGTGCCTAAGTCAGATACTAAAGTGCCTTATATTCCAGGATAAGGGTCTTAAACTTTACTACTTATTAAAACTTCACTGAATTTAATTGAAATTTAATATGGATCAATTTATCTTTAATGATCATTACATGCTCATATGTACATTTATGAAAAATTGTTATTTTGAGTACACTGCAGTGAAAAGCGGTGAGGACCAATTCTCTTTAAATCTGTGCAGTGAAATCCTAAGTTCTTTGCAAGCTAGAAACTGCATTTCAGCATTAATTGCCAGATGCCACTGGCAAGAAGTACATTTCCCTGAACAGTCTCATATTTGCCAGTTCCAGAGTTTATCAATACAATTGGATGTCAAAATGCATCCTTTCCACATCTTTCTCCACTCCTCCCTGCTGTTTTCATAATAAGAAAATCTGAAAGGAACGAAGCAGGTGATTTTATTTATCTAATTCTGCAACTCAGAAGTCTACCAGAAGATACAGAGAGATATTTCCAACACGATAGCAGATTTATTTATAACCACACGGAAAAGTTATGATTAAATTTTCCTTCTAAATATATTTTTCTGTAACCTCACATTTTTTGTGTTAGTTTGGACTCTTATCACCTCACCTGAATCACTGACAAGGCTCCCCACCTTCCGGATTCTCTTCCTCCAAGCTATCTTTTACACTGTAGAAAGGGCTGTCAGCTTAAATTTCAATATTTCCCATTTTTTTCACTCCTAAATCCATCATTATCTACCCATTTCTTATAGGATTAAGTCCAATCTCCTTAGCATGGCTTGCAAGGTTCTTCATGAACTGCTCCTACCTATTCATTCAGTCTTATCAACATCAAACACTGGGTAATAATAATCTTACATTTCTTATAGTTCTCCATTACTTATCTCTATTTTGCTCTTAATGTTTGTTTTCTTTTCTTGAAATATCTTTCCATTCTTTTTCTTCACTTGGCTAATTTTTTGATATTTTTAAATAGCTTTATTGAGACTCGTACAACCATTAAAAAAAAAAAAAGGAGCCCTGGTGGCACAGTGGTTAAGTACTCAGCTGCTAACTGAAAGGTCTGTGGTTCAAACCCACCAGCTGGCTTCCATAAAGATTCAATCTCAGAATATTTTCATCACCATAAAAAGAAACCACTTGCCTGTTAACAGCAATTCTCTATCTCCCCTCCTCTCTAGCCCTACAATTGATAGTGTACTTTCTTTGTGTGCAGATTTTTATATTTCAGACATTTCATATAAATAGAATAATGTAATAATTTGTTTTTTGTGACTGACTTATTTCACTTAGTATAATGTTTTCAAAGTTCATCCATGTTATCGTATATACTAAAGCTTCATTTCTTTTTATTGCCAAGTAATATCCCATTAAGAAGCTCTGATGGTGTAACAGTTAAGCACTTAGCTGTTAACTGAAAGGTGGGTGGTTGTAACCCACCCAGCTGCTCTGAAGGAGAAAGACCTGGCAATCTGCTCCTGTGAAGATTAGGGCCTAGAAAACCCTGTGGGGCAGTTCTACTCTGCTACATGGGGTCTCTGTGAATCGGAATCAACTTGACAGCACCCAACAACAACAATAACAATATTCCATTAGGAGTCCCTGGGTGGTGCAAATGGTTAAGTGCTCAACTATTAGCTAAAAGGTTGGCAGTTCAAACCCACCCAGAGGCTCCTGTGAAGAAAGGCAACAGTGTGCTCATTCCTGGAGTGCAGAGTCTATATCTTATGTATTTTTATAATCCATACAATTTGCATATTGCCTTGTACATGGTAGGTGATACTGATGTTGAGGTTACCCATGTCTTTGGAATATGTGAGGTTCATACTATTTGGAAAGCATTTCTAAAATATGTGTGTGATCTATGAGGTATGCCAGGGAAAAGATTCTCTTCAATGAAAATTACACTGTGTGCTTCCTCTGAGGTGGTGACTCTTACTACTGGCTTTGCGTCCAAATCCATGTGTGGATATTTCAAAACATCGATGCTCAGGCTAAGCCACGTGAAATTCTGCCTCATAGAGTTTGGGTTGGAGAGGGGCTATTTTCATATGTGATGACATGTATCTAAGTAGTCATGATTTAATTTGAGTAGAGATGCATAGTTGAGAAATGATCAGAATTCTTTGAAAACAGTTTGAAAACTTTGTTGAATTCTCTAACTTAAAGAAATCAAGCTTGCCACCTCTCTTGTCTGAAATAGGCATAAAGTAACTCTTCCCTGTATCCCAAATGTCTACCCTAAGCTACTTGGTTGGATGACTAGCTTGGGTTGGTGTATGGCTGCATGAATGAGGGATGGATAAATGGATAGATAGAGTCATGGAGAGATGGGTAAGTGTATGGATATGTGAGTTGTGAGTAGATAGATGGAGGACTGCATGGAAAATCGGTTAGACTGCATGAAAGTAAGTGGAAGGATAAATTATCAGTGGTTGTGTTGGCTTGTATCTGAATTGATACATGGGAAAATTGGTGAAGGAATTGATGTATGAATAAAGGAATAAAGGACATTTAAAGGAAGAGAAACATTAAATCTTATAACACCTCCTTGCAATTGTTATTCTACCAAATTGCCCATAAAATGATTTTTCCCATGCTCAGTAAAATATGTATCACTTATAATAGATTTATTAATTCATTAATTATCCATTTGTGAATTCCCCTGAATTAAATCATGATCATGGCACAGGGGCACACTAATCCCTGAGAAGCTTAAGTAGATAAGGCAATGTGACAGCTGCAAGACTGGTAGAATAAACATTTTGACCCCCATTTTGACAGCTACAATTGCAAAGCATGTAACCTCTCTCACTGTAAGGATACACACCAGTGATACATGTGGCAGGCCAACAGAAATCAGACAATTCTTTTTGTTGTCTTTAAGGAAGCAATAAAACTAAGGCACTGGGTTGCAAAGACCAATTTTTGCTGAAACCAAAGCTATAGCTCTAACTTGCAGGTAATTTTCCCAAAGACCAAAATAAATAAATAAATGTTGTGCATCTTCATTTCTTCATTTAACAACTCATGTAAGCCGTAGAAGGACCCTTTGAAGTAGTTTGAGAAGGAAATCCCAGGGAGGGATTAGGTTAATTTTTTCTCTAAGGTTCTTTCTAGCTCTAAGTTTCTAAGATTTCATGACACATTCTTCACATGAAAAATCCATTAATCAAGCATTGGTTTGAAAGCTTGTTGTTTTCCTTTCCTGTTATCTCATGTTGGTTTCATTAAATATTGTTCAGTGAGCACTTCTGTTTGTATTACAACATTTTTGTTCTTGGCGAACTAGGAGAGCAGGAAACAAGTTTTGTATCCCACTATAGTTTATTGCAGCTCTCGTGGCACAGTGGTTGGCAGTTTGAATCTACCAGCCGCTCCTTGGAAACCCTATGGAGCAGTTCTACTCTGTCCTATAGGGTCGCTATTAGTCGAAATTGACTTGACGGCAATGGGTATGCTACGGGTATGCAGTTTATTAGCATTTGGGATTCTATGAAGCCCCAACAGTGTAATAATTGGTAACAAAACCATGTATTATCTTATGGAATCTCATACTGGTTGCCTTAATTAAGTGAATATTTTTAGAATCAGGTGGATGCATACCAACTTTGACACCTACTAGTAATGCAACCTTATAACATACAAACCATGTAGCCTCTTCATGACTCTCTTGCCTCCTTTGCAAAGTGGTTGTAACAATAATATTATATCAGGAAGTTTTTTTAAAGCTAATAAAAGATAATACATTTAAATATCATCACAGTTCTTGCACATAGTAAGTATACCATGCGTTTTTATTGATACTCTGACTCCCATTTTACAGGTGGGAAAACTGAGAATTGAAGAAAATAAACACCTAATCCATAATCTTTAAGCTAGTAAATGGAAAAAGAAGAACAAAAAACAAGTTTTAAAACTTTTATGTTGGGGCTTTTTTTAATACCCTTAGTTATAAGCATGTAATGAAAAATATTAGGTACAAAAATCAGTGAATTTCATGTAACTGTTCCATGTAGATGTGTGTTTAGGAACCAATTATTGTTCCTCTCACTGGTGGTTTCAGTCTTTATCTTCTTTGGTTAAAATGGAATATTTTTAAACAATGAAAATAATTATTTGTTCTATTAAGTATCAGAGAAGATTTTCAATCAGTTCTCTTATCCAGTACTACATTTGGGGAGTTAGTTGGTTGTAGCATAAAAAGAAAACCTATACCCTACTTGCCACCCTCAATGTTAATAAAAGTAGTTCAAAATTCAAAAACCCATCACAACTTTATACCTTCTTCTATTCTAGCACATACCCTATTTAAAATGGCAAATAATTGTTAATTTATGTATCATATCCTCCACTAGAGTGCATGTTATTGGAGTGCAGAGTCTATATCTTACACATCTTTAATATCCTTGTGGTTTGCATATACCTGGCACATGGTAGGTAATTGATAAATATTTGTGGAATCACACTGAACTGGTGTTAATACAAATCATCATTTTGTTAACAATTAAGCACATGTCCTGGCAACTGAGGCTGGGGAGAATCTTAGATTTGGTAATAAAACAATCAAATATTAAATAACGTAGTGGGATCCTGATGAAAAATAAATAAGACTTTTTTAATTATAATGTAATAATGATTATTATTATTGTCTTTGTCATTTATTGAGCACCAACTGTATACCAAGTGTCCTGGTTACATTTGAACTACTATTACTAATCCTTACCCAGACCTTCTAAATCATATTATGATGTAAAAATAATACATTTAATCAACAATTTTTCATTTGGAGACTGCTATTACTACGTACTTTTCCAGGTGTTCATCTGATTCATCACTGAACAAAAGAAACAAAGATCCCTACCTTCAGGGCTTACATTCAAGTATGTGTAGATTATAATACCCAACAAACAGAAAAATTAATTTATGTAACATATTAAAAAGTTAAATGTTATAGGACAAAGAAAAAGTAGAGAGGAATATGTAATAGGGAAAGCCAAGATGAGACAAGAAGCAGATTGAAGTGTTAAATAAAAAATAAATAGAAGAGTCTAGAACAGACCTCTTTGGTCAAGTAACACTTGAGTTAAAAATTTAAAAAAGTAAGGAATTTGAGAAAGATGGAGGTGGTCTTTGGAATCATAAAGATCAGGGTTTATTTGCTGTCTTTGCTACTTACTACCTATACAGTTGACTATACTTCCACAAATTCTGTTTCCATATTTAATAAATGAGGAAAATAATACTTACTTTGGCAGGGTTTTTGACTATTAAATATATCTGTAAACTGTTTAAAACTTGACATATACATACTAAATACAATTTAATGTTTGTTAAAAAAAAAGGTGAATAAAAAACAACAGCTCATGTTATTATATCCAACTACATGAGAGATAAAATGTTGACACAGACTGAGGAGCCCTTTGTCTCATCTCTGGGGACCCCATATTTTTAAGGATTCAGGTATTCCTTAGAGTTTTGATTGTCCCTAAATGCCAAATTATGTATCTTTTGGTTCCATATTTTAATTTAAGAGAATAGGAAAAAAAAGTCAATTGGGAAAGAAGCCATGGAAATGTATTAAAAATTCCTATTATAAATTAGGAAACCCTGGTAGTGTAGTGGTTAAGTGCTACAGCTGCTAACCAAAACAGCAGTTCGAATCCACCAGGCGCTCCTTGGAAACTCGATGGGGCAGTTCTATGACTTGACAGCAATGGGTATTATAAATTACGTAAAATGAATTCAAAGGGTAGAGGAACTCATATACTTTTAGAGTAGAAGGAAATTTGACAAACTGGTATGTAGATATTTCTATACCTGCTGATTTTGAAACACAAAATTCACTTGGTGATACCAGATTTTTGAAATGATATTTTGAATAAGCATCCAGTGCGGCTGCTGTGCTTTAGTAATGACAAAATGAAACAATTGGCTCCATCCAGGCTTCAGATGGCTGGAGGATTTGCACGAATAGAGGGAACGATGACATTTAATCAAATTTATATAGAAATATTTACAAGTGACTTAATCCTGACATCTACGAATTTTGTACTAGATTTTATCCACTGCCCCCTTAGCATTGTTGCCAGTTATGTTAATACCATCGATTCCTGTGCCTGTTAGAAGGAAATGCAGACATTGTCCCTAATGTCAGTTATCTGCCAGAAAAAAAAAAAAGATTTACATGAGGGACTGAAAAGGCTCCTAGAGGAGCATTGTTCGGTCTGTTGAAGTGAGGACACAAAATCTTTAAAATGTTTAACTAGATAGAGAGTTTGCGTAAGCAAAGAAACTCTTCATAAAGCCTGTGTCACAAATCCGGAAACAAGAATTTTAAGTGGTCTGAAGGAAGAAAAAACACCTGTTTTCTTAGTACAGTATGTGGCACAAGTATCAAATTTATTAATTTTCTCATTTGTTCATTCATTATTTGTTAAGCATCAGCTATGTACTAGGCACTATTCTGACAATGATTAGCAAAACAGGAGCAATCCCTATAGTGATTCAGCCTATCATATAGCAGAGGAAGCAGAAGTTAAACAATCAGATAAATAAATGGATACGTAACAACTGTAATAAGTAAGGATGGAATTTAACCAATATTTGTTAGTACAGCCAAGCGAGTTACTCAAATATTAAAAGCACTTAGTTGTAATTCAGAAATAATTGACTAACAACTGTTGTAGCTCTGCCATTAACACTCTTTTAATCTTGCACATCTCTACATACCTTGCATAAAAACCAAACCCGTAACCATCGAGTCGATTCTGACTCATAGCGACCCTACAGGACAAAGTAAAACTGCCCCATAAGGTTTCCAAGGAGTGGCTGGTGGGTTTGAAATGCCAACCTTTTGGTTAGCAGCTAAGCTCTTAACCACTGTGACACCTGGGCTCCATAAGTTACATAGACAAGGCTAAACTGTAGTCTGACCCAGACTGAGTGGAATTCTCTGTGATCCGCTGTACAATATAGCTGGAGAGGAGCGGTTACAAGGCCATTTCTCATCAACCTCACTATCTTTCAGGAGGCTGCTATGAAGCAATTTCTCATCTGCCTTCCTGATGCCAGTGAGGCAATGCCCACATCTGAGTACAGCTGCAGACTATAAAACTGATTGGCTGTTGTTTTGAGTTGGTTCCACAATGACAGAAATGCCCATTGTTTGTACTGTCTGTCATTTGGAACCCCTGTTTTTGTATTATCCAGTGTGATTAGGGAGGTGAATTGCTGATCCCATGCTGATTTTCCTTACACTTTTAGTGTGAATAATAAACATTCCAAACTGATTTGGACTCATTTTCTCTTTACTGCCTAGATGTATGGAAGTGTGGTAAGCCAGTCTAGCAGCTGCCACCACCAGGCTGTTTCTTAGGGACTTCCTAATCATTTGACATCTGTCAAGCAGGACACACCCAACACCCTACTCCAACATTCAGAGTAGAATTATATTGGTTGAAGTCCATGCCATATTATATATTTTGAATACCCCAGCTGGTAAAATACTAGGAAGAAAAATATAGTAAGCCACAAGAAAATAAAATAAAGATGCTCAAATTACATTTGGGATTCAGAAATGGTCTCTATGAGAATTAGAATTTCCACCGGGACTGAAAGGATGAGTTAGAGGAGGGGTGATTACCAGAGAATTTTCTATGATTCTAGGCCAAAAGAACAAGTACATATTAAGACTCTGAAGAGAGTAAGAGCATACCTCATACAATAACCTGTAAAGAAGGTCAGTGAGACACTATATAATCAATTTGGGTCAAAATATCTCTTCTGACAGCCAAAAAAAAAAAAACACTTGTAATTCCACCAGTGAAGATGGAGTTCCTGAGCATGAAATGCAATACAAATATAAATTTTGCTGTCCTGCTATGTACAGAGTAACTATACCAAAAAAAATTGGTCAGTGTTCAATCATTTCAGGAGGTACCATAAGATAAAGAACTGATGGTATTGAAGGAAAAAGTCTAAGCTGTACTGAAAGCACTGGGAAAAAACAAAGCTCCAGGAATTGACAGAATCCCAACTGAGATGTTTCAACAAATGGATGCAACGCTGGAAACGCTCAGTTTTCTATACAAAGAAATTTGGAAGGTAGCTACCTGGCCAACAGACTGGAAGAGATCTATATTTGTGCCCATTCCAAAGAAAGGTGATCCAACAGAATGCAGAGAGTATAGAACAGTATCATTAATATCACACACAAGTAAAATTTTGCTGAAGATAATTTAAAAAAAGTAGCAGCAGCAAATTGACAGGGAAATGCCAGAAATTCAAGCTAGACTTAGAAGAGAACATGGAATGAAGGATTTCATTACTGATGTCAGATGGCTCTTGGCTGAAAGCAGAGAATACCAGAAAAATGTTTACACATATGTTATTGACTATGTAAAGGCATTGGATTGTGTGAAACATAGCAAATTACGGATGACATTATGAAGAATGGGAATTCCAGAACACTTAATTGTGCTCATGAGGAACCTGTACGTAGAACAAGAGGCAGTCGCTTGAACAGAAAAAGAGGATACTGTATGCTTTAAAATCAGGAATGGTGTATATCTGGGTTGTATCCTTTCACCATACTTATTCAATCTGTATGCTGAGCAAATAAACCAAGAAGCTGGACTATATGAAAATTGGAAGAAGACCTATTAACAACCTGCAATATGCAGATGACACAACCTTGCTTGCTGAAAGTGAAGAGGACTTGAAGCACTTACTAATGAAGATCAAAGACTACAGCCTTCAGTATAGATTTCACTTCAACACAGAGAAACAAAAATCCTCAAAACTGGGCAAATAAGCAACATCATGATAAACAGAGTCTATCAGTTTGTCACATGTCTGTCAGTTTGTTGTGCTGTGAGGACTTGCTTGTTGCTGTGATGCTAGAACCTATGCTACCAGTATTCTAACACAGCAGAGTCACCCATGGTGGACAGCTTTCAGCTGAGCTTCCATACTAAGACAGACTAGGAAGAAGGACCTGGCAGTCTACTTCTGAAATAACAGGCCATTGAAAATCTTATGAATAGCAGCAGAACGTTGTCTGGGATGGTGCCGGAAGCTGAGCCCTTCAGGTTGAAAGGCACTCAAAATACAACTAGGGAAGAGCTGCCTTCTCACTGAAGAGTGGACTTTAATGATGTACATAGAGTGAAGCTTTCGGGACCTTCATTTGCTGAGGTGACATGACTCAAAATGAGAAGAAACAGCTGCAAACATGCATTAATAATCGGAACATGGAGTGTAAGAAGTATAAATCCAGGAAAACTGGAAATTGCCAAAAATGAAATGGAATGCATAAACATCAATATCCTAGGCATTAGTAAGCTGAAATGGACTGGTATTGGCCATTTTGAATCAGACAATCATATGGTCTACTATGCTGGGAATGACAACTTGAAGAGGAATGGCTTTGCATTCGTAGTCGAAAAGAACATTTCAAGATCTATCCTGAAGTAAAACACTGTCAGTGATAGGATAATATCCAGATGCCTACAAGGAAAACCAGTTAATACAACTATTATTCAAATTTACCCACCAACCACTACGGTCAAAGATGAAGAAATTAAAGATTTTTACCAACTTCTGCAGTCTGAAATTGATCGAACATGCTATCAGGATGCATTGATAATTACTAGTGATTGGAGTGTGAAAGCTGGAAACAAAGACGAAGGATCTGTAGTTGGAAAATAAGGTCCTATTGTTAGAAACTATGCCGGGGATCCTGTGATAGAATTTTGCAAGACCAATGACTTCTTCATTGAAAATACTTTTTTTTCAACAACATAAATGGTGACTATATGGGTGGACCTAGCCAGTGGAAATACACAGGAATCAAATCGACTACATCTGGTGAAAGCGATGATGGAAAATCTCAATATCATCAGTCAAAACAAGGCCAGGGGCTGACTGTGGAACATACTATCAATTGCTCATATGCAAGTTCAAGTTGAAGCTGAAGAAAATGAGAACAAGTCCACCAGAGTTAAAGTACGACCTTGAGTCTACCCCACCTGAATTTGGAAACCATATCAACAATAGATTTGACACATTAAACACTAATGACCAAAGACCAGATGAGTTATGCAAGGACATCATACATGAAGAAAGCAAGAGATCATTAAAAAAACAGGAAAGAAAGAAAAGACCAAAATGGATGTCAGAAGAGACTCTGAAACTTGCTCTTGAACACTGAGTAGCTAAACCAAATGGAAGAAATGATGAAGTAAAAAAGCTGAAAAGAAGATTTCAAAGGGTGGCTGGAGAAGACAAAGTAGAGTATTATAATGACATGTGCAAAGACATAGACTTAGAAAACCAAAAGGGAAGAACATGCTCAGCATTTCTCAAGCTGAAAGAACTGAAGAAAAAAATTCAAGCCTCGAGTTGCAATATTGAAGGATTCTATGGGAAAAACATTAAACAATGCAGGAAGCCTCAAAAGAAGATGGAAGGAATACACAGAGTCACTGTACCAAAAAGAATTGGTCGACCTTCAACCATTTCAGGAAGTAGCATATGATCAAGAACTGATGGTACTGAAGGAAGAAGTTGAAGCTGCACTGAAAGCATTAGTGACAAACAAGGCTGCAGGAAATGAAATGTAGAAAATCTATAGGAAGATGGCTGGGCATTCAAAATGATTTGACTATGACAACTGTCACTCTTCCTCACTGCCTACATCGTTTCCTCCATTTTCCTTTGATATCAATTTTATATACATAATTCAAGTTATCATCGTATATTCTTTCTTAGCAAAATGAATGGTATGCCAGATGTTTTGTGGAACTCACCTGACATAAAAATAAATTTTAAAGGAGTGATTTTCTGCTGAAAGCTTCATTTCTTTAGCAGTCTCCCCAGACTTGCATGCAAATTTTTGAGGAAACAGTATATGACGCCTGCCAAGTTTATTGATTCACATTAAAAGCTTCTGCGGAATATTTCAGCCAACAAAGAAAAGATATCAATGAAATTTGATAACCATTGAAAACAATATGTTCATGCTTCAGTAACTCACAAAAAGGCTGAATAAATTCTTTATGGTTTCTAAAAGAATAATATCTTGATGAAAAACAACATGACATTATAAAGCTGAAAAACAATTTTGAGGAAGAATTATAGGTTAATATAACTTAGAAGGTATTTTTCCACTGGTTGGGATTATTAATATAACACTGCTAAGATGATATATATAATTTTTAAATATCTAACATTTTGAGAAGAGGTTTATAATTTTTGTAAGTGTTGTGAAATCTAAAATAGAGGTTATTAGGGCTATTCAGATGCATGAACTGGCACTGACTATTACTATGGAAAGCATCCCCATGCCTGTCAGTTTGCCGTAGTGTGGTGGCTTGCATGTTGCTGCAATGCTGAAAGTTATGCCATCAGTATTTCAGATACCAACAGGGTCACCCATGGTGGATGGGTTTTGGAGGAGCTTCTAGACTAAGACAACTAGGAAGAAGGAGCTGGCAGTCTATTTCTGAAAAAATTGGTCAGTGAAAACCTTATGAATAGCAGTGGAACATTTTCTGGTATAGTGCTGGAAGATGAGCCCCTCAGATTGGAAGGCACTCAAAATATGACTCGGAAGAGCTGCCTCCTCAAATTAGAGTGGATGGAACTTAATGATGTGCATGGAGTCAAGCTTTGGGGACCTTCATTTGCTGAGGTGGCATGACTCAAAATGAGAAGAAACAGCTGCAAACATCCATTAATAATCAGAACTTGGAGTGTATGAAGTATGAATCTAGGAAAATTGGAAGTTGTCAAAAATGAAATGGAATGCATAAAGACCATATCCTAGGCATTAGTGAGCTGAAATGAACTAGTTTGGGCCATTGTAAATCATACAATCACATGGTATACTATGCCGTGTATGACAAATTGAAGAAGAATGGCATCACATTCATCATCAAAAAGAACATTTCAGAGGTGTGGTCAACATGGTGGACTAGTTAGATGCTTCCTATATCCCTCTTACAACAAAGACCTGGAAAAACAAGTGATTTGATT
>NW_004443942.1:16564136-16570994 GCF_000243295.1 Trichechus manatus latirostris
AAAAAAAAAAAAAGAACATTTCAAGATCTATCCTGAAGTACAACACTGTCAGTGACAGGATAATATCTATACACCTGCAAGGAAGGCCAGTTAATGTGACTATTATTCAAATTTGCACACCAACCACTAATGCCAAAGATGAGGAAATTGAAGAGTTTTACCAACTTCTGCAGTATGAAATTGATCAAACATGCAATCAAGATGCATTGATAATTACTGGTGTTTGGAATGGAAAATTTGGAAACAAAGAAGGAACAGTAGTTGGAAAATAGGCCTTAATGTTAGAAATGACACTGGAAATTGCATGATAAAATTTTGCAAGACCAATGATTTCTTCATTGCAGATGCCATTTTTCAGCACCATAAATGATGACTATACACATGGACATTGCCAGATGGAATGCACAGGAATCAAATCCACTACATCTTTTGAAAGACAGGATGGAAAAGCTCAATATCATCAGTCAGAACAAGGTCAGAGGCCATCTGCAGAATAGACCATCAATTGCTCATATTCAAGGTTAAGTTGAAGCTGAAGAAAATTGGAGGAACTCCACCAGAGCCAAAGTACAACCTTGAGTGTATCCCATCTGATTTAGAGACCATCTCAGGAATAGATTTGATGCGTTGAACACTAACAACTGAAGACCAGACAAGTTGTGGAATGACATCATATACGAAGAAAGCAAAAGGTCATTTAAAAGATAGGAAAGAAAGAAAAGGCCAAAACGGGTGTCAAAAGAGACTCTGAAACTTGTTCTTGAATGTCGAGTAGTAAAGCTAAACAAAGAAATGATGAAATAAAAGAGCTGAACAGAAAATTTCAAAAGGTGGCTCAAGAAGTTAAAGTATTAAAAAGAAATGTGCAGAAGCACAGAATTAGAAAACCAAAAGATAAGAATATTTTCAGCATTTCTAAAACTGAAAGAACTGAAGAAAAAAATCAAGCATGGAATTGCAATATTGAAGGACTTTACAGAGAAAATATTGAATGACGGAGGGAGCATCGAAAGAAAATGGAAGGAATACAGAGTCACTTTACCAAAAAGAATTGGTCAAAGCCATTCAGCATATGATCAAGAACCAGTGGTACTGGAAGGAAAAAGTCCAAGCTTCACTGAAGGGAATGGCAAAAAGCAAGGCTCCAGGAATTGACAGAATATCAACTGACAAGTTTCAACAAACAGGTGCAGTTGTGGAGATGTCCACTTGTCTATGTCAAGAAATTTGGAACACAGCTTCCTCACCAACCCACTGGAAGAGATCCGTATTTGTGCCTATTCCAAAGAAAAGTGATCTAATAAAATGAAGAAATTATCCAACAATGTCATTAATATGGCACTCAAGTAATATTTTGCTGAAGGTCCTTCAAAAATGGTTTCAGTAGTACATCCACAGGGAACTGCCAGAAATTCAAGCAGGGTTCAGAAGAGGATGTGGAATGAGGGATATCATTGCTGATGTCAGATGCAGATGAGGCATATGAGGCAATTGAAAGCAGAGAATACCAGAAAGATGTTTACTTGTGCTTTATTGACTACGCAAAGACATTTGACTGTATGAATCATAATAAATTATAGACGACATTGCAAAGAATGGGAAATCCAGAACACTTAATTATGCATGTGAGGAAACTGCATATAGATCAAGAGACCATCCTTGAAGCAGAACAAGGAGATACTGCATGGTTTAAAGTCAAGAAATGCGTGCCTCAGGGTTGTATCATTTCACCATAAATTATTTAATCTGTACGCTGAGCAAATAATCCAAGAAGCTAGACTATATGAAGAAGAACGCAGCATCGGGATTGGAGGAAGACTCATTAACAGCCTGCAATATGAGGATGACACAACCTTGCTTGCTGAAAGTGAAGAGGACTTGAAGTACTTACTAATGAAGATCAAAGACTACAGTCTTCAGTATGGATTATACCTCAACATAAAGAAAACAACAGTCCTCAAAAGTGGACCTATAAGCAACATTATGATAAACAGAGAAAAAATTTAAATTGTCAAGAATTTTATTTTACATAGATCTACAATCAAAGCCCATGGGAACAGCAGTCAGAACATCAAAGGAGGTGTTGCATTGGGCTAATCTGCTGCAAAAGACCTCTTTAAAGTGTTAAAAACAAAGATATCTCTTTGAGGACTAAGTTGTCCCTGACCTAAGCCATGATATTTTCAATTGCCTCATATGCACGCGAAAGCTGGACAGTGAATAAGGAATACTGAAGAAGAATCGATGCCTTTGAATTATGACGTTGGCCAAGAATAATGAATATACCATGGGCTGGCAGAAGAACAAACAAATCTGCCTTAGAAGTATGGCCAGAATGCTCCTTAGAAGCAAAGATGATGAGACTTTTTCTCATGTACTTTGGACATGTTATCAGGAGGGACCAGTCCCTGGAGAAGGACATCATGCTTAGTAAAGTAGAGGGTCAATGAAAAAGAGGAAGACTCTCAACAAGATGGATTGATGCAGTGGCTGGAACAATGGGCTCAAGTATAACAATGATTGTGAGGATGATGCAGGACTGGGCAGTGTTTAGTTCTGTTGTACATAGGGTTGCTATGAGCAGGGACTGACTTGACAGCACCTAACAACAATAACAACATAGAAAGCATTCAAGGAAGCATGAACTCATTTAGCTAGCATTGTCCTTAAGAATAATCTAGTCCAAAGTTGTTATTTTACAGACAAGAAATCTGAAGTCACATACTGAATGTCAAAGTTCTGCAGCATTTCTGACTCACAGAGATGGTCATTCTTGGAATAACTTTTCCCTGGTAATTAATTATGTTGAATGTGTTTTCATGAGTTTATTGCCTGTTTATCAGTGTGTTCAATCCTTTGACCCATTTTTTAATTATTTGTCTTATTATTGAATTGTAAGTTGTTTTTATGTATTTTGATACAATTTCTGTGTCTGATATATGTTTTACTGATACTTTCTTCCAGCCCGTGGCTTGGCTTTTCTTTTTCTTAAAAATGTCTATTGAAGAGCAAACATTTTAAATTTGATAAAGTCAATTTATCATTTTTTTTCTTAGTTTTTTTTTGTGTGTTTTATCTAAAAATGTCTTTGTCTGTCTCAAAGTCACATGGATTTTATTTTATGGTTTTTTTCCCAGAAGTTATATATTTTTAACTTTTACATGTTGGTATAGGATTCATTCCAAATTCTTTTGTGACTACTGTGAGGAAAGGTCAGGGTAGAATAATCCTTATGTATCTATGTAGCTCTACCTCTGTCTCTACAGCTACATCTACCTATTGTTGTATATGTCTTTCCTTATACTAATACCACACTGTCTTTATTAATGTAATTTTAAAGTTAGTCTTGACAACTAACAAAAGACCTACAACCTAGTTCATATTTAAATATTATTTTGGCTATTCTGGGTAGGTTGCATTTTGATATACATTTTAGGATCAGCTTAGAAAATTTTTCAAAAAAATCAGCTGGAATTTTAATTTGGTTTAAATTTTTACAATAGATTAATTTTGGGAGAATGGACATTTTAAGAATATTGAATATTTTCTTTCCTAGACAAGGTAAGTAAGTCTGCTGGTAACATTTTTTCTCAGCGTTTGGTTACCTTAATTTTTTTCATTTCACTCTTAGTTTTCAAGGATATTTTTATTGGATACAGAGTTTGGTCATGACTTTTTTTTTAATTCATTACTGTAGAAATATCAATCTGTTATTGTCGTAAGGCTTCAGATTTTTCTGTGAAGTCATTTTATGTCATTGCTATTTTATATATATTATTTATCCTTTCTTCTCCAGCTGCTTTTAAAAGCTTTTTTTTTTTTTTTTTAATATTTGGTCCTCAAAAGTTTTACTATGATCTACTTAGGTGTAAGTTTCTTTTTATTTATTCTAGTTGAGGTTTTCTGAACTTCTTGAGTCTGTAGTAATTTTTTTTTCATCTAAGTAGGAATAGTCATGTATTCAATTTTTAATTTGTTTTTTTCTCATTGTTTACTCTCTTCTCCTGAGAAAACAATTCACATATGTTAGAATGTTTAATATTATCCTAAAGATCTCCAAGGCCTTTTTGTGTTTCTTCATAGATTTTTTTCTCACTGTTTATAAGAATAATTTACTTTGATCTCACTTCAAATTTAGTGGCTCTTCTGCCATCTTTATTTCTTATTAGTGCAATCAATTTTTTCTTTGCAGAATTTTATTTGCTTATTTTTCATAATATCAATTTTTTTCTGTTGAAATTAATGATCTCGTCATTCACTAGAAGCACATTACCTTTAAGTTTTTGATCATATTTTTAATAGACACCTTAAAGTATTTTTATGCTTAGTTCAGCTCATGGGCCACCTAGAGATTATTTACCATTGTTTACTCATTTGTTTTACTATAGGTCACATATTCCATTTCTTTGAATATCTACATTTTTATTTTGTGCATTATGATTGATACATTACAGAAGCTCTAGATATTGTTAACTTATTTTAAAGACAGTTGAATTTTGTTCTAGCTTGAAGTTAAAATACTGAGTAATCACCTTTATCTTGTGTAGGGCTAACTTTATACTTTGTTAGGGCAGAGGACAGTTGGCTCATAGTTGTTTATGGGGAGAGAGCTAGTCTAATGCTGGTTACTCTGTCATGTCTAAAATATAAGTTATGAATCTTTTATTTCTAAGTAACAGAATATAAATATCTTAACAAAATTGAATCAAGGAAGAAAAAAGGACAGTAATCAAAAAATAGAAGATTCAGTGGTTTAGGTGCGGTTTGATCCAGAGCTTTTCAAATTCACCAGGGTCCAGTATATATTTGTTGGCTGTTTTCTAGGCTCTGTTTTCTTCTATAGGAAAATTTTAATCCCATATTGTTCTTTTTTATTCTAGAAGTAATATTTACAATAATAACGTTTAGAGGTTAGACATCTGTGTCCCCATACTACATCACACAGAGAAGGAAAGAAAGAATATCCTTTTATGTTTGCACAAATGGAGAAGAGAGATAGTTTCTATCCCAGAAGCCATCAATAAATATCTTCTTGCATATGGCCTGAAGTTAATTAGGTGCCTAAACCCAATTGCTATCATTATGACTAGAGAGTTCAGATAGACTGGTTGTTTTAAGAAATTGTAGCCCCATCCCTGAAATTGAGGGTTGAGTTAATCTCACCCAAAATGTATGTCTAAGAAAGAGGGTGATGCAGGGTCTCTCCAAATCTGGGTGTTCTTGAAGGAAGAAAGGGAATCAATATCAAAGACATAATTAATAGCATCCATTATGATATATTTTCCTTAAACGGCCGTAAGCACCAAACACATATACACATACATACGAGGAAAATACGATGCAATTAAAAAAAAAATCAAAGGTGAATTATATATTTCTGCTCTTATTTCCAAAGGGAAGGCTTATTTAACCTTTTAACTTTGATTTATTTAAATTAGCTTTCAATAGTACTTATAACCAGATGTTATGCTAAATAATTCCTGTGTAATTTGGGATCATAATTTGGTCCTTGTGCATATGTTAGTAATTCAAAACTAAGTTTCTCACTATTACTCCCAAGTTATCAATGTTGAATTGAGCCAGTGTTACACCAATGTATCTGATGGCCATTGTTAATCTTGTTGCTACAACTTTGTACTCTTTTTTGGGGAAGGGAGTGTGATGACTAGAAGCAGGGAGAGATTGTTGAATATGTGCCTTTTTAAGTATGTAGAAAAATGGGAAGTAGAGCTGAGAGCAGTTGTAGTGGTGGTGGTGTATGTTGTCTCTCTTGAGTTATTATCCACAGCTTCTCCATTAGTACTGTTGAGAAGCAAGTATGTGCTTCCTATATACTAATAGATTAATTGAACCTTGTACAAAAATTAAATCCTATCGTTATCCTTTCACCAGCTACCAAGTACACCCTGTAAAGTACTTGAGAATATCTCTGTTCATGAACCTATTATCCTTATTACATGAATAATCTTAAGAACCTGAAGTTACTCCGGTGGTTAAGAGGATCAGCTATGCATCTGGACTATCTGAGTCTAAATTCCAGATCTAGATCTGGTATTCTGGACCTGCTTTTTCCCAGCTGTGTGACCTTGGGCAAGATATTTAATCAATCAATGTCTCAGTTTGAAGAAGATGAAAATAATACTACTTACCAATTAAAATAGAGTGGTTGTGAAGATTTAATGTACATATATGACATTAAGTATATACATGTAACATAAGATACATGTCTTGTGATTGATTACTGATTGATTACTTTTGTATACCTTTCTAGCCATGGTCTTGTAGCTCCCACCCAGGTGATTGGGCAGGACTGTGTAATAGGGTAATCCAAGGGGATTGTCAGTTTTTCCTTAAAAGACAGCCAATTTCAGAGCAGAGGGGAGAAGCCCATCACCACCAAGGAAGGAGAGACCAGTAGGAGATCCAGCAGCAGAGACCCAGCAGCAGGAGATGGTGCAGTGGGCTTCCCAGCCCACGGAGAGAGAAAGCTGAGTGCCTTGAAGCAGAGACTGAGGGCCAGGCAGAGGCGTGCCTGCGAGCACAGCTGGGGAGAGGCTATCCTGATGGAAGAACTGTATCCTGAGTGTTCTTGAGCCTGAATTGTAACTGTTACTTCCCTTATAAACCCCATAATTGTGAGTATGGTTGTGAGTTCTGCGTGGCCCTTGCAATGAATTATCGAACCGAGTAGAGAGTGCTGTGGGAGAGATGGTTGGTATCAGGGTTGGTAAAGATGGTGGAGAGAGGAGGAATGTTTGACCTCTGACTCATAGGAATCAGCCCTGGGCTGTTGATCTTGATTCTCCTCCCTTGGGAAGTTAGAGGAGGTCAGACACCGCCCCCAAATCATTTTTACTA
>NW_004443942.1:16571135-16594366 GCF_000243295.1 Trichechus manatus latirostris
TCCAAGTATACATAAATATAAATTTTAATATTTTTATGTATTAAAGGATGAGATATTTTATCATAAAGAATATAGAATGAGAGTATTTTATAATGTAACATATTTTAGAATATTTGAATTTAGAATTAGAATGTGGGATTTCTAATGGTTTCTCCCCACGTCCCAATGAATCTTCTCATGTACCCACTGTCCGCAGTTCTGCATCATGTGCTGGAACACAGCTGCACGTTATTATTGCTTCCAAAATGTGCAGCAAGTGACATGCTATTATGTCCTATAGGGTGGTTAAAGAGTCAGAGTAACAACCCAAGTAACAAAGCTTTTGTTAGAAGTCATTTTAATGGTTTCTGACCTTGTTTCACTGATGCCACCTAAAGGCCTATTGAAACTCTGCCCTAATGCCAGGTCCCTAAAGTCAGCCATTGTAGCTCTCATTGAGGACTTGGTCTTCAATAAATGAGTCACAGTATTCTTCTAGCTTTGGGAAAGTCAAATCATAAGGTTTTTTTTTTTGTTTTTTTCTTTTAATTCTGCAGTAACCAAAACGCTGAAAGGAGGCTCTGTTCTCAATTCCATATTGAGAGAGTCTATACACTTTCCTGATCTGCCCTTAGATGGGACAGTTCCCAGTTCAGTCTTTTCAAGCCATACACAGTGCCAGAAAAGAATCTGTCTGAACATCATTACCCTAATACATTTGCATTGCTTCTTATATTTTATCAGAAGGTGAAATAGCTGAGACTTTAGGCAGCATTCAAAAGTCTGTGCTGATCTTCACATCTCTCAATTTAGCCCAACATAGTCAGAGATTTAATTTTTTTAATGTCATTTATTCATTGTGTGTAAGGCACTCCTAACAGTTAAAACTCAATGGTGAGAAAACTGTTGTAATCCCTCGTAGCTTAGAGAGTAAGTTGTTTATCACTCACTTCTATTCGAATCCATTTTCTAGAGCGGGTGAGAAAGAGTGGAATTATTGTGCATGGCCTAGGTGACAAGTCAAGCTTGGTTCAGCCTGCTTTCTGTGTCTTGGTGCGGGGGGGGGGGGTAAAAAAAGGAAAGAAAACATTGAAGTACTCTTGTGTTATCCTTGGTTTGTGATACACCATGAATTCTTACTACGTTTTCTTGCCTCCTGAAAAAATTGGTTCTCTGAGCTCAGTAATAAACTTTGTTTTTTTCAGAATTTTATTTTAGAACTTACTGCTTGGAAAATCCTTATACCTTTTGTTTACTAATCCTTGGTACTGAGAATTGTGGAGCCAACAGCATTTCTGTTTACACCTGGCTGCCAGAAGTCTTGGAGCAAAATTGATAGCTTAGCCAAGAGAAATGGATAGAACTTTATGACCCTATTTCAGTGCCTTTTTCTGCTATCACTACCCGACTCTGCCTTCATACCCCAGTCACAACCCTTATTACCATATGTGTTTCCCTGACCTGATATGTTTTGTGTTTAATACTTTATTATTTTTAGTGTGAAAATTGTCTCAGTCCTTTTTAGAAGGTATGGTATACATATTTTTATAGTCTATAAAATTCAGGGTGATTCATTAGAAAAATGAAAAAGAGGATAGCTAAATATTCCTACATAGATGGAAGAGGGTGAAGAAGGAATTAAAAATAAATTGTGTCAATGAGTTTTTCAGAAATATTGAAGCAGAAACTTAAGGATGAGTTAGAATCTTGCAGATTTAGCCATTCAACACAATTCTGTACAATGATTCATTGAAATTTCATATAAAGGTTAACTTTCTGGCATTGTGTAATTTCTTCCTGCTCCATCCAGCCCAGCTATAATTTCAAGCTTCTCAGAAAGAAAAAGAAAGGATGGTCCCATTCTTCATAGTCTTGCTCAATTTAAGGTGTAAACTCGAGAAAGACAGCACAGAGCAGCACCAGGAGCTCTAGATGTGAAGCCAGATAGTTTCCACCATTTCATGACTATAAAAACTTGGATCTCTGAAGCTCCATAGATTTTTAATAAAATAAATTAAGAATTATAATATGGACTGTACCTTTCAAATACATTAAGAAACACAGAGGAGAAAACACACATATACAAGAAGTTAAATGTAGTTTTTTGGTGTTACTTTAATTAAGAAGAGAACATCTTCCCTGACTTCTCAGACCACCTTGCGGAATCCTATTCTCTCAGTTGCAGCTTATACACACCGCCAGTTTAGCAATTAGAATCTTATATTGTGATTTTAACTTTGTGTGTTTGTTTTTCCTCCTCTATCCTATAAGTACACTGTACTGTAAGTATTATAAGTTTATAGTTTTCAAGTAGTGTAAGACAGGGAATGTATATTTTCATCCTTATATTCTTAGGTTATGTTTCGTAGACTGAGAGAAATTTAGCCTTTCAGGGATATGTATTCAATGATTGAATATGAAGGAAAGCTATTCTAGAATCATACCTAAATTCTCTCAAGTAATCCTGTGCTTTATTTCACAAGACTTTGTATTTTCTCAATTTAACTTTATTGACCGATAACAAAATTCACTATCTGGTAAAGTTCTCCATCTTCCATGGATCTTGTGATGGTTTAACACCCGCCAAAGTGTTCTGGTATATAATTTTATGTCCTCTATGTATGAGCCCTGGTGGCACAGTGGTTAAGAGCTTGGCTGCTAACCAGAAGGTCAGCAGTTTGAATCCAGAAGCTGCTCCTTGGAAACCCTATGGGGAAGTTCTACTCTGTCCTATAGGGTGGCTATGAGTCAGAGTCGACTCAATGACAAGGTTTTTTTTTATTTAAGAGTTAAGGAGCCCTGCTAATTGAAAGGTCAGAGGTGTGAACCCACCAGCACTCCATGGGAAAAAGATGTGGCAGTCTGATTCCATAAAGATTTATAGCCTTGGAAACCCTACGAAGCAGTTCTATCCTACCCTGTAGGGTCACTATGAGTCAGAATCAACTCAACAGCAGTGGGTATGTATAAATTAATCCAGAAGCTGATCATTTGAAGACTACAACCAAAGTATTACAATATGAAACAGTGTCTTAGTTTGAATGATTACTTTTCCATACCCTTTAGTTAACCTCTACCCCCCAAGATTCCTTAGCTAGTTTATCCTGGCTTCACTGAGTTCCTAGAAGATTTAAATAATTGAAGTCCTGCATAGCTTTTAAAGACATATTTAGTATTCCTCTTGTAATCTATTCTTCTTCCCCTGATACAAGCTTCCCAGATTGCTATATTGGCTCCTTTAATGCTGTATAAATTCCAGGTTAAAAACAGAACAAAACAAAACAAACAACAACAAAAACTATGTTTATATTACTTATCAAACATTTATATACTAACAATTGGCTTGGCACTGTTCTAAGCGTTTTATAGATATTAACTAATTTCTTGCTTCTAACTATACTATGAAGTAAGTTCTTTATTATCCTCATTTTTACAGAAAAGGAAACTGAGGCATCCAGAGGTTAAATACCTTACCCAAGGCATTTACAACTAGTAAAGGCTAAGAGCCAGTCTTCAAACTCCAATGGTTTAGCTCCAAAGTTTATCTCCGACCATCTCTGCTTGCTGTCTCCCCAGAGTAGAAAACTAGGCTGAGAAAAAGTAATATGCAACTTCAGAAATGCAAATTTTATTACACATAGAGTGAAAGAGAGGGAATTTATGCTTATGTAATCTTGTGTCTTAACTGAAGATAACATTTGCAAATGCAAAATGGGATATATGAGATGCAGATATAATTTTGGAAGTTTGCAGTTTTTCCCTATTTTTTAACTGATTTAAAATAATATCTTTACTATGGTAGATAAGGGACTACCTTATTTGGCCCTTTCTTGTCTTCTTCCCTTACCATTTGTCTTGCTCAATATGCTTTGGATACACTGGACTAATTTTTCTCAAAAATTCTAAGTTTATTTCTACCTCAAGCTCCTAAAAACTCCCCTATTTTTGCCTGATTTGCTTAGTCCCATGATTTAGTTCTCTGCTTAAATTCACCTCATCAGATCAGCTCCTTTGATGACACGTATCTATGTTGATTAGCTTTTGCCATGAAACAAACAGCCCAAAACCCCGGGGCTGAAAGCAAAAATTATTTAATATATCACAAACATATGTGGCTTGGCTGGCAGTCAATAGTCTTGGCTGGGCTCATGCATAGCTTTGCAGACATGCAGGCTTGCTTTATCCATCAGTAAATTGACTATGGGCTCTGCTCTAAATTAGGCTTAGCCACCGCAGCTTAGCTGATGCAGCTCTGTTTCAGCAGGTTAGCTCAGTCATTTCATTCTCGTGGTGATGGCAGAACAGCAAAAGAACAAGCCCAATTTCATAAGAGTTTTTTGCATCCCATTGACCAAATAAAGTTATATATACAAAATCAGAATCAAGAGGAAGTTAAATATACTTTACCTCCTGATGAGAGGAACTGCAGAGTCACATGGCCAAGGATGTGGATATAATAAGGGAGATGAAGAAGTAGAGATTTGAGTCATTAATATAACCTCCTTCCCACATTCTCTGTTCCCTCTTCCAGCTTTATTTTCTTGATATCAACTATCAGTAATCTCTTTGAGGACAGGGATTTGTTTTCTTTACCATTATACCGCCAGTGCACAGAATAGTGTCTGATACATATTATGAGCTCAAATTTACTTGTTGGAATTTTAAAATGATCAAATGAATTCTGATAACCTATAAGATGGCAGCATTCATAAAGCAAATTAAAATAAATGTATTAGATTATCTTGCTCTTGACAGATACCACAATCAACAGGGGAAAATGAACTAATTGAGCAAATAAATTTGTAGATCACTTAAGGGAAATAGCCTTTTTTTAGTAACTTCTTCTATTCTCACGGCCTAGCTCAGTGCATAGAATAGTAGATGATATGGAAATTAATCAGTAGATGAATGGATGAATGAAATGATAGTGGAATGAACCAAGGGGGTGAGAGTGTCATATGCAGGCTGATAACAGGACTTCCAAGACTTCCCACTCCTCATTTGAACCTTTGTAGTATGGGGTAGAAAATTGTCATTTCTTGTTTGGATAAGTTAAGGGCTTTACCCAAGATCACATAGCTAGGAAGCAGTTGAACATATACTTTCTTAGTCAGAGGCCATTGCTCTTTTCTTTTAATAGCACAGTTAGGGTGTTTTTAAAGGTGCAGAGATCTGACAGGATGGAGAAGCATGTGGAGTTAAAATTCAATAATAAAAACAGTGAATACTAGCGACACAATAGAAGGATTCGAATCATAAATATTTTCAGTGGCTTGAACTGGACTACACATATTGGTCCAGTGAAGCATTTAGTACGTATTCATCTAGAAAACAGCATTTTATGCAGTCTAATCAAATGACCATATAATTCTAAATTAATCCCACAAGGTAAAAAATGTTTTTTTTTTTTAAATTCACAGACAACACATGACAAATCCTTAAAGTAGAGGAAGGAGATTATAGAATTTCTGAAAGATTTTCCTTCTTTCATTTTACAGGCCCAACAGCTTACTGATCTGGAGCAAAAATTGGCTGTAGCCAGAAATGAATTGGAGAAAGCAGCTCTTGATAGGGTAAGTTTACGTCCATGAACCTTCACAACTTGGTTTTAGAAAATAAGTGAGGATGTGCTCATTGCTTCCCATGATTTATTGATGCAATTCCAGTTGCTGTGCATATAAGATAGATACAGAATGTATAGTTGTTTGATATTCCCTTTGGAATCCAATTTTTTTCTTGTTTTTACTTCTAGAGTAAATTGACTCAAAGATTTAGGCTCTGTGAGTTCATGACTTCATTCTTTGCCTCGTTGGTACATTTGTTTTATCGTGCCATGAATAAACATGCTTTAAAGCACTAACTGAGATGCTATGTATAACTTTGGATGAATGAGTTATGAAGTAAATGGAAGTAGTCACTGGCATTTTTCAGTTTTGAAGTCTTAAACGCGAGTTCTGGAGGTAGAGACATGAAAGAAGAGAATTCTCTTAAATGACAGAGCCATATAAAGATAATGCAAGAACAGGTGACAGTTTTTTTTTTTTTTAACCACAGCTTTATTCAAATATAGTTCACATCCAAAAAAGTCACTCTTTTAAAGGTAATGCAGTTTTGTAATCACCATTATCTAATTCCTGAAGGTTTTCTTCACTTCATTTTGCCTCGTTTATTTCTTTTTGTTTTTCTTAATCTCTTATGTGCTATAACTGTACATGCTCAGGATATACCACAAGTCCCATCCAATGAATTCAATTGACTTGGATCCACAATCAACTCCCATGGAGGCAGCAGTCACGAAATCAAATGATGCATTGCATTGGGCAAATCTGCTGCAAAAGAGTTATTTGAAGTGTTAAAAAGCAAAGATGCCACTTTAAGGACTATGGTGCACCTGACTCAAGCCATGTGTTTACAATTGCCTCATATGCATGAATAAGGAAGACCAAAGAAGAATTGACACTTTTGATTTATGATGTTGAATATATATTGAATATAGCATGGACTGCCAAAAAAACTAACAAATCTGTCTGGGAAGAAATACAGCCAGAATGCTCCTTAGAAGCTAGACTTAGTCTCACATACTTTGGACATGTTTTCAGGAGTATCAGTCCCTGGCGAAGGATATAATGCTTTGTAAAGTAGAGGGTCAGCAAAAGAGAGGAAGACCCTCAGTGAAATGGATTGATACACTGGCTGCAACAATTGGCTCAAGCATAACAAGGATTGTGAGGATGGTGCAGGACTGCGCAGTGTTTCGTTCTGTTGTACGTAGGGTCACTATGATTCAAAACCAACTTGATGACAGATACCTAACAACAACAACCCCATCCAGTGACTACCTTGCAGTTCAATGCTCTTCATCTGAGACATACATGGAGAAAATGAAAGTGGCATATGGAAAGGACAATGTAATATAGAGGAAGAAATTGATAATATAATTCAGAACTACTGTTCTGTTGCTAAATAGTTATGCTTTGTAAAATTTCTTACTATCTCACACTCACATTTTTCTTTATTTTTAAATCTAATTTATAGTGTTTTAGGGAGCAAATATTCTTTTTCCTTAAGTTTACTCATAAGAAGAGGGTAGAGTGATTTTTCAATCATTTATTTCTTTGATCAGTCTGAACCCATCTATTGAACATCTAACGCAATTTTCTTTAATACCTAGAAATTTTCTAACTCATATTAATATGCAACATTCTGAATATAAGAACTGAATCTCCCATAGTATTTCAGACTTTTAGGAAAAAGGAACACCTACATGGTTCGCAGTCAAAAGCATTGACGGTATATGCCTGAGCAATAGTTGCAATTCTGGATTAGTCTGAGTTTTACTAAAACTTCAGTTCATTCTCTGCTGGAGAGCAATTCCTGATTAAATTGGGATGATCAGCTTCATCCTGTCTAACAGTAAAAAGGTGGATCCTCTCATTGAAGATATAACCCAGAGAATATATAGTTAATTCATATACAATATCTGGCCCATAATATAAATATTTTATACATGTGTAGAGGCAATATCATTTCATCAATATATAAGAGAAAAACAAACAATACACGCAGACCTAGAGCTAATTCATTTATTAGCATTAAAAAATTATCAGCTATGATCGATATGTTTTAAAATAGAGGAAAAATAGAAAGGAAAAAAAAATGACAGATGAAAGGATAAAAAAATTCACCAGACTTGGAATCTTTAAAATAATCAAGTTAACATACTGGAAATAAATTTGTTGCTGTTGAGTCAATTGCTACTCATAGTGACCCTATAGAACAGAGTAGAATTTCCCATAGGGTTTCCAAGGCTGTAAATCTTTAAGGAAATAGATTGCCATATCTTTTTCCTGCAGAGCAGCTGGTGGGTTTAAACCACCAGACCTTTCACTTAGCAGCCAAATGTTTAACCATTATGCCACCAGGCCTCCTTGTACTGGAAATAAACAATATAATATTCGTAATTAAAATTTCAACTGATTGGTTGGTAGAAGATTGATGTAGTAGAATTGAGGACTAGTGAAGTGAAAGGACAATTAATATAAAATACCTATACTAATGTACAGAAAACTCTGGCGGCATAATGGTTAAGAGCTACTGCTGCTAATGAAAAGGTTGGCAGTTCAAATCCACCAGGCACTCCTTGGAAACTCTATGGGGCAGTTCTACTGTGTCCTATAGGGTCTCTATGAGTCGGAATCACCTTGATGACAATGGATTTGTTGTTGTTTTTTTTAATAGTAATGTACAGAAAGTTAAAAGAAATGAAAAATAAAAAGTGAATAAGGGGTATAAGAGAGAAGTTCAAAATTTCTAACATATCTATAGTTTTCAGTTTCAAGAAATAAAGGGATAGGGCAGAAGTAATATTTGTAGACATAATGGCTGATAATTTTCCAAAGCTTTGAAAGTCACCAAGCATAGATTCAAAAATATCAGTAAACCACAAACATGTTAAATATAATCACCTTATAGTCAAACTGTCAAATTTAAAAAATGTGCTAAATAGAAAATAAATAGTAAATTGTAGCTATCAAGTTCCTGGGTCATGTAGATGGTTAAACTCCCAGCTACTAACCAGAAGAGTTGTTGGTTCAAATCCACCCTGAGGCAACTCAGAAGAAAGGCCTGGCATTCTACTTCTGAGAGGACACAGCCTTTGAAAACCCTATGGAACACAGTTCTACTTTAACACACATGGGGTTGCCATGAATCCACTTGATGGCAACAGGTTTGTTTCCCTTTTTTGGTTCAGCCTAAGTATGTTAGTGAATGTATTAAAACAATAATGGTCTAAATACGCCAAGTACAAGGTTGAAATTATCAGACTGGATTAACCAAAAACTCTGTGATTCTTACAAAAGACCCACTTTAAATATAAAGACATAGAATGTTTGTAAATAAACAGAATAGGGGAAAAAAAAGATAAACTAACCAAGCACTAACCCAAATATAGCTTGTGTATCAGTACTAATATGATTCAAAATATATTTGAAGCAGGGATTTTTTTTTAGTGATGAGAAAGGACACTCATATTGGATCAATCCAAGAGGAAAATATCACAGTCTTAAAGCATTATATATTAGTAATATTCCATCAAAATGCATATAAAGAAAAATTCTACAGGTAAGATCCATGCACTTTCCTATTTTATGCTATATTGCAATAAACTTTATTAATTAAATACAAGATACTTAACCTCACTCATAAAATGGAAATTGTTAATTAAAATAATGAGGTTCCACTTCAACGCCATCAGATTGGCAAAAATAAAAAAAAGTCTGATATCAAATTCTGACCAGGATATGAGAAAATAGGAACTCTCAAGTGCTATTGCTGGGAGTGCAATTGGTACAACCCTGTTGGAATGTTTTTCCTTACACTGAATCTTTTCTCTGATTTGTCTTCATATAATCCTTTCAGTCAGCCAGTGGCCAAACAGGTCTTAAATGCCTTCTGTGTGACCAACCTGTGATAAGTACTGTGAGAAATAAACTACACTTAGAAGACATGGTCTTGGGCCCCACATCTTATACAGTTTTGTTGGGCACCAACAAATAAGAAATAATTTTGTGCTGAGCTATGTGGCAATAGAAGCACAGAGAATCAAAACCATGCCAGGGTCTCACTTTCCGGATGAGAGACTGTGTTGTGTAGTGGTCCAAAGGAAGCTCTCCAGAGTCACTCTGCTGCGTTCAATTCACAACCATTCCCCTGAATGACTCTGCTTGAATCTCTCAAATTCTTTCTGCTTCACTGTAAAATGGAGATAATAATAGAACTTAATAGAGATGATGGGAAAATTAGATAATTAAAAAAAATTAAAGCAGGAACAATTCCTGACACATGGGAAGCACTCAATAAACTTAATAGCTATTATTATTGAACGAGAACACAGAGGCTGACTCTCTGTGATGACAATTCCTTCCTTAACCTTCAAGATCTTTTCATTCCTTTTGGTACAGTGTACTATAAAAGCATTTCTTACAACTGGAGGTTGATTTCAACAAATCTCATGTTTGGTAAGTATGAGGCTCATAAACTGCTCCAGAAAGTCAGGTAAAAATGCTATCTCACTTCAAAATTGATAAAAGATATAGTTTAATGAAATCACTCTTTACCTCTCTCCATCATCTTTAAATGAGACATTTTTATGCTCTTCAGGTGTCTAACTCCTAAAAATGTTATACTGGGCTTCAAATAAATCTTAAATCTCTCATAAATATTATGAAAATAACATCTTCACACCCCAACTTGGTTCTCATGGCATATTGAATGAAAGAAGTCTTTGTTTACTATTCCAATATAAACAATTATAATTTTAAGTCTGAGAATCAACCTTGAGTTTCCCAAATAATTAATTATTTACTTAGCAATATCTTATCAATTATAATGAGCCTTAGCTACTGAGATATAAATGACTTGATGATGTGGAAATCTAGCTCTCACACTTTCATATATTAAAAAAAAGTTTGTGTTACTCTGACCCTCATGAAATTTGTCCCAGGAAGACATACATTATTACATCCAGATTACAGGTGACACAAAGTTAGACAACTTATATAGAAACCCAGTACTGAGTAGTAACAAAGTGAGGATTCTTTTTGCCACAGTACAGTCTCTGGCACATAACAGGAGTGTAATAACAGTTATTAACTGAATAGATAAATGAACACCTGATTTAATGAATGAATGAACAACATCCTATGTAAAAGAGACCTAGAGATCACTTAGAGAAGAGAGCTAAACATGTTGAATGACTTGACAGGGTCCAGAGAGCTGATTTCATGGAAGAAATAAAACAAGGGCAAAGACTTTGAGTTCATAGCCTCCCATCGTCTTTTCAATGCCGGCAGCTGATATTGCACCCAGAATTTTCTGGGACATTGTGTCTTAGTGTAAATGAATTGAGGCAAACGTCAATAATATCTTGTGAATTTTTATTTGTCAGGAGATGAGAAATTAGGGACACTTATCTTTGCAAGGTATATATTTTGTGCCCAGAAAAAAAGCATTTTTTTTCACATACACACATACAAAGTTGCCCTCTCAACTCTACCACTATTTTAATATATGTATGTGTGTGTGTGTGTGTGTGTGTGTGTGTGTGTGTGTGTGTGTACGTAAAAACCCATTGCTGTCTAGTCGATTCTGACTCATAGTAACCCTATGAGACAGAGTAGAACTGCCCCATAGGGTTTCCAAGGAGCTGCTGGTGGATTCAAACTGCCGACCTTCTGGTTAGCAGCCGATCTCTTAACCACTGCACCACCAGGGCTCCGTATATATACACACACACACACACACACACACACACACACACACACACACACACATATATACAGGCACAATAACGTCTTATAATATTTACATATACAGCACGAGGGCCAGTATTTTGTTTATTTGCTGAAATAATAAATTTCTTGAATCATCCAATATACAGGATAAAAAGAAAAGTATTATATTATTATCTCATGTAACACAGCAGTAGACTATGCACTCTAGAGGGCATGCTTTACTTATTCATTCAATAATATTTGTTGAGTTTCTTCTATATGCCAGTCATTGTCCTAGAAACTGATGATTCCGTAGAAAATATACTTCCTCTCAAAGAAATTATATTCTAATCCCCTTTAATAAACATATAGATATGCATATAGATAAAATTAAGATAATTTTAAATGGTAATAAGGACTGTATAGGTCATAAAATTGGAATCTGTGATAGAGACTGAAGGATAGATCATTTCTGGAAAGGTGATCAGGGTCTGTGTTTTGAAGATGATATGTGAGCTGTGACATAAATTGTAAGTGAAAGGTAGCTATGTTGATTTGTGGAAGAATTCTGAAGAAAGAGTACACAGCAAGTGTAAAGCCTCTGAGGTGGGAATGGCTGGAATGAATGAGAGTCTATGCACAAAGAACATTGTAACAAACCTGGTCTTTTGGGTAAGAACTTTGCATTTTATATTACTATAATCGGCAAAGCAAGTAGGAAAAGTAGTTTGGGGCAGAAGAAAGGCAAGATCAAAAAAAAAAAAAAAAAGACAGACTTTGAGAGAGAATAGGTTGTAAGATCTAGGATAAATTATGCTTTATAGAGTTGACAGCGTATTTCATTAGGAGACATCTTGTTTCAGTGAACTACAAAGTGATTAGCAGTCTGCAGTTTTAAAAGAGAATGCACTTAACAGTATAAATGAAAATATAGTAATACTGTAAATTTACAATATTATAAAATACTGTTGCATTGTGAAATCATTGCCTGAGTCCTGCTCATGGGAATGGGTTAAGCCAAACCTGAGTAGTGGTAGTAATTGGCTTCATTAAGTTAGAGGGACTTTATGAAAGTTGGGTAGAAAACTGACAAACAGGACAGGGTTTGTTAAGGGCAATTGATGGTCTTTGGCCAGAAAAACTCTACAACGTAGTCAAGGAATGTGTTCAGAATCTATAATACAGGGCCAATTTGCAGGTTTGCGGTTCAAAGGAGAATGAAGTCAGAGGTTATGAGATTAAGAGTAGGTTGAAATATGACATCTAAGATAGCTCACTACTGTACCCATGAAAGGTGAGTTGGAGGTGATAACTATGGGATGCTGGCTGCCTTGGTCTAGGGTAATCTTGGCTACTTCAGGAATGCTGTGGGAGCAGACAATTGCACCAAAGCTCAAATCATTGAAACATATAATAGATACATACCTCCCATCAATACTCTTTTGGAAAATTTGCCTTGCCTAAATACTGAAATACAGCCAGAGTGCTCCTTGGAAGGGAGGATGGCTAGACTCAGGAGGGCCAGTCCCTGGAGAAGGACATCATGCTTGGTAAAGTAGAGGGTCAGCGAAAAAGAGGATGACCCTCGATGAGACGGATTGACACAGTGGCTGCATCTATGGGCAAAAGCATAAGAATGATTTTGAGGATGGTGCAGGATCATGCAGTGTTTCATTCTGTTGTACACAGGGTCACTTAGAGTTGAAACTGACACCTAACAACAACACCTAACAACAACAACAATAACAAATAGCATTTACTGAAAGTCAGTGTTTGAAACCATTAACCTAATGATGCTCACTATTTTCAGCATCTGAGTTCTGCTATACTCGGTCTTAGGGATTTGTGCTTCATACTGATAAATCTGTTATGGTATCATAGATCTTAAGCCTGTTGTAGATCCAACTTTTTGATACTGCATATGGTGTGCCAAGAGGAGCCAAGATATGAGTAAAGTGAAGATAACGATTGTGGCTTCTGGCCTGATCTGAGCATTTAAGGTCCACATTTAAAAGCCACATAAGCTTTGGGTCCTAGCCAAGACGTGCCTGACCCTGTCACATTAGCTCTATTGCCATTGTCTCACTGTAATATGCAAAAGAACATATTCAAATTGCTAGTGTCACCTGGCTTATTTCATACCTGATACAGCATTCAGTGCCATGACCTTCCAGCCTGCAGTGAGAGAAAAGGGAAGGGTCAGCCAAGATTGTAGCAAATCCCAACAGAAAGAGAAATCTGAACTATTCCTTCTTTATTTAATTTATTGAAATACCTTACTATTTCTCTGACATACAGATAAAACATTTTCTCTTGACTTTTTTTAATCATTTGTTCAAAAAATTATTCATTGATTCCCTTCTGATATATCTGGATTGTGCTGAGTACTGGGTATACAGTTGTGAACAAACATATAAATTTATATGTTTATATACATGTAAATTAAAAATTAGTGATGGGTTATATGAGAGAAATAAACAAGTTCAACAATAGCAAATAATATGGTGAGGAAGGGGCCAGAAACCAGGGACTCAGGCAAACAAATCCAAAGGGACCATTGTGAGTAAACAAATTCAAGTTTTAAATGTCATCATTCAGCTTAGCCTCTCCTACCCACTTTCCAACACCCTTCCACCCTAGTGGTTGTCAGGTTTTAATTCAGTCTTGGATAACCTGACAAGGCAAGGTTAATAGGAGGAAAATGCATGTCTGTCCTACAGCTGATATATTCCCAGTTGATTCCATTACAGCTGCATTTTTATCTCTTGAAATGACCAAAAGAGAGAGATTTCATCAATTGCTATTCTACCAATAGACAATCTCATCTGAAATACCAATATTATCATATACCACATAAGAGTAGAAGGCACAGAGTTAGGTATTGGGGTGGATCTAAGTTGTGATTCCTACTATCAAGAAGCTGACTTTTCTTGTGAGGACTTTGTAAACAGCAAATAGGAGAGTACGTTATAGGAAGGCATATTCCTGGCATAATATATGCAATGTAGTAGTTCTGCTGGGAATTCACTACTTTGCCCGGTAGAAACAACAGACTTTGTTGGCTTATTGATCCAGGAAGTACACAAAAAGCTTAGCCTCTGCGTTTACCAGCGTATCCAGGATCTTGGATCCAGTAACTAAGTCCATTCTCATCTGCCTTGGCCCCAAGGCCATATCTCTTTCTATAAATGGACGTTAATGTGCCATTGTCTTATCATTAAGGCCTATATTCATCCCCCACATTACCCCTGTGCTGCCGTAGAAACAGCCTTTGGGTTTTCCTCACAGTTTTATCCCTCTTTTCATTTTGGCACCTGAGTATTTCTGTTTCATTTGTGCTCAGCCTTATGTTAATTATTTGTTATATTTTATCAGCATTTTAAAATTTTTTTATCAGTGGAAGCTGGAAGTTAGAAGGAATAATTGGGACTGTTTTAGTTCCGTGTGCTTTGTGACCTAAACCAGAAATCCACCCATGTGAAAGTTTGGAGCCTTATTTTCTTTATAGTAAAATAGTAATAATAAAGCCAGTTTCATAGAGGTTTGAAAGAATTAAATTGTTCCTTGTGTATGAAAGTGCTTGAAATATTATGATAATCTGTGCTAATTAAAAATGTTAATATTATTCACTATCATATCAGATTAACTCTTATCACTTAACAAAGTCCAGAGGAAATGAAAATTTTATCAGAGACAAGTTTCTTCTTCTCAGTGGGTAGGGAGATTGAGTTGAGGTACAGATTAATCTGAAAAGCACAGCGGCCTACATTGCTAGCAGAGGGATTCTAAATATAGGAGGTTGATGCTAACGGAAAGAAGGTAGATTTCTAAGAAGTACATTTTTTCCTTCAGAGTGAGTCTGGAGTAATATTTCCTTGTTGGTGAACTATCATGACTGGGATCACATCAATTCAAGGGAAAAAATAAGATGTATCTCTGAATTTGGGTGTTCAAAATACATCATGAAATGCATTACTCCTGAAAACTAACTTGAGAGTAGATTAAACATTTCCTACTAAATTTATAAATTAGGCAACTACTTTTCAAAACTGGTATGTATTTGTGTGGGGAGTGAGTGTGGGGTAGAGGAAAGGAAGAATGGAAGCAGATAAATGATGACCAGAACCAGATGTAAAGCACTTGCTGTCACTTTGTTGTTCCCTAGGAGTCACAGATGAAAGCAATGAAAGAGACAGTACAACTCTGCCTGACATCGGTTTTCCGTGATCAACCTCCCCCTTTGAGTCTGATCACGTCAAATCCAACTCAGATGGTACTTCCACCCAGGACAATTGACTCTAAGATTCCAGACTCAATGACAAAAAACAAGGTACACTTTATTATAACTTTGAAAAGTAAAATCAAGTACTGTGCTGCTTTGACAGTTCATGCTATCTGATCATCAGAGTGGAACCATAGGATATAAGATTCACTAAAACATGAGGCAGTAAAGGGAAATAGTAACCTGGTTTGTAAGGTCTCAGTAGTAACTTGGAAAACGTTGGAAGGCAGCTTTTCTTGATAGCTGTTTCATAAGTAGTTATATGAGTATATAAAAAAACAAATAAATAAAATATATTTTGTATTACATTCGAATACATACCACATTGCTCTTCGCTTACAGAGCAAAGGTCCAGTCTCATTAAGTCTGATGATTTTGGACAAAGAAGTTTAGTAATTCTATGGACATGTTACATTTGTCTCCAACTCAAACTATATTTGGATAAACCCATCATTAAAACTGGGCTCTTTTGACCCTGAATACGTGGGTAAACTATTGATTTTGGTTTAACTGATTTGCTATGAATAAATGTATTGTCCTGTTGTCAAAATAAATAATACATATTTATTATTTCTCTTGGTATATCATAGAAAAAGATAGGAAGCATTTAGATGAGACTATTTCGGGTATCGCTCATTTTTGAAAAACAATAACAATAAAATCCAATTGTTTAAGATAAAGTTCAATACATCTAAGTTAATACACTATAGAGCATTCTATTTTACAGATTAGCATTAAAAGCTTACCTGGTGTTTATGCTATGCCAACATTCTTTATCTTTTCAACAGTGGAGGAAATTGCATTTTATGTATTCTTGGGGCTTAATCTCTGTGCCGGCACTTTACAGATAATATTAAAAGGATCCTGAATACTGTCATGCGTATAGGACGTGCATAAGAGAAACAAACACTTAGGGCAAGGAATGTGTTTTCCTTTATATACAAAAAAGTAACTTTTTCAAATGAGAATATTTGATTGGTAAGTCTTCAGAGTTCGCTAATTATAGCCATAGTGATATGACGTGCCTGAGTGACAGTTGTGAGACAATCGCATCACTCAATCTCCCTGTGCCTCAGATTCCTCAGTGCCTACTTCAGGGTGCTGATGTGAAGTAAGCATTAAAAATAACAAGAAGAATTATTTTCCAAGACATCTGGCTAGTATCAGTATCTTCTTTCATTTGATTTTTGTAACCCTCAACCCTTCTTTAGACAGGTAGGTATTTGGGTAATTTTCCCTAAAATCTGTGAAACACACCCAAGTAATCAATATTTAGCCCACATATGGAAAAAGACAAAATATTCCCCAAAGAAGTTATTTTTACTTTGGATTATTTTTCTCCCATAAGATTTGGGGAATGTATTCGAAGTCTTGATTCCTATGCAGGCGTGTGTGCATGTGTATACCGATACATACATACACAAAATGTATATATCCCTGTGGGTTTTAAAAGCCACAGGTTTCATTGGAGGGGGAGTTCAAAATTATATGAGTTTAATAGAGAGAGCATAAAAATAATTTTTATATTGGTAACCCCCAAAGGACATTTATTTATTTTTTATTTTTTAAATTCTGGAGCATATCTATTGCATACTATTTTAGTTTAGTAGTTTCTGCTGAGCTTTCTCAATCAGGTCGATGGGCTTCCTTTCTTTTACTGCTGTCTCCGTAGATGTTATGTCTGCTTCTTTCTGATCAAAAGAATTGTTCCTTACTGTCCCTGTTTGAGTTGATTGTTACACTCTCAGTGCTCTGATAGCACAGTGTTTGGAACTCATGGCCCTTGACCATGTCTTGAATTCAGTGATGTCGGCATATACCTCACTCCTCAAGGGAGACGACTGCTTAGCTCATTGATCTGTTCTGCACTATTCAGTATCCAGCATGATCTTTCTATAGAAGTCATTTAATTGACACTTGCTGTGTGACTTCTTATTGGTCATTTTTCTTATATAGAATTTATAAATATATATATATTATTGAGTGCTTATTATGTGCTTAGTATTTAGATAAAAAAATTGTTTTCCACCTATGTACCAGGACTCTGCTAGTCACAGGGGATGGAACTTTGAAATGACACTGCCCTGACCTTATGGCGATTGCAGTCTAATTCACTGTACAGAGAAAACAAAACAAAAATGCAGAGGGTTTTCTGAGTAGTAGATAGTCTATCTCTTGGCCAAATCAACAGCAACTGGTTTGGATATCCAGTAAGTGATTATAGATTATACGTTTGCATCTAGAGCTCAGGGATGACTTCTGAATGGAGACGTAGGATTTGGAATCATCACCGCTATTGGCAAATAAATGTTAGAAACAGATTAAATTACCTGATGAGAATGCATATGGTGAGAGGAGATAAGAACCCCAAAGGACATCAGATATGAGAAATAACTGGAGTATGATGTTATGCCTAATCTAAAAGATGGGATATTTTGAGGATACATCCATACTCTTATGTTTTGTTGAGATACTCTACATTATTTATTTGAGCTGGGAACCAGGACTTCTTCCATGGCTGTGTGACTTAGCACCAAAAAACAGAATATCCGTGTTGTTGTGTATATTTAGAATGGTAAATGCTGATAATGTCTTATGAAAGCTGACTGTTAAATTTCCAGAATTTGTGCTAGTTGGCTGTTAAACACAACTATTATTAAATATTAATTATGTAAATTTACAATTAAATAAATTATATTAAAAGCAAACATGGCAAATACTCAAAGCTTCCAGATTATTTTACTACATCATGCTATTATCTAGGCTCTTGGAGATATAATGTCTTCTGAATTTTTGAGGTAGCAATACTATGTAATAGTATACTACCACACATCTCTGCACACCTCTTCACAACTTCAAGTTCACTGACATCACATTGGTGGATCAAAATTGGTAGTACATATACCATGGAAATTCACAAACACTGCAGATCAGAGTCCTACTCCCCAAAGCTAGTGTATAACAAGTGCCTGTCTGTGTGTGAGTTCAGTTGTGTATGTGTGTGTGTGCGTGTGTTCATCATTAAGAAAGGCTTTCTGGGTATCAAAAATAATATACACACAAAAGGTGATTAAACTTTTATCTTTTTCTCTTCTACTTGTATAGTCGTTAGATGCATAGTTTACATATTTACTTGCCATTGCCTTTGAGTCAATTCAGATATACAGTAATTGCTCAGAAAAGCCAAAATAATAATGAAAACAAACAAGCTTGTTCAGTTAATGGCACATTCTGAAAACTTTAAATTTTATAGCTCCATTTTAAAATTTGATTTAATTATATTCACTTTTACTGTAAAAATATTACATATGACCCTATATAATTTCAAAAATATATAAATTTTAGGGGAGGAGAAGGAAACATCGCTAAGACTCATGTTTTTTTGGTGACTAAATATGAACTAGTACTACAGTAATGTCTTTGGTGCTTGACAATTGTGTAATATACAGTTTAAGGCTAGGATTCAGCCACTTTTTATTTTTGAAATCTTGATCAAATTACTTCACTCTTCTAAGACTCATCTTCCATATCTATAAAATGGAGATAATAATAGAACCTACCTTACAGCATTGTTGGTGAGATTAAATGAGAAAACTCACAGATAGCATTCAGTGTGTATAGTAGTGCTTGACACTGAGAAAGCTCTTAATAAATGTATGAAGTGAGTATTGCAGAATCTGAAAGCCATGGTAACCCTATGAGAAGATTTAAGGAAGGTTTTTGGAAGGATATTATTTTAATTAAAATAAAAAAAACTATCTTTTTCTTCTTATACAAGCGTGATAGTATAATACATCTATTCAAATAAGTACAACTGCAGTTTTCTTAATAGCGTCAAACTGTAGTGCAATCCTCACAGTACGTTTAATGTCCGGGATCATAATAGCAAATACCATAAAGAAAGGTAGAAAGTTGAAAGACAGCCAAAGTGAGAAACAATTCAGATAAGCAATGTGGATAAGAAAGTGATGAAATTGTTATTAAAACCCAGAATTTCATCCCAGCTCCAGGCTGTTAGCAGTCCCTGTCTGTCTTTTTCTTCCTTTTCATGCAACACACTGCCTTAGATTTAGCTGCAGTTTACATTGTTAAAGGTCATAACTGTGGTATCTGTTTAATTGGACAAGGATGATTTGTTAATTTATTTTCAAGTTTGTTAAAAATGTCAGTCATGCTACCGCAGGAGGCAACTGTGGCCCAACTCAGGAGCTTAAATACTTTATTCAGGCAAAAATTGCATTCTGTTTGGTGCCTGCAGGTTTGAGCAAGGCAGATTTGCATTTCTCTGTTCACTGCCAAAAACCTATTACATAGTAAATTCCTAAAACTCTCCAAACAGTGCACATGTAGTCATTGCAGATCAATGGTTCTCAATCTGGCTGCATATGTTAATCACTGGGAGCTTCAGAAATACTCTCGCCTAGGTGTCAAACCTAAAGATTCTTATTAAATCAAGCAGTAGGGGTGCTAGACTTTGGGGTTATTCAACTCTCCCCCAAGGTTATTCTAATTTACAGTCAAAATTGAGAAGCATTAAGATCCTTACTCTAGGGATAAGAAAAGACTCTAAGAAATAAACTTGTCCTTTCTCTCCACTTTTCTGCTTCTAGAAAAGAATGTATCTCAGCTGGCCCAGAAGTGATGAGTTTTAGATAGCTGCTTTTCCACCTGCTGTCTGGCATTAGCTATCCCTATATTTATCTCTACCATGGATCATCTCCATTCTCTCCCTGATTCAAACTCGTATTTTATGTCTTTATGTGCCCAGGGTTATTGAGAGTATAAAAATGAAGTCATAGATCTAAAGCATTTTTGTAAAATGTAACATTATTTCTAAGGAATTTGGTTTGGATTTGTTTTTAGCCCTAGGAGCTAAATCTTGATGCCTTGTCTAATTATTCTACAGCAGATAGGGTATTTCTGTGGCCATAAATATTTTAAGTTAAAAATTCATGTTTTACATGTTGATAAATGAACATATATATGCACATATTTATATACTTGTATGTATAGTTTATAAAATATATGTTTAACTGATAAAAACAACATTTGAATTTTTAAGGACTCTGATATTTTCTTTATATTACTGGTATGTGGGTTTGATGTGAAACTGTATCCTTCTAAATTTCCATTTATTCATCATCCAGATAAATACATAATGAGAACATAACTTACAGAATTTGGTTACTGGGTTATCTGTCTGAACTTCATTCAAAGGCATTTGTTAGCAACCTAGGGAAATAATTAATCCTTCTAAAATTCAAGTAAAATTTACAATGCTTTCTGGTAGAAATATTACCTTACATAATTCTAAGAAGTCATATTTATATACAAGGAAAACATCACTATTAAATGCCTTCCATGTCACAAAAGAATGCCTGCCCACCAGGTTCTACTGTCTTTTTCTATACTCTCATTAGAATTTGTACGGCACTGATCAAATAGCGATGACTTTCACGGTGCCTCCAGTGTAACAAAGAATAAGTAATTTTAAAGGAGTTTTAGATTAACTTCTAATTACCACTTGACTAATTACAGGTTAGAGAGACTGAAATATCCCCTCCACTTATCATCAGTCTGAGGCACATTTTTGCTTTGATAATGAAATTGCTGTTCAACTTTCACTTTTCTTTTTATCCAGTAAAAACTCTTAACCATGAAATCTCCATCGGATACATCTATTTCCAATAACACTTGAAAAAAAACCCGGCATCTAATATGAATCTAAGAAACTTACTATGATCATTTTAAGTCGTTTTTCCCCTCTGCAGGATTTATCCATTCATTTTAATTTTGACAATTTATCTTATACACTGGGAATAAACAAAAAGTTTTTAAACAATAGAAACCTGACAAAGTTAGAATTTTAGGTGGACGATCCCAGCAGTGATATACAGGGAAGGATAAGGAAGACATTAGAAGCAGACAAAGTTGTTGGGAGAGTAACACCATATTGTTGGTGAGAGATAGAGAAACTGTACCAATGGGAAGGAGAGGAGGGGATGGAAGAGGAGGGGATGAACTTGAGAAATATGAAGAACATAAAACTTGGAGGAGTTTGTGAGAAAGTGCAGGCGACAAGAATTTATACTTTTTTTTTTTTTTAAAGGAAACTGGACATGAAGAGGAAAGTGGGCAATGTCATGGTGGGATTCTTTTTAGGATGGAAGCAGCCTGAGCACATTTTTAGTAAGAGGTAAAGGCAAGAGTAAAAAACATATTGAAGATATACAATAGAGACGTAATCATGCAGATTTCTAGAAGAAAGAGCAAGAGATATGATCTAATGATAAGGCAAGGAGCTGGACTTGGAAAAGAGTAGGGACATACCAAAGATGAAAAGTGAATAAAGATAAATGAAGATTGGATCAATTTTGATATAGATGGGAGAGAAGTTCCAAAGTCAAAATTAGGTCCTGACTAAGTCTATAGAAACCCCCTGATCTTCTAGATAAATGCCTCAGAAGAACTTGATTTGCTGTTTATAACATCACATTAACTCCAATTTCTGTTCATCAGACTGTCATGTTCTCAAAAATGTTTTCAACATGAAATAGACAATGTCCTGCAAACAATATTTCTACTCAAAACCATCCATAGCTAAAAAAAAAAAAATGACCAACAACATCTCTTCTGAATCATTGCTGCCTTTTACTAATGTCAGCCTTAGCCCACTGTCTTTCTCCTACCTCCTGAACAAAGATTACTGAGCTACCTAATTGCAAAACTACCCCATTTCTTGACAGTATTTAATCCAGATCTGGCCATACTTCCATAATCTATTTGTAAAATCATAAACCCAAACTCTATATGAAGTCCCTTCCAATGCTCCCTGAGACACTCTGAAGTTTCTATCTTTGTTTTCTTTATAGCAAACCAATTATACCTGACTTTGTTTTACTCCAAGTGTGTTTCTGATGGACTTGGGATAGTGATCTGTGACAGATACAGGCCTGAATTTACTTTCTGACACTTGATAACTATCACAAAGGAGGTTATCAACATTGCTTTATATCAGGGCTTCGAACTAGTTCATTCTGGTTAGAACCCCTGCTGAGAATTTGCATTTCTAACAAGTTCCCAGACAATGCTAATGCTGCTGTTTAAGGACCGATTCTTAGAACCACTAGTAGAGCAGTGGTTCTCAAAATTTATTATACATAAGAATCATGTGGGGATCTTGTTAAAATTTGGATTCTGATTCAGTATACCCGGGGTGGAAATGCAGATTCTCAGCAGGGGTTCAAATCGGAATAAACTGGTTTAAAGCCCTGATTCTATTGCTATGTGTTCAAGTTCACAGATTTATTTTTTTCCCCTGCTTTGGGAACACGTGTGTTGGCTCTAATCTGCTATAAACCCAATCCAGTGAAAATTTCTTTCAGGTAATTCATTTTTATTTCAGATATCATATTCTTCTCTTTATAGATTCCATTTGGTTATTTATTTATGTCTTCCAGTTTTCTCTTTAATTTGTTAACATTTTCCTTTGAATGATTGCATATAGGCATAAAAGTTATTGTAATATCTTTAGATACAAATTATGTCATCTCTATTATTTATGGTAAGTTCCTATTTCATTTTATTTTAATTTTTTATATTTTATTGTACTTCAGGTGAAGCTTACAGAACAAATAGTTTCTCATGAAACAGTAGTACACATGTTGTTTTATGACATTGGTTAACAACCCCACAAC
>NW_004443942.1:16600092-16601921 GCF_000243295.1 Trichechus manatus latirostris
TAATTGTGTCCCACATAACTCTCAGGGTCTCTTCATTTTTCTTTGTTCTTTTTTCTGAGTTTTCCTCAAACAGAGTTGTATCCAAGTGTTTGTTTTCAGTTCCGCTGATCCTGTCTTTCACAGTTTCAGATCTGCTTCTCAGACCTTCTATGACATCATCCATGTCTGAAATCTTGTTGTTTATCTTTTGGATTTCTAATTGTTGTTTTTCTATAATTTCTAGTAGTGGATTTATTTTGGCATTTTGTTGCTGCATCATCTTCCTGAATTATTCTAATTTTTTGTCTGTATTTTCCATGGTTTTGTCTATTTTTTCCTCATGCTTGTCAGCTTTTCATCTCAGTTCTTGGAAAATTCTGAGTATTAGAGATTTGAATTCCCTATCAGGTACTTCTAGTGCATTTTCTTCCAGAAGAGTGTCATCTGGTGTTTTAATTTGGACGCCAACTGGAACCATCCTCTCCTGTTTTTGTAAATATTTTGATATTGTCTGCTGCTTTCGGGGCATTCAGTAATTATTTTTCTCCTTTATTGATTGTAGATTTGTTTGTTTCGTCCCTTTAAAAAAAAAAAAAAAAATTCACTATGTCTGAGCAGGCGGACTCTGTGTTCTTTGTTGTTTGCTCATCTATGCGTTCAATACTTTTTGCCTCCTTCTCCAACTGGCAGGGTCAGTCAATCAGATATGGTACAGCAGGGCAGGTCTAGCTGAAGAGGAGTTACTGGGACAGGTTGTTTGTGGCACTTACTACAGCCATCAGGGCGTGTCGGTAATCAGTGCAGGGCAGGTTCCAGTAGGCCGTGCCTGTACTCCTTGGTGGTGTGATGTCAAGCACACAGTGCAGGTAGGCAGGATGCAGCGTGGAGATTGTTATGTGTGGAGCTAAGATGCATATGGGAGAGAGGAGAGAGGAACAGGAGCCAAAAACATACAGACAAACAAAAAAGAATGCTAGGGGAGCCTGCCGTTGGAATGGAGAGATGAGAGACTATGAAATGGAGAAAAACAGAAAGAGGAAGAGGAAGAAAAGAAAAGAATGAATAAATAAAAATCAGAAAGGTTAAAGAACCACAAAGTTCCCAGGGATCCCACCGATGCAGCTATGAGGTCTGGAGAAGTTGCTCTCAGGTGTTGCAGTACAGCCTGGCTAGAAGGCGTAGAGGTATACAACGCCTGGTATTCAGGGATCAGAAGGAGAAGGAAGATATAAAGAGATGAGAAACTGAGCAATGATGAAGGACAAAAAGGGAAAAAGAGGGAAAAGAAAAGAAAACAAATTAAAAAAAAAAAAGAACAAGAAAGCCCCCCCCAAAAAAAAACAGAATAAAAGAAAAAAAAAAAACAATGAAGAAAGAAATGTCCTCAGGGATCCCTCTGCATGTCTATGGAAGCTGAAGGGGAGTTTCTTGCCACGCAGGTCCGCCTGGCCAGAAAGGGCTCCCAACTCAAGAAAAGGAAAAGAAAACAAACAAACAATTCAAAACGAACAAACGAACAAAAGCCCCGGGATCCCACCAGCACGGTAGCCCAGACTAGGAAGCGGCTCCACACTCGAATGGAGCTCCGCAGCCCCTCAGGAAGAAGCAAAGATGGTGCACGGAGCCAGGCACTCGAGCGAAAGGAGGGGGAGGTGGCGAGAGGCAAGCAAGTAATCAAAAGAAGCAGAAAAAAAAAAGAAAAGCAACACCAGCAGCCAACAAGTGGCACTCAGAGAGCCAGCTAGTGCGGGCTCGTATTTCTGGATAGGAGAGTGTGTCCGCGGGAAGCAGAGGAGGCCGAGTGTGGGTGAAGAAGGGTGGAGAGTGGGAAAGCGTATATCACAAATTGC
>NW_004443942.1:16602299-16605478 GCF_000243295.1 Trichechus manatus latirostris
CCTCGCTGTCCATTCTCTGTCAGTTTTCTCACTCCATTTGGTGCTTGGCTGAGTTCTTTATCTCTTCATTTGATGTTTTAGGGTTTCAGAATTGTTGTATTCTCTGTTTGGCTTAGTTTTTCAGATCTTTGCTGTGGAGGGACGGCATGGTGCTTCTACCTAGAGCGCCATTTTGCCTGAACTCTGGTAAATTCCTATTTCTATTATGCTCCATTGATCTATTTTCTATTCTTTCATCAAAACCACACTGTCTTGAATATGGTAGCTTTATGGTAAATCTTGAAGTTGGGAAGTGTCAGTTCTCTAACTTTGTTCTTCTTCATTGTTGTGTTGGTTATTCTGAGTATTTTACCTTTCCAAACAGAGTTTAGAATCTTTTAATAAATGTTAGTTAAAATATAAATATCAATAAACAAAAATATAAAAAGCTATAAAGCTTTGCCTTTATGTAATAATCCAGAGAGATTTGCCCAAATATAATTTTAAGGGTACATACAATCTAACTTTTTTTTTTCTGGGGGGAGGGGTTTGAGGAGAATAATACTTTGATGCCAAATGACCTGTATGGCTCATCCTAATTTACTTGTACATGCTTATTATAAACAACAACAAAAAAGAACAAGGTATATACATTAAATTACATTTTACTTAACCTTCAGAAAAAAAAAAGATATTGTGTTTTTTGAAATTTTTCGTGATTAAATTATAGTCAATGTGACCCACTGGCCATGAGTTATGTCTTTGCACATAATTATCTGCATTCCGCATATGGTTCGGTATCACATTCTCAAATAGCTATTGTGTGGTAAATTAAAATCTGCAAGTTTTTCTACAATATTCATGATAGCACTTTATAATTTGATAATAACTTTCATCTAGTAACTCCAGGGACACTTAAAAGTATTAATTAAGCTTTTATGGGCTTTTATTTCCTTTTATATATCTGTGGGAAGGGATCACTGTAACACTGTAACTCACTCTATGTTAGACACTTGGGTAATTAAAAAAATAAAATAAAACCTGATACTTTCTCTTTTACTTATTGAGACTATTTGAGAGAGCCATAACTAGCCAAGTACTTCAACTTTCAACAAATTGTCTACAGTTAAGAATCAAATATTTAAGAATTAATCCAAAAGAAATGTCCATTATATCTTCATGGAGTAAAAATGACTATTTCAAGTTCCGATAACTTGGTTTAATTTAGTGCTACTCCTTTTTCTCCTTATTCCAAATATGACCCTTTTGTCCTCCTCTATCTTTACTTTCACTGTGAGCCGATTAAGGATGTTTTAGTCTACCTTGGGTTTAAAAAAGTATGTTTATTTCTTCCTCAAATATTGTTAGGAAAATATTAAATATATGATAAATTATAATTGTACAAGGCCATTTATTTGTTAACATTCTAATTTCACAATGCTTACATGGTACCATTCCAGAACTTTCCTATCCTATATTGCTTTTTTTGTTTTGTTGTTTTGTTTTTAAATACCAGGCAGCATAATACAGTTAGAACAAATTATTTTCTATTTAGGTAAGCCTGAATTAAAGTCTCTGCTCTACCACTTCCTAGTGGTATAATCTTGAAAAAGTTCTCTGACTCTGTTATCTCATCTCTGAAATGGGTGTAATCGCTGAACTTTGTGGTGCCAATTGACTGAGTTGCCCCATGAGACTAAGACCTAAGCCTTTTGATGAACATAAGTATTTAATTTATGGCATAACAGATTAGGACACAAAATAAAAGATATTACCCATGAGTACGGAGCTCCATTTAAAAAAAAAACACAAAAAACATCTATTTGAGACCAAAATGTCAACAATTACTCTAAAGCAAAGATGAGAAAAGAACGGGGGGGGCGGGGGGTAGATGCAGGGAAACTACAGTACTGGAAATGAAACAACCAGAACACAATTAATGAAAATGTTGACACATTATAAATAATGTAACTAATGTCACTGAACAACTTGTGTAGAAATTGACAAATGGGGACTTAATTTGCTCTGTAAACTTTCACTGAAAACACAATAAAACATCATTATAAAATAAAATGGGTATAATAATAATACTAACTTTGCAAGGTTATAGGAAAGGTTGAATGGGATGATGCATATATAGCACCCCACAACAAATATTCAATAAATATGAACTTTTCATTTGTATGTAGGGAGTAGAATATCATTTGAGTCAGTTTTTCTATTACACACCCAAAGTAGAATCACTAATACTTCTGGGAATTTACCAATGATGTTATTAAATGAACACATTATAGTTGATGTGTTGATTCAGAGCAGCAGCCCCCTAAGGGAATGAATCATAGCTCAATTATTTCAGTGCTTCGAATGTTTAGCACAGTACATTGTGATTATTAATGAATGTTTGATGAATCAATGAAAAATGAATAAATTAACGAATGAAGGATCTAAAAGAGGGAACCGTTCCATACTAGCCCAATTATAATGTGTATATTAACAGCTATATCTCTCTAAAAAGCTCTTCACATCCATAAAGTTATTCTGTCATGGAGAGTAACATATTTATTTTAGTCACAGCAATGGTTGTGAATTTTCATATTAGACCCATGCTCTTTTCATATTTCATCATTAGTCATGTGTATCTTGTGAACAGAAGGCCTTGGTCTTATTGTGCTTTTACTTGAACTATATTAAAAAGAGAACTCCTCAAGCATTTCCATATGTTTGGCATTTTATTTGCACAAAATACATTATATGTTTTAATTTTCAGCCTTAAAAAACACATTAAATGTGACTATTCCTTATTTTCCTAGTTTTTTTCCCTTTTACTTGTTTAACCATTTGTTAATGGCATTGAGATAAGCTTAATAGTTTGAACAAATATGAAATATCAATTATTGGTCATATTTACATGCTCATAGACATAAGGACACTAACCATTTTTTTTTAAATATATTTTATTATACTTCAGGTGAAGGCTTACAGAACAAATAGTTTCTAACGAAACAGTAGTACACATGTTGTTTTATGACATTGGTTAACAAGCCCACAACATATTAACCCTCTAACTTCTCAACCCTTTTTTTTTTTTTTTTGGTGAAACTACACATAGCCAAAGATACACCGTTTCAAAAATTTCTACATGCACACTTCAGTGACATTGACTATGCTCTTCCAATTGTGCTGTTATTCTCACTTAAGAT
>NW_004443942.1:16612687-16634519 GCF_000243295.1 Trichechus manatus latirostris
GAAGAAAGGAAATAGTAAAGATCAGAGCAGAAATAAATGAAATAGAGAACAGAAAAACAATAGAAAGAATTAACAAAACCAAAAGTTGGTTCTTTGAAAGAATCAACAAAATCAACAAACCACTGGCCAGACTGACAAAAGAAAAACAGGAGAGGACACAGATAACCCAAATGAGAAATGAAATGGGGGACATTACAACAGACCCAACTGAAATAAAAGGAAAATTGGAAATTTTATAAAATAATATTAATAATAATACTAACAAGAGTTGCCATTTATAGAGTTGTTAAAACATGCTAAACTAACTTCTGTACCCAGATGAATTTATTTAATCCTCACAAAACTCTAGAAGGGATAAACAATATTACCCTCATTTTTCATATCAGTAAACTGAAGCATAGAGCTATTAAGTTGTTTACACAAGGTAACACAACTGGTTAACATTTTATGAGTGACATATTGCATTTTATTAAAATTAATTGTAAATTATATTAAAATTATTTTGTATCATTTCCATTGTAGATATACACTCTAATTGAATCATGTATTTATTTCTGAATTGTCTAGTACTTTTATTTTAATAAATATACAAGTAACATTCAGCTGAACATCCGTCTACCGCTCCACCAAAATAATAAACTCTGTAAAGACAGAGAACCTGTTTTTTCCTCCATTTTTTATATCCTTCCCATTCATCCCTTCCACTCAAAAGCATTTAATGCAGTGTATCATACCAACAGAGTAGGTGATCAACAATTCTTTGCTGAATGAATGATGACCCACTATGTTATCTTGCTTAGGGTTTTGTTGGGCACATCTCTGAAGCTGACATAATGGAGGCCTGATATAGGAGGTTTCTTGCGGCCACTATCAGAGACAGAAATGTGAGCAGAACAGCACACTGTTTTGATCTAGTGTGTCACACTCTATTTTCTTAAAAACATCTTTAGGGTTTTACATCCTGGAATGTGTTTTTGTAAAACATTATTTAAAGCCTCATAATATTTTGGGGGTATTTACAGATTCCATCTGCACACACTTCCATCTGTGCACTGCATGAAGCACATGATCCAGGTTCCAGACCTTTTGAGAACCTGATGTGTTTTCTGAAGTCTAAGATGTTCATCTATAAATGCGGGAATTGTTCATCAGTAGCCTTCCTGTTCACTTTAGGTATTTGATGTTCAAGAGCAAGTTTCAAAGTCTCCTGAAGCATCCATTTTGGTCTTTTCTTTCTTTTCTGTCTTTTTAAGGACCCTTGGTTTCTTAGTGTATGATATCATTGATGTCATTCTACAATTCATCTGGTCCTCGGTCATAAGTTTTCAATGTGTCAAAGCTATTCTTGAGATGGTCTCTAAATTCGGGTGGGATATACTCAAGGCCCTATTTTGGCTCTCGTGAACTTGCTATAATTTTCTTCAGCTTCAACTTGAACTTACATATGAGCAATTAATGGTCTGTTCTGCAATCAACCCCTGGCCTTGTTCTAACTGTTGATATTGAGAATCTCCATCGTCTCTTTCCACAGAAGTAGTCTATTTGGTTCCTGTGTCTTCCATCTGGTGAGGTCCATGTGTGTGGTCACTGTTTATGCTGTTGAAAAAAGGTATTTGCAATGAAGAAATACCTTTTGGTCGTTGGTCTTCAAAATTCTATCATGTGATCTCTGGCATCATTCTATCACCAAGGCCTTATTTTCCAACTACCTATCCTTCTTCTTTGTTTACAACTTCTGTATTCCAATCAGCAGTAATTATCAATGCATCTTGATTGCATGTTTGATCAATTTCAGACTGCAGAATTTGGTAAAAATCTTCAATTTCCTTATCTTTGGCATTTGTGGTTGGTGCGTAAATTTGAATAATAGTGGTATTAACTGATCTTCTTTGTAGGTGTATGGATATTATCATATCACTGACAGCATTGTACTTCAGAATAGATCTTGAAATGTTCTTTTTGATGATAAATGTGACACCATTCCTCTTCAATTTGTCATTCCTGGTATCCTAGACCATATGATTGTCCTATTGAAAATGGCCAATACGAGTCCATTTCAGCTCACTAATGCTTAGGATGTCGATGTTTATGCATTCCATTTCATTTTTGATAATTTCCAATTTTCCTAGATTCGTGCTTCGAACATTCCACGTTCCAGTTATTAACGGATGTTTGCTGCTGTTTCTTCTCATTTTCAGTCATACCACCTCAGCATATGAAAGTCCCGAAAGCTTGACTCCATCCACATCATTAAGGTCGACTCTATTTTGAGGAGACAGCTCTTCCCCGATCGTCTTTTGAGTGCCTTCCAACCTGAAGAGCTTGTCTTCCGGCACTATATCAATGTTTCCTGCTATTCATAAGGTTTTCGTTGGCTAATTTTTCTCAGAAGTATGCTGCTGGGTCCTACTTCTTTTTCTAAGATCTTAAAATTGTCAGCAATACCCTAGGACACAAGCAATGTATGTAGTGAGTCGATTCCGGCTCACAGAGATCCTATAGGACAGAGTATAACTGCCCCATAGGGTTTCCAAGGAGTGGTTGGTGGATTTGAACTGCCGACCTTTTGGTTAGTGGCTGTAGCTCTTAACCACTACGTTACCAGGGCTCCTAGAAATTATTAGTGTAAGAAGATAAACGATTGCTGAATGATTCATTCTGATGTAAGCAAAGATTTATATCATACTAACATATTAATAAACACTTATTAATGATAATCAGTAATTCAGTTTAGTACATCAATATTCATCTTCAAAACACTTTGGAAGCACTAATATACTATTTCTCATGATTAATTTAGAATAATTTTCTTCTTCAATAAATAATGCCTTCTATTATTTACATTACTTTTACTTCATTATTTACGTTATTTAGAAATGAAATTTAAGAACACCCAAGAAGCCTTATTTTCTTAATCTTTGTAGCTGTTATTTTATTCCATATATAATTTTAACTGAGTTGACTGGTAATGACTGAAATTATTAGCCCCAACTCTTTGAGTAATCTTGTCTAAAGCTATGAACATATTAAAAATTACGGTTTAGATACCACATAAATTTCTCCATTGCCTAGAGGATAAACTCTTAACTCCAGTTGGGAGGTCAAATCCATCCACTGCTTGATATAACATACCTTTCTACTATTGCAACTTTCTCCTTGGAGTATATGCCTGTACTATTTTTAATTCCTGTCTTACCCATTTTACATTACCTGAGAGCTGATTCCTCTTTCTCAATTGCTCTTTTCCTCATGTTAAAACCCAATGTATCATTTAAGACAGTCCTAGAGTCTAGTTTCTAGACTCACTCCTCCATCACTTTGCATAAAATCTTTCTACTAGGATTAATCTTGCTCTTACAGATACTATTACAGCTATCTGACTCCAGCTATTTGACAGGTGTGGCTGGAATACAGAGTAGATAGTAGAAAGAGTAGGGCATTTTGGCAAGTGATAAGGCAAGGTAGGTAAGTGAGGCCAAGATATAAAGAGAACTATAATAAGTTGATTATGACAATTCTTGCCCAAAACATTCCCCCATAGGTTGACTTCTCCTGATGCTTTTAATGGATTATGGAAATGATACTTGGGTCACACTATAAGCCATGCTTTAGATTTTCACCGGGGTGGCCATTGTTGTTTTTTCCTACTTGGTAACTCGAGGTGAAATATAAGGTGGAAGATTATAAATAGAATAAAAGTAAAAAGTTCTTTAGAAAATTTAATGAAACTAATCAAGTGTGTCTGTGCATGTAAGTTTGTTTTGTGTATGTAAGAATGAGAATGATTTTGTGTGGGTTTGTAGAATGTACAGATTTGCATGGAAGGACAGTCAGAAGGACAGTCAACAAAAAGTTAAAATTGGATATCTCTAGGAGTGGGATTTCAGATTATTTTTCATTTTTTTATTGTTGCATTTTTATACTGAGCGTGTACTAAAAAAGAAAAAAACATATAATTAAAAATCTTGCCTATCTGAGACAATAATAGCTAATAAGTACTGTACTGAGTGGCTAGTACGTGCCAGACATTTTGCTTACATGGCCTCCCTTCCTTCTCAGAACAGCTCTATGGAGATAGCTGTCATTCATTTAATTTTAAGGAGTAGTAAATGAAAGATCCCAGAGGATAACGGACTTACCCAGAGTAATAAGTCTTGCCAGCTGTAGAGCAAGAAGCTGTACCTGAGTTTGCCTGCTCCCAAAGCTCAAGCTTTGTTTTATTATTCTTTTCTGTTTCTTCACCCTGCCATGTCTGAATTTAGCCTCAATGCCTAATTCCTATATTTAAAAGATAAAGCATTGCCTACACAGACCCTCCTGTTTCTTAAAAAGAAAAAAAAAGATCTCTTGGCAAACTTAGTTATTGAAATAAAACGTGTAAGTTTAATATTCCTATGTTTGTGAGGTCTAAAAATCATGCAACTTATACAACTAGAGTATTCTTTGCAAAATATTCCTGACTCACTACAGAAGTGTGCTGAGCAAAATCTCCTAATTATATGTTCTGACTTGCAGACAATCTGATGCTCTCTGGGGAACCTCAAAAGAACCCAGGGGTCATGCACTTCCTAATAGAGTGTGAGGTATAGGATTTCAACCACCACAGTGATCAAGGCAGCCCTAATTGTCACCTAGGGTCTCTGAGCTCCTATAGACCCTTGGATCATGGCTTAGGTGATGGATCAGTAAAGCCATTCCAAGAGGCGCCCCAAGATGAGGTATATACTCCCCTCCCTTCAGAAACTGACAAATCTCAATGTCTTCCTCCATAACATGGAGCTAATAATGCCTGCCTCACAGAGTTCAGGTAAGGTATTATAAGTGAAGAGTTCTGTGATGTTTTTACTGTTAAACAAAGAAAATGTCTTGGCTTAATGAGAGACTTTATTCAAAAATATTATCACAAGCAGGTGGGAGGGCTATTGCAATAAAGATAATACTTTGACAATAATATCAGCAAGTGTCTCAAGGGTTAGGAAAAAAGGACTTCTTTTTATAGAGAAAACAAGGCTAAAAATAAATGAGTATGGGGAAATGGGATGAACATGTTACATGATTGAATAAAAGAGGTCAGCCTCATATCAGAAGTGTCCTATGTTGGCTCAGGCTGAGGGTTAGCCAAAGCTCAGGAATGTAAAGAATCATAGCCAAAGTCTAGTTAGCAATCATTTTGTTCTGATTGATCGGTGGGGACAAACAGCTTAGTTAATCATTTGTGAGGCAAAGAATGGGAATTTGGAGGGTCTGTGTCTGGCCTAGTGTCCTTGTAAGAGATAAACAAGGGGAACAATCTGTCTTATCTAATTCATGTGGAGAAGGTTATTTCTTTGCAGTAAAACATTTTCTGGAAAATAAATGGAAGGGAAATTTCTTAACTTTCATTGTTTCCCAGGATCACAGGGCTCAGGTAAAGTCCAACATTTCCATTATTCATTTAAATAATATTGAGCATTGTCTTTTTGTTAGCCTTGATATCTGGTGTGAGAATTTATAGAGATGAAAGAAGCATTGTTCATACTTGCCTTTGAAAGTTCATGCTCTCATTTTTGGCAGGACCCATGGGAATGAAATTAAGTCAATTAAACAAAGTAGCAATTCCAATCATTTCATTCATCTTCAAGACTCTAATTAAAAGGCAGATGAGGCCCATGGTTTTTTGGTCACATATGCATTAGTATTCTTTCATTCTTTTGCCACATTAGGTAGTATTCACAGGTTCCAGGGATTAGGACATGACATATCTTTTGAGGGTCAATCTCTTTGTGACCCACACCTTTCCAGAGCAAGGCAGAAATCCCTATTTATTCAAATAAATAAATCTTCAAGCAATAGCTGCCCCTGATGTAGTACCTAACAGATGCCCAGTACTTTTTATTTAGTTTCCGTCCTTTTCTAAAACAAACAAACGAAAACCAGACCAGTTTTGATGTTCTTGACCTCATTTGACAGAGCAGGAAACCAAGGACCTGAACAGTCACATAAATTTTCTGAGGCTCCATTTTGTGTAAGTACTAATCCAGAATCAGAATCCAGATTTCTTTGGTTCTATAATTCATTATCTTTCCCCAAAGTCAGCTCTCATTCTGGTGTTAATTCATCAAGCTCAATGTTTCTTTTCACAAGGAGCCATCCCACTGACAGCGAAGACCTGTCTTAAGAATTGCATTTATTATGTTTAAAAGCAAGCAGTTCTTCAATCATTAAAAACTACATTTTATAGTTAAAAAATTTTTAATTTTCCATGCTTTGTTGCTCAACCTAGTAAAGTGATGTATGATTTCTTCCCATTGTTAGAAGTAGTTCATATATAGACTTTTTTTTTCCTGAAGTGAAATTAAGTGGATAGCTTCAATATTCATATATAAATTGACAAGCCAGGGAACCCAGTTGTGTAATAGATAAACACATGGGTAGTCCTTGGCCAACTTATGGAGGAGAAGAAGTTACACTGTTATTCTTTTATTCCCTGCTTTTTGTGACTCAAATAGTGAATTAAGTCTCTTTTATCCTTTATTCAAAGTGTCAAGGGCCCACAAAAATACATACATACATACATACTATAAAAACAGCATGGCAGGGGCGGCGTCTGAGGGTGTCATTGGTTTGAATTATGTCCCCCAAAAAATGTGTGTATCAATTTGGCTAGGCCATGATTCCTGGTACTGTGTGATTTTCCTGTATGTTGTAAACCTGCCTCTATTATGTTAATGAGGGAGGATGGACTGGATTGTGTCCTGAGGCAATCTCTTGAGCTATAAAAGACAGAAGTGAGCAGTGAGACAGGGGTACCTCATACCATCAAGAAAGCAGTGCCAAGAGCAGAGCACGTCCTTTGGACTGGGGTCCCTGCGCAGAGAAGCTCCTAGGCCAGGGGAACACCGAAGAGGAGAAGGCTGAGAGAGAGAGAAAGCCTTCCCCTGGAGCTGACGCCCTGAATTTTGACTTTTAGCCTACTTTACTGTAAGGAAATAAACTTCTCTTCCTTAAAACCATCCTCTTGTGGTATTTCTGTTATGGCAGCACTAGATGACTAAGACAGAATTTGTTAATGGGAGTAGGGTGCTGCTCTAACAGATACCTACAATATGGAAGTGGTTTTAAAACTGTGACTGGATAGACGTGCGGCAGTGACAGAGGACCAGCAGCAGCACAGAACCTACAGCAGCAGAGAAGTGGCAGCAGCAGAGAACCGACAGCAGCAGAACCAGGAGAGGAGTGTGAGACGACACTGGAGCCAACCCACGGAGCGAGAGAGCTGAGTGCCTGTGCGTGGGAGGCTACAGAGCTTTGGAACACTTCCCCAGCAGGGCAGATGTGGGTGTGAGGCCCAAGGGCCGAGAGGCCACAGGAAGCAGAAGCAGAAGCTGAAGAGACAAGGGACACAAGAAGCCTAACTGCCCGAGTCTCAAAAGGTATGGCCATGACCTCAGGGGTTTCAAAGGGTGGAGCAATGGCCTCTGGTGCTTCTAAAGGTGGAGTCGCCACTCAGATGGACTGGGAGAATGGTGCGCCTAAAGCCAAGGGAGCAGAGTTGCTATCCCAGGGGGACTGTAAGGCAGAGCTGAAGCCCAGGGCCGAGGGGCCTCCACTCAAAATCCAGAGACTGTGGCCAATACCTAGAGTCTGGAGGGCAGGGCTATTGTGTAAATTGTCTCAGAGAACAGAAGACTATTTTCAAAGCCTTGAGGGCTAATGTAATGTGTTCTGCTGACTTGCTTGGTGCCTGTTACCACTTCTTTTCCTCTAGTTTCCCCCATTTGTAATGGAAATGTCTAGCTTATGCCTGTTCTGCCATTGTACCTTTGGAAGCAGATAACTTGTATTCTAGATTTCACAGATGAAGAGGAATTTTTGGATTTTGGACTTGGAGTTAAGACTTTTGCTATGATATGATGGGGTGAATATGTTTTCCATGTTGCAAGGATGTGATTTTTTGGGGGCCAAAGGGTGCAATGTCATGGTTTCAATTATGTACCCCCAAAAAATGTATGTATCAGTTTGGCTAGGCCATGATTCCTGGTACTGTGTGATTTTCCTGTATGTTGTAAACCTGCCTCTATGATGTTAATGAGGGAGGATGGGTGGCAGTTGTGTTAATAAGGCAAGACCCGATCTACAAGACTGGATTGTGTCCTGAGGCAATCAATCTCTTGAGATATAAAAGACAGAAGTGAGCAGTGAGACAGGGGGACCTCATACCATCAAGAAAGCAGTGCCAGGAGTAGAGCGCATACTTTGGACTGAGGTCCCTGCGCAAAGAAGCTCCTAGTCCAGGGGAACACCAAAGAGGAGAAGGCCGAGAGAGAGAAAGCCTTCCTCTGGAGCTGACACCTTGAATTTGGACTTTTAGCCTACTTTACTGTAAGGAAATAAACTTCTCTTCATTAAAACCATCCACTTGTGGTATTTCTGTTATGGCAGCACTAGATGACTAAGACAGAAGGAGAGAGATAATTTATCAGGATCAGCAACTTAAGCCTGATTCCCAAGAGTCAGAGGTCAGACATTCTTCCATCCTTCAACCTTTTTACCCATTCTGACATCAACTGTCCCTCCCACAGCACTCTCTACTTCTCTTCTGGGTTTGATAATTCATTGCAATGGCCACACAGAAGTCACAGATCATACAGTTATGGGGTTTCATTAGGGAAGTAACAGGTTACAGTTCAGGTTCACGAATGCTCAGCCTACAGTTCTTTGAACAGGACAGCCTCTTCTCAGCCGTGCCCACAGGCAGGTTTCTCTCTGGCCCTCGGCCTGGCCTCTGCCCCACTCGGGAAAGTGTTACAAAGCATTTTAGCTCTGTGGATAAGTACCAAAAGACACCCCACTCTGCCAGTAAGCCTTGTGTTGAAGGTGCTCAGCTCTACCTCGGTGGGTCGGCAAACCTAGCTCCACCTAGTGCCTGGAGGCACTCTATTCTGCCAGCAAACCTCCTGCCCGAAGGCACTCAGCTTTCATGCTCTGTGGGCTAGGAAATCCACTGCACTGTCTCCTGCTGGTCTCCTGCCAGCCTCCTGCCTCTGCTGCCGCTGTTTCTCTGCCGCCTCTTCTTGCTGTGTTTAGTACTATACCTCTCTCTCTACCCTTTTATCCTAGACATATTTCTTGCCTCATCCTCTCCACCAAAACCTGGGACAATTTTCATAAATGCACAATTTTTTCATAATATAATTAATATGCAAACATGAACATTTACCAATCTAATAGTGATTTGAGACATACTAAATTAAAAAAAATTATATTTTAGGATTATATTAATGCATACTTTAAAATGAAATGTCCAACATTGGTGAGTTGGTTATTACTATTTTGAACTACCCTAGCCAGGTCAGATTCTCTCTTGTTGGTTCCCGTTGCTTATGTCACGTTGCCAGTTTTAGTTTAGTGGTTTGACTCCCTGTATCATGCATGTCTCTTTGATTGCACACAACAAATATTGACCACAACTAAATTAAACAAATGGGATTTATGAATAGAATATCAGGAGCTCATAGTATCAAGGAGAAGATGGGGAAAGTAGCCTGGGACAGAGCCTGGACCAGTGGATTATGAAGCATGAACCATAGAAAGGTCTTATTTTAGGAAAAACTGGGCAACACACTCTGGTGAAATGCATATATCTAACTATTTGTAGCCTCTCTTTAGTTTGGCCAATATTCAAAGTCCAAGGATGAAGCACTCAATTACCTGACTTGGGTTATGTGCCCATATTTTGTATACGACAGGGAATTTGATAAACAAAACAATATTTGGAATAATCATAGCGGGAGGGAAAGGTAACCCTCAAACCCTCAAGAAAGAAATCAGAGACTCTTAGGCAGGTAGAAGGAATGATAAGCAGTCAATGAAGAATAAATGGGAGCTCTTGAGATCTTTTTAATCTTTGATCTCCAGTTGTCCCTGAGTAGATGCTCAATAAATGTTTATTGACTCATTGATGGAAATAAAAACTGCCACAATTTGAAAACATTCCACTAACCATAAATATGTTCAGTTCCCTTGATTCAGTACAGACTCTTAATATTTACCTTTTGTTCATCTTAAGGAATATATCCTAAATAAGTGATGAAAAGGTAAAACAAGTAAACAAACACCAAGTGCAAAATGTGTACCAGCTTCAGGGATGCAGTGATGAATAATGTACATTGTCTTCCTTTTAGGAGCTTCTAGCTTATGAGGAGAGCCAGATGTTTAAACCAATGAGTAACGTAATACAAGTTATCACACAGGCTGCTACCTGGAAGGTTTATGTTCATCACATCCTCTATATGACCCCAAACTGAAAACAGCCAAAATCTCCAACCATAAGATACATTTTTATTTTTTGCAAATTTATCCTATGAAATATTATTTAGACCAGTAAAAGTATAGATAACAATCCTACATATATTGCATCATTTGCATGTTATATGTGTAAAAGCAAAATAAAAATAGTATGGACACTATAATCATGACTATGTAAAATATTCATTCCTGTGGTTAGGAATAAAGGCTGGGAGGCAACATCAAGAAATAAACATAGCTATTGCTAGAATGATAGAGAAGTTTTATTTTTCAATTTTCTTTAATGCTGTTATACAATAAATGAAATTTATAAGGAAAATTTGGGACCGTTTATTCATTATCTGATTGTTGAACAGAAACAAAACACCCTAAAATTGTTCCTTTGCCTGTTAATGGATTTAATCCATTCTTGAATTTATTTTTGCAGCCACAGTCCTTTCTGTAAATGTCAGGGGAGACTATCCAGCTAGTGTTTATTTATTCCTCCTGCTCTTTTTAACTTTATTTCCTCAAAGCATCTCTAATTTGGAGGCTACGGAAAGACAGATGTTGGATGTTCAGTAGGTATTAGCTAGAATAAATGGTTGTCTTGATTCTCATTAATTATTTTTTTTTAAAAAAAAACACTATAACAGTTTGTATCTATTTAGTAGCCCTAAGAACTTTAAAATTTCTGTTAACAATGTATAATCACCCTCTTTGCTTCAAACCTGCCCTTTCTTCAGGTGTTCCTATTTCTGTAGAATTCTTTAAATTGTGTAGGTTCTAATCTTTGTTCCCAGCATATAATCAGCGCCCAATCTCTTTTAGATGTCCATTACTGACACCTGTGTTCAGCCTTTGCTGCCATCTACCTGGTCATTTTAATTGCCCCTTTATTGATTCCTCCACCCTAATTCTCTTCAGTTTCATTTTTGCCACATGCTGGCAGAGGCTCTAGGGACGTCATACATCAATCTAAAATATCTAAGGGGCTCCCCTTTGATTACTGAATTAAGTACCAACTTCGTAGTTCAATTTTGGAGTCCCTTTTTTACAAACCAACAAGTCAACAGCTGATTCTTCCACCTCCATGTCTTTGCTTTGTTTCCTTCACTTGGAATGCCTCGTTCTTGCCTTAATCACTTAAAAATCTATTTTCAAGATGACCTTTTCCATGATGCCTTTTTTATGATCCCAACAGATTTGACTTCCATCATTTCAAAATATATACAATTCTATTTGTGCCACCTTCTACTTAATCTGCTTTATACTAAAATGATTTATGCAAATAACAATCAAATCGTATAACTCGATAGACACAAAAACAATGCCTTTCTCATCATTGCATCTACCAACAGCATGTAGCACACAGTCCTGGCTTGTTTTATAGCCTGAATTAAAAGTCAATTCCAAAGCTAATTGAAGAGATTTAATAGGATTAAAGAGAAGACATTTGGGTTTCCTGCTTAATTATCATTCTTATTCACAGAGAATACAGAGTGGAGATCACAAGGCAAGGATCCTGAATAACGAAGGAAAGGAGGGAAAGAGGGAGTGAGAGAGGGGACGATAATTAGTGCCTTCTGGAATTAACACCACTGCCACTGAATCGATTCTGACTCACGGCGACCCTGTGGGACAGAGTGGAACTTCTCTTCTCCTGAAGAGAGGCTGGTGGGTTCAGACTGCCGATTTTCTGGTTAGCAGCCGAGCACTTTAATCACTGTGCCACCAGAAGAAACCCAAAACCAAACTCGTTGCTGTCCAGTTGATTCTGACTTATAGCCATCAGGGCTCCTGGAATTCACACGACTAAGTTAAACTTCTTTAAATATAGAGAAAGATTGTTTTATTTATTTATATTTTGTACCCAGAGCTGAGCATTTGGGAGACCTAATATAGGAATCGTTTAAATGAATTAAGGTGCTTTATTTTCCATTTTTTTCCTCTGATAATCTACTAGTTTCATTATTTATGTTCTTTTTCATATTTAATATTTTATCAGTTTTTATCAAATATCCTTGGTTTTCATTTTAATAAGGTATTATTTTTGTGAGATTATTTTTTTGCTAAGTAATGTAATTGCCTGTGGAAAACTAGGTCAGAGCTTATATAGTAAGTGGCTGGGTGGAAAGCTGGGGTGGGCACAGTGATCCAAAAATGTCTTCTAGGCCCGAATGGCTAGAATCTTCTTCTCCTTCCCTAGGATCCACTGTGATCAAATTTCAGACTCAAGTTAACATTCACTGAGTTTACTCTGTCTATCCTGCAATAATACCTTTGCGGATTGGTGGGAATAACACCATATTCAAATCAGCTGTGGCAAAGAAGCACATACAAAATTTGAGTGGATAATCTTAGACCTTCCTATAATAGGAATATTTTCATATATTAGTTATGGCATACCCTTCCGTGGTCAGAGCTGGAAGAAAACTGCACCTTTATTTTTAATGTAGCATTCCTAAAGAGATGGATTTTGGAATAACATTTAGTGTTTCCAGAGGACTATATCAGTTTTCCTGGAGTGCTGGTGGTACAGTGGTTAAAAACTTGACTGCTAACCAAAAGGTCATCAGTTCGAATTCATCAGCTACTCCTTGGAAACCCTATGGGGCAGCTCTACTCTGTCCTATAGGTTGCTATGAGTGAGCATCGACTTGATGGCAATGGGTTTCTATCAGTTTTAGGTTATAAAGCAGAGCTTGATTAGTTAGTGAAGTACTGGTGTGAATATAATCCTCTATGTAAATTACGGCGAGATGTTACAAGACATTTTCTCTATCACTCAGAAAAGAAGGTGAGCGCTTACTACTTCTCAGATATATTAGGGTTTAAAAAATAATGAGAAAGAATAGGATTACTGCTTCTTGAGAACCTGGGGTACTTAAGCTAAAATCTTATTGTGCAATAAATACATACTTCCAATGGGAAAATAACCCCACTGGACACCACTAATGCAAAATTGAATAGAAATTATTTGGTTTAATGTCCAACTTAAGAGTTATTTAAAGTATAAAGATTTTTAAGGTCTCTGATGTATCTCTAATTTATTCTTTTTCTTCGAGTGCAATGTTGCCATAATTCTGCCATTATATCATATTTTGCAATAACCATATGGATTTATTTGCTGAACCTATTTGTTTTGGTTTTAAATATTCGCTCTCTTTATCTCTCTCTCTCTCTCTCTGAAGCCTCAACAAAGTGTTCCTGGAAACAATGAGAGCTCTCAAGTTGAATCAAAAAAGGAAGAAAATCCAAGTACCACTGAGTTTGATTCTCAAAGTGTAAGATTAACTTAAAGCCGTTTTAATGATATTCAATACGAAAATACGGACATAAGTTAACCATCCTAGTTCATGTCAACATAAAATGCTCTACTTATATATACTATCTATTATCTAAACATTATACTTTTAAATTTTAAAAAGCAAATGTTCTTTGGATGTCAATCAGGCAGGTTTTCCATTAAGAAGCATAACTGGGCTCTTACAGGTATCACAAATGTTTTCTGTCACAGAAGTGGGTGGATGACCATCCGGCTCATTAGCCTGCTCATTCTCACAACCACAGCAGAGACAGCTGTTAAAATATGAAGAAAAAAAATAGCATAATGTGATTCTGTAGTATTCTCTCTGTAAAGCAAATAAACCCACTATTACTGAGATATCACATTAAAAGAAGGGAGACTCTTACCTCCAAATGATACTAGGAAATACGAAGCTTGCACCTTGTGGTTTTTCACATATAAAAAACATAATATAATTTTAGTTCTACAACTTTGGCAAAATGAGGTTCATAGATCTGTCATTCCTGGATTTGAGAAACAGCAAACAATAATTATGTGGAGTTGATTCAAAGTCAGTCTTCAGTCTAGTTGACAAAGATGAGTAGTGTCTACTGAAACTATTGATTCTTGAAAAGACATCAGGCTGCAGCTAAAGGAAATAAGGAAAAATAACAAAATAAGTTAACCAAATCATCCTCTTTTTCCTCTGTGGCTGTTAAAGTGGATTTAGAAAAAAATAATTTCTCAGCGATTTTGCCCCCACGTCTTAGTGTATTTAAGTATGTGTCTTAGGCTGGCTTCTCTAGAGAAGCAAAACCAGTAAAGTGTATAAATATATATATAGAGAGAGATTTATATCAAGGAAACAGCTCATGTGTTTGTAGAGGCTAGAACGTCCCAAGTCCATGGATCACGGTAGAGGCCGCTCCCAAGTCACATAGCTGCAGAAGCTGGCAAACCCAAGATTAGCAGGTCAGAGAGCAGGGCTCCCGCTCACAGGCTGTGCAGATCGACGAATCCCAAGTTCGGCAGATAAGCTGACAGCTCAAGTCACAAGAACTGGAGATGAGGCGACAGGAGGCAGCCACAGGATCCAGAGAAAGCAAAAAGCCAGAACATCTGCTTATATTCAGATGCAGGCCACACCCCCAGAGAGACTCCCTTTCATCTGATTGGCTACTCACAGTATATTCAATCATGGGACTGATTACATTAAAACACTGAGAATCATGGCCCAGTCAAGCTGACACACAATCTTAACCATCACAGTATCCAAATAATATGTTACAACATAAAAAAAGTTAATGAGAAGTAGAGATAAAATGCTCTGCAGTTTACATCCAAGGGAAGAAGAGATTAGGAAGGCTTTAGGGGGGAAGGAACATTTTTGCTGTACTTCGAAGGATGGGTAGGTCTCTGATGTTGTTGTTGTTAGGTGCCATCGAGTTGGTTCTGAGTCATAGCAGCCCTAGGTACAACAGAACGAAACACTGCCCTGTCCTGCACCATCCTCACAATCTTTGTTATGCTTGAACCCATTGTTGCAGTCACTGTGTCAATCCATCTCGTTGAGGGTCTTCCTCTCTTTCGCTGACCCTCTACTTTACCTAGCATGATGTCCTTCTCCAGGGACTGATCTCTCCTGATAACATGTCCAAAGTATGTGAGACGTAGTCTTGCCATCCTTGCTTCTAAGAAGCATTCTGGCTGTACTTCTTCCAAGACAGATTTGTTGATTCTTTTTGCAGTCCATGGTATATTCAGTACTCTTTGCCAACACCACAATTCAAAGGCATCTGTTCTTCATAGGTCTTCTTATTCATTGTCCAGCTTTTGCATGCATAAGAGACAATTGAAAACACCACGGCTTGGGTCAGAGGCACCTTAGTCTTCAAGGTAACATCTTTGCTTTTTTTCTAGTGCTGCTATAACAGAAATACCATAAATGGATGGCTTTAACAAACAGAAGTTTATTCTCCCACAGTCTAGTAGTCTAGAAGTCTGAATTCTGCTTTTTCTCTCTGTCAGCTCTTGACATCAATCTTCTCCTGGCCTAGGAGTTTCTCAGTGCAGGGGCCCTGGGTCCAAAGGATGCACTCTGCTCCTGGCACTACTTTCTTGGTGATATGAGGTTCCCATGTCTCTCTGCCCTTGTCTCTCTTTTCTATCTGAAAAGATACTGACTGAAGATACAACCTAATCTTGTAGATTGAGTCCTGCCTCATTAACATAACTGCCTCTAATCCTGCCTCATTAACATCATAGAGGTAGGATATACAACACATAGGAAAATCTTATCAGATGACCAAATGGTGGACAATCACACAATACCGGGAATTATGGCCTAGCCACCTTGAACACATTTTGGGGGACACGATTCAGTTAATAACAGGTGGGATATATGGGAACAATATGACTAGGGAATAGGGTGTAGAAAGGGGTATACTGTGTGCCTAAGAAAAGAATTTGGGACTAGAGTGTGAGGGGCCCTGAAATCCCAAGATCAGGAATTTGGTCTGAATTAGAGAAAGAGTTGAGATTTTCAAATGTTTGTGTCTGTCTAATTGAGTTGTAAGATCAGGGAGTTAATTTTAAGAAGGGTGCTTTTGTTTCTTGATATATATTCCTGAAACTTCAAAAAGTTCTTTAAACACCACTAAACATGTTCCCATAGGAGGCCACAATGAAAAAGCTCTGTGTGTTTTACTAAGATCTCTCTAAAGTGATATTCAGTATCTGTGTTTTTTGTTTGTTTTTTTTTTTTTTAAATCAAGAGTGGGACCTGCTGAAAATCATAAATTGCTTTGTGTGTGTGTTTTACTCTCCTTCCCCTTTTATTGTCCTTCCAAGTCTCTAGTAACTCCTCTTCTTCCAATAAATTCCATAAGCAGCTAGTGCCTTGGTGCTGGTCCCACTTTGAGTTATTTCAAAATGCTGCCTCCACTAGCACCAATGTGAATGCCCTCTGTTTAGCCTGCCTTCTTTGGCTTTTGTCTTTAGAGTCTAATTCCAAGTAGTACATATTTTAGTGCTGAAAGTGTTCGGTATTCTGAGGCTTTCAAAGAAACAAATGCATTTAAAGGCCAAGTGAGTAATATAAATAAATGAAGTAAGACAGATGAAAGCAGTAGGAATTTGCTGGACTGGGTGGATATCTATTTTACAGCTGTAGATCAATAGTTTTTAGCCTTGTCTTCATAGTAATACCACTTATAAAATACTGATGAGCTCTTAGAAAATATAATGCCGAGGACCCTTTCCAGAAAAGCTAACTTAGCATTTCTGGTTCCTCCTGATAACATGTTCAAAGTAAGTGAGACAAAATCTTACCATCCTGGCTTCTAAGGAGCATTCTGGCTGTACTTTTTCCAAGATAGATTTATTCATTCTCCTGGCAGTCTACTGTATATTCAATATCCTTCCCCAACACCACAGTTCAAACACATCAATTATTCTTCGAGTCTTCCTTATTCATTGTCCAGCTTTTGTATGCATATGAGATGATTGAAGATACCATGGCATAGTTTAGGAACACCTTAGTCCTGAAAGTGACATCTTTGATTTTTAACACTTCAGGAAGGTCTTTTGCAGCAGATTTGCCCAATGCAATACGTCGTTTGATTTCTCAAATGCTGCTTCCATTGGCATTGATTCTGGATCCAAGTAAAATGAAATCCTTGACAACGTCAATATTTTTTCCATTTATCTACACAATACAAATAAATGGTTTTCAAACTTTAGGGTGACTAAGAATCACATAGTCAATGTGTAGAATTGCTTATCTTCTGGTTCCACTCCCACAGATTAAAATTCAGTAGGTCTTAGATAAAAACCAAAACCCGTTGCTGTTGAGTCAACTCCAACTCATAGCAACCCTATAGGACAGAGTCAAATTGCTCTATAGAGTTTCCAAGGAGTGCCTGGTGGATTTGAACTGCCAACCTTTTGGTTAGCAGCTGTAGCTCTTAACCACTATGCCACGAGGGTTTCCAGGAATGTGTATTATTTTAATAAATACACCTATATTTTCTTCTATCAGTATTTCCTGTTGAACACTTTAAGAAACTCTGATGTTGCTATCTTGCATGTTTGTCATGATTATTATATATTGATTGATATTAAATATACAGTGCTCAGCCAAAATATACATATTCTTATTAGTTCCTTCTCAAAAAAGCTGCACTGAAAGTTTAATATTCTAGGTCTCAGAATCTTCTATGACCAAGGTTCTAAACTTGGAATTATTCTTAGGTATCTTTGTGGAGTTTTTCCACTTGCTGCCTATGCCCTCTGCAAGTCAGGCAGGGTGGTTTAGGCAAATAGCCTCAGGATTACTTGGTTCTTTTTCTAATAGACTTGGAAAACTTGAAATGGATCACTAAGAGTTTGGAGGCATATTGAATTATCAGTTTGGGGTTTGTTTAAATTATTTTAAAAGCAGTTTTGTCTAAATGATAATGTTGGAGTCACATTGAGAAAGCAAAGGATGTACCTGCTTCATCCCATTTCCCTGCAGCTTGCAAATGTGCCTCGTATTGTTTGATCAAGTATCAAGAATTAAAGATATTACATATTTTATTTTAATTTTCACTTAGGGATCAAGACTTAATACTAAAATTAAATATGTTTTGCAATGTTTATGACTCCTATGGGTAGCAAACATTTAATTTTTCTTAATGTGCTGAGAAAATGAAAAGCAACAATGACTTACCATTAGCCCTGGGAGCCATCGCTCGGTTTCTTGCTTTTATACGTGCTTACGAACCCCAAGGGGGAGTTTATACAACAGCAAAGAATTATCTAGGGAAATGAAAGAAAAAAAATAATGTGTGAAAAACAAACCCTACTGTTGTGGGTACAAAATTATGCCAGCTTTTTCAAATTAAAGCCAAATTTTGGCAGAGAGTTAAGAAATGCTAGATTGCTATATTTCCAATATTCATTGTGTGACATTGGATGGCCTTGATGAGATATTGGCAGATACTTGGTTATCAAAATTTTCTAAGCAAAGTCATACCCTGCTGTAATCAGGCCCAGAGACCACATGCCATTGTCATTCAGGGATACACTCCATCACACCATCCGAAGAAATTGGCTTCATAGACAGCATTCTTCATCGTGCTACTATGGTATTTTTCAAGAAGGATCTGGCACACCTTCAGATAATGTCAAAATGAATAGTTTCCAAGGTCCTCAAAATAATTTGATGCTCTCCCCATTAAATAGCAATCTCCATGCTTATCTTCCTATAATACCTCAATTTAAGGCATGCAAAAATGTGAAACTAATTGAGATTTCTAACCAGAAATCTTATTGACATCTTGATAATAATGGCTAATTTATTAATTTGGTAAATAAGTATAAAACAAAAAACATGCTAATATTTAATATAAGAATATTGACAAGTCATTGATATGCAAACACAAAGCTTAATCTGATTCATAATTCTGTGGCTCCTCCTCACTTGTCTCGGTTCCCATATTGCTTGGTCTATACATGTATTTTATCCTGTGCCACAGTCCACCTTGCATTTTTATTATGTGTGTAAGATTCTCTTTGTGCATTAGATTATAAGCATTTTGAGGACAGGAACTATAAAAATTTTTCCCTTCAGCGCCTATCAACGTACTTGTCTTCCAAAAACCAAACCCAAACCCATTGCTGTCAAGTCGATTCTGACTCACAGTGACTCTATATAGCAGACGCTTAATAATATTTCTCAAAAAAGCCCCAAATTATGAATATGACAAATCCATTTTGTAAACAGTGGTATATCACACACAAAAAATGAGCCAAAGTTCATTCAGGTTTTTAAGTAACTTAGTATTTAATTCCAACTGTTTTCTCCTTTGGAATATTCTAAAAATTATTCTATCTCTTACTTAAATAAGTGTAGTGAACTGGACATTTCTATGTGTCACATATAGTTTTTTGTTGGTAGAATTTCTGGTTGCTCAGTTATACATTTGTCATTAATTATGCTGAATTTTTTTAATGTTTTAGAGAAGGGTCATAAGAGATATAAGTAGTCTTTCTTACAAAGTAGAACGTAGTGTTTAGTTCCAATGATATAGTTATGACAATCAGCAGGGTCAGAGATTCAAACTCAAAGACAACTTGATAAAGAATCCCTGATAAATCATTCCATCTGCTTTAATATTTAAAGGGTTAGAATATACTTAAAAATAAACAAAAAGCAAAAGAGGCATTTCCCATTTTGTGCACTTTCCAATGATTGCTAATATAGTCAGATGCCCTTTGGGAAAACCAAAAACAAACAAACAACAACAACAAAAAACTACCAATTGCCACTTAGTGGATTCTGACTTATGGAGACCTCATGTATGTCAGAATGGAACTGCACTACACAGGATTTTCAATGACGTGACCTTCTGAAAGTGGATTGCTAGGCTTTTCTTCACAGTTTCCTATGGGTGGACTCAATCTGCCAACCTTTCTGTTAGTAGCCAAGAGCTTAATGATTTGTACCAAAAGGATATTTTAAATATAAAACTTTATTTTCAAAAGTAATTTCCGGACTTCCGGCAAAATGGCACTCTAAGCAGAAGCACCATGCTGTCTCTCCACAGCAAAGACCCGAAAAACTAAGCCAAACAGAGAAAACAATCCTGAAACCCTAAAACATCAAATGAAGAGATAAAGAACTTAGCCAAGCCCCAAATAGAGTGAGAAAACTGACAGAGAACAGAGAACAAGGAGAGGTTCATGCAGAGGTCCCCTATCAGCTAACTCAGCGTGGATCTGATATCTTGGACTCCTATCGGAGACCAGCAAAGAGGGGGTACGAGAAAGCAGCTTTACGGAGCTTCCAGCGGGAGACAAAACAACCGGTATTTGCAATATATGCTTTCCCATCCCCCACCCTTCTTCACTCCCACTCGGCCTCCTCTGCTTCCCGCGGCCATAATCTCTTGTCTGGGAGGCCCTGGCTGCTTGGATTCCACCCACCTGAATGGGCCGGCTCTCTGAGTGCCATTTATTGGCTGCTGGTGTTGCTTTTTTCCACTTCTTTTGATTTCTTCCTTACCTCTCACCACCTCCCCCTCCTTTCACTCAAATATCTGGCTCCGTGTGCCATCTTTGCTTCTTCCTGAGGGGCTGCGGACTCCAGTAATTTGTGATATACACTTTCCCACCTCCTACCCTTCTTCACCCATGCTCAGCCTCCTCTGCTTCCCACGGACACAGTCTCTTGTCCAGGAAGCACCGGCTGCTTGGATTCCACCAGCCCGCATTAGCTGGCTCTCTGAGTGCCATTTGTTGGTGCTGGTGTTGCTTTATTTCCACCTCTTTTGATTTCTTCCTTACCTCTGACCACCTCCCCGTCCTTTTGCTCAAATACCTGGATCCAAGCACCATCTTTGCTTCTTCCTGAGGGGCTGCGGAGCTCCATTCGAGTGTGGAGCTGCTTCCCAGTCTGGGCTACCACGCTGGTGGGATCCTGGGGCTTTTGTTCATTTGTTTTGAATTGTTTGTTTGTTTTGTTTTCCTTTTCTTGAGTTCAGAGCCCATTGTGGCCAGTCGGTACTGCATGGCTTGGAACCTACCCCCTCAGCTTGCACACACGTGCAGAGGGATCCCTGAGAGCATTTCTTTTTTTGTTGTGTTTTTATTTTTCCTGGTTTTTGGGGGAATTTTCTTGTTCTTTTTTTTTTTTTTTCAAATTTGTTTTGTTTTATTTTCCCTCTTTTTCCCTTTATGTCTTTCTTCATTACTCAGTTTCCCATCTCTCTATATCGTCCTCCTCTTACTGTTCCCTGAATACCCGGTGTTGTATACCTCTATCCCTTCTAGCCAGCCCGTACTGCAACACCTGAGAACAACTTCCCCAGACCTCATAGTCACACTGGTGGGATCCCTGTGAACTTTGCTGTTCTTTTCCCTTTCTGATTTTTATTTATTCATTCTTTTCTTTTCTTATCTTTTTTTCCTCCTCTTCCCCTTTTTGTTTCTCTCCAATTCATAGACTCTCATCTCTCCACTCCAAAGGCAAGCTCCCCTAGCATGCTTTTTTGTTTGTTTGCATGTTTTTGGCTCCTGTTCCTCTCTCCTCTCTCCCATATCCATCTTAGCCCCACACATAAAAATCTCCCCACAACATCCTGCCTACCTGCACCGTGCACTTAATTAACATCACACCACTAAGCAGCACAGGCACAGCCTACTGGAACCTGCCCTGCACTGATTACCAACCCGCCCTGGTGGCTGTAGTAATTGCCACAAACAACCCATCCCAGTAACTCCTTTTCAGCTAGA
>NW_004443942.1:16634619-16724669 GCF_000243295.1 Trichechus manatus latirostris
AGAGGGTTGACATGTTGTGGGCTTGTTAACCAATGTCCTAAAACAATATGTGTACTACTGTTTCATGAGAAACTCTGTGTTCTGTAACCCTTCACCTGAAGTACAGTAAAAAAAAAAAAAAAAAGTAATTTCCAAATACAATATTTGCATTGAAGGCAAAGATATGCATGTATCACAATGAAAATCTTCAGAGCATCTGAAGTTCTAAAGTAAATTAGACAGGCTGATTTGATGATTCTGCCTCGAAGGAAAAGAAAAACAAAAGGACGAATAAAATGTTTCAGGTTTCTCAAGAAGGCTTTTGTCTTGCCCTGTTGAATTATAACAGAAAAGGACCAGAGGGGAAGTATCATAGACCTGGAAGAAACCAACAGCAGCAAATCTTTTGACAATCTCAAGATTCTCTCATGACCAGAGTCAATGTGTTGACACAAAGATTTTAAAGTGACTGAATATCAGTGTTTACGTTCTCAAAGGACTCCATTATTTTTTGAGAAAATTGAGCAATTTTGATTGAAGAAAGGGAAAGCTAAGGAAGTTAAAGGAAAGATAGGAGGTAGACTTAAACACCTAATAGGTGTGAGATACTCCCTTAGAAACCTTCTTCTATTTTTTATTTATTTGAACTCTTCAACAACACTTTGAGGTAGGTGTTATTTTGCCTACTGTAAAGATGAAGAAATTTAGAACAAAAGTGAGATGAAATAACTTTCCCTACTTCATGTATCTAATAAGTAATAAAGGGATTCTAACCTGGAATGGACGACATCTTTTATTTATCTGTTTTCATCTTGCTGTTACCTACATTATCTCTTTTCACTGTGATGCCACATTTGATAGGAAGCATCATTGTGCCCATTTTACAAATGAGAGAAAAGTAAGGTAAAATTAGTATTTCAAATACCATTCTATAGGCAGGTGCTGGCCTGGGATGAAGTTTTCAACAGTAGAGAGATATAGAAAGATGGAACGGCAAATAGAACCAAATAACAATAGTCCATAATTGGATTTTCCATGAATTAATCTCACTCTCTCCCTCTCTCTCTCTCTCAGACACACACATTATAATTTCTTTGACATTAGATCCTTCATATATTTTGAGTATTAAAATGTTATTTCTATGATGTATCTTTGGCTATGTATATTTTCACCAAAAAGGCCGAGAAGGGAGAGTGTTGACATGTTGTGGGGTTGTTAACCAATGTCATAAAACAATATGTGTATTGTTTCCTGAGGGAAAAAAAAATGTTATTTCTATTCTGAATTATTGTTAAAATAGATTGGGGTTTATTTGTTATAATGTAAAAATTTGAAATTGACAATCCCAGTTTTTGTTACTGTTATTTAATGTTTCTTCTATAAAATACCAAAATCTAGGAACCCCAATGTTCATTAACAGTACTAGGAGGTGGAGTTGAGACTCAAATTCATGCACGTGACTCCAAGCCCTGTTCTCTCCACATTACAATGGATTTCTGCTAATTACTGGGTATACCCCACTATGTCAATTTCCACAACCCCTTTGTGATTGTGTGTTGTTTTCCATGCACAGAGGTAAGCGTATTACCATGGCTTGACTCATCTACATAGACCTTGCCTGCTTTTGTGTCCATAATATAACATTTTGGCAAACGGAAGCTGGTTGTTAAATGCACAGGAAAATTAAAAATAAAATAAAATAAAACTGATTATTCTGGTGGTACTAGTAGAGATTTATATATGTGAGAGAGAATGTAATCATCTTAATAAAGATGCATTCATGGCTTATCCCATTTCATAGTTCACAGATCCAGCTGTGCTCCTCCCTAGGTTGCCTGCATAACTGAATGGGCGATCTGCATATTGAAGTAGCTGAATTTGTGCATATTTTCTTGATCAATGTGCATATTTTATTACTTGAGTCTCTAGATACAGGTACTTTACTAATCAGGTTGAATTTTTAACTAATTGAGGTGACAGAAGTGTTTTGAAGATCTGTGCCTGTTTTATGCAATTCTTAAGACTACCATTTAAGCATTTCCTTTCTTTTCAGACAAGAAATAGTAACTTTGTATAATTAATCAACCATTCCCTACACTTATCCATTCTTCTCCAAGTAATATTATATTGTTTGACCTTAATATGCATGAGTGTAAATGACATTTGAAATTTTCCCTTAGTTCAAGAAAAAAATCTGGGATTTCAAATTGATAATGGAGGTAAAGCCTAAATTTCCAGGCTCCAGTTTAAGCATTATACGTAATAATTTATGAACATGTATAATGCTCTATAGGCTAACTATACACTGATAAAGAATCTGTGAATAGATGGTCATATCTAGTTGAAAAAGGACGGATCAGCCATGTCCCTGAAAAGAAGGAAGGAAGGGAGGGAGGGAGGGATGGAGGGAGGAAAGAAGGAGGGAAGGAAGGAAAATATAAGTATAAATATAGATCTGGATTTATTTACTTTATCCTTTATCTAGATCTAGATAAAGATGAACATAAATATATAGAGGTATATAGATTGATATGGGTTATGCTATTTTGTAACCAACCAAAATATTAAAATACAACAATAAAGTTGTAGGAGAGATACACAAGACAGAGAGAGGGGAAGTCAGAGAGAGATAGAACTGATATCCAGTGCTTCACACTTTAAGCATCTGTCTTGTGTATACTATTTACAGTTATGTAAGTTGCTTATTGTTACCTTGCTTTTACTGATGAGGAAACTGAAATCCAGAGTAGTTAAATAATCTGTCCTAGGTCATGCAACAAGTAAACGTCAACCGTGAAATTTGAATTCAGATCTGTCTGATGCTAAAGCTTATATTACCCCCATCCTATCCCATATTTGTTTTTTTAATAAGTATGAACGCTAAAAAAGCAGACACTTTTCAAAGTGGGACTAGCTCAATCTTTGGAGTCGGATACTTCCTCTCCCTCCCTCCTGGTCTCCCTCTCTCCTTGAATATTCTAATGAATATGTATTGAGAAGAATTTTGTTTCATTTTGTTATTTTGCTCCTTGATTTTTAGGTGTGTGATGAGTGATGAAGCAGCAAATATCCAGTAGTCATTTTCTACAGAGGATAATTCCCATGCCCTGTAGTCAGTGCCCTCTGGGTCCAGCTTCCTCACACCATTTAAGGAAGTATCCCCAGATTCATACATTGTTTCTTCATAGTCAGAAACTAATCACTAGTATCACAAGGATCTTCAATAATAAGTGAGGTGATTACATAATCTGAGGTGTTTACCCATACAAAAAAAAACACATACACACAGAGAGTGACAGGGTTTTTGTCTAAGAAATTTTACCTATAGTTTTGCTTACTAAAGAAAACAATATTAACAAATTGGTACCTTTATTTTTGTCTATTTTACATGCACACCTTGTTTTGAATTGTGGTAATACTATCATCTGTATAATTCCGTATTATATGCTTTCAGTTTAAGCATTTTTCATTTTACTAAATATCCTAAAAGCATTGCCTTCAAGACTATGAAATATTTCATCTTACTCTTGTATCCTTGGAGCCCTGGTGATGTTAAGAGCTCAGGATGCTAACCAGAGTCAGCAGTTCAAATCCATCAGCCTCTCCTTGGAAACCCTATGGGGCAGTTTTACTCTGTCCTGTAGAATCGCTATGAGTTAGAATCGACTCCATGGCAATGAGTTTGTTTTTTCTCTCTCTCTCTTTTTTTTTTTTTTGGTACTGTATCCTTATTAAATTAGCCACCCTGCATATGTTCTACCATTAGTTTGTTTCTATTGTCTATTGTTTTTTTGAATTACCATAATAATACTTTTGAGTGCAAAGTTTTGTGGGCTTTTTTTTCCTTTGTTCTTAATTGAGGATCATTTCCTTCAGAGAGACAATATCCCAAAGTGAAATACATTGGAATATAAACGTAATTAAACCCCACGTATCTATCTTATTGTATTATTTTCTAAAATATCTGAATGCATATATAATAAAGTTATTATTTATTTTTACACCAGCATTGTCAGAGCGAGAAAGAGAGAAGTCCATTTCATCATGTTCTAGCCAGCAGTAAACTTATTGTTTCTATTGCCTTACTTTACATGAAAAACATAATTTGTTATTATTTTAATGACCTTTTTTATTTTTTGCTATCATCCAATTATAATTTTTTTCTCCAACGGCAAGAGGAAGGCATTTCATTAATGTAAATATATCTGAAAAGGGTAATGTAGAACTACATTTCTTTCCAAACTGAGTGGACCACATCAATTATTATATAAAAAATCTTCCATTTGTTGAATATATAATATTAGGGGATTTGTTATGATAATATCAATAGATAAGATTTGTTATCTGATAAATTCCAGGTACTTTGTTCCGGTGCTTTTTCTTCACTTAATCCTCACAATAATCACATAAATTTAGGTCTATTCCTTTTTCCTGTTTGTTAGATGGTGAACATGATGCACAAGACCCCCCAAAATTCCCACCTAACCCATAGTACATCTTTGTTAAAAGCTAAATAATGAACCCCATTAACACTACCTGCCATCTTTGTTGCCTACAGCATTCATCTTTATCTTCATCATCATCATCGTTACTACTACAATATAGAGATGTTACTGACCCAGAAGCACTGAGCTAAGTGTTTTAAATCATTTTCATGTTTAATCCCTACAGCAATTTATAAAGTAAAAGTGTTCCACATGTTAAAAATGTGGAAATTAAGATTAGGAAAAAATGAGAACTTTTCCAAGGCCACAAAGCTAGTAAATCATGGATTTCAGAATTTGAGCATTGGTTCAACCCAGACTTCTTAGCCCGTGGTTTAACCACTACATTATACTGTTTTGTCATAAAATCTCTTAATGAGACTTCATGTGATGTCTCTTTCAAACAATTACAGTTCCATTCCAGGTTGTACCAGGATGAAGTAAAAGAATGAAAAGTCATTAATTACTCCAGTCAGTGTTGGGGAATGAGGCAAAGAAAAGACCAGTGTAACAAAAAGCCCTATGTGTGTGTATTTAACAGTCATAGTAAAAAGAAAATCAGTGAGTCTGAGTAGCTAACAGCAAAGATTCATTCTTTTAATGCCCAGGCATTCATCTCATGAGCCTTGCTGTGGTTCATAAAGGTGAGCTGACAGCCACGCTCCTATATCACATCTTACTTTTTAAGACAAAGTGTCCAAGTCCCTCATCTCATCCATCTCCTCAGTCCTCTCTGTCAGCCTCCTCACTTGTCACTGCTGACACCAACAGGGAGAGAAACAGCATGGAAAATTTGGCAAAGCCTGTGTTTTCCTACTAAACAGAAAAGGTTCCCAGGGTTCCAGGTGAGTATTTGTTCAAATGAGAATGATTGGGAAGGCAGTTTGAAATGTTTTTCAACATGATTGTGAAGATTTTTTTCTACTTTAGGAACCTACTTTCTCTTCTTTTGGGACTGGAGAAGTTCCCCACTCTGAATCATACATGAATCAAAGGATAGTTGGGAAAGAGACAAGTTTTGATTTAGTTTGATTTCAGTGATCATGTTCTTAGGTGTAGATATGTGAGAGATGGGCCAGTAGAAAGAATGCATGTAGTTCTCAACACTACAGGTTGTATGATGCTCAGGGATTTATAACTTGAACTGCTGTTTATTTACAAATTTATTTACAAATTCTCATCCCTCACTGGTTTAGGATCAACTACTAGGTCTTTAATTTCTTGGCATTAAGTCTAGTCTGCCATGTAGCTGAGCTTTCTTCTTCGGTCAGAGAATGTCCTGGGCCAAAGAGGCCAGGAAGTCATCAGTGTGTAAAAAAGCAATGAAAGTAGTCTGAGGGGATGAAGCAGGCAGGGACAGATACTTCTACAGTGTTTTAATTCCCACTTTAACACATGAGGTTTAACATATGACACGTTCAGGGAGCAAGTTAGTGGCAGAGCCATTACATGAGCAGTGTCCTCTGATTCCAGAGAAATTACTTATTCCGTCCCATACATTTATACTTGCTCATATTTACTCCCTCCACCCATCTGTCAGTTTGTTGTACTATGGAGGCTTATATGTTTCTGTGATGCTGGAAGCAATGCCACTGGTATTTCAAATACCAACAGAGTCACCTATGGTGAAGAGGTTTCAGTGGAGCTTCCAAACTAAGACAGACTAGGAAGAAAGGCCTGGTGATCTACTTCTGAAAATCGGCCAATGACCCTATTGTTCATAACACAATATTGTCTGATATAGGACTGGAAGATGAGCCCCCTAGGTTGGAAGACACTCAAAATACAGTGGCAGCAACATAAACTCGAGTATACCCAGGATCATGCAGGAGCAGGCAGTGTTTCATTCTGTTGTACGTGGGGTGTCATGACCACTCAACAGCAACTAGCAACAACAGCAACAAGTTCACTCTGGTATGAATCCTGTACTGGTAATTTTTAAATAGCAGCAGCAGATCATGCAAATAGGAAAAAGAAAATCTTAAAAAAATCTTCCTCACTTAGAAAAGTTATACTCTAGGATGAGAGAAAAAATGGACCTTTATTTATAATCTCAGCCAAGAAAGATACTTAAAGAGAGTGGCCAGTGTTTAATAGGAAAACTGTTGGACTAATTTATTCCAAAATATGATTACTACTGAAAGACAGAAACAAAGAAACAAATAAAAAATGTACATTCATTTCACCTGAGAATTGTTGTAACAATTATTATAAATATAATCGCATATAGATAAAGCTTTGTCTTTATAGTGTAATACTTATAATTTAGTACAACTAAAAAGTAATTTTTTTCCTTCTCCGTATATTTTTCCCTAATATTTCTATCATGTATTTGCATGTATTATTGTTGCATATATTAATATTTGCATATATAATTTCAGGTTACTGGTTATTATTGGGATAAAATGAGGAGGGAAGAAATGATAGAATTAAAGGTGAAATAGATTCAATGTAGTTAGATATGATCTATTGAATACTGAGATGAAACTGGATTTATCTAGTTAAGACTCTCATGGCCTATTTGAATGTCCCCAATGTCAGTTTGTTCAAATCTTTATAGGGCAAACCCTTTAACAGCTGAACATCTTCAACTGTTAAGAGTTACATATGTTGTTTCCTAGAAGCAGACCCATGGGTTTAAATCCATACTAAGCATTTTCCAGAATAACTCTAAACTCATGTCTTATTGGATAAATCTTCAAGTTTCTAAACACAATTTGTTGTGCTCTTGAAACCTCTATATTCTCAAGTCTCCTATCCTCCTGAAGCAAAACATTAATTGTGGTAATTTTTTTTTTATTTTTTTAACTCTGTAGTGTTAAAAGAGAAGCATTAGTAAAGAATTATTTTGCATCCACTCAAGCCAGCACTTATTTCTATTTTTCCTTTTATTGTCTTTCCTCCTCTCCTCTTCTTGCTCTATGTTGGGGATTTTATGACTATTGATTCTGTATAATACCTTATATTTATAATGTCTGTGTCAGCTCATTATAATGGATGGTTTGTAACTACTAATGATGATATTAATAATGATAGTAAAAGAAGAGGGAGAAAGGGAAGAAGAATGTTTACTATTTGCTAGTACCCATGCTGAATATTTTTGTTTTTTTTTTCTCGTTGTAGCCTCACAATAACTCTGAAAAAATGGCCCTATTTTATAGCCAAGTAAACTGAGAACCAGGATAAGTTACTTGATCAAGATTACCAATGAATAAGCAGCAGCTAAAACTTGAACCAAAGTCTATCTTACTCCAAAGCACTTTTAACTGATAGGCAAAACCATCTGTAAACCAGAATTTTGGACATGTGTCAAATTCTTCTTGCTTTCAGAAACAGCAGTTCTCTGGAATTTTAGAAATCTGAGTGTATTTACAACAAGAGAAAACACACTCTATGAAGAAACCTCCCATGTGTTCTCACCAAGTGAATGTCTACTTCAACAATAACTACAAGGTTGACAAAAGATGCTTATTGAGACAAGATACTTGCAAGTTAAAATTACATTGGCCTTATCTCTGTTGCTTTCTTAAGAAATACAAATAATTTATGAATCTCATTCCATAAAGTGTCCATAATGCTAGTGAGGCCAAAAGTAAACTTAAAGGTAGTATTCATTATAGGATCAAAGTTTCACAAAAAGGTTGGAGTCATCTTCCAGCCACCTAACATTCTTCTTTAATGTTGAAATATAATAGGCCTTCATTCTTTGGATGATCAAAGTCTTTTCTCACATAGTTGGCTGTGCTACTATTAATTATTAATATTCCACAGTAAATCCTAAAATATGTTTCTCAAGACAATGACCTCAACTGATACTCCATACAAAGGGTTTTGGGGTCAAATATATTCAGAAAATATTAATATTATATCTCCTTAAAGATGAATAGTGCATTTGTGCATTATAAAGAAGTAGATCTCAAATTTCACTATGCATTTGAAGTGCAAGGGTAGTGATTAAAAAAGCTCTCTTTTTCATAGGACTGGGTTATTGTCCAGGTATTTTAATGTGGACAGATTATCCAAGACAAAAATTTTTAATAAATTATGTGTTAAAGACTCTAAGAAAAACTACACTGATGAAAACGATTTAGTGTTCAAATCAACTGTTTTTCCTAAACTGATACTACCTTTGAATTCCATCCTCTCCGATGCATTTTATGAAACCCTACACTCTGCAGTTTCCTTACTGCACAGATTATGTTTTTTGAGCTGCATTTTATATAATTATTTTAGTTTATTTTTCAGAGTCAGAATGAAAGTATAATGAAAACAAAACTTAGTTGTTTTAACATAATAAAAACAGCAATTATAATTATTCAGGGAAATTCGAGGTCCCAGATGTACCTCAAACTCAGATACCTCAGATTTCTTTCTTAGGTAGCCTAGAAAATCGCTCTATTCATATGCCTAAAGCAACTTGGAATAACATAGTCAAGATTTTAATTATTAATTTCTGTTATTATAGTTCCAATCACACTTTTACATTATATTACTGACTTACTGAAAAGAGGAAGTCCTTGTTGCTTTTGTTGCCCGGTGCCATTGACCCTATTCTAACTCACAGCAACCCTATGTACAATAGAACAAAAACAGTGCTTGGTCCTATGCCATGCTCACAATCATTGCTATGTTTGAGCCCATTGTTGTAGCCACTGTGTCAGTCTATCTCATTGAGGGTCTTCCTCTTTTTCACTGACCTAATTTACCAAACATGATGTCCTTCTCCAAGGACTGGTCCCTCTTGATAACATGTCCAAAGTAAGTGAGACGAAGTCTCACCATCCTTGCTTCTAAGGAGCATTCTGGATGTACTTTTCAGAGACAGATTTGTTTGTTCTTCTGGCAATATGTGGTATGTTCAAAATTCCTCGCCAACACCATAATTCAAAGGCATCAATTCTTCTTCAGTCTTCCTTATTCTTTGTCCAGCTCTCGTATGCTTATGAGGTGATTGAAAACACCATGGTTTGGTTCACCTTAGTCCTCAAAATAACATATTTGCTTTTTAACACTTTAAAGAGGTCTTTTGCAGCAGATTTACCCAATGCAACATGTCATTTGATTTCTTGACCGCTGCTTCCATGAGTGTTGATTGTGAATCCAAGTAAAATGAAATCTTTAACAACTTCAATCTTTTCACCATTTATCATGGTGTAACTTTTTTGTCCAGTTGTGAGGATTTTTATTTTCTTTACATTGAGGTGTAACCATACTGCAGCCTGTAGTCTTTGATCTTCATCGGTTAGTACTTCAAGTCTTCTTCACTTTCAGTAAGCAAGGTTGTGTCATCTGCATAGGGAGTCCTTGGAGTCCCTGGATAGTGCAAAAGGTTAATGTGCTCCTCTATTAGCCAAAAGATTGGTGGCTTAAGCTTGCCACTGAAAACCCCTGGAGCATAGTTCTACTCTGGCACATGGTGTTGCCATGAATCAGAAACAACTCAACAGCAACTTTTTTTTTTTAGAAGTGTTTGTGTGTTAATATGTTGGAATCCTTATGAAATATATCCAAACTTGGTCATAAAATAAATAAATAAATAAAATCAAGCATTTAAAACCTTTCATATGCAGCAATACATACAGTGACCACTTACTTTTTCAGCCGCTATGGTTTATTGGGAAGCTGCTTTCCCATTGATAGTGCATGCTGCCACAAGGTGGGAGCTTTTATGACTGTTTGAAACTTCAGAAATGGGCATGTGCTCCAAATTACTATTTTCACAGGGTGTTTTATGATGTGTGTGCATTTTGGTAGGAGAAGTAGAAATATTGAAAATTTTTATGTAGTACACGTATGTACCTCTGGATTCTGGGGTACTGTGGGGTAGAATTAGTGGGACACCGTTTGTCCCAAAGGACTCTAAGTGTAGGCTTGTGTGAGGTGGCAAGAAAAAAAAAAAAAAATCCGTGCTACCTACCAAAAATTCATACACACTAAATAATTCAGTATGATTTCATTAATAAAAAAACATGGTATTAACAAAAAATTCAAAGCAGAAAATAATTGAAGAATAAAATGGTTAATAAAATTCTACAGGATTGAAATATTTTCATGACCTATGTTTGCTTTTGTTCATTCATTATTTATTCAGAGATTATTGAGTAATTATTATATGGTAGGCAACTAGCTGGGCTCTAGGGTTGGTGGAATGTAGCCCCCATCACAAACGCACAATATGTTGAGGAGTTTGACATGATTATACATATAAAAACAATGTTAAACGCTAAAATTAAGTTATATGCATAGTACCTTGAAAGCAAGCAAGAATGACTGAATTTTTCTAGCGGTAGAAATTATGGGCTAAGAAGGAAAGGAGTAGCTGGTTTTCAGGATCTCCCAGTGCAAAGGGTGGGGAGGTAATGTACACATAGGCAATGAGATATAAGTTTACACGGTTGTCTTCAATTAAGAGCAATATAGCTGGAGAATAAGGAATATGTAAAAGTGTTTCTGCTGTGAAATCTGGATTAGAGATGCAGATTTAGTTACTATCTACTTGGAGAATTTATAGAATCTTAAGAGTTAGAAGCTAGCTTAGGTCTTCACACTTTTATTGACCCCCCAGAAACAAACTGACTTTTCAAGGTCAAAACTATCCAGTGGACACGTGTTATTAAACTCCTACACTCCCAATTTCACATGGAAAGGATTACAGAAAATCTCCAAGTAAAAAAATGCAGATATGCCACTAAACAATTTTTACTGATACTTTAAAAATACGTTTATAAAAAAGAAGAAGAACGAAAGGAAGGAATGGAAGGACAAAGAAGGAAAGGAAGAGAAAAAGAGAGGCAAGTGGGTAGACAGACAGGCAGGAAGGAAGAAAATGAAAATTCATTTCATTAACTAGGTTAAAATGGAAATGAAACCCACCTGGTATAATTTTAGGAGTGCTGGCACTTCATTACCTTCAAAACTGCTGAGACTAATAAATGAGATGGGATTTCCTGACAGGTAAAATATAATATTTAAGGTATTGAGGATTTTTTTTTTCTTTTTACAAGATAGATTGATGATCATTATTTTTACATTGCTTCCTGGTTTGCAATATCCGATGTTCCTGAAGGCATAAAGACCATTGATATATTTAAGTCTTAAAGTCAAGATGAATCAAAGATTCAATAGTTTTATAATTCTTTATCTTTTTTTTTAAAGTTTTTATAGAGGGAGAACTTTCCATTGGAACTGAACTTCTTCATAGTAGCCAACTGCCATAGCACCACTGAAACCCACCATGAATGTGTGATCTCTCCTTGAGGATTCTACTCACATTGTGATAATTTTGTCTCTAGCTTGACCTTTCAGCATATATTAAAGTGGTGGAACTTTCTCAATGGGAAGAATTCAAGGTGTTTTGTTTTGTTTTCCTTCATGTACTTTAACTTCAGTAACTTATTTTTAATTTCTGTCTTTACAGGAGGGCAACGCCTGCTCAATGAAGCAGAAAGAAAGCAATACCGCTACAGAATCAGAGCCTGCCCCACAGGTATTTTTGTTTTGTTTTGAATATTTCAGACAGCAATTCTTGTTCCATTGGTTTCAGTGCTTGTTTCTGTGGATCTAGCTGGAGAAGGGAGTGTACATAGAGACTGTACAAAAGAATGCTTGTAGGACTTGCCGTGACTACTGTGCCTGTCACCAGGCCATGGGTTTGATTATGTGAAGCCCTCAGATGGATGATCAAGGGTTTGGGAGACACCTAATCTCACTCCACCAAGAAATAAAACAAAAATGGTGGTGGGTGGGGGAAGCATGTACATATTCCTTATGGAACAAAGAAAATTTACAGAACATTTAGTGAAGTGGAGGAGATAGAAAAAAGTATGAATTCCCTCAAAAACAACAACATCAAATAAACGTCAGAAACTTAATTCTGAAATTCTATTTGTACTTTTCTATGTTTGATCAAAAATGTTGTATCATGAAAATTTTAGTGTTTATTTTATTTAAGACAATATTTCTGAACCCTTGCATTAGATGAATTAGAATTGAATACTTTGACCAAGTTCATTTCAAAATAGTACTTGAAACATCTTGCCATTTGCAGGTAAAATGTTTTATGTACTTTTCTGAAGTAGAAGTTTTAGGATATTTATATTTGTTTTATTTTTGCTTGCCATTAGCTTTTTATAATCTATTTTATTTTATTTGTTGTTGCTTTTGTTGAGAATATACACAGCAAAACATTCACCAATTCAGCAATTTCTACATGTACAAATCAGTGATATTGATTACATTCTTCTGGTTGTACAACCATTAGCATCCTCCTTTTCTGAGTTATTCCTCCCCTATTAACATAAACTCACTCCCCTCTAAGGTCCTATCTAATCGTTCAAACTGCTGCTTTCGATTTATTCCCATATAGATAGATCCTAAAAGAGCATAGCACTCAAGGCAGACATTCATTATTAGTTAAGCTGGACTATTGTTTGGTTTTAGGAAGACATCAGGGGATATTTTTGGATTAAGGTTTAAAGATCATCTCAGAGCAATAATTTCAGGGGTTCATCCATCTTTTGTAGCTCCAGAAATTCTGGATTCCATGAGAATTTGAAATTCAGTTCTACATTTTCTCCCTTTTGATCCAGATTCTTCTATAGAATCTTTTATCAAAATGTTCAGTAATGGTAGCCAGGCACCATCCAGTTCTGGTCTCATGGCAAAGGAGGCAGTTGTTCATGGAGGCAATTATCCACATATCCATTTCCTTCTCCTATTCCTGACTCTCCATTCTCTGTTGCTCCAGGTGAATAAAGACAATTGTTGAGCCTTTGATGGTTGCTTGCAAGCTTTTAAGGTCCCAGACACTATGCAATGAACTAGGAGGTAGAACAGAAGCAGTAAACACATTGCTAGGCCAATTAACTGGGATATCTCATGAAACCTTGACCCTAAACCTCCAAACCAAGGAGCCAAATCTCATGAGGTGTTTGATTGTACATAAACAGCCTCAGCAACTATTTTTTTTTTTTTTTTGGCCATTATTATAAATATATCTATCGTAAAACTTTTGCCAATTAAACTTTTTACAGGTGTACAGTTTACTGAGAGAACTTACAATAATTAGCTGTGTAATCCTACCCTTAATGAGATTTTTTAATCACCATATATGAAAACTCAGTACTCCATAAGCAGTAACCCCAATTTCCCCCCCTCTCCCACCCCTTGTAACTACTAATAAACTTTGGTATCTATACATTTCTTTTTCCTGCCTTTTTATATAATTGAGGTCATACAATATTTGTCCTCTTGTGATTAACTTATTTTACTCAACATAATATTTTCAAGCTTCATCTATATTTTACCATGTATCAAGACTTCATTTCTTTTACTGGTTGAGCAGTATTCCATTTATCCATTTTGCTGTTGATGGCAATTTAGGTTGTTTCCACCTTGTGCCTATTGTGAATAGTGCTGCAATGAGCATTGGTGTATAAGTATCTGTTTGAGTCTCTGCTTTCAAGTCTTTTGGGTATATACCTAAGAGTGGAATTGCTGGGTCATATGGTGGTTCTATTTTTAGTTTTTTGAGGAACAGGCACACTGTTTTCCACAATGGCTCTGCCATTTTGCATTCCCACCAGCAATGGATCAGTGTTGCAACTTCTCCACATCCTCGCCAGCATTTGTTATTTTCTGGGTTTTTTTGTTTGTTTCTTTTTGTTGTTGTTGTTTTATCCTAGTCATCTCAGTGAGAGGGAAATGATAAGTCATTGTGGTTTTGATTTGTATCTCTCTGATGGCTAATGATGTTGAACATCTTTTCATGTGTTTGGTGGCCATTTGAATTTGCTCTTTGGTGAAATGTCTATTCAAGTTCTTTGTTCATTTTGTCTCTTTGTTGTTAAGTGGTCAAAGTTTTATATATATTTTCGTTTTTAGATTCTTATCGGATATATATTTTCCAAAGATATTTTTGTAAAATACTTGTTGAAAGATATGAATTTACATTACTATTCTATTAGCATTCTAGATTTTTATCTAAAATTTTATATTTATTTGACTCTTTTAATTGTCTTTCCTGTGTTGTTTGACAGAAATTACAAATGTCTCCTTGTTCTGAATGTGAGGTGAAAAAATCAACAGAAAAAAAATTGACCAGCTTTGAAGAGATGGCAAGTAGAGAAGAAACAATACTGTAAATACCAAGAAACTGTGTTTAAACATTCATTTGGTATTGTCTTCATACTCTTTTTAGACCACAGGCTTGATAGAAATACTAAGTTTCTAAAGCATGCAACTTTTTCACAATTTTATGTAACTTTATAAAGTAGTCTACAAATTTTCCAAAAGATTCCAGGCCAGTTATGATCCTTCAGCAATAACCTTTGAAATAAACATTACAAACATAAATATGTCATTGTTTTTATCAGTAAACAATTGGTCTGTTTTGAACCCAAATGCAAGGTAACACTTGATTCTTCTGGTTCACTTAAATTCTAGTTCTACTGTGATCTAGTTGTTGAAATCAACTGGAGGATGATGAAATGTTGTGGATCCTCAGCATTCTTAGAATGCAAATTACAACCATACCATAAAATTTTTTGTTCACACAAACCAATTCAAGTCACTTTTCTTAAAGCTGGAATCTGCGCCAGCTTAAATATATTGTTTATTTGAGGGTCTTCATTGCTATTGTTCTTATTAATTTGAATCATATCTAAATAATGCCCAGACAATTCTGTCAAGGATTAAGTCAATTAAAATAATTTATTAAATCAGCTGATTAACATGAAGTAGACAAAATATCTGGATGAATGACTAAATTTCTAACTGAATGGATTAGATTTTTTTGTAATTCTGTATAGATACATCTCCAGTGAACGTCTTTTGGAATTACTGCAATCTAGGAATCCAATTTAGAAATGCTTGCTAATGAGGATTTGATTAAATAAAATTGCTATATAGTACCAATGACCCTAGATTCATATTCCTTGAAAACAAATGTATTATTAAAACAAAGAAATGGCTATATCAATCCTTGAAATTGGGAATCTTGATACAAACACCACTTATCAAGTAAATGCACCCTTGAATAATCTGAACATAGTTTACAGGAAAGAAGGTTTGATATTTGTATAATTTTCTGATTGATAGGAGTAATAGAACACCAAAGTATAGGCTCAGATTAATGAATTAAATGATACAGTTAGGTTGTCTGCATCAAATATATTCACTTTGTTGATTAGACTAATTTTGCAAATACAAAAAGCACGTACAAACCACTGGTTTTATAGAACGGATCTACCAAGCCACAGTGAATACATTTGGAGCAATGTACTCTGGCAGTCTATGTTCAAAGACTGTTAATAAAAATATATCAAATTAAATCTGTAATCAATAGGTAAGCTTAATTTTTTTTAATATAGTGGTGCACCTTTGATCACAATGACATATTCAAACAAATTTAATAATTTGGAGAATTGGAAAACTATTATTAGCAGTTAAATAAAAATGTGGTATATTCATGAAAAAATTTCACTTGCATCATGTCACAGGCTACATGAGAGAGACAGAGAGAATTAGTTTCATAGACAATTCATGGAGTTTTCAGATGAGATGACCAAGATAAATTAAAAGATCAGGGTCCAAAGTTCCTGTTAACTCACTAATTTCTTCCCAGCTCTAAAGATAATGTAATTCTATGAGGAAGAATGCTTCTTAGTGTCCCAAGTCCTGTTGCTTGTAATTTTCCCGTTGTACCCAGAAACCCTAACTATCTTCATAGGCTTACGAAAGGGAAAGAGATAATTTTGCTTTAATTTAGGTCCACTTCTCCACTCTACCCTGTGTCCCAACTTCCTTCCTAGGTCCTATGTATCTTTTGCAAAGTTAATAACAATTTCACATTAACACAGTATGTTTTGAGGCATCTTTGCTACTATAAAAGGAGAGTCAGGATGATTTTTTCAGAAATTGTTATGAGAGGTACATAACATTGAAAGATGAGAATTTGACTTACTTTTAATCAAATTTGACCAGATTATTTTTTGTTGTTTCTTTTTCTGAATAATTTGTAAATTCCCATTTGTAACAATATAACCAATTTGCTTCTCTTAATTCCTGCCATGATTTAGTGGGATCTGAAGTAGCTTATAAAGTTTTTTTTTTCTTTTAATGATATACAGCATTGTGCATCCTACGACTTTACTGTGATATATTCATGGCATAGTTTGTTCTAAAACATAAAGAACTTGTAGCAGGAGAGCTTTATGAAATCTTTTACAGAAATATTTTAGGAATCCTTTTGATTATTAAGCATGGGATTCTTTTATACTATGATCTATGATTGTACTTTCATGAATACACTTTATTTCTGTCAGTATTTAATTGCTTGAAAATAGCAACAGAGAGATTTAAAATGCCTTCTTTACATGTGTGGCTTTTGCCTATAAACTAGGTGTCATTTCTTATTATTTCTTTTAATTAACAACTACATAAATAGATGTGTTTTTTAAGGAGTTAATATTCAGACCCTAACTATCCTCATATAGAAGAAAACATGAAACTAAATGTTGACAATAGATAGTATAATTCTATCGCGTACCTGTAATAACAAGCAGTGAAAGATTACTTATGCTTTGTAAAAGAGGAATTGATTCCTATTAAGAAACAAGTCTATTTTCAAATGGAATAGCTTGTTTTAATACAGGTACTTCCAGAACTAACAAAAAATTTCTCTCTTGTTATTTTAAAACATGAATCAGTGTTATGTATCTGTTTCAGGATTAAAAATTTGTTTTGAACTTTGTGTTTCCCTTTATATGTATTAACGGTATATGTATTAAATCAGTGCCTAAAATGTGTAAGACATAAATGAATGCTGACTGCATCTACCCAATGCCAACACGTTGAAAAGAAAAGAGAACAAGTGAGTCGCTCATCTGGATGTTACTTTCTGTGTAACTCGAACAGCTGAATACTGAAAATACTAGGTGGTTGCCTTTTTTTTTTTTTTTTTAATTCTTTAAGCAGATATTTCACAGCACAGTGCTATTTCAGACACAACAATTCTGTTTCACAAAATATACTGGGTTACAACTTTGAGAAAGTTATATGTGAAGGAGATATTAATGTTTTAGATTGACAGTATGGATTACTGGATTAAAACAATGTCTGTATACTTTGCTATAATGAAATCTTTTATTTTTCTGGCCTAAGAACTGTAACTAGCACTAAATACAACAGAGACTGAACTAATCATTGGTACCACAGAGTGGGTCAGCTGGCCACCCTAGAGAATGATGAAAACATGTACTTGGTTGCTTAGGGGACATTTTCTCAGTCATGTGTACAGCCTTAAACTTCCCCCAATTATTTGTTTGTTTGCATTCTCTCATATATTAATGGTCAAGGGATGAAGAATAAAAGGTACTGAAAAATGGCTTATTTTTGTTCAAGAAAGATTTATTACCAATACTACAATGTATATTATCCTATATAGACTAATTGGAAAATCAGCTATTAAAGTTAAAAGTAGCACTTGCTTTTGTATATCAATATCTAAGAAATTCTTGAAATCTAAGAAATTTTTGAAATATATATATCATTATCTGTCCTGATTAAAATTTCAAAAATTTCTTAGATTTATTTATATATATACATACGTATATATATACACACCTACATATATACATATGTTTATTTATCTATTTATTTATTCATTTACTCTTCCCAATAATTAACGTATCGGAGCCCAGTGGCACAGTGGTTAATGTTTAGCTACTAATCAAAATGTTGGCAGTTCGAATCCACCAGCCACTCCCTGGAAACCCTGTGGGGCAGTTCTATTCTGTACTATAGGATCACTAGGAGTCAGAATCAACTCGAGGACAATAGGTTTGGTTTTTAATTAAGGTATTATTTGGTGCTCCTGGAGAAACACTTGACCTCTGCACATGGTTAACTGCAGAATGAGCCTATTTCCATGGACTGTATATCTATCAGGGATGAGAAGAAGAAAAGGAAATTATGTTGTTGCAGGGGATGATGTAGGTTTTCTGACCCAGTTTGTCTTTAACACTTTTTCATGAGGAAAAGTCCATCAAAATAACCCTAGAAACAGATGCTCAGCAGATAGGCACAACTCAAGTTTAGAGGAAACAGCAGAATTGAGTAGAGGATGAATACCTCTGATAAGTGCCTGTTAAATTAGCAGTGTATTCAATATTACAAGTTGGCCTTTTCCCTACTGTAAATTTCAGTTTGCCTCCTTGAAGATTTTTCAATCTTGGTCTGAAAACCTAACAATTATTTGGGCTGGAAACTCCCCAAACTGCCAGTCCTGTCTCTTTTTGGAGTAATCTCCTGAGTTTGCAAATTGCAGCATTCATGTGGCACAGTTTTCCCATCTTGAGATGGTCATGTTTCTAAAAGGAACAAAATGTGATGCTAACACTTTATTCATGGAAGCCCCTGAGAATGACTGACCATAGCTGGTGTCAACACTATGACAGAGGAGCAGTAGCAATAGGGGTGAGGGGTACTGTCTTAGTTATCTAGCGATGCTGTAACAGAAATACCACAAGTGGATGGCTTCAACAAAGAGAAATTTATTCTCTCACAGTTTAGGAGGCTAGAAGTCCAAATTCAGGGTGCCAGTGCCAAGGGAAGGCTTTCTCTCTCCGTCAGTTCTGGAAAAATGTCCTTGTCACCAATCTTCTCCTGATCTAGGAGCTTCTCAGCACAGGGACCCTGGGTCCAAAGGATGCACTCCTCTCCCACGCTTCTTTCTTGGTGATATGAGGTCCCTCTGTCTCTCTGTTCACTTCTCTCTTTTACATCTCAAACAAGATTGACTCAAGAGACAACCTAATCTTGTAGACTGAGTCCTACCTCATTAACATAACTGCCTCTAATCCTGCCTCATTAACATCATAGATGTAAGATTTACACCACATAGGAAAATCACATCAGATTACAAAATGGTGGACAGTCGCACAATACTGGGAATCATGGTCTAGCCAAGCTGACACACATTTTGGGAGACACAATTCAATCCATAACAGGTAATTTGAGTAACATGTAATGAAGTGTGGATTTTAAATTTATTTTTTTAATCCCCGAAGGAGATCCTGCTGAAATAGATGGAGCATAAACGAAATTGAATGTATTTATTAGATGTGTTTCCAGAGATTTGAAACACAGTAAATATGTAGATACTTAGTGAACATTAGCTTAGTTAATGCTTGCAAGTTTGTAAGAGTGTGAGATAGAAAAGTAACATTTTTCTGAAAGCTTTTGGTATGTTAGTGTAGTATGTCTTCTCATTACCTACTTTCCCACAATTGAATAAACAGAACTGCTGACCACCCAGGTGTGTTAAAAAAAGTAATATATGTCATTACCAAGGTGGTAAAATTAACTCTAATGTTCTTGAAAATGAACACACCTTCCCACATCTGAGATTCCTGATGATAACTGAATAGCTCATTTATGTTTTTTCAACTTTACTTGAATACCCAGAGTAAGAGAATAAGAACATGGCTGTCATTTGTGGATATCTGAACCTTCAAAGATATCTCCTCATTCCTCCTGTGATTTGTTTTTTTCTGAATCGGGACATAGGGCAATTCTTCTGCTCCACAATATTTAGCCCTCCATCTGTTATTTCCGCTTTCATTATCACCTCATTCGGGGAGTAGGTCTTTAAATGCTTTCTGGTGTTTGAGCTCCTGGATAAATGTCAAATATTTCTAGGATGCATCTGGTGTATCCACTGACATATCATCTGTTAACTGACACTTAGACTAAAATCTTCTCATACATGTATATGTTTGTCATATGTATTTGTGTATGTTTGCATATGCCCACAGTGGACATTACCATAGCCATTTCTATACTTATTAGTGGTTAAGAGAGTTTGGCTCCTAACCAAAAGGTCAGCAGTTCGAATCCACCAGGCATCTCCTTGGAAACCCTATGGGGAAGTTCTGCTCTGTCTTATAGGATCTCTATGAGTTGGAATCAACTCAATAACAACGGGTTTGTTTTTTTTGTTTTGTTTTCGGTTTTATGGCATTTGTACACGTTTCCACATTCCAATTTGTGAGTACATAAATTTGGTATATGAATGCACCCGTACATGTTCATCTCTGTATATGTATGCACATGCCTTTATGCATGTGTTCTTGGAAAGTAATTCAGCAGAACATAAATTTATTAGTTGAATACTTTGCCCTTATTTCTGTGTACATATGTCATGGGATTTTTACACAGAAATTCTAAGAATACAGTAGATAATTGAGTATATAGAATAAGTGAAAGCCCAATGTGCTTGCAATGACAACAATACGTTAATTTAGGCTACCTAAATGGTTGCACCAAATCAGCCTTCCCCGGCAGCCATTTGATCCAGGCAACCGACCCCAAGCCTCATTACACAGGCTTGGCCTATGTACCTCTTTATGTCTGTTCGATTTTCTACAGATGGACCTAGACTAGGGAGTTACATTTGGAGATATTTGCTGGATGTCCTAAAAGGGAGGGAGTCTTTTCTGCATGGTTCTGTATGCACAGATTCTCAAATACATTTTATAAATTATTCTGAAAGTAACCAAAGTATTTTTAATAGGGGAAGATGAGGGAACTGCACTAGAGCAAAAGTACACCATTAGAAAAATAAGAATGTGATCCTAAGGTCAGGGAAAGGGAGTAATTTCATTTTTCTCAAATGGCAACAAGAGAATGTTCTTATAACAAGAATTTTCTTTATACATTTCCAGGTATGGATTATTTTTCAAATCACTATACTTTTGAAAACCAGTGTCTGTTTATGAGGATATAATTTACCTAGATTTTGTCCTTTTTAAAAAAAATAAATAAATGGATGCATTGTTACTTTGTTGTGTGTGTTTCATTTGACATTTGGGTTAAATACAGTCAAATGTATGCCTATGACTTCCAGAATAAAAAGAATAAAATACTAATTACTACATGGTACAGCTGCCAAGGTTAATTGACTTTTACTTAAGACCTGGTGTGTTTTGTATAATTATCCCAGATCATCTGAGGATAGATTAGTCTGATTGATTTACATCACTAAATTTCTATGAACTCCCACTGCATCAGGTAATCTGTCAGGTAATTATTGTTCCCGAACAGACCATAGAATCTAACATCTCCTACTCTTCCCAAAGATATGATTTTCTTCCCTGAAGTTTGACCTGAGTGCTTTGCTTGGACCAAGAGATGGGATGAGCATGATAGTGGTGATAGATTTTTTTTTTTTTTTTTAAGAGACCCTCAGAAGCTTTCCTGAACTTGGGTCTCAATATGGTGTCTTGAAATATTCTACTTCCAGGTTGGTGTCTCCAAAAGTTACTTCACTGTACACATATGCCTAAACATTTAGGAGTACCCACGTAAGTGCTCTGAAAGTGTTGCAGCACAGTTAAGATCAAAAACTTTGGAGTCAGATGGTTTGCATTCAATTCTTTGTTCAGTTTTTTATTATTTGTATGAGCATAGAAAATTAGCTAAACGCTGTGTTTCAGTGTCTTCATTGGTTAACTGGGAATAATAAAGGAACTTACTTCATGATAATAGGAACTATTTTATTTGAATACTAAATAAGATAATATAAATAAAGCACCAGGTACCTAGTAACCATTTTATAAAAGTTAACTATTGCTATTTTATAGATACCTACACATGAATACATACATATATACACTCACAAATGCTCAATGGAAGAAACCACACATGTGGAATTAGACACATTTTTAGGATAGTCTTTGTGTGGTGAGCAGAAGGTATGATTTGTCTTGCCCCAGAAGAAACTCACCTAATTTTGATTATCTGAAGAAAAAGAATGGATTCCTCTAGATAGTTCTATAGTGAACACTTATTCCTTAATATGAATTAGTCAATATATGGTGATCCAAAACATAAAAAACAAACAAACAAACAAAAAAAAAACCCCACTGCTGTTGAGTCAATTCCGACTCATAGTAACCCTATAGGACAGAGTAGAACTGTCCCATGGGGTTTCCAAGGAGTGCCTAGTGGATTCAAACTGCCGACATTTGGTTAGCAGCTGTCTTAGTCATCTAGTACTGCTCTAACAGAAATAGGACAAGTGGATGGCTTTAACAAAGAGAAATTTATTCTCTCACAGTCCAGTAGGCTACAAGTCCAAATTCAGGCCATTAGCTCCAGGAGAAGGCTTTCTCTCTCTGTTGGCTCTGGAGGAAGGTCCTTGTGATGCATCAGTCTTCCCTTGGTCTGGAAGCATCTCAGCACAGGAGCCTCAGGTCCAAAGGACATGCTCTGCTCCAAGCACTGCTTTCTTGGTGGTGTGAGGTTCTCATGTGTCTCTGCTCGCTTCTCTCTTTTATATCTCAAAAAAGATTGGCTTAAGACACTATCCAATCTTGTATACCTCATCAGTATAACTGCTGATAATCCATCTTATTAGATCATAGTGATCGAATTTACAATACATAAGGAAATCATATCAGATTACAAAATGGTACACAATTATACGATACTGGGAATCACGACCCAACCCAGTTGACAGATATTTTTGGGGGACACAATTCAATCCATGACAGCAGCTGAACTCTTAACCCTACGGCAGGAGGGTTTCCATATGGTGATCATTTTTTGAAAATCCCTAGGTAGTGGCACCAAGACCTCACCATGTATTCACACAACATTGTCACATAATCTTGTCACACAAATTTTCTCCTAAAAAAAATCGAGTTTTTATTTCCTGTTGTCAATCACAAAGGAGCTCTGGTAGCGCTATGGTTAAGTGCTCGGCTGCTAACCAATAGGTCAGCGGTTTGAACCCACCAGCCCCTTCATGGGAGAAGGACGAGGAAGTCTGCTTCCGTAAATATTTATAGCCTTGGAAACCCTATGGGGCAGTTCTACTCTGTTCTATAGGGTCACTATGAGTTGGAATCGACTCGACGGCAGTAAGTTTGGTTTTGGCTTTGGTTGTCAATCACAATCCCTAATAAAGACTACAAAATTCTTTTTTATTTGCTTCCCAAGAATTTTTTACGGACGTGATCGTTTTCTTTACCCTTTTGGAATACAGGTAGTTCCTGGATTACTAAAGAGTTCCACTCTTAAGTCTGTTTTAAGTTGAACTTGTACCTAAGTCGGAATAGTTAGGTGTGATTCATCTTTAACATTAGTTAGGCAAATGTTTGTCTTAGTGTATAGTATATAGTGTACCTTTCTATGCATAAAAAAAAGTAAAGAAACACTTCCAGGTACACTAAAGCATCTTTAACATAATAATACAGTAATAATAATAACAATGTGTTGATGCACATGGCAAAGTAGTGCCCCCATTTGTTATTATGAACCACTGTATGTACCTTGAGTTCTTAATAAAATAGGCTTTACAAAGATTGATTCATAACTATGGGTTGTATGTAAGTTGGGCATTCCTAATCCCAGGATTCCCTATAAATTATTTCCCAGATTTTTTCTTATTTATTATAATATATAATGGATAACATAAAGGAAATACAATTGAGAAATTTATTTTCTCTAGTTTACAATCATAATTTTAATAACATATGTCTTGGACTGTATGTAATCCAAGGAGTTATGAAACAGTTCTTTTAGAAAATTAGCTCAGTAGCTATATAAATAGTATTTAAAGAGACAAACTCCGAGGATATCTTTACAGCAAAAGAATATACACATTTCAGATTGTCTTTTGCTTTCCAAGTTTTAAGCTTCTATAGGTCCTAGTACTAGGCTTGCTGGGAACTTTAAAATACCAATAAATCAATAATCAAAACAAAGCTTCATTTCAGTGTTTATGGTAGAAATGATTCTATGCACATTCCTACATTTTTTGAAAGTGGATTTTTATTCTCATTTGGGAAATTGAAGCACCAACTTCCCCTTTCAATCCTTCTTCATCCTCTCTTCAAAGTTTCAAAACCTTGTGGACATCTTCATACTCACTCCCTTTCCCATCCTCACTTTTATTAATATAAAGTATGTGAACAGACTCCTTCCTGATGTGTCCTGAAATTTCTTTTGAGGGAGGAAATGAGATATGGTCTCTGAAGAACTGAAAACCCCTTGAAAAGCTGGGAATTCATCTAACCAACACATCCTTCAAATACAAAGTTTTTACACTTCGTTGTTGTTAGGTGCCATTGAATTGGTTATAACTTATAGTGACCCTGTATACAACAGAATGAAACACTGCCTGGTCCTATGCTATCCTCACAATCATTGCTATGTTTGAGCCCGTTGTTGCATGTCATTGATGGTCTTCCTCTTTTTTTGCTGACATTCTACTTTACCACTTTAGAACTACTCTAATAGCCTTTTAAACTGTCATTCTGTTCCACCCTTGCCCTTTATGGCCTGTTCACCACAGTGACCATACTGGTTCTTTATAAAATATGTTAAATCATGACACTCTTCTCTTTAAAACTCTCCAATGGGTTCCCATATCACTGAAAATTAGATTTTGGAAAAATCTTCATCATGACCTACTAGGCAGTATTGTTCTGGGCCTCCCTCTCTTGGCCTCATTTTCTACTGTTCTCCCTATGGCTCACTCAGCTCCATTTACACTGCATCCTTGCTGTAACTTGAATTTGCTGAGAAGCTCCTGTTTCAGGGTCTTTATACTTGCTGTTCTTTCTGACTGGAATAGTTTTTCTCTAAATATTATACAGCTCACTCTTTTCTCTACTCAAATATCAATGTATAAAAGTTTATCCTTAACTACTCTGTCTAAAAGGGCACCACTATCCCCACCACAGTGCTTTTATCACTATCATCCCTAGGCCTTGCTTTTCATAAAATGTATCACTACTTGACATTATATTATGCATTTGTTTCAGTCAGCCTCCTACTCCCAAAATGTAATCTCTTTGAGAGCACAGCTTTATCTGCTTTGGTCATTGATACACGTTCCAGACATATATCCAGAGTCTGGCACAAAAAAATGTACTCAATAAATATCGGTTGAATAAATAAATGAAAAGCACCCTTTCTCAACTGGCTTCAGTGCTTCCTTGTCATGTCAGCACGGTAGGAATCACTCTGGGGGTGAAACTAAAAGTCCTCAAACCAATGCTGTGGCTCTGCCACTTGGAATCAAATCAGACCTGTAACCTTGAGTAAGTCACCCAAAAAGGAGAAAGGATGATATTAGCATTTACATTTTATGGGAATATGAGCACTGGCACTTCATTTCCCCTTCCAAATCACCAAAAAATTCTTGATGGAGCTACCTACTGAAATATGAACACATTTGAAAAGTTTGATTCTGAGTCTAATATTAAAAAAAAAAAGCCATAACTAATCTTAAATAAAATGATGCAACAATTTGAAACATGGATAGTTGATTTGTAGCAAAAAAATAGTTTTTATAGTGGGTCAGCTTATGGAGATTATGAATGTGATCTACCTAACACTGTAGGTGACTTAAACAAGGCCCATGAATCCAGAATTAGGATCCAGTATTGCCTTACTTATCAACTATTTAAATGTTAGGTGTGTGCGAGAGCATTAAAACTGAGGTGCTTGACAAAACTGAAAAGGCTGACCTAGGACCCAGCTTAGGTTCCATCTTTGCTAAAACCTTTTACTTCTATTTATAACTTAATAAGCATTAACTTTTGTGCAGATCTAATTATGCAGCTCAGGAAATGATTTTCTACATGGTTAAGCTAAAGGCGTAGAAATAATGTCCATGAGGGAGTGTCTTGGTGCCAGCCCTTTTCAGAAATCTCCTATGCAGGAAACTCTCAAGAATTGTTTGTTAAAGATACTATTTTAACAGGATATATTCAAAAAGAATGTCCTGTAATTGTCTTGTGGCAACCTTGTGAACCCCCTTTAGTCACGTACATCTACAATCTATGTGATTAGCCAATCCTAATAGCCCACATATATGTTTTAGACCAATTCCTTTCAAGCCTCCCCACACCTCAAGTTGCCCTGCCTCTTACTTCTCTAATTCTGCATTAACCAATCAAAAAAAAAAAAAGTACCTTAAGTTCCTGATTCTACCATATAATTATGCCTTTGTGACTCCACTTCCTTGGAGGGTTCTGGTTTCACTTTGTAAGCTCAGGCATTTTTCACTGGCTCCTATGGTTTTAAACCTACACTAAATCTCTTTACTTTTACTTTGGATAAAGTACAAGTTTATACTCTTAGACAGGTGTACTCCCTGCATCTAAATTTAGGTTAGCATCACAAATACAGATTTCTGGTCCATGCATTAAAATTTTTAAAACACATTTTTTTTGGTACCGTAACTGAGGGCTCTGTATTTTTATTTGAACTCAATATGAACCCACGTGAGATACAACTTAAACCACCACACTGGATATGCTCTGATGCCTATATAATTACTGTTCCCTATGTTCCAAAGTTTCACCATTTCTCCATTACATAAAGTCTACATAGTTATGCAAATTTACCCCGCTCCAAGGAAAAATAAGTATACTTGCAAGCTCTTCATGACAGAAGACTTTTCCACCTCTTACCAAGTACTCCAGTTGTTCAGCCGGTAGTGAAGTAAAGTTGTTTCTCAGCCCATTTCTGTCCTACCTCCTACATAGCTCTCAGCATGCTAGGCTATGTCACCAAGTTGGCAAGGCGCTGGCTTTATTTCCTCTCCCTGCCTACATGTATTGAAATATTGAAGGTGGTAACTAATGGCTGATAATAATAATAATAATCATTCTAACAATAGTTATCTAATTGGCTGCCATACAGGATGGCTGTGATGGGATCTCCATGACAACAGCCTCTTTTGGAAGCTACTAGTTACATTACTTCTAATGTCCTTTTATAAATTGTTTTGAACTGTCATTTTATTCCCACCTTCAGTAGAAGGGATTTTGAATTTGTAAATGCATTTTGGGTGTTTCAGGGACCTTGATATGTCTTTTAGTGGAGAAGAGAAAACGATAGCTATGGTTAAGAAAAGCAGGAATAAGCTGTAAGAGCTATGTTTCTATCCCGCATCTTCAGAGAACGGACTGTGAAGTAACAATTTGATTATTATCAATGACTGTGAAAAGGATTATGAAGTGACAATTTTCGGCAAGTTTGCTCATGGGTAGGTCATTAAGGAACTTGAAATTGGACTATTTCTTGACTATATTACAGTGTTGGCCTCAGGTCTTTCTGTGTTTTAAAAGAAGATTAGGGAGTGCTGCCGGCCTTGAATTCTTGAACTCAGTGGAGAAGCTGCTATTTTGCATTCCTCAAGAAGTAGCAAGAGCTCCAATGTTCTTTTCTTTTATTTCCTGTGTGGCCTCTGAGTCCACATATTGGCCTAACTCTTTAATAAAGCCATGAAACTGAGAGAATAAAACGCCAATCAGAGCATTTCACACTCTGCTCTCAACATTTCCAATACTTAAAATCCAAATCCCTCACCAACAACCACAGACCCCTAGAAGATCTGATCTCTTGCTATTTCAAATCTGACTTCTTCCCCTGTCACTCATGCTGACCCTTACTGCTGTCCCTGTGCTTTAGCAAAGGTAGCTCTCAGCACACTTTAAAACATATAACTAATACTAATGTTTTAATCATAATAGTATACTCATATATAAAGAAAAGCAAACAACAAACAAACAAACAAAAAACCCATTGCTGTCGATTCTGACTCATAGAGGTCTTATAATATTCCAGGTATTATTCTAAGTATATCATATATATATATAAAACCAAAAAAACCCAAACCCATTGCTGTCGAGTCAATTCTGACTCATAGTGACCCTATAGGACAGAGTAGAACTGCCCCATAGGATTTCCAAGGAGGCTGGTGGATTCGAACTACTGACCTTTTGGTTAAGCAGCCAAGCTCTTAACCACTGTGTCATCAGGGCATCCATATATATATATATATATATATATATACACACATATATACACATACATACATATATATACATATATATATAAAACCCCTTCAATCTTTACCATGACCCTATAAACTGAATTATTTCCCATTTAACAGATGAGGAAACTGAAGCACAGGGAATAATTGAAGTAAGCTGTCCAAGATCATACAGCTTATAAGTACTAGAGCTGGATACAAAGCCAGGCTATCCTACTCCAGAGTACATATTCTTTACGACTGTGCTGCTTTGTAAAGAAGTTCACAGCTCTCCCTTGCTTAATACACTCCAGTGTCTGACCATCTCACTTGAAATAAAATATAGTCTAAATGTAAATCACGTTCCAGTTCCTGTCTACTTTTTGGACTCTATCTTTTCTCTAAGACCAGCTGCATAATTTGTGCAGAGCAATGCAGGATGAAAATGTTGGGCCTTTGGTTCAAAAATTATTACAAGTTGCATGATGGCAGCAGCATAGCATTAAAACAAGTTTGGGCTTTTCAGAGCATCAGGGCCCTGCAGAACTGCAATGGTGACTATCTAAAATTTCTAGGGTGGCCATAACAAAATACCACAAAGTGGGTGGCCTTAATGAACAGAAATTTATCTTCTCATAATTCTAGAGGCTAAAAGTCTGAATTCAGGACACTGGCTATGTAGATTCCTTCTAAGGGCTTTGAGAGAACTGTTTCATGTCTCCTAGTTTTTGGTGGCTGCCAGCAATCCTTGGCATTCCTTTGCTGATTATAGATGTATCTGCCTACATCACCACACGGCATCTTCCCCCTGTGTACCACCCTGTCTTTGTATCTGTTCTTATCTTTTACAAGGCAACCATATTAGTCATATAGGATTAAGATTAGAAACTTCCCTAGTCCAGCATGACCTAGTTTAATTTAACAGATAACAAAAGAAAAACCCTATTTCCAGACAAGGTCATATTCATAGGTACAGGAGTTAGGACTTTGACAGAACTTTTTGGGCGACACAATTCAATCCATAACAATGGCATGCCCATGATGCTGCCCTCCTGGCTACTCCTCGATTACCCCAAGCGGCTTCTCTATGGAGTCTCTATAGTTGCCGATTTTCCTGTTTGAAAGGCTCTTTCCTCACAGGGTCACATGGCTTACCTCTTCACTTCACTCAGATCTTTACTCAGTTGCCATCTCATCAGTGAGGTCTTTTCTGACCATATCTGAACTAGCGCTCTCCCTCTCTTGTCTTTGTCAATAAGTCTACCCTTCTAGCTTTTCTTCCAAAGAACTTATATTTGTTAACTCTTTTTTTGATTGTTTGGCTTCACAATCTGCAGCTTCTTAGATCAGTGTCTTGTGCACATTAAGTACTCATTAAAATTTCTTGAATGACTTAATTAAAATTAAAATCAAAGGACATGTGAAAGTGACATGAGTGGGAATGATAAAGACTTCCAAAATCCTCTCCTTGATAAAAGCAATAAGAACACTGTCAAAAAATATCAAAATCAACACTGTAAATTAACAAAAGCACAGTAAAAAATCTGGGAAGAATGTATTGAATTCAAATGGATGAATCTTGGAAAGAACCATGAATTTTGCAGTGTTTTCATCTGGCTTATTCTCATCCCCCACTACCCAGTTCTGCAGCATCATTTAAAACCAATAGTCCAGCAATCACAGTGAAAATTATAAGCCTAGCAATCATTGGAGTGGGAAGAATGGGCTTGGAGCTTTGCCCAAGTCCCAGTCCAAGAGAATTATAATTATTTAACCTGTCTACCAGTTTCATAGAAAAATCACAGGGCTTGTCTTTGTTTGATCTGACTCAGAGCTTACCAAGTGAAAAGATTCTTGCACCCATGGGCATTTGTCAAAAACAATCAGAACAATTGTAGAACATCACAACTGCCTGAAGTGGCGATAACAGTTGTGACAAACAAGTTGTCCAAAACACTTCAAAGGAAAATCTGGGGAAAGAAATGTCTACAGGGGCTTTGAAAAGCTTTGATATATTTCTGGGAAAGTACAAAACCATGTCCACACATAGGTCTGGGTACATGTCTAGGGCTGTGTGCACAATCAGAAAAGACCTGAGAAGACACTAAACTCTCATCTGTGACTGAACTTCAGGTTCTGCACAAGCAGGAAGTAAAGAATAAGGCCTTCCTGAGCATTGAAGGCGTGCTCCAAAACACTTATGGGCCAATTGCCATGACTCGAAGACATACTGGTTACCAGGCATTTAAGGAAATATCTGGTCAATCATTAGATAACCACTAAGCTAACTCAGCAGAGGCATCAACGGGTACACACAACAAAGTCTACAAACTTTTAAATAATTAATTCAGGAAATTCTCCTAGGTGGATGGAATTGGGAGTGACTGCTAACGAGTGTGGTGTTTCTTTTTTGGGGTAATAAAAATATTTTAGAGTTAAATATTGATGATAGTTGACCAAATTTTTGAATATACTAAAAAAAACTGAACTGTGTAATTTAAAAGGTGAATTTTATGATACACAAATTATACAGCAATATCACTAAAAGGTTAGAAATATAAGAAAATAAGTAAGGTCATTTTGAACTCATGAAATAAATAAAAAGACAAGCACAGATATAGAAAATATGTTTATTATCTGAAGAATTCAAAATTTAGAGAAGTCACTTTAAAATTCAATAAATCTGGACTCTGCTACTGACAAAATGTGAACTTTGACAAGTCCCAGAAACTCTGTTTCCAAAAAAAGATGACAAAACGCTTATTTTTCAGATTATTTGCAAAATTAAATATGAAAAATTTTATTGGACCTACGTGTACCATAATGGTAATAAAAATGAGCATTTCTGACCACTTATTCAAATACATGCACTCTATGAATCACTTTATATAGGTTATAATTCATACACCTTTGTAAGTCACCCAGAACAACGTCACTCATAAATGAGAGTAGTAGTTATTATTCTAAGTGTTATGCAAATATTCAGGTATTTAATCCTTTAACAATCTTATTGTAGGTACTAGTATAATCTTATCCTACAGATGAGGAAAACAAGGCATGGAGAGGCTGAATAAATTGGCCAAGTTAAAAAAAAATCTATTAAGGAATTGATGTAGTGAGAATTCAAAACTAGGAAATATGACTTCAGAGTTCACATTCTTAACCACCATCTTGTATCGCATTTTCAAAAAGAAAATATCTGATTGAGTCCTATATGTTCAATAAAAATCAGAGCTTAAAGTAAGAATTAGTGTTGTTAGATCATTTTATTTCTAAGCGATTTTACTCATTCTTTTGAAACTTGTTACTTTTACATGTTTATTGATCTATTTATATGTCTATCAATCTACTATCTACAGATAAATACTGTCTATCTATCTGTTTTGGATTGAATGGTCTCCTAAAAATAAGTTTTGTAAATCTTAAATTCTATGCCTCTGGTTATAATACCATTTGAGAATGGATTTTCTTTGTTACGTGAATCAGATAGGATTAGTGTACGGTGTGTCTTAAACTTTTTTTTTTTTTTTTTTGAGATATAAAAGAGATTAACTAAGCAATCAAGATAAGCAGAGCAGGGGAAGACACATGCCAAGCCACATGAAAATCTTCCAGGTACAGAAGCTCAAAACGACAACGACCTTCCTCCAGAGCCAACAGAGAGAGAAAGTCTTTCCCTAGAGCCAGCACCCTGAATTTGGATTTCTAGCCCCCTGAACTGTGAGGAAACAAATTTCTATTGTTTATAACCACCCATTGTGGTATTTCTGTTATAGCAGCACTGGACAACTAAGACAGAATTTGAAACCAGAAGAGTAGAGCTCTGCTTCTGTAACAGACACCTAAAATGTGGAAGCAGTTTTGGAACTGGGTAATGGGCAGAAGCTGGAAGAGTTGTAAGGTGCCTACTAGTAAAAGCCTTGATTGCCTTGAAGAGACTGTTGATAGAATTATAGATGTCAAAGGCAATTCTGGTAAGGACTCAGAAGGAAGTGAGGAGAGCTATAGAGAAAGTCTTTATCATCTTAGAGAATACATATGGCACAAGCAACAGAATATTGTTAGAAATGTGGACATTCAATGTGCTTCTGGTGAAGCATTATAGGAAAGGATGAACATGTGAATGGACAACGGAGGAAGGGTGATGCTTTTTTATGTAGTGGCAAAGAACTTGTCTGAATTGTGTTCAAATGTCTGGTGAAAAGTAGAACTTGTAAGTGGTTAACTTGGATATTTGGTTGATGAGATTTCTTAGCAAAATCTTAAAGGGATCACATGGTTTCTCCTTGCCGCTTACAGTAAAATCAAAATCAAAGGACACGTAAAAGTGACATGAGTGGGAATGATAAAGACGTCCAAAATTCTCTCCTTGATAAAAGCAATAAGAACACTGAAAATGAACTGTGCAAGATGAAAACAGAACTTAAAGATTTGGAAAATTCTTTAGTACAAAGTAAGAACACATGTCCTGGAATGTTCACCAAGGACATGACCACACAATCCTTTGTTAAAGAGATTAAGGCTGTGACTAATGGATCTAACCAATTACCACAGCAGAAGGTCAGGTCAGACTGAAGGGGACAGAGAAAGAACAAAAGGAAAGAATGTTGTCTGCCTCTTGGAATTCTACAGCAGGAAACAGGCCAAAGGATCTACATCTGTTGTTCTCCAAGAAAAGAAAAGGACCATTCCTGGAGCATCTTGGAGATCAGCAGATCTATTGGAAGGAGTATGGGAAGTAAAGCCTTCTTAGTTTCAAAGGGTGGGGCCATGGTCTCCTGGATCTCAAAGAGTGGGGCAACAGCTTCCTGGATTTCAAAGAGTCGGATCTTCTCCAACTCAGTTCTGGAGTATGGGGCTGCCGTTAAGGTGTTCCAGGGGGATGGGGCTGCCACTCAAAGCTGAGGGACAAGGCTGCCATGCTCAAAAGACAGAAAAATAGGGCCTGCAGGGGTGAGGGGGTAGGGTCACCGCTCAGATGGACTAGGAGAATGGGGCAGCCTAAAACCGAGGGAGCAGAGTTGCCATCCCAGAGGTCCTGGAAGGTGGAGGTGAATCCCAGGGCTTAGGGGCCTCCACCCAGAATCCAGAAGGCATGGCCAACACCCAGGGTTTGGAAGACAGGGCTGTTTCCCAGATGGTCTCAGAGAAGAGACGTTTATTTTCAAGTCTTGAAAACTAATGTTAATTGTTCTGTTGGGTTTTGAACTTGCTTGATGCCTGTCCTGTTATCCCTTCTTTCCCTCCAATTTCTCCCATTTGTAATAGAAATGTCTACCTTGTGCCTGTTCCACCATTACACTTTGGAAACCGATAAATTGTAGTCTGGATTTCACAGATTCACAGATGAAGAGAATTTTTCCTGAGGATGGAATATCCCTAAAGTCTCACCAACATTTGAATTAGATGATTCAGAAGATGAGATTTGGGAACTTAGAGTTGATTTAAGACTTTTGCAATGATATGGTGTGGTGAATGTGTTCTGCGTGTGGCAAGGACATGAATTTTGGGGGCCCAAAGTGTAGAATGTTATGGACTGAATTATGTCCCCCCAAAATATGTGTTATAAATCCTAACATCTATGCCTGTGATTATAATCCCATTTGGGAATGAGTTTTCGTTGCTACGTTAATGAGACAGGATTAGGGTAGGGTATGTCTTAAGTCGGTCTCTTTTGAGATATAAAAGAAATTAAACAAGCAAGCAAGAGAAGCAGAGAGGGGAAAGACAACATGCCAGCCCACATGAAGATCCCCAGGAGCAAAAAGAAGCTCAGAGACAAGGACCTTCCTTCAGAGCCGACAGAGAGAGAAAAACTTCCCCTAGATCCAACTCCCTGAATTTAGAATTCTGGCCTCTCAAACTATGAGAAAATAAATTTCTGTTTGTTAAAGCCACCCATTTGTGGTATTTCTGTTATAGCAGCACGAAATAACTAAGACACTATATATCCACTTGTCAGTATTTTCAAAGTAATCTCCCAAATAAACCTTTTATTACAATAGTAATTTAACTTTAAAAGTGTCTTTCTAACAAATTAATGAATAAAATAAAAGATATTTTTAACTTAATTTTAAACTTATATCAATAAGTCTGTAAAAAACAAACAAAAAATCTTAAGGAAGAAATGCTTTTGTTGGGGTTTCATAGAGAAGAAATCTATGTCACGAGTAACAAGCTCAAGAATTCTGTTGTTGAATTATCTAGACGAAAACAAAACAAAACAAAAATTCCTGGGAGGGACTGTTGTGGTATACAATTTATGGACATAAAAACATAAAAAAGCCTGATGTAAACTGAATAGAAGCATACAGAAGCTTGATGTAAATTGAATAGAAGTTATCTATTTTTCTTAACACATATAATCTCTGTTTCATTTCAGTATATAGCAGGTACTCAGTAAAGTTTGATGAAAAAATATGTTAAATAATGTTATTGTTTTTTGTTGAGTCACTTCTGACTCCTAGTGTCCCACATGATGGAGTAGAATGTCTCCTAGGGTTTTCTAGGAGATAATCTTTACGGGAGCAGATTGCCAGGTGTTTGTCCTGCAGAGTTGATGGGTGGGTTAGAACCATTAATCTTAACAGTGCTTAACTGTTGTGCTACATGGACTCGTTGTTAAATAACAGCAACTGAATTTTTTCTTTTCTTTTGTTTTCTTGCAGCAATTTATTTAAAGTGCGGAATGATGTTACTTGGTCTGATATCTATGGCAGGGCTTTCCTTTGTGTTTTATTAATTTGTTCCACATATTTTCAGCTACCTAAATTAGAGAGGCAAGGTAAGGCAAACATGCTCTTAGAGCTGATCAAATAGAGCTCTAGTGAAAATATGTAAAAATAAAAAGGTTAAGACTATATGTATATTTTTTCTTTTCTAATACATTATATCAAGGCAATTTAAGATTTTGATATTAAGCAAATAGCTCGTGGCCTGGTCATGACCTATTTTAATTGTTAAACATTCATTCCATTATTTAATAAGAAAAGTTCATAGCCTTCTCATGACAAAGACCTAAGCAGTAAGATAATTTACCAAGACTTTCCCAGTAGTGTTCCATTTATCAGTTCCCTTTCCTCCCCTGCCTCATATATAAACGGTTGAAATTTTGGTTTGGAACAATGACGAGATTTGCAAGAGAGATGGAAAGTTACCACGGAAGCTGGTTAAATATTTGTGAAATCTTTCTTCCTGAGTAGTCATGTACTGAGGTTTCACCTTACACTGCTGGATTATTTGATGCCAAATAACAACAATACGTCTAAATATCTATAAATATTTTAATAAGACAAATAGTTTCCATCATTCTTTAATTTTACTTAAAATAAACGGGGCCAAAATTATGTCAAGATAATTCTAGCAACCACAATTAAAAAAAAAAAAAAAAAAGAGTCCTCTCTACCATCATTAGCAGTTACAATTTGTTAACTGTTGACTGCATGCTTATACACATTGCGCTAAGTCTTTTAGAGCTATTACCTGTGCTAGCCAGCCTTCTAAAATAGCGCCCAATGAATCTGACTTCCTGGTATGTATACTCTCTTGTTAAATGCTCTCCTTTTGAATGTAGACTGGATGTGGTGCTTTGCTTCTAATGAATAGAATATTGCAAATATGATGAGATGTCATTTCTATGATTAGTTTAGATAGGACTGTAACTTCTGTCTTGTTGAACTCTCTCTATTGCCTTCTTGGATTGCGTGGTTTCAAGAAATCAAAGGAAGGCCCATGTGGTAAGGAATTTAGGGTAGCCTTTGGCCAACATCCAGTGAAGAATTGAGTCGTTAGTCCAATAACTTCTAGAAACTGAATTCTGACACCAACACATGTGTGCAATTGCAAATAGATTCTCCCAGTCATGCCTTGAGTTGATTGTAGCCCTGGTCAACATTTTAATTAAAGCTATGTGAGAGATCCTAAAGCAGAGGACTCAGGTAACTCACACCCAGATTCCTAACACAGGGACCGTGAGATAACCAATGTGTGTTGTTTTAAGCCAATAAAATTTGGAGTATTTGCTATGCAACAATTGATAACTAATGTTGTTGTTAGGTGTCATCTAGTCAGTTCTGATTCATAGTGATTTATGTATGACAGAAGGAAACACTGCCCGGTCCCATGCCATCCTCAAAATCATTGTTATATTTGAGCGCATTGTAGCAACCACTGTGTCAATCCATTTCGTTGAGAGTCTTCTTCTTTTTCAATGACCCTCTACTTTATCTAGCACAATGTCCTTCTCCAGGGACTGGTCCCTCCTGAGAATATGTCCAAAGTACATGAAAGCAAATCTCGCCATCCTCACTTCTAAGTAACATTCATTCTGGCTGCACTTCTTCCAAGACAGATTTGTTCGTTCTTTTGGCAGTAAATGGCATATTCAATATTCTTTGCCAATACTATAATTCAAAGGCATCAATCTTCTTCAATCTTCCTTGTTCATTGCCCAGTATTCACAAGCATATGAGGCATTTGAAAATACCATGGCTTGAGTCAGGCACATTTTAGTCCTAAAGATGACATCTGTGCTTTTTCATGCTTTGAAGAGGTCTTTTGCAGCAGATTTGCCCAATGCAACACATCGTTTGATTTCCTGACTGCTGCTTCCATGGTCATTGATTGTGGATCCAAGTAAAATAAAATCCTTGACAACTTCAATCTTTTCTCTGTTTATCATGATGTTGCTTATTGGTCCAGTTGTGAGGATTTTTGTTTTCTTTATGTTGGGGTGTAATCCATACTGAGGGCTGAAGTCTTTGATTTTTGTCAGTAAGTGCTTCAAATTCTCTTTGCTTTCAGCAAGCAAAGTTGTGTCATGTGCATACAGCAGATTGTTCATGAGTCTTCCGCCAATCCTGATGCTACGTTCTTCTTCATATAGTCCAGCTTCTTGCATTATTTGTCCAGCATACAGATTGAATAAGTATGGTGAAAAGATAGCTAAGCTTTTTAAAATCCTAACTCTCTCTCTCTCCCTGTCTCTCTCTCTCTCTCTCTCTCTCTATATATATATATATATACACACATATTTTTGCTTGTTTATACATTGGGAACATGAAGCTTAGAGCAGCTTAATAATTGGTCCAATTCAACATTGCAGAGCAAGTCAGGATTCAGTCACAGGAGGGTCTTCCCTGTTTTTCCCCCTGAGATTTATTTGATTAATAATGTATACTGGTTTGAAGCAATTCGACTTTATGGAAAAAAATGACTCAGACACTAGCTAATATTTATCCTCTTTATATTTGTTCAGCACTGTCATTTGGGAGTTGAGAATCTAGGGACTCTAGTAACAAGGGAGTTATTGTTAATTGACTCTTTTGTTATTGTTGTTCAATGAGAATTTTAAAACACAAAATATTGTCCATATATATCTTGGGTGCTGTTGCTAGATAAATATGAATATTGCAAAAACGAGGAGCTTATGGCAACTTTCTGCATGAGATGAGATTTGGCATCTTGTCTCAGTGTGTCCTGATTGTTTTACACTTGATATAGCTTTGAAGATATTCATTTTATCCCTGTCTGAAATCCCTGAATCATATTGTCAAGTCTTGTGGATAAAGGGTCTAATTAAGAAATCATACTCCATCTCTGGAACTATGTGATTTCATTCGATCATGAATCACAAAAATAACAAGGAATATTATGCTTATTTTTGACCTCTCTCTTTCTCTTACTTCTTTTTCATACATTAAGCTCCATCCATTTCACCTGTTCAAATTCTCGCAAGTATGTCTTCTAGTGTCCAGTTTCACTGCCACTACTGAGTTATAATCTCTCTTCTGAAGTATTACAATAACTCTATAAATTGCCTGCCAGGCTTCATTCTTGCAAAGCCTCTTATCACTCAACCATACACATACATACTCCACACTGCTGCTAGAGTTATATTTCTGAAATAAAGTTGATTATGCTATTCCGTTACTTTAAAAAAGAATGATGTTTCTTACACTTCAACCAAATAATTCCTAATTGCAAAACAGAATGACATTTTACTGCTACAGGGCTCTGGAACAGAATCACATCTACTCCATCATAAAGAGAAATTTTATTTTTTGTCTCTTTCTCAGCTTAGGGTGGTTTGAACCCACCAGCCCAATCTACAGGAGAACTAGGTGGCAGCCTGCTTTTGTAAAGATTTACAGGTCTCAGATTAATACAGATATTTCCTACAAGTTGAGCTTCTATTTCTGAAGCTGCTGCAGGAGCGAAGGTGCTCTATTTTCTGGACCCTATGCTCTATCGGGCAGTTCTACTCTGTCCTGTAGGGTCACTATGAGTTGGAATCAACTTGACGGCAACGAGTTTGGTTTTTGGTTTTATACTCCCAACACAGCAGCCTGTGTACTCTCAGGTTTTAGAATGGACACAAAAACAATAATATGAATATTAGGAAATTGTATCAAGAAGTTGGAAAATAAACACTGGACTGGCTGCATGAAAATGAAAACTTTCCTTAATGGCATTGAAAAGAAGAAGCTCTAGAAAACTTACCTTATTTCACACAAGTGTATCTCATTGAAATAACATAAATCAAATCCAGAATCTTAGGTACAAAGGGATTAGGATACTTTAGATTTCCACTTTCTGGTTACTATGGTAGAGGTATAGGAATGAATTCCAAGTGCAAGACAGTGGTCACTATCCAATATGACCTACCTCTTTGAGTACTCCTTATTAACACACACACACACACACACACACACACACAAACACACATACTTGCATCTATATTTAAAATTTCACCACATAGCAGTAACAATAATTTATGTATTACGGTAATATTTATGAAAACCAGTATGTGTTTACCCTCTCTTTAAAAATGTAAACCTAAATTCTCCCACTGTGGACTCTGATAAGTAATGAAGTTGGAAGTCATCATTGCCATTCTTAAAACAAGAAAAAAAAAAAAGCTTAACAAACTGAAAATTAATGAATTTTGGAGCCTTCAGAGGGTTGAGGTCACAGGGCAAACAACCATTCCAAAATCTGGAGAAACAGGTGAATACAGAGAAACACAGATGAGATTAGCTAACCTGAAGCAGAAGCTGCTGGTTCCATAAAATAATGGGAAAAGTTAAATAGTAACTTTAACAAATTGTTGGAGCCTAAGTGTTAGCCTGAAAGTTAAAAGCTCCTGGGAGCCACAGCCTTAACTTAAGCAATCACCACGTGGTTGAGTTTTACTTCCAGGTCCTCTACCAATTTCTCATGGTGAAGAGCCAAGAAAAATCACCTTTTGTCTTTGGCAGAGGGAGGAGAAAAGTAACTATTCTGAAATATTCACAGTGTGTTCTCCATAAAGGAAAAAAAAAAAAAAGAAGGCCCACTCTCAGTGAGAAAGACTTTATTAGAACATTATCTCACATGGACAGAAGGACAATTACCAAACTCTTGGCCGCTTTAGCCTTCCAGCTTCATCTAAGGGGAGGAGAAAAAAAAAAAAATAGGAAGAAATACATGTGAAAGTCAGAGTCCTAGAATACAGGCGCACCAAAAGACTGAGTTTTAATAAAAATATTATAGAATGTTTCCCCTCCTTTACTCCTTATAACCATATCAACATGGCTACAGTGTAATAACAGTGAATTTCAGCTGAATAAATTGAAAAGACACACAGTCTACTTACAAAGTAGTTATTAGGGAAAGCCAAAGAAACAAGAGAGGCAAAAGCAAGGATACTACAGGAATTTGTAGCCCACAGCACCTACAGCTACAACAAGCAATAAACACAGTCTAATTCTTAGCTACACATTATTTACATCAGTTTCTATTACCCAATATAACATGTTCAACATTTAACAAAAAAGACTATAAGTCATTTAAAAAAGCAAAAAAAAAAAAAAAAAAAAACAAAAAACCACAGGCTGAAGAGACAAGCATTAGAACAAAACTCAGATATGACACATGTTTTGGAATTATCAGAAAGAGAATTTAAAGTAAATGTGATTGTGATGGTTAAGATTGTGTGTCAACTTGGCTGGGCCATGATTCTCAGTGTTTATATGTGATCACTCCCATGATTGAATATGCTGTGAGTAGCCAATCAGTGGAAAAGGAGTTTCCCTGGGGGTGTGGTCTGTATCTGAATATAAGCAGACATTCTGCCTTTTTTCTCTGGATCCTGCGGCTGCCTCCTGTTCGTCTGACCTCTGGTTCTTGGGACTTGAGCTGTCAGCTTGTCTGCTGAACTTGGGATTCATAGATCTTCACAGCCTGTGAGCAGAGCCCTGCTCTCTGACCTGCCAATCTTAGGTTCGTCAGCCCCTGTAGCTACATGAATCAGGAGAAACTTTGCAGTCTTGCCTGCTGATCTTGGAATTTGTCAACCTTCACAGCCTGTAAGCAGGAGCCTCACTCTCCGACCTGCCAATCTTGGGCTCGCCAGCCTCTGCGGCTGCATGAATTGGAAGAAGTCTCGACCCTGATGCTCGGACTTGGGACGTTCTAGCCTCTACAGTCACATGAGATATTTCCTTGATACAAATCTCTCTTATATATTTATACGCTTTACTGGTTTTGCTTCTCTAGAGAACCCAGCCTAAGACAACAATTAATATGGAAACCCTGGTGGTTTGGTGGTTAAGAGCTACATTTGCTAAGCAAAAGGTTGCTAGTTCAAATTCATCAGGTGCTCCTTGAAAACTCTATGGGGCAGTTCTACTCTGTCCTATAGGGTTGCTATGAGTCGAAATTGACTTGAAGGCAATGGGTTTGGTTTGATTTTTGGTTTACGATTTATATATATATATAGAGAGAGATCTAATAGAAGAAGTAGAAAAAGTCACAAAAATATAGGCAATGTAATCAGAGAATGGATGCCTGGTGGTGCAGTGGTTAAAGCGCTCACCTGTTAACCAGAAGATCAGTGGTTTGAACCTACCAGCTGCTCCACAGGAAAAAGATGTGACAGTCTGCTTCCGTAAAGATTTACAGCCTTGAAACCCTATGGCACAGTTCTACTCTGTCCACTAGGTTACTATGAGTAGGCATTGACTCGATGGCAATGGGTGGGTGGTAATCAGAGAGATGGAAATTCTAAGAAAGAATCTAAAGAAAATAATTGAAATCAAAACACTGCAACAGATGCAGATCATATACTTGATAAGGGAATTGTATCAAGAATATACAAAGAACTCTTAACAATAAAAAGACAAATAGCCTGACTAAAAAACAGACAAAAGATCTGAATAGACAATTCTCGGGAGAAGATATACAAATATCCAATAAGCACATGAAGAGACGTTCCACACCATTATTCATTAGGGAAATTGTGGCACAATAAATCGCTTTTATATGGCCTTTCTCGCCATGGTCTTGTGACTCCTACAAAACTATTGGGTGGAACTATGCAAATAAGGTGCTTGTACCCCACCAAGGGGATTGGACAGCTTGCTAATAATGCAAATCAAGTGCATGGAACCCCTGTGGGGGTGGGACCATGCAAATAAGGTGTATGAAACCCTAATGAGGGGAATGGTCAGTTTTTCTATCTTGCTAGGCTTAAAAGAGAGCCAATCCCACAACAATCACTACCACTGAGAAATAAGAGCCAGGAGTGGAAAGAATCCTTTGGACGTGTGCTGAGAACCTCCTAAACCCAGGAGAGAGCAATAACATGAGATGGCGAGAAGTGGCAGCAGAGAAATAGCAGCAGCATAACAAGGAGACCGGCATTAGATGGCACAATGGGACTCCCAGCCCATGGAGCAAGGTGGCTACAGAAGGTGTGCCGGCCCACAGAATGAGACAGCTGAGCACCTTTGGGCAGGAGGCTTACTGGAGGAGTAGGATGCCCCTAGGCACTTACTGGTGGAGCTAAAGAGCTTTGTACCACTGGCCCAAGCAGGGCAGATGCCCGGCCAAGGGGCTGAGAGACTGAGGGCCAAGGGGCCAAGGGGTCCAAAGAGAAAAGCTATCCTGACCAAAGAACTTTATCCTGAGTTGTTCCTGATCCTGAATTGTAACCTGTTACTTCCCTAATAAACCCCATAACCATGAAAAAAAAAAAAAAAACACTGCAACAGAAATGAAGAATACCTTGCATAGGCCATCAATACATTTGACATGGCAGAGGAAAGAATCAGTGAGTTTGAATATATGTTAAAAGGAACTTCCCAAACTAAAATACAAAGAAACGGGGGGAAAGAAAAACTAACAAATAAAACAACAGAAAAGAATATTAAAGAACTGTGGGATAATTTCAAAAGGTATAACATACATAATTGGTATACCAGAAAGAAAAGAAAGAGAGAATGGAACATAGGAAATACTTGAAGTAATAATAGCCAAAAACTATCCAAAATTATTGAAAGACACCCAACCACAGATCTAGGGTGATTAGAGAACATCAAGGAAGAAGGGTACCAAAAAATTAATACCTACACATATAATATTCAAACTGTACCAAACAAAAGACAAAGAAAAAATTTTATAAGTAGCCAAGGAGGGAGCCTTAACTATAGATGAAAAAGGATAAGAATCAGAGCAGACTTTTCATCAGAAACTGTGCAAGCAAGAAGAGAGTGGAATGAAATATTTAAAGTGTTGAAAGAAAGAGCTCTACCAACCTTGAATTCTATACCCAGAAAAACTATTTTTAAAGAGTGAAGAAGAAGGAGTTCTCTTCTGGCATGAAAACATGAGAGCTCCACATATCAACAAAATTGGTAAAAATTATAAAAGATAAAAAGAACAACAGTTTAAAGTCTCTGGAAATGGCCCTATGGGCATATAGCAAATTAAAAGACATTATTCAAGGAAATCTACTAAAGTATGGTAAAAACAAGACCTACATCTCTTGTCACAAAAATTGGTGTTTAGTAAATATGTATTTTGATGTTGATTGACAGATTAAAAGATTCTAGGTAGTTGGCCAGAGAATAGCAACTGGAATTTTACACATACCTGTCCCCTAATATAACGAATTCTTTAAAAACTACTTATATATGCAAAAGCATTGGAAAAAAAGATTACTGCTGACAGCCTCATTGCTCTCTTTCATGAATTGGAATATTCTACCTGTCTCAGCCTTAGACCCTTTCCTATTTGCATAAATCAAAAATACCGTTGTTAACTTCTGCAGCTTCTAATTTCAAGCACCACTTTTACATCAGTGATTTTAAAAATGTAAAATGAGTTATGACCCAAATTTTACAGATTAAATAGCCATTGACTGAGGAAATGTGCACAAAGGTACACTGAGAATGTTTGAAAAGCATTATTATAACTAAGAATACTACTAGTCTGTGTGATAAGGCAGGCCAAAGTTGCTTATGTTCAGCTGGGCAAATTACTTGACCCTTTTGTGGCTCAATTTTCTTGCTGTAAAGCCACAAGTGTTATATGTGATGACGTCTAACTTGCTTTATTACTGAAATGCTGTGACTATTAAGACAACCAAGTTTATTACTGGTAACGAGTTGTTTAATCTCTGGCAAAATCCTTCTTGTTTATTAGAGAAGATCTCAAGACTATACTTCTGGAACTCTGCCTAAGCATTTTTTCCTTGTAAAGATCATATTCAGCCTCCTGTTAGGACATAAATAATTTTCTAATTCAATGCATATACTAATATTTTTCATTAATTTTATTACTCCGTAGGAGGTGACTGTGAGCACCAAGTAATTCATTATAAATAAAACCAGTATCATGTCAATTGTTTTTGAAGAACATGTAAAATCTTATTAAAAATATCAGTCTGCCCAGTGAACATACCATCCACACACACATCATATACCATTAAAAATTTTGTCACCAGCAAAATATGTATTTGGCAAATCTGACACTTAAAAAGGCATTGCTATTGCTAGCAAAAGTGGATGTTTTTCTTATCAAACAGTTGCTAAAATGACTCCTTATATTATCTGAAATAGTTCATACATATCTGATAACCACATTAGTGGTAAGGCTCTTGAAATAAGCAATATATTGGTGGTTTATTTGATTATTTTCAACCACAGTATTTTTCCTCTAATTTTTCTGTGACAGAATAAAATATCATCCTAGAAATAATCTTGATGTGGGAAGGAAGAATTTGGTGTAGGTCTAAGACTACTGCTCCTAAGGTAAGATTTTTGAGATTACCCTACCTAGAAGAAGATAGAGATAATGAAATCGAAAATTCCATTATAGGCTGCACAAGCCAAGTATAATCCAAGGATCTCAAAACAAACAAGCATCTCTTAGAACCGGCACTGCAGATTGACAAGTTGAATTTTACTTGAGTCTGTGCTTCCAGAAAGCAGCAACAGGTCAGGACCCCTCCCCTCTCCACCCCTCCCCACAAATACACACACATACTCTTGTTATTGGAGTAGTTTACTGCAAAGAATTACCTATCTCCATATACTCAGATAAGACTCACCTTGATTACCTATAACAAGGTGTCATGGATGGAATTGTGTACCTCCAAAATATGTATCAATTTGGTTAGGCCATGATTCCCAGTATTGTGTGGTTGTCCTCCTTTTTGTGATTGTAATTTTATGTTAAAGAGGATTAGGGTGGGATTGTAACACCCTTACAGAGGTCACATACCTGATCCAACGCAAAAGGAGTTTCACTGGAGTGTGGTCTGCACCATCTTTTATCTTACAAGAGGTAAAAGGAAACGGAAGCAAGTTGGGGACCTTATACAACCAAGAAAGAAGCATGGGAGCACAGCGTGTCCTTTGGACCTAGGATTCTGTGCAGAGAAGCTCCTAGTCCAGGGGAAGATTGACTGAGCAGGACCTTCCTCCAGAGCCGACAGAGAGAGAAAGCCTTCCCCTGGAGCTGATGCCCTGAATTTGAACTTCTAGCCTACTAGACTGTGAGAAAATAAATTTCTCTTTGTTAAAGCCATCCACTTGTGGTATTTCTGTTATAGCAGCACTAGATGGCTAAGACATAAGGCTAGACAGAGGCCTTCTAAATTTCCATTCTTTGCCTCATAAGTGATTAGCTGGACTGCTTACGCCCACTGTTCAACTGAAATACAATGTTTCTTAACCAAACTTTGATTAAGCTTCTCTCCTTCCCCCAGGCCAATGAATTTAGGGCCATCCTCCCCTGAGCTGCATACGGCCCCTCCTGAGAATAGGCTGGCCTTAGGGTAAAATCTTATTCTCTGATCTACTATACAATCACATCACAATTTCATCCCACTTCCCCAAGCCTGATTATTTTTAGTCTTGTTTACTCTCATCTCTATAAAAGAAACACCTTTTAAATCTAACTCTTGAGATGCTTGCTGATCTTACAGTCTGAGTGCTCTCCTTATTACAATAGTCCCACTATACCTATTGCAATAGTGTTATCCTTTGCCTTTATAATAATCTTTTTTTAAATAAAGTCTTTCTTTACTAAGTTTGCATTTGTTTTTCATCTGACAAGATGGACCGATGTTTATAATGAAGGTAAGCATGCCCTTTCCCTTAGAAAGAAGGAAGTTGTATGCGTATGTATACGTGTTTGTGTGTTTGTGTGTGTGTGTGTGTGTTTTAGGGGAAAGGGTGGGAGATAGTATCTGTATATATGTAAGGTACAATGAAGTCTTTACATTCTTCTGTAAAGAAGATGGGGATCTATCATACTCAAAGTAAGGAACAGAAAACCTCCCTTAAAGCAAAATTCTTTGATGATTAAATTTCCAGATGTCCTTTGATATATGGTCAAAGAGTTTGCTGAGAGCAAGTAGTTGTATAAAACTGTGGAATTCTGTGGGTTTGAGTTTTACCAGTGGGTGCATAGAAATTTTCAGAACATGTAATATAGTAAGTATGAATCTAGGAAAAATCAGAAATAGTCAAAAATGAAATGGAACGCATAAAGATTGCTATCCTAGGCATTAGTCAGCTGAATGGACTGGTATTGATGATTTTGAATCAGATAATCATATGGTCTACTATGATGGGAATGAAAAATTGCAGAGGAATGGTGTTGCTTTCATCATCAAAAAGAACATTTCAAGATCTATCCAGAAGTACAGTGCTGTTAGTGAGAGGAAAATATCCATATACCTACAAGAAAGACCAGCTAATAAAATTTTTATTGAAATTTATGCACCAGCCACTAAGGCCAAAGATGGATAAATTGAGGATTTTTATCAACTTCTGCAGTCTGAAATTGATCACACATGCAATCAAGATGCACTGATAATTATTGGTGATGAAATGTGAAAGTTGAAAACAAGGAAGAAGAATCAGTAGTTGGAAAATATGGACTTGGTATTAGAAATGACACCTGAGATCACATGATAGGATTTTGCAAGACCAACAACTTACTCATTGCAAATACCTTTTTTCAACAACATAAACATTGAGTATACATGTGGATCCCAGGTGGAATACACAGGAATCAAATCGACTACATTTGTGGAAAGAGATGATGGAGAAGCTCAGTTACATCAGTCAGAACAAGGCCAGGGGCTGAGTGAGGAACAGACCATCAATTACTCATAGCATTTCAAGTTGAAGGTGAAGAGCACCAAAATAAGTACATGAGAGCCAAAGTACAACCTTGAGTATAGCTCACCTAAATTTAGAGACATTCTCAAGAATAGATTTGACACGTTGAACACTAATGACCAAAGACCAGATGAGTTGTGAAATGACTCCAAGGACATCACACATGAAGAAAGCAAGAGGTCATTAAAAAGACGGGAAACAAAGAAAAGACCAAAATGGATGTCAGAAGAGACTCCAAAACTTGCTCTTGAATGTAGAACAGCTAAAGTAAAAGGAAGAAATGATAAAGTAAAAGAGCTGAACAGAAGATTTCAAAGGGTGGCTTGAGAAGACAAAGTAAAGCATTATAATGAAACATGCAAAGACCTGGAGTTAGAAAACCAAAAGAGAAGAACACACTCGGCATTTTCAAGCTGAAATAACTGAAGAAAAAATTCAAGCCTCGAGAAGCAATCTTGAAAGTTTCTATGGGGGAAATATTGAACAAGGCAGAAAGCATCATAAGCAGATGGAAGGAACACACAGTCACTGTACCAAAAAGAATTGGTTGACGTTCAACCATTTCAGGGGGTAGCATATGATCAAGAACCTGGGGTATTGAAGAAAGAAGTTCAAGCTGCACTGGAGGCATTGGTAATAAACCAGGATCCAGGAATTGATGGAATACCAATTGAGATGTTTCAACAAATGGATGCAGCTCTTGATGTGCTCACTCGTTTATGTCAAAAAATTTGGAAGACAGCTAAGACAGCTACCTGGACAGAGATCCATATCTGTGCTCATTCCAAAGAAAGTTGATCCAACAGAATGTGGAAATTATTGAACAATATCACATCCAAGTAATATTTTGCTGCAGATAATTAAAAAATGGTTGCAGCAGTACATTGACAGTTTTCTCTCTTTATTCGTTTAAGATTCTGTTTTGTCTGTCACAGTCAGTTTTTACTTCTTGCCATTAATACTATAATTGCCTCTATTATAATATTCTGTGGGTGGAGAAGTACAATGTCCATATGTTTTAGAATTTTTTCTAAAACCAGGCTAAACAGGTTTTGCATGACAGTAAACTCTCCTATAAGTGCATGAATTTTAGCACATAGTCCTCATAATGTCGATTTTAACTCTTCAGAAGACATTTTTGTTTCTTTCTGGATTTGATCTATGTTTCAGATAATTTATGTAGCTACTTTCTCTAGATAAATGAGGTATTGCATATGAAATATCTGTATACATTTTCTAATTATATTTGTCATTTTTATGTAATTATCTGTATAATTACATGTATGATATATATGATGCATTCTACCATTTAACAAACTAGTTTTCTTTTTTCTTGTGAAATTTCTATTCTTAATCTAATTCTTTAATATTGGGTATTAGTTCAGGAGCAATTAAATGTAGCAGTGAAATAATAAAAGAAAACACAATTTCACATTTAAAATAAATTATAGTACTGATAGCATGTAGTTCAGCTTATATAAAATACTTTTCAGTTAGAAAACATTTTGATATAGCCTAGGCTCTAGGTACTGTGCTAGCTAGTAGCTGTAGGCAGACAAGATTAATAGGTAAGACTTCTGATCTGGTGTTATTAGAGGGGTTAAGAGTGAAGAAAAATATAGAGTAGGTAACTTTAAAGTGTCTGTGAAAGGACAAATAGAGATACTGCATTGTTGGAAACTCATCCCAACACAAGTAAAAAGCAGTGGGAACAGTATGTACTAAGGATTAGATAAGAAAGAGTGTATTTTTAGAACTGTGAGTGATGCATTAAAACTCACAATCCTCTCTCTCTGTCTCCCCAGCCTCCTCTGACTTTCTCAAGTTCATAAATCTGTGGAGGCAGATCATCTTTGCTTATCTGTTGATCTGGGTTTTTTTTCTTGTAGTAGCTCTATTATTATTATTGTTATATAAAGAAGTATAGTCAAATATAGAGGACATTTATGAATACAAGGACCTTAAAGAAGAGGTGGTGCCATGGATCAGATGAGTCTCCATATAGATTATGTAACTAATTCCCTGCTCTAAATATTTCCACATTGTGAAGAAGAACAGCTTGGGTTTTGTTTTGCTCTTGGTTTATATTTTTAGTGCATGGTTTTGTTACCCCTCTACTTCTTTTGCCATAGCTTTTATTTCAAAACAGCTATTATGTGGTGTATACAGAGTATTCAGGAAAAAAAAAAAAATCACATGCATTCCAGAGATTTCTATTCAAATCCTGGGCAAGTCCTCTGATCTTCCTGGGCTTTAGTGTCCTCATCTGTATAAATAGAGGGTTTGGGTCAATGATCTTTCAATTTCAAGTCAATGAGTGAAAGTGATTATTACCTCTGCTTCTCTGCAGTCCGAATTGATGCACGAGTAAAAAGTTCTCATCCACTGGCCTGCCTTGTACTTTACAGCAGTGGAATTTAGTGGGATTTGTGACAGCTTTGTGTATTTTCCTCTTGATGCATATATTATCATCTTCTTGGAACATTAATTAAAATATGAGTTCATGTTGAGACTGCTTAAGAAATTTGTTTATATAGTGATTTCACTTAAAATGGTCTTGAAAAATAGAAAAATGAATTATTATCTACTGAAAGCCTTGAATGTATCAGGCATTTTACTTATATTCTAATAAAAAAAAAAAGGTAAGAGGTTTTATTCTTATCATGCAAACGATAAAAAAAAAATGAATGTCAAGAGTTGTTATGTGTCCCAGATATCAAAGTATTGGAGGATATACAATTGCATTTCATACCTGTGTAGAGGCCAGGTTCGCACTGTATCATAATATTTCTTTATTAAGAAATGGGCCAATCTTTTAAACTCTTGGCGCATCTAGTAGTTGGATTTTGGGAGCCCTTCCATTCCATCTCTTCCCTCCTTTGCCCTAAGTTTTCTATTTTGTATTATTTATCATTCTTTTCACCTTTTAGAAATATCTGTAAGCCTTGCAATATCTAATAGAAAAGGAAAAAAAAATCGGACATACCACTTAAATCACTAAACTATATAAAAATTGAAATAGCAGAGTAGTTAGGAGTACAAGCTAGGGAGCTGGCATGTTTACATTTTCATCTGGGTTCCAACACTTATTGGGTTTGTGATCTGTGCAAGTTACATGAACTCTCTGTGCTTCAATTTCCTTGCTTGTACAATAGGGATAATAAGAATAGCACCTAACTTGAAGGATGGATGGTTGGTGAAATGGGCTAATTTTAGAGGAAGAAGCATTAACCACATAAAGTTAGCTAATATTCCTAGGCATTATTTCTATGCCACAGGAAGCCTTTACCATTGGTGTCTTTAAATTGCTTCATTTTTATTTAAGCTTCTCATACTGTTCTTAATAATGATAACTGTGTTTGTGATTTTTTTTTGACTTCCAAATTCTGACTTCCTTGTCATAATTTCCTAATCTGGTCCCTTTCTAATACCATAGACTTAACTCCAACTCTGAACTCAGTATCTCTGACAAAAAATGATAATAAGACCCAGAACTGAATTGCTTCAGTGTATACCATGGACCCGAAGTTCTTGATGCTTGGACTGCACTCAAAATCCTATTAAGCCAGTCATGATTGTTCTGAAGGAAATGTTTGAGTTGTTTCCTATGTCACTGATGGCTTTATCATATTGGTTCCATCGATAATTTGGGGGATGGTGTCAGAGAAACTAGGGCCTAGGATTTTACATTTAGGTGAGAGTAAGATAGGAAGTAAAGTACAGGATATAGGTTATTTCTAAATAGAGATATCCTGATCCTTTGTTCAGAGTGTGGGGGATAAAGGTACAATCTGCCAGATTAATGGGAATTTTATCCACAAGATGGTGCACATTGATTATCTATGTTTATAGGTTCTCCATGTTGAACACAAATGTTAGATGTTTATATTTTCACAGAACGGATAAAATAATAGCTTTTTTGACATATATATGTAATGTCATGTGTTACAATCTGTCATATTTTATATTTTAACTTCTATTATGTTGTGAACGCTTACTGTATATGTGCGTGTGTGTGCACACGCATGCACGTGTGTGGTTTATGTGTTTCTATTTGTTCTATAATCTAAGGACATGACTCATATTACACTAGACTTCAGTAGATAGTAAAGACCTAGAAAATTTCAGTGGTTGGTGGGTAAGATAAATGCTAAAGGAAGGAAAGACTACTGTTTTCTTGTTTGTTTGTTGTTTACCAAAAACAGCAAAAAGGACATGTTGAATATTTTGCAACACCAATGCTGTGTAAAAGAGTATCCATGTATTTGTAAGTCTCATTATACTGTTATTTATAAATGCAAAGTATGTGCCTTCTACTGCCTTTTTAATTCTCTCACAAACCTTGTATAAGTGTTCTTCATTGTATCATGCAGATGTGTTTGACAACTTAGATTAGATTAGCAGTAGCCACTTTGTGGAGAAACAGGGAAAAGCCAATTAGGAAAAATCCAGTGCAGCAGGGATAACAGCCATAGACCAGCTCAAGCCTGATGTCATACATAACACTTCCACTTGATGGTGGAACCTTGCTAGGCATGCCCAACATTATGTCTTGTTGATGGTAGATGGTAACACCTGGTTAGGCAGCTCAAGTCATATTGTAACTTGACGGACCATGTAACGCTCTCCGTCTTTTCTAGGGCCAAATAAGTCAGAAATTGTTTCTCCATAGAATAGTTACCTTTATAGAGTGGAGTAGCTTTGCTCCAAAATCCTAAAGCCCTATGCTGTGATTACCATACAGAGGTCCATCAAAGTCTTCATATAGTATCCATATTTACAACAAGTAATTAAGAAATTATCATATCTCCTGGGTCCATATGGCCCATGGAGAAGAATAGCTTGCCCAGCAGCCAAGATCCATTTTTGGTGAGAATCAGGATGTAATTTTTAATTGATGGGTCCATTTTTATTCATAATATACATATACATTATAAATACATGCCATTTTATATATATAACATATCTCATAATTAAACATACTGTACATTGGAACAGAAGATATCTATTTTAAAAGAAATATTTCATTGTTCTACTTGGGTTTACTTTTGCTATAATGGTCAGCTTATTGCCTATGTTTTTCAATGAGACTTTTCTTGCTTTGTGCCCAGTCAGAAGTAGCATACTTTTGAGTTACCTGGTAAATGGGTAGGAATAGCATGACAAAAAGTGTATATAGTGCACCAAAATTCAAAGAGGTTCATTAAGTATCATGTTGCCCTCCACCTTAGACAAGATATATCTACATGCTCAAAATACCTTGTCCTTTAGAAGCTTAATCAAGGTGGCAGGGAATGAATTTCCCTGGTATATATTTCCTAATCTTCAATGCACATGTCTTATTCCTGTATCTAGTTGTTATTTCAAGGACTTCGAACTGGTTTGAACCAGTTCTGTCATGGCCAAAGATGCAAAACAAGAACAGACCTGAAGCTTTACAATTTGGGTGATTCGTCATGGTACCCAGAATGGGAAAAATTACAGATTGAAGCCCTGGAATGAGAGACTAGGAAGAGGCATCGTGAGCCCTTTCAGGAACCTGATGCATGAGATTGAATTATTGGCAGGACTGTGGGTAGCAACACACATTCAAAGTAGTGACATCAGCTGCCATTTTTGAGTGGGGTGCCACCATCTTTGAGTGGGGTGCCACCATATTTGAGCAGGGCAGCGCTGTTTCCAACTCTGCTCAAAATCTGAGGGCAAGCGATTTGGTTGCAATGCAAGGCATACGCTGCCCTTGTTTTCTAAAAGGGATATTAAGTTTCTAACAGGGCTTCAACCCATAATTTTTCCCAATCCAGTTATCATTCTGGCACACTCAAATTTTAAAATTCGGGGTCTATATCGGTGATGCTTCCTCAACCATGACTGAACTGGGAATAACTGATTTGAAACCCTGGTTATTTCTGTCTCACCAACTCCAACCGGAATGGCATCATCAATGACTGGATATGCATAATTTATGGAATAAAGGGAGAATCAATGTCCCATTGGACTAGATTGACATATCATATTTTGATGTAAATAACAGGCACCTATTACATTTGTTTGCCAACTGCACCCTCCTCCCATGAGGTATTTTCATAAGTGCCCGCTGTGTCCATTTTTTTTACATGTTGTAAAAAAGCTAGCAGAGCACACTGAAGAAAATATCTCATGGAGGGAGGGCACGGTTGGCAAACAAATGAAGTAGGTGTGTGTTTTTTGCATAAAAATACTGTAACTGATACAGCTCTGTGGTATGACTGGCTCTGCCAGCTGTATGGAAATTGTTACAAGTATCCTTAGTAATAGCAGATAGAAAAACATATTCACCAGATCAATACCGGAATACCAGGTGCCAGGAGAGGTGTTGATTTTTTCCAGCAAACAAATCATATCTGAAGCAGCAGCAGAAATTTTAGCCCCCACCTAATTAAATTTATAATAACCCTCTGTTATTCTCCAAGATCAATTTGTCTTTGGCACAGGAGAAATAGGCAAGTGAAATAGGAATGTAACAGGAATAACCAATCCTTCATACCTCACGTTGTAATGATGGAACTAACCTCCCAAACCCTTTATGAAGGCAGTATTGATTTTGGTTAGCATTTTGGTAGGTAGAGGCAACTCTAGGGGCTTCCACATGTCCTTTTCTGCCATAATATCTCTTATTCCACGGGATAGGTAACCAGTGTGGGGATTCTGCCAATTTCTAGGCAAATCTATTCCAACTATGCGTGCCAGGGTTAAGAAAATAACTAGAATATGCGTTTGAGTTTCCAATGAACCCATTGTGAGATGGATCTGAGACAACTCCATTAATCACATGACTGCCAAAATAGAAAGTTGAGCACAAATGAAAGAAAAATACCCAGGTGCCAAAATGAAGAAAGCCATAGAACTCTGGGGAAAACGTATAGCATGTTTCTATGGCAGCACAGGGATAGCATAGGGCATGGATATAGACCCTATCTTGATAAAACACAATGGCACATTAAAGTCCATTTAAGGAAAGAGATGTGGCCTTGGAGGCAGGAGAGATGAAGAGAATGGACATACTTACTGGGACCAAGATCTTGGACAAGCTGGCAAACATGGAGGCTATCCCTGCACCCCCTGGATCAACGTGTTAACAAAATATATACTGACTGGTGGCACTTTTCCTTTCAGAAATTAGTGTCAGTTCAAAGTCAATTCCCAGTAATCTCTGAAAAATCTGGTTATTTATTTTTCCCAATGCAGCGTCAACCATGTGTGCTGAAGATTCCTTGGGGAAAGCCTAGAAGTAAGACTTAATATATTTTTGGTAGTACACTTTCTTCAAATGGACTCACTCTCCCTTTCTTTCTAATAGCTTTTTGTGTGTAAACTAGCTCAACCATTTTTGAATTATCTTCAGCATAATTTTACTTGTGTGTGATATTAATGATATTGTTTGATAATTTTCACATTCAGTTGGATCACCTTTCTTTGGAATGGGCATGATTATGGATCTCTTCCCTTCTTGGTCAAGTAGCTGTCTTCTAAATTTCTTGGCGTAGATAAGTGAGCAACAGTTGCAGCAGTACATCAACAGGGAACTGTCAGAAATTCAAACTGGATTCAGAACAAGACGTGAAACAAGGGATATCATTGCTGATGTCAGATGGATCTTGGCTGAAAGCAGAGAAATCTAGAAAGATGTGTAACTGTGTTTTATTTACTATGCAAATGCATTCAACTGTGTGGATCATATCAAATTATGTATAACATTGCAAAGAATGGAAATTCCAGAACATTTAATTGTGTTCGTGTGGAACCTGTACATAGACCGAGAGGCAGTAGTTCAAAGAGAACAAAGGGGTACAGAATGGTTTAAAATCAGGAAAGGTATGTGTCAGGGTTGTATCCTTTCACCATACTTATTTAATCTTATGCTAAGAAGATGATGCTAGAAGCTGAAGTATATGAAGAAGAACATGGCATTCAAGATTGGAGGAAGACTTATTAACAACCTGCAATATGAAGATGACACAACCTTGCTTGCTCAAAGTGAAGAGGACTTGAAGCTCTTACTGATGAAACACTTACACCTCAATATAAAGAAAACAAAAATTCTCACAACTGGACAAAAAAGCAACATGACGACAAAGAGAAAAAAGATTGAATTTGCCAAGGATTTCATTTTACTTGGATCCACAATCACTGCCTATGGCAATAGCAGTCAAGCAATCAAATGATGTATTGCATTGGGAAAATCTGACTCAGAAGAGCTTTTGAAATGTTAAAAAATAACGATGTTGTCTTGAGGACTAAAGTGCACCTGACCCAAGCCATGGTATTTTTAATCGTCTCATATGCATGTGAAACATGGACAATGAATAAAGAGACTGATGAAGAATTGATGCATTTGAATTATGGTGTTGGCAAAGAATATCGAATATACCATGGACTGTCAAAAGAACAAACAAATCTGTCTTGGAAGAAATACAACTATAATGCTTCTTAGAAGCTAAGATGGTGAGACTTTGTCTCATGTACATTGGACAGTCACTGGAGAAGGACATCATGCTTGGTAAAGTAGATGGTCAGTGAAAAAGAGGAATAGCCTCAATGAGATGGATTAACACAGTGACTGTAACAATGTTCTCAAACATAGCCACGATTGTGAAGATGGTGCAAGGCTGGTTAGTGTTTTGTTCTGCTGTACACAGGATCACTTGAAGACACCTAACAGAAACAACAAAATAATTCAAGCCTCAAAAATGGTTGAGGAGACAGAAACTCTACTCTGGTGACTCAAACAGGACTTATTTTCACCAGACCTTGAAATTTTCAAGTAAAAGTTTAATCAGATGACTATCTATTTCAGTCACAGGGATATCATGATAAATTAGCCAGAAGCAAAGATCTCTTTAGGTATCCTATTACAGTAACCACACATACCTGCCTCTGACAGTAAAGTACAAGACCCTTTCTCCCTACAACCCTGGTATATATGACCTGCACTGAATTCAGGGAATTTATTTGATGTTGGCAATACACACGATTATTCCTAGACTGTAGAGAGTAGCCATTATAGAGCTCTTTGAAGATGCTAGTGTTCCACTTAACAATGTATGCTTTTAAAGCCTTGGTAAAGAAATTGTCCTGTGATGCTTCCAAGAAATAAAGTTAGTGGTTGGATAAGTAGGTCTCACATAGTAAATCCACTCCAGCATTCTAGTTGCATGTGTATTACATTTTCATGAAGATAAGTCATAAATGCTGTTATAGATACAAAGAAAACCATAGTTAAATATTCTATGTCGGGGAGTCATTGTAATGTAATGGTTAAAAGAGCTAACTTTAGAGCTTAGTTCTGCATCCTAATGCCTCCTATCAGCTATGCAACCTTGAACAACTTATCTTTTTTCCTCATTCCTGTTATATGCAAGCTGGGAATGATAGTAATACCTACCTAATAGGGTTGTCCTGATAATTACTTGAGGTAATACACATAACACATAAAGCATATACTAAATGTTTAATATATGTTAAATAATGTTATTAGTAGCAATCATATAAGCCTACATCCCAGTTTAAGAGTATTTTTCCCATTTGGTAGGGCAAAGGTAATCATTTTGAGAGAGCATCAATATGAGAAAACAGTGTATATATGCTATATTTCAGGATAATTATTTTGTAGAGAAATTATGACATTTCTCAAGTTGAACAAAAGCTTTTTTTGTTTTTTAATACTACTTGTGCTGGCTGCAAGTTATTTCACAGCAAAGATAAGATCCCATCCTGGATCAATTATGCTAGCAATAATAACAATAAAGCCTTTGAAAATAAGAGCATTCAAATGGTGATTTTCCAATGTGTTCATTGGGCCAACCCAATTTTCTTATCTCATATTGAAATGCTGTTTGTGTCCTTTGATTTGATCAAAGAAAGTGTAGTGAAAGAAAATACAGAAAGATCAGCAGCAAACCCAAAGGGAAAGAAAGAAAGAGAGAAATAAGTATTGTATTTCAAAGAATGTGTCATAATAGGTGTCAAAGGGGACTATCTAAAACCAGGACATAAGTTTTGGGACTTTACAATCTAAGGTGCATGCATGCAAGATGGATAGAGTCTATGGAATAATCACCTATAACAATACTGTTAGCTATCTACGTTGATTGTAGAGTAGTATCTGTAGTATATCTCAGGTGATTTGGTAATTTCTTGTTTTCAATTTTTTCTAGTCTAGAAGTCAGTGATGCTTTTAAAATCAATAATATCCATTGACTATTCCATTCCCAGGTATACAGTATGCAGTTGTTGTTAGTTGTCAACAAGTCGATTCCAACTCATGGAGACCCAGTGCATGTCCGGGTAGAACTGCACTCCACAGGGTTCTCAAGGCAGTGACCTTTTGGAAGCAGATTGCCAGGCCAGTCTTCCAAATTGCCTCTGGTTGGGTTTGAAATGCCGACCTTTCTGCTAATAGTCAAATGAGTAACCATCTGGCCCACCCAGTGACTCCTGCAGCGTCTGTAGATAGTTCCAAGTTAGTTTGAAAGGGACCTTAGAAGATTACTTTATAGTGGAGAAAACTGAGCCCAAAATATAGAACTGACATCATAAATTAGAAAACTGGGACTAACCCCAGTCTTTAGTTCCCATTCTCTACCCTGTTGCCACTGTCTTCCATTTATTGTCTTCCCCCAAACTAAGTAAATTTGCTCACCTGTGAGGGTATATCCAGAGGATTAAAATGAATAAAAGTATCAGTTGTATCTATGCTGTTGATAAGTCATCACTTAAATTGTTGAGTTCAGGACTGGTTATTGCTGATATCTAAATTTAAGTAAATAAATGTTCTCTCCCCATTTAGTAGACAGTTAATTTGAGCTTCTGGTTTGGTTAAAAAATGTGCAAACTTCTGTGACTTGACATCTATGTGCTTCCCATTGGTAGTGTTCTGAAAAGGCTCAAAATGAGAGCATGAATTATTCCTTCCACAGTCAATTACAACTGTGCTTAAGAAAACATTCTTCGACATCAGCACTTGGGATCTTCCACCCTCATCATAAATTAGTCATGTAAGGGGCTGTTATCAGTTGCCCTACTTGTGATTGCCTTAATAAAACACTTATTTCCTAGTGATTTTATTATTGCTATATTTGTCCGATATTCTCTGGAAATGGTAATATAGTTTGGAAACATTTGATAGGAGAAAAGCTTTGTAGAGTAATAAAGTGCTTAATTATGTGAGAATTAGAATATCAGGATGCTTTCATTAAGTAATAAATTAATGAGTAGTGTTTGTGGCTCTATTCTTGGCAAGGCATATTATTGAGAAGGTTACAAACATTTTTTCTCTATGATTGATGTTATATCTTTATTGGAGTTGAATAAATTATTACCCATGAATTAATTAACGTTAAGTTAGATTAATTCAATAATAAGCAAAAGGTAGAAATATAAAATAATAGTAACTCCAAAAAGTTAAATTTTATTTAATTTTCATGTAAAAAGAACTTACAGATAAACATAGTTCCACTATGGTGAATTTACCATTATTCTTGTTCTTGTTGATCCTGAACATGTAGCTGCCACCTTTTGGTTTGAGTAAGCAACATGAGCTCCAGCCATACCTTCTACATTTTAGCAAACAAGAATGAGAAAGACACAAAGAAGGGTACATTCTTTCCCCTTAAGGATATTTCTCTGTAGATGCACGTACTAGTGATATTTATATTCTATTGATGAAAAATTAGCCATATGATCATACTGGATGGCTGTATTACCACATAAACATCTAGATATCTATTATTTAGAAAGAAAGAATAAACAGATATTGGGAGAAAAATAGAAGTCTCGATCACATTCATTGTTTAAAAAAGCACAGTCAAGATCACAAACCCACAAATTTTACATACCTTATGTGCTTTTGAGAATTATTTGTGTACAAGCTAAATAAATGAACTCTAACTAAAGTATCTGAAAAAATAAAGTTGGATGTTAATGAATATAACCCTAGGATGAAAGACAAAAATGAAGATTCTGGCTCAGGGAGGCACTGATATCAGAGGAGATTGAGAAATCTAGATTGACGTAACACATACACACATACACGCACACAAACATCTTTAATGTGCCACCAAAAACCAAAAAAAAAAAAAAAAAAAAAAAACCAAGGCCAATGAGTCAATTCTGACTTCTATAGTGACCCTATAGGGCAAAGTAGAACTGCCCATAGGGTTTCCAAGGAGCACCTGGTGGATTCGAACTGTCAGCCTGTTGGTTAGCAGGCGTAGCTCTTAATCAATACACCACCAGGGTTTTCTTAATGTGCCACAAGTAGGATGAATCAGCTCCCTTGGTTTTCAATCTGTTTTACCCTTGGAAAAATTCTGATTGTGCAGCCTATGAAACACATCTGTTTCTAAGCTAAGGGATGGCTAGAGGCTTTGAGAGAAGCAACACACCTGGATATGATGGTGGTTTAGGGAGACGTGGGTGAATACGTATAAGAAAATCAATGTGTTCAAGATATTATTACCAGAGATAGAGGAAATGGATGCTGGACACACAAAAACAACCACTCAAAGATGAAGTTTCCAAAATATATGTCTCTTAAAAAACATGAAGAATCTAAATACTAAATCAAATATGTAGAAGATCAAAGGGTACAGGAAAAGGAGCTTAACCTCTGTGCTTAAGACTAATGAATAGAAACAAAATGAAAATTATATAAAAGGTATCTAGAATTAAATTGTATCTTAATGCATTAAAATGTCAATCAAAACCTCAACTGGACTGCTATGTAATTTGAAAACTGACTCTCATGTTGATCTGGTTCAAAATAATACAATTTGAAGGAAATAAAAATACATGGAGAGGATGAATTATTCAACATTTCATCATGCAATACATGGTTAAAAAAAGTTCAAACAAATTTGGATTCCATATATACATATACATATAAATGCACACACATAATGCATTAATTAAAGATCCAAAATAAAACATCACTTGAAAATAATGCATGTAACTAAATGTATAGTCTTGAGGCAAAGAAAACACGGACCCTTTTAAAGATAAATTGATGGATATGATAACATAAAAACTGAAAAGCCTACGCAACGAATAAACCATGTACTCTGATCACATTAGAAACTTTTCTTACAACTCTGTAAGAGTAGAACTAACACTAGCAGAAGAAATTCACACGAAATAGCATATGAGATTCAGCCTAATTTTTATCCTATAAAGAATTCTAAAATCCATATTTTTAAGGTTCTTCAATATAGATATTCAATTTTTACTTGGTACAATTCAAAGCAAGTAGCACAAAACAGCCTCCAAGGGCCTGGTCAGAGGAGGCTGTACATTGATGTGGTTTACTGTTTGCCTTTGGAACTAGGGATAATTCCAAGCAAGGCTATCTACCTCCTGGATGTGCCTGATATCCTTTTAATAGTAGTCTCCCCCACTTTTTGTAGTTGTTGTTAGTTGCCATCAAGTCAGTTCCAACTCATAGCAACCCCATGCACAACACAACAAAACACTGCCCGGTTTTGTGCCGTCCTCACAATCTTCATTTTGCTTGAGTCCACTGTTGCAGCCACTGTGTCACTCCATCTCATTGAAGGTCTTCCTCTTTTTTGCTCACTCTCTACTATACTAAGCATGATGTCCTTCTCCAGGTACTGGTCTCTCCTGATAACATATCCAAAGTACATGGGATGAAGTCTTGCCATTCTTGCTTCTAAAGAACATTCTGGCTGTACTTCTTCCAAGATAGATTTGTTCGTTCTTCTGGTTATCCATGGTATATTCAATATTCTTCACCAACATCATAATTCAAAAGCATCAGTTCTTCTTCAGTCCATTCATTGTCCAGCTTTTGCATGCATATGAGGAGACTGAAAATACCACGGCTTGAGTCAGGGGCACCTTAGCCCTCAAAGTGACATCATTGCTTTTTGACATTTTGAAGAGGTCTTTTGCAGAAGATTGTCCAAAGCAATATGTTGTTTGATTTCTTGACTGCTACTTCCATCGACATTGATTGTGGATCCAAGTAAAATGAAATCCTTGGCAACTTCAATCTTTTTTTCGTTTATAATGATGTTGCTGATTGGTCCAGTTGTGAGGATTTTTGTTTTTTTAACGCTGAGATGCAATCTATATCGAAGCCTGTAGTCTTTGATCTTCATCAGTAAGTGCTTCAAGACCTCTTCACTTTCAGCAAGCAAGGTTGTGTCATCTGCATATCACAGGATGTTAATGAGTCTTCCTCCAATTCTGATGTCATGTTCTTCTTTATGGAATCCAGTTTCTTGGATTATTTGCTCAGCATACTGATTGAATAAGTATGATGAAAGTATACAACCCTTTCCTAATTTTAAATCACTCACGGTTCCCTTGCTCTGTCTGAACTATTGTCTCTCCCTGTATGTACAATTTACTCATGAGAACAATCAAGTGTTCTGCAACTTGCATTCTTTGCAATGTTATCCATAATTTGTTATGATCCACACAGTCGAATGCCTTTGCAAGATCAATAAAACACAGGTAAACATCTTTGTGGTAGTCTCTGCATTCAGCCATGATCCATCCGACATCAGCAGTAATATCCCTTATTCCATGTCCTCTTTTGAATTTGGCTTGAATTTCTGGCAGTCCCCTGTCAATGTACTGCTGCAACCGCTTTTGAATGATCATCAGCAAAATTTTACTTACATGTGATATTAATGATATTTTTGATAATTTTTGCATTCTGTTAGATCACCTTTCTTTGGAATGGACACAAATATGGATCTCTTTCAGTTGGTTGGCTATGTAGCTGTCTTCAAAACATCTCAGCAGAGACATGTTAGCACCCCAATGCTGCATCCATTTGTTGAAATATCTCAATTGGTATTCCATCAATTCCTGGAGCCTTGTTTTTCGCCATTCTTTCAGTGCAGATTGGGCTTCTTCCTTAAGTACCATTGATTCTTGATCATATGCTTCTTCATGAAATGGTTGACCATCAACCAGTTCTTTGTGGTGCAGTGACTCTGTGTATTCCTTCTATCTGCTTTTGATGCTTCCTGCATCGTTCAATATTTTCCACATAGAATCCTTCAATATTGCAACTTGAGGCTTGAATTTTTTCTTCATTTCTTTCAGCCTGAGAAATGCTGAGCATGTTCTTCCCTTTTGGTTTTCTAACTGCAATTCTTTGCACATTTCATTATAATACTTAACCTTGTCTTCTTGAGCCACCTTTGAATCTTCTGTTCAGTTCTTTTACTTCTTTATTGCTTCTGTTTGCTTTAGCTACCTGGCATTCAAGAGCAAGTTTCAGAGTCTCTTCTGACATTCATTTTGGTCTTTTCTTTCTTTCCTGTCTTTTTAAGGACCTCTTGCTTTCTTTATGTGTGATGTCCTTTATGTCATTCCACAACTCATCCGGACTTCAGTCATTAGTGTTCAATGCATCAAGACCATATTCTTGATGTGGTCTCTAAATTCAGGTGGGATATACTCAAGGTCATACTTTGACTCTCATCAAGTTGTTCTAATTTTCTTCAGCTTCAACTCATACTTCCATATGAGCAATTGATAGTCTGTTTCGCAGTCAGCCCTTGGCCTTGTTCTGACTGATGATATTGAGCTTTTGCGTCATCTCTTTCCACAGATGTAGTCAATTTGATTCCTGTGTTTTCTGTCTGGTGATGTTCATGTGTATAGTGGCTGTTTATGTTGTTGAATAAAGGTATTTGCAATGAGTAAGTCATTGGTCTTGCAAACTTCTATCATGTGATCTCCAGCATCATTTCTGTCACCAAGGCCATATTTTCCAACTGCCAATCCTTCCTCTTTGTTTCCATCTTTCTAGTTCCAATCACCAATAATTATCAATGCATCTTAGTTACATGTTTGATCAATTTCAGACTGCAGAAGTTGATCAAAATCTTCGATTTTTAAATATTTGACCTTAGTGGTTAGTGTGTAAATTTCAATAATAATCGTATTAACTGCTTTTCCTTCTACGCATATAGATATTATCCTCTCACTGACAGCACTATACTTCAGGATAGATCTTGAAATGTCCTTTTTGACAATGACTGCAACGGCATTCCTCTTCAAGTTGTCATTCCCGGCATAGCAGTTCGTATGATTGTCTGATTCAAAATGACCAGTACCAGTCTATTTCAGCTCACTGATGTCTAGGATATTGATCTTTATGCATTCCATTTCATTTTTGACAGCTTTCAATTTTACTAGATTCATACTTCGTACATTTCGCATTCCTATTATTAATGGATGTTTGCAGCTATTTCTTCTCATTTTGAGTCGTGCCGCATCAGCAGATGAAGGTCCCAAAAGCTTTACTCCATCCATGTCATTAAGGTCGACTCTACTTTGAGGAGGCAGTTCTTCCCCAGTCGTCTTTTGAGCGCCTCCCATCCTGACAGGCTTATCTTCTGACACTATATCAGACAATTTTCTGCTGCTGTTCATAAGGTTTTCACTGGTCAATTTTTTCAGAAGTAGACTGCTGGTCCTTTTCTCTAGTCTGTCTTAGTCTGGAAGCTCCACTGAAACCTGTCCACCTTGGATGACCCTGTTAGTATATGAAATATCTTTGGGAGAGCTTCTAGCATCAGAGCAACAAACTGTGGTTTGTTCTACCACAGCAGAACAAACTGAGACGAGTGTTGGTCCCCCCCATTAAGTTGGTTTTAAGAAATATAAGTGGAGATTAGGCATCCTATTCAATACATGTTATCTTGAGCAAGGTGAATGAAATACATGTTACTGATGAATGTGAATCATTTTCTAAGGAGGAGGCTCCTTGGAATAAAACAGGTATGTATGGTGTCTTTGTAGTCTTTTATTGCACGACACTTGATAACATGGCATTTTGAACAAGCATATGTATTTCTGCCCCTGAATAATTCCAGTAGCATCTGGTACCAGCATCTGCCTGATGTTCACATTCTGCTTTTTTAATTTTTAAGTTAAAAATGTCAGTGTAAGATGCCTGCTATCACCCACAATTATTTCTAGAGAGATGATAGATAGATACATAGATAAATACATAGATAGATACGTAGATAGATAGACGTTGTTATTATTAGTCGTCCTTGAGTCAATTCAGAGTCATAGTGACCTCATGTGTGCAAAGTAGAACTGCTCTGTAGGCTTTTCAAAGTTGTGACCTTTTGGAAGCAGAAGCAGAAGCTCCTCTGGGTGGGTTCAAATCGTCAGCCTTTCAGCTATTAGTTGAGCTCTTAACTGTTCATGCCATCCAGGGACTCCGGGATGGATAGATAGATAGATAGATAGACAGACAGATAGATAGATAGATAAAATTTGAGGGGGCAAACAGTTTTATTTATTTTTAAATAACTTTTCACTTGTTTCTGTGTAAGTTATTTCCCCAGCTTTTAATAAAGGCTCAACTCTCTTCTGATTCAGAATCTATTTTTGATAGATCATCGTGTGCTTCTGATTCACAAGCCTGTTCCATGATTGAGCTTCTAAAAAGGTTTTTTTGATAGTCTCCTCCTGTCAGCAAAGAAATAGATGAGATAACACAACACTATTTATTTACAAGAATTGTATCTTCGCTCATTGACATCTGAACCCAGAAAAAAATATGGTTTTATTTTCTCCCAACTGGATGAATCAAATCTAACTGTCACCTAAATTCTCCCAAGTCAAATATCCTTTTTATCATTCCAAAAGCAGAACAATGGCTTCCTTTAGCCAGAGCACAAAGCTTGAAGTCTAGCTCCTTGCTCCAATTTATCATCATGTATATGTAATAGAGAAAAGACCAGTTAATGCACTTTCACTTTTGCTCTTTGTAGTAGACATACTGAAAACCTCTGTCAGAATTAGAAACTTCCTGAGCATTGTTTCCCCTTTTCTTTCAGCTTCCTGGAAATGATGACACAGATTCATTCTTTGACGTTAACTGGATTCTTAGCTTGAATACTAGAGCCAGCAACTGAAAATCAAACATTAGAAATAACTTTTCCCACTGTTATTTGAAGACTTTAACTAGAAAAAAGGAGATAATTGGTTGTTATGTCTATTCTATGACAGGTTTTGAAAACTATTTTAAAATGTTTACTTTTATTCTTTGATGTTTCCAGTATAAAGGTAAAATAAGGAACTGAAATCAATCATTTAGACAAAAAAACATCCACTAACTTCTTTAAGGGAGCTGAAAGATTTAATTACAGTCAGACTAAACAATGTTCACAATCTTCTATGTTTAAAGGAAGATACAGTGCTCAGACATTCTTGTCCAAAAGATTTATAAAAGCCAGCCATCATCCATAGCCAAGCAACTGAAACTTTAATTGGCCTTCATTATAGCTGGACCATAAAAGGCATAAAATCCTAACAAAAGCCTTTGGATGTTAAATAATGTTTGAGCATTCACCTGTCATATACCGTTTACTAGAATCCATATGGCAATTCAGCATGACTCTAATGCAAACATCTCAGTTAAAAGTTTCACTTGCAGCAATATGAAGAAAGGTAATGAAGGAGTAACACCAAATAAAAGAATACCACTAAAAGGCTGAAAGAAAAGGCCTATATTGACCAATTTTAAATCTCAATATAAGAGTCGGGAAAAATGAAAGATGAGTGGTAACATATTTTACAAGTCAAATCTACTCCTGCTTAGATATGCAATTTCACTCTCCCTGGCTGACTGCTCAGAGCCCTGGTGATACAGTGGTTAAGCCCTCGGTTGCTAACCAAAAGGTCAGTAGTTCAAACCCACCACCTGCTCCATGGGAGAAAGATGCAGCAGTCTGCTTTCTTAAAGGTTTACAGACTTGGAAACTCTATGGGGCAGCTCTACTCTGTCCTATAGGGTTTCTGTGAGTTGGAATCGACTCCACAGCAATGAGTTTTTTGGTTTTGGTCCGATTCCTCAAAAGATTTGCCTCTTTCTTCTGTTAGGATGAGGAGGGGAGATGGTCCCTAACTATGACAGTAGCTTTTTTAGTAGCATATCCAGCAAGATCTCATATAGTCACTGAGTTGAAGAAAAATTAGATTGCCTAGATCAATTTGCAAAGAACTGCATCTGAGTCTTTAGTTTCTCTAGAAGTTTGCAATTCTAAGTGTGGGCCATGGACCAGCAGCATGGCTGTCACCTCGAAGCTCATTAGACATGCAGAATCACACCTTCATTTCCACATATGTTTTTTTAGAATATTCATTTAAACAAGACCCCCAGATGATACATGTCTGAGAAGCCTTGCTTAACAATATCTCCTCCAAATACTCATCCAGAACCGACATCTTCTTCAGTTACTGCATAATTACTACATGGGTACACTGCTTCATTACTGGATAACTCCAATAGTTCTAAAAAGCTTCTTTACATTAAGGCAAAAATCTGCTTCTCTGTTACTTCCATCCAGTTAGTAAAATGCTTCCTCCTAGGGCTCTTAATTTCCTAGAGCTGCAGTAACAGAAACCACACAGTGACTGGCTTTAAAGAACTGAAAGTTATTATCTCACAATTCTGGAGGCTAGCAGTCTGAATCAGGGTATTGACAATGTTGACTCCTTCTTGAGAGTTCTGAGAAACTGCTCTATGCCTCCTTCCTAGATTTTAGTGGATGCAGGCAATCCTTAACATTTCTTTGCTACTTGTAGATTTATTTTTACATCCTGTGTGTGTCTCTGTTTCCGTGTCTGCTCTCTGCTTTTATAAAACACCATTCATAAGGGTTTGGGATTAGGACCCATCCTACTCTGATATGACCTCATTTATCTTAATTTATAGAAGAAAAAAAAAATTCTAAACAAGGTCATATTTACAAGTGCAAGGGTTAGGACTTGAATGTATCTTTTTGGGGGACACAATTCAATCTATAACAAGGGCCAATCAAAATAAGTCCCATACATCTTTCTAGATAAGAGCACAAAGACACTTAAATATATGACTTGTTCTACTGCCTTACTCTTTTCTTTGCCAACTCCTGTAGTCAGTCCTCAAATTACAAAGTAATTATTCCCTCAGCCAAGCTGGATGTTCTATCTATCTAAACACCGTCTCGTTGATTGGAATCCACATTTGAAATGCAGTAGTCCAGTGATCATTGCAGGCTTGAACTAAATGGTTGTCTCCTATATCCTGAACATTCTTTCACCATTAATATAGCCTGAAAGTTATTGGCCTTATTTGGGAAAGTGGGAGCAAGGAAGATTATATCAACCTCTAGACTCATACTGAGTCAATGGCAGTGCTACACCGTGCCTCTATTTTCTCCTCCTTTTTTATCCAATTGATTCTTGAGACCCCAAATGGATCTCTAGAAACATTGACCATGCAAGACTGCAGTTTTCTGCCTTCATATATGAAGGGATTCCCCTATAAATGTTCCATATTCAACTAAGCACATCGTCTCAATTTTGAATCATGAGTTTTCCATGTTATAAATTTGCTATTTCTTTGATATATTACCTACGAAAATGGGTGGAATTTCATACCTATTTATGCATATCTAAGATATTAAGACTGTGATTTACTTTCCCTTACTATCGTCCTCAAAAGTTTTAATTGAGATGCTCTGCTCTTGCTACTTATGTGTTTGTCGTTGTTTTTGTTTGATTTATTTATTTATATTTTTTTACTACTGGCTGCAATGAATATACTTCTACTGAAAAATTTTTTTAAAAAAACATATACTTTGCATTGAACCAACTAAATTTAATTTGTAGATAACATCATTATAATTGCCTAAAGGGCACTGCATAAATAGATTCCATTACCTCTTAATCTCATTTTACTCTCCCTTTCTCACACATCCTTCTTCATTTCCATGTTCAAAAGTCATCTTATAAATATTTATCCTGACCACTCTGACACTTACCTACTGTATTTTATTATGCATTTACTTTTCCATAGCTCTTAACATCATCTAAATGCTAAATTTTACTTATTAATTTTGATTATTGTTTGCTCTCCATCACCACACACACCCCCTAGAATACACACTTGTATTTTTTTAAACATTTTATTGTACTTTAGGTGAAAGTTTCATAGTAAATTAGTTTTCCATTCAATAACCCATACACAAATTGTTCTGTTACTTTGGTTGCAAACCCTGCAATGTATCAGTACTCTCCTCATTTCCACCCTGAGTTCCCCGCTTCCGTTCATCTGGTCTCCTTGCCCCTTCCCATATTCTCATCTTTGCTTATGGGCAAGTGTTACCCATTTGGTCTCTTATAGTTGATTGTTCTAAGGAACTCATTCCTCACGGGTGTTATTGTTTATCTTATAGGCCTTACTATTATTTGGTTTGAAGGTGATTTCCAGAAGTGTCTTCAGTTCCACATTAGAAGGGTTTTTTAGGTCTATAGTCTCTGTGATTCCTCCGGTCTCTGTCTGAACAATAAGTCTGATCCTTTTTTGTGAATATGAATTTTGTCCTATGTTTTTCTCTGACTCTTACCGGAAACTTCTATTGTGCTCCTGGTCAAAGAGGTCGGTAGTGACAGCCGAGCATCATCTAGTTCTTCTGGTCTTGAGTTAGTGGAGGCTCTGGTTCATGTGGACCACTAGTCCTTTGGACTAATTACTCCCTTGAGTTTTTGGTTTTCTTCACATTCCTTTGTTCCAGATGGGAAGAAACCAATAGTTGTATCTTAGATGGTCGCTTGCAAGGTTTTAAGATCCCAGCTGTTAATCACCACAGTAGGATTAGAACATTATCTTTATGAACTATGTTATGCTAATTGACCTACATGTCCCCCAAGACTATGGTCCTAAGTCTTCAATCCCAGTATCTCAGTCCTGCAAGGTGTTTGGTTATGTCTAAGAAGTTTCCATAACTGTGCCCCCTATGTTCTTTATTACATATATGAAAATACATGTACTACATATGAATATGTATGCAGAAATATCCATAAACTTACCTACGTATGCATGTGGGTGTATTCCCGTACGATGCCCCACACCTATTTAGCACACATATCCACTGGTAAATTATTCTTTGCTATTACTATTGTTTCAGGACAGTTTGTGCTATAGTATTTACCATACTTGCCCTTTATTCTTGCGTATCTCTCAGTGTCATTCTTTGCCTTGGTCACATTGTACTGACTTCCCCATATTGAGTATTGCCTTTCCCTTCACCAAAGTTAACAAGTGCCTAGTGGTGTAGTGGTTAAGAGCTACATTTGCTAACCAGAAAGTCAGCAGTTTGAATCCACCAGGCACTCCTTGCAAACTCTATGAGGCAGATCTACTCTGTCCTACAGAGTTGCTATGAGTCATAATCAACTCAACCTCAATGAGTTTAACAGGTACTTCCTGGTTAGTGATTCTTCCTCCCATCCCTGGTAACCATCGAAGAATGTTTCTTTCTGTGTGTAAACCTTTTCGTAATTTTTTATAATAGTGGTCTCACGCAATATTTGTCCTTTTCTGTTTGACTTATTTCACTCAGCATAAAGCCCTCCAGATTCATTCATGTTGTGGGATGTTTCATAGATTCATTATTATTTTTCATCATTGTGTAGTAGTTGATTGTGTGTATACACCACAATTTGTTTATCCATTCATCACTTCATGGGCACTTAGTTTGTTCCAACTCTTTGCTATTGTGAATAATACTGCAATGAACATGGGTGTGCATATGTCTATTGGTATCACAGCTCTTATTTCTCTAGGATATATACCTAGGAGTGGGATTGCTGGGTCATATAATATTTCTATGCCTAGCTTTTTAAGAGAGTGCCATACTGTTATCCATAGTGGTTGTACTATTTTACATTGCCACCAGCAGGGTATAAGAATTTCAATCTCTCTACAACCGCACCAGCAATTGTTGTTTTCTGTTCTTTTGATCAGGGCCATTATTGCTGGGGTGAGATGCTGTCTCATTGTGGTTTTGATTTGCATCTCTCTAATTATTTAGAGCATCTCTTCACGTATTTGTTAGCCACCTGAATGTCTTCTTTGGTGAAGTGTCTGTTCATGTCTTTTACCCAATTTTTAAATTTGGATTATTTGTCTTTTTGTTGTTGAGATGTTGAAGTTTTCTATAAATTTTAGAGATTGGACCCTTATCAGATATGTTGTTGCCAAAAAATTTTCCCAGTATGTAAATTTCTTTTTACTCTATTGGAGAAGTTTTTGATGAGCTTAAGTATTTAAGTTTTAGGAAGTCCCAGTTATCTAGTTTCTTCTGCTGTTGGTGTATTTTTAGTTATTTTTGATAGTCTAATTATGCCATAAATTAGGGCCCCTAGATTTCTACCTATGTTTTCTTTCAAGAACTTTATAGTTTTAGGTTTTACATATAGGTCTTTGATCCATTTTGAGTTAGTTTTTCTGCATAGTGTGAAGTATGAATCCTGTTTAATTTTTCTGCAGATGAATATCCAGTTTTACCAGCACCATTTGTTAAAGAGATTATCTTTTCCCTATTTATTAGATTTTGACCATTTATCAAAGATCAGTTGCCCATAGGTGGATGGATTTACTTCCGAGTTCTCAGCTCTGTTACACTGGTATATACATCCGTCCTTGTTACAGTACCAGGTTGTTTTGACTACTGTGGCTATATAGTAGGTTCAGAGATTGGGAGGTATGAGTCCTCCTACTTTGTTCTTCTTCAATAATACTTTTTTATCCAGCGCCTCTTTACTTTCCATATAGACTTGGAGATTAGTTTTTCCATTCAGTTAAAGAATGTTGTTGGGATTAGGATCAGGATTGCATTATATTTATAGATCTATTTGGGTGGTATTGACATCACAATATTGTCTTCCTATCTATGAGCATGGTATGATTTTCAATTTATGTAGGTCTCTTTTGTATTCTTGCAGTAGTGTTTTGTAGTTTTCTTTGTGTAAGTCTTTTATATCTTAGTTAGATTTATTCCTAAGTATTTTATCTTTTGAGAGGCTGTTGTAGATGGTATGGTTTTCTTGATTTCTTTTCTGAGTTCTCTTTGTTAGTTTAGAGGAATTCAAGTGATCTTTATATGTTGATCTTGTACCCTGCCACTTTGCTGAATCCTTTTGTTGGTTCCATTAACTTTCTTGTGGAAATCCTGGGATTTTCTATGTATAGGATTATGTCATCTGCCAATAAGGTAGTTCTACTTTTTCCTTACCAATTAGGATGCCCTTTATTTCCCTTTTTTATTGTTCTAGCAAGGATTCCCAGTATAATATTGAATAAGAGTGGTGATAAAGGACATCCTTGTCTGGTCCCTATTCTTAAGGGGAGTGCTTTCAGCCTCTGTTGAGGATAATGTTGGATGTTGGTTTTGTATATATACCCTTAATTACTTTGAGGAATTTCCCTTCAATTCCTATTTTGCTGAGTGTTTTTTTTTAATCAGGAAAAGGTGTTGAATTTTATTAAATGTCTTTAGTGCATTGATTGAGATGATCATGTGATTCGTTTCCTTTATTTTGTTTATATGGTGAATTACACTGATTGATTTTCTAATGTTGAATCACCCTTGCATACCTGGTATGTATCTCATTTAGTCATGATGTATCATTTTTTTGATGTGCTGTTGAATTTTATTTGCTAGAATTTTGTTGAGAATTTTTGCATCTTTATTCATGAGGCATATTGGTGTGTAATTTTCTTTTTTAGTGGGGTCTCTTCCTGGCTTTGGAATCAAGATTATGCTGGCTTCATAGAATGAATTAAGGAGTATTCCTTCCTTTTCTATGTTCTAGAATAATTTGAATAGAATTGGTGTCAATCCTTTTCTGAATATTTGATAGAATTTTCCAGTGATGTAGTCTGGGTCACAGCTTTTTTGTTGTTTTTGTTGTTAGGATTTTTTTTTTTTAATGCCTCTTCAGTTTCTTCTATTGTTCTGTATCCATTCATATTTTCTAGCTCAGTTTGTGTTAGTTTAAGTAGGTAGTGTGTTTCTAGAAATTAGTCCATTTCTTCTAGGTTTTCAAATTTGTTAGAGGACAGTTTTTCATAATCTTATATTATGATCCTTTTTATCTCGGTTGGTCCTGTTGTAATGTCACATATCTTTTTTTTTTTTTTTTTAGTTTCTTGTATCTTCTCATTCTTTTCCTTTGTCAGTTTGGCCAGTGGTTTGTCAATTATACTGATCCTCTAAAGAACCAACTTCTAGTCTTGTTCGTTCTTTGTTTATCTGCTTTTTGTCTTGTATATTTCTGCTCTGATCTTTATTATTGCCTTTCTTCTGGTGACTGTGCTTCTTTTGCTGCTCTGTCTCTATTTGCTTGAGTTGTAGGGTTAAGCTATTGATTTTGGCAATTTCTTCTTTTTAGATGTATGTGTTTATTGCTATAAATTCTCCTCTGAGCATTGCTTTTGCTGGGTCCCACAGGTTTTGATATGTTACGTTTTTATTATCATTTGATTTTAGAAATTTTTTATTTTAATTTTTAATTTCTTTTATTACCAAGAGGTTTTTAAGCAAGGTGTTATTCAGTTGCCATGTATTTGATTTTTTTCCTTGTTTACCCTGTTATTGATTTCTAGTTTTATAACATTGTGATCAGAGGAGAAGCTTTGTATTATTTTGATGTTTTTGAATTTATTGAGGCTTGGTTTGTGGCCTAAAATATGGTCTACTTTAGAGAATGATCCTTATTCATTGAAGAAGATGTGTACTATGCTGCTGTTGGGTGGAGCATTCTGTATATGTCTGTGAGGTCAAATGGGTTGATTGTGTTATTTAGATCTACTGTAACTTTATTGAGTTTTTTCTAGTTCTTCTGTCCTTTGTCAAAAGTGACATGTTAAAGTCTCCTACTATTATTGTGGAAATGTCTATTTCTCTTGTCAATACTATTAGAGCCCTGTCATTGGATGCATAAATATTTATTCTAGTTATGTCCTTTTGGTGGATTAAATTTTTAATCATTATATAATGCCTTCCTTGTCTCTTGTGATGAATTTTGACTTCAAGTCTAATTTGTCAGAGATTAATATTGCCTCTTCTGCTCTTTTTTTTGTTACTGTTTGCTTGGTGTATTTTTTTCCATCGTTTGATTCTTAACCTATTTATGTCTTTGTCTCTTTCAAGCAACACATAGATAAGTCATGTTTTTGTATTCATTCCGCCACTCTCTGTCTCTTGACTGGTGCATTTAAACCATTTACATTCACTGTAACTATCGATAGGTAGGAATTTATTGCTGCTATTTTCTTACGCTTTGTGTGTGTGCGTGTGTGTTGTTGATGGTTCCTGTGTTCCACTTAATTTTCTGTGTGGAGTTCTTTTTGTATATGGATTTTCTTTTCTTTTCCATCATTGTTGTTGATTTTGTGTTTGCTGAGTCTTGAAGATTTTCTTCTTTTCATTTTGGTAAGCAGGTTTATTAATTTTCTTTGTGGTTACTCTGAAATGTACCTTTATCTTCCTAAGTTTAAAACACTCTTTTATTTCTTGATATCTCCTTGACTTTCTTTCCATATGGAAGTTGTAAAACTGGAGGTTTATTTCCCCTTCTTCTTTCAAAGCTGTTGTCAATTACAAATTGACATCTCTGGTTCCTTGTTTTCAGTTTTATAGCTTTATTTTACTTTTGAGAGTTCTTTATCTGGGTTGGTATCTGGGTAATGCTGCTATGTGTCTTAATCTCAGGTTGTTGACTGATGTCATTGGTTCTGTTTCTGAAGGACTCCCTTTAACATTTCTTGTAATTTTTATGTTTTTTACAAACTCCCTTAATTTCTGTTTGTTTGAGAATATCCAAGTTTTGCCATCATATTTGAGAGACAGTTTTGCTGTATATACGATTCTTGGTTGGTAATTCTTTTCTTTCAGGGTTTTATATATGTCATCCCATTGCCTTACTGCTTTCTTGTCTGCATGGTTTCTGCTGAGAAGTCAGAGCTTATTCTATTGGTGCTCTTTTGTAGGTAAAATTTCATTTTTCCTGAGCTGTTCTCAGGATTCTTTCTTTGTTTTTGGTTTTGGAAAGTTTGGTTATATTTTGGTGACTTTCTTTTCTGGTCTATCCTGCATGGGGTTCATTGAGCTTCTAGTTCTTGGATGGAAACCTTCTCATCTTTCATGATATTAGGTAATTTTTTTGCCAGCAATTCCTCCAAAATTCTCTCTGCATTTTTTGGTCTCCTCCTGTTCTGAAATTTTAATCACATGTATATTATTCCTCTTGGTAGTGTCCCCCCTAACTCTCAGGCTCTCTCCACTTTTATTCATTCTTTTTTTTTGACTGTTCCTCAGATAAATTAGTATTAAGGCTTTTGCCCTCAATTTCACTAGTTCTTTCTTCCATTGATTCAATTATATTTCTATGTCCATCCATTGAGTTATCTATTTATTGTTAATCTTCTGTATTTCTAGTTGCTGTCTTTGTATGGTTTCTAATTGTTTATTTATTTTGTCATTTTGTTCTTATATTGTTTTCCCGAATTATTCTAGAGTTTTTTTCTGTATTTTCCTTGGATTTGTCTTGTGTTTTTCTTGATCTATTTGAGGATCCTATACATAAGTCTTGAATTTCTTGTCAGATAGTTCCATTAACAATTTCTTCCTCAGGAAGGTTTTCTGCTCCTTTATTTTGCTTACTTGTTTGAGGCATATTATTTTGTTTCTTCTTATGATTTGTTGTTGTCTGCTGTCTCAGAGGCATTAAGTTTCATGCTAGCAGTTAGTGAATTCTCTTGAGGTCAGGGCAGGACTTCTTTATATACTCTATAAGGGAGTGCTACCCAAATAGACAGGATATGCCTACTGTGCATGGATAAGTTAGCATCTCAGTAGACGGTGAGGTATCAAGGGGTTTCAGTACAAGTGTAAATAGCTTACAGGAACTGTTTGGGTATGGAATGTGTGCTGTTGCAGCTGGGTGGACATTAGATGAAGGCTCTAGAGTTTCCTACTTGTTTTTGGCAGCGATGTAGCTGATGCCTGTCAGGATGTAGCTGGCATTGCTGGTGAGGTGTATGTCTGTCTGGTGGATCATCTGGGCATGAGTTCAGGGAAGATTTTCACTGGTTGCTGGGTTGGGTGCTGTTTGTGCTCACTGCCAGTTGCTGGGTGGTCTGGGTGAGAATGAGCATGTCACCAGGTAGGTGGCATGGAAACACACAGATGGCTCTGTGTGGGTGGGGCCGCATGGGAGTGGTTGGAACGGGCACAAGACTCTGGTTGCAGGGTGGTATTGTGCAGGGGGACAAGGCTAGGGGGATGCCACCAGTCCACAACTGCAGTCACTACAGCATGATATATGAGAAGTTGTGCTTCTGGTCCGTGGGCCCAGGTGCAGGCTGCTGGGTGTAGGAGCAAGTGTCACTGGTCCTCAGGTCCCAGGCACAGTTGGTTGGAGAGAAGAGGCAGCACCACCATACTTGCATGTTTTGTTCGTTCTTTTATTCCTAGGGGCTAGACTGATGCCTGTCCCTGTGTAGGCACCCCCAAAAAAATAGGGCAGATGAAAGAATGTATAATTTTGTTTCTCTTTAACCTCATGTGAGCATCAGTTTGGTCATTTACAGCTTGAGAACAACAGAACTTACTTTCCATCATGGTTGTGAGAATTCAAAATAGTTGTCATTCTGTTCCTTTCCTATTTTTTGTTCTGGGGAGGTCAGCATTATGATAAGCATATAAAATCCAAAGGTGTCACCGATCCTTTGTTTGATGCTAGGAGAACATAGACAGGATTTATAAACCTAGTTCTCTAAACCAGTAGTTCTCGATGTGTGATCCATGGGCCATTAGCATTAGTATGAGGACGCTTGTTAGAAAGACAAATTATCAGGGCCTATCCCAGATATACAGAATAAAAAACTTTGAAGATGAGGCCCATCAGTCTAAATTGTAACAGCCTTCCATGTGATTCTTACGCTTGGTAATGTTTGAGAATCACTGCTATAAACAGTGGATCTCAGATTCTAACGTCCATGAAAATACACAGTTCTTGGCCTCAATCCTGGTGACCCAGATTAAATAAACCTGGTGTGGTACCTAGAAATCTGAATCACCTCCAGTTGCAATCCAAAAACTAAGATGCAGTTGTCCAAGAGTGTTTGTTAAGTATTACAGCTATTTGCACTTCAGCATCTTTTGGTTTTTTATTTTATTGTATTACAGGTGAAAGTTTACAGTGCAAATCAATTTCTCATTCAAAAATTTATACACAGATTGCTTTATGATATTGGTTATAATCCCCGCAATGTGTCAGCACTCTTCCCTTTTCCCTTTCCAACCTGGGTTCTCCATGTCAATTCATCCAATTTTCCTGTCCCTTCCTGCCTTCTTATCTTTGCTTTTGGGCAGGTGTTGCTCATTTGGTCTCATGCACTTGACTAAACTAAGGAACATGTTCCTCACGTGTGTTATTGTTTGTTTTATAGGCCTGTCTAATCTTTGACTAAAAAGTGGACTTCAGGATTGGCTTCAGTTCTGAGTTAGCAGGGTGTCCAGAGGCCATAGTCTTGGGGGTGCTTTCAGTCTCTGTCAGACCAGTAAGTCTGTTTTGTGTGTATGTGTGTGTGAATTTGAATTTTTTTTCTACGTTTTTCTCCCTCTCTCTCTGGGACCCTCTATTGTGATCCTGTCAGAGAGGGTGGTGGTAGCTGGGCACCATCTAGTTTTTCTGGGCTCAGGCTGGTAGAGGTTGTGGTTCATGTGGTCCATTAGTCCTTTGGACTAATATTTTCCTTGTGTGCTTGGTTTTCTTCATTTTCCTTTGCTCTGTATGTAATGAGACCAATAGATGTATCTCAGATGGCCACTTGCAAGCTTTTAAGACCCCAGACACTACTCACCAAAGTAGAATGTAGAACATTTTCTTTGTTAACTATGTTATGCCACTTGACCTAGATGTCCCCTGAGACCATGGTCTCAAGCCCTCAGCCCCAGTAATTTGGTCCCTCAAGGTGTTTGGATGTGTCTAGGAAGCTTCTATGACTTTGTTTGGTCAAGTTGTGCTGACTTCCCCTATATTGTGTGTTGTCTTTCCCTTCACTAAAGTTAGCAATTGTCTGCTATCTAGTTAGTGATTTCCTTTCCCCATCCCTGGAGCTTCTTTTAAAGTCCTGTTTTTTTTACTTGCATGCATTGGTCCTTATCAGAGTGTAAAACAAACAAATAAAAAAGCACTATTCCTTACACAAGAATGTGCAACGTCTTCATAGTGGCATGTTCCTTTTACTATGTCTGTTCCCAACTCACCTGTCTAGTCTCATCTTTAGTCACTTCTTAACTTGTACCCTGTCCAATTTTCACTGTTGTGTTATGTGCTTTCTCACTACTAAGTATTTGTTCACAGCATTTCTTTTGCATGGAATGCCTTCTTTCCTAAATTTCCTGTTAAATATCCATTGACTCTTCAAATGACACTTCTTTTTTGATTAGCCAGTAACCAGTTGCCATTGATTCCAACTCATGGCAACCCCATGTGTGTCAGAGTAGAACTGTGACCCATAAGGTTTTCAGTGCTGATATTTTGAAAGTAGATTGCCAAGTCTTTCCTTTGAGGCATCTGTGGGTGGACTAAAACCCCCAACGTTTTGGTTAGTGGCTGAGAGAATTAACCATTTGCACCAACCAGGGACTAGATCTATTTTGCAGATATGTTGTATCTCGATATCTTTAAACTTTGCTCCTTTAAAAGAAATCAAATATATTATGGTTGCGATACAAAGTTTCAATAAATATACTCACTAAAGAAAGTCTCCAATCTAAGTCAAATGAGGGTTAAATGATTGTACATTTACATATTTAAAGTTAAAATAAATGTGATTATTATGAATCTTTAATAAAATATTTCAATATTTTTAACAAAATATCTTTAATAAAATGTGATGTATATAGATCTAGATCCAGATCTAGATCTATGTTTTTTAATGATTCTTTGCTTTAACTGACTTTTTCTATTTACTTCCCCACCACACATCTTGATGACATTGGATTAAAGAGTTTCTGTGGTATATTAAATGAAGAGCACCTTTAATCCACTGAAAGTTTATCATTGCACTCGACAAATACAGCTCACTGTCAATCATTATGCCTCAAATTCAGGGGAGAAAAGAAGTTAAGTATTAGTTGCTTTAAACAGCCGTGATTTATTTTTTATTGATATTAAATAAATCAGATAAATTGGTACATTTGAACCCCTTAAAATATAAAAAGATACATGAATGTCATTTCCATGGTTATTTCAATTTGTTTAACAGTTAACTTTAATATACTGTTTTGAGTTTCCCAGAGCATGTCTTAGTTTGCAAAAGGTTTTTATTGATATTTCCTTGGAGATGCAAAGATAACAAGTTTTATCCCAAAAATAAAGAAGACAATTAATTTAATTAGATCCCTGAAGATCAGGAGAACATGAAAGTAATATCTTAAAGTGAATTTAAACAATATCTTATTTTTCTTTATTGAATTTCTCAATTAAGAGGACATATAAAATAGGAAAATCTGGGGGGGGGGAATAGGTTCCTATTATATAGCATATTGTTAAAACTTTAAAATTCTAAAAGTAATTATTTAGTTGTGATCTATAAACAATATTTGGGACTTTAATATTATACATCTAGTCACTTCTTTTTTCTTTATGGGCACTATTAGAAATGTAGTTTCTCTAGGAAATTATTATTTATCTAAGGCATTTATCAAATTTTTTGTGATAAAAGTATACTTTGTCACAACTGGGACCTTAAGTTATGACATTTATCTTCACCAGCAATCCAAATAATATTATATTTACTTTAGAAGAAACCAATCTGACCTTAGTTGTCTTTCCATGGAACTTATAATGTTCCTACATGTGACAAGTAAAGTAATATATTTGGAGTGTGTAGGATTTTACCTTGTTCATGGTAGAATTTAGTACGTTTCAGTCTTTTATGAACCATTTTCTAGTCACACTACATGCACTCAGAATGAAAGCATTCAGGCTTGAATAATTCCTCAATTTCTGTGGCCATAAGAATAATGTGTGAGTGTGTGTATGTGTTTAATAATGATTGATGAAGTATGAATACATCTCTATATCTGCTACTTTTTGCTGACTTGCCAGAGATAGCCAGTCACCTAGCTAGACATGAATGTCAGGTTCTTAATTTTTAAATCATATCAGGATTTCAGAAATGGTTTTTGTGTTTTGCAAAAGCAGTCATTAACCTTTAGTGAAAAATTAATTGCAATGAACTTTTTGTCTTTTTTTTTTTTTGCTCTGACTTCCTTCTGTACTTAATTATCAACTAAATATCATTAGAGAAATATGATTTCTGATATTCCTTATTTCAGAATTTATTATTTGGTTCATGTTTTTAAAATGTTCGCAAGGTGGCATATCTTCTGCAGTCTTATAATGACAATTATTTAGGTTTTAGAACCTCTTGAATTGTTAATGGGAATTATTCATAAATGATCTTCCGCAAGTCCTGTAAGGGAGGCAGTTTAGGTTCATGTTCCCTATTTTGTTGGGTGGAGACACTGAAGGGCAGAGCTTGTTCCAAGTTCTTCGATATCTGAGATGGAAAAAAAAAATTAGAAAAGCAGAATTTTCTTTTTTCATTTGTTTATGCCTGAGCTCTTCTATCAGAAAAACTAGGTTTTTCTTAAAAATCTCCTGGTACATAAAATATAAACACAAGACAAAAATATAAGCATTCTATCTAGTTTTTCAATTCCTTAGTAAAACTTGAAAGTTACTTTTTTTTCTTAGGGAATGGGCATTTCTGGAGTATAATGTAAAATTCATAACAATAACATTATTTCTCCCTTATCCCACCTGCTAACCAGCAGTTTGGTGCAAATACATTTAATGTTTTACGGATGTTTCCCTTGAGGGTTAGGAATGATTCACACACATATCAAGGTCTTGGTCAATTCTAGTTTGCTCCTGAGAGACAGAACTACTCGTAATGTGCCGTAAAATTTTGATTTTTGAACTCTGAAATATTGTGGGACAGACTACGGATTGTCATAAAGAATGTGCCGTTGAGAAGGGCACCAATGGTTGTTCTCCTCTGTAGGGTAAAGGTTATGGTAGGAAAAGCTGCGGTACAACTTGGTTTATTGATGGCAGCAAGGAGTATAGAACTGCCTCTTCCCTAATAGACCAAAGCCAGATGGCACCTCTTAACTACAGATGCCAAGTGATTAGAACTATTACAATGGCCAGCTTAGAGAGGTAGCCAAGAGAGCTTGACCCACAGAGAATTATGTAGGTTAACTGAACTCCGCATTCTGAATGGAAAACAAATGGTAGATATCAAGTGTATTCTACAGATTGCACCAGCAATAGAAATCGAGGATTAATGACCAGCAGCCTAATAGTGGTGAATTCAGTAAAAATTTTCTCGGTACAATCACCTTTACAGTTTCCAGTCTTTAGCCAGTTTTCAGACCCAGAACCATTGGTAGATTAATTAGTAATCAAGGTAACCACAGGCTTAGACTAAGCAAGGTGCATGGGCTTAATTGTGTTTACTTAACTAATCTATAGTGCACAATTTCACATTTTTCACCACATCATTGATTGTGAAATTGTGAAATTTCATGTGAAATTGTGAACTATGCAAATTAGTAAGTAAGCACAAGTAAGCCCATACATACCTTGCTTATTGAGTAATCTGTCCCTGCCCAGAACCCAGTGATAGAAAAGGTGTCTGGGTCCCCAGGAGGTGGGAACTTAAAATACCACAGCAAGTATACTCTATAACAATTTCCCTAGTTCTTCTTCAAAGGGATCTAAGAACACTTATCAGCTAACTGCGCACTGGGGAAAGTCAAATACTCAGACATTTTGAGGACTATTAGACATAAGGACTGAGTAGAATTTGAAACCCAAAGATCTGAAGTGTTATTGTGGCCTCTCTGTTAGAGCAGGGTCATATGAGGGTCAAGTAATAAATGAAGTCCTATCCAAGATATAGCCTACAATGGGTTTACTGGGCTTGCAAACCAGCCAGTGGTCATTTCCTTGATCTTTGAATGTATAAATGCATTTGCCATATTTGGTTGGTAGTGGAACCCCCTCAGTGAATTGTCTGTCTGTGGGATGAGAACTATCATAGCAGGTGTGGCTAAGTAGAAGTCTCTGAAGCTACCTTCCCTCCCAAACCAAGATAGGAAATCAGATGCTGTACTGTGTCTCTGGGAGCATGCTAGAAATTAGTACTGCTGTTAAACACTGACAAGATGCAAGTGTGGTGGCCCCCATCACGACTACATTTAATTCACCAGTCTTCCCCCTATACAAACCAGAGGAATATTGGAAGATAAATGTAGAAAAGCTCAAGCTCAATCAAATAGTAGCCCCAATCATGGCTGCCTTAGATAATATGTTATCTATGCTAGACCAGAGTAATATGACCTCAGGTATACAGAATATGACTATTGACATAGAAAATGTATTTATTTATTTCAGCCACAATAAGTAAAGAGAAACAGAATGAGTGTGATTTTTCATGTAATGGACAACAGTATGCATTTACAGTTTTCCCCTTGGCTGTGATAACTCTCCCACTCTCTCTCATAAGATAATTTGAAGAGTTCTGGACAATTTTGATATCCCTCAAAACATCACTAATATATTACATCAACAGCATTATGTTCATCTGGCTGGATGAATGGGATACGGTTAGTAAGCCAGTGGCTTGTCAAGACTTAAATGCCTTAGAGGATAGGAGATAAACCCTATCAATATTTATTTCATGTCATATCCACGAACATTTTAGGGGCTTAAAAGTCAGGGGCATGCCAGGACATTGCATTGAAATTATAGACATATTAATGAATTTTCCACATCCTACCAAAGAAGGAAGCTTAATACCTCTTGGGCCTTTTAGGGTTCTATAAGAAATATAATCTACATATCAGAATGCTGTTCTGATCCATTTACTGAGTGAAATAAAAGGCTGCCAGATTTGAGTAAAGTCCAGAACAGGAAAGTGCTCTACAGTAGATCTAAACTATGTTGAAAGCACTCCTACCAGTTATGCCATATAATTTGGCAGACGTCAGATGATCCAGCATATCCCATACAGAGTTTGTGGCAAATGACAATGAGAAAATTGCAAGGCAGATCCATGGAGTTCTGGACAAAGCCATGTTATATACGTCCAGAATTGACAGGATGGTAACTTAAACTTTTGAAAATTTGTTCAACTCTATTAATAGTATGCTTAGAAAGTTTAATTACCTGCAAATATGGAATTGAGGATAAAATGGTCATGAACCCAGGGAAGTGTAAGAATGAAAGATGACTAAGCCTCCCTTAGAAACATGCGATATACTTGTTTACTACCTGAATATGATTTATATTATTTTATCCGTGATCATATTCTGTTTTCATTGATTTAATGAATGAAAATTTCCTAAATTTTATAGTGTGGCCATGAAACATTTTGAAAGCATTTTCTGGCTTATGAAATAAAAACTGAATTTGTTTTTGTGTTTGAAATTCCCAGAGGTTAATTTCTTTGTAATTTTATCAACAAATTATGAAAATAACACGTAAATTTTATTCATTATATTGTTGAAGCTATCCCAAAATGCCCTAAGATCTGACAGTTGCTTTAATGCCCTGTAGCCTTCTGGACTCAGTAATTAATCAACTTTGACCGCCCCAGCTGTGCCTGACTGACTTTGAAGCAGGGTTCCAACAAAAGATCATATGTACACAGATGAATTAGTTGTTATATACTAATGATTTTAGGATTTTTATTACTTTACTCAGAGTATTCATTTAAAAATAATCAAAATTAGTTTAAATAGCCTTTTATATAAGAATTATAATCGAATGTCTTTGTCCTGTTCACTACTTTCCTACAGGAAGTAATAGTCACTTTATACTAATATGAACTGAGTTTTTAACTAACATGCAGAGAATTCTAGAATTTATTTCAGCAATGCAGCACTGTGATGGCATGAATCAAAAGAAACAAAGAAAAAGCTTAAAGTTTTGAGAGATGTATCTTCTAATTATTTTAATCATTTTCTGTCCTTTAATGTCTCTGAAATATTAATCCTGCAAGTAAGAAAAAAGGTATGCTTCACTGAGATTTGAATCTGGAAATCTGTATTTGAATTGGAGGAATTTCTAGATATCTTGTCAAGAAAACTGACATAAGAAAATACTTAAATATAACTCCAATATAACTGACATTGATTGGGAGAAATATAGGCTTCCAAAAATAGGGAAAATTCTCTAATGAGAGAGGTCCTGGCAGATGTATATCTTTGCCTTTATCATAGAGAGTCAAAAAGCAATTCAGAAAAGTCAATTCTAGAAATAATAAAAATAATTCCTGAGTTATTATAACTGAAGAAATAGCAAGTTTGAAGTGCTGTTATGGCACTTCAGCAATATGGTGTGGGAAGCCTCATATGAATGTGTCGCAGACAGCTCAGCCTAGGGAATCAGTGGCTGATGGTAGGAAATAGGATTCCTTTCTCTAAGGCAAACAAAAGGAAAACATCATTATGGACTGTGATGGCCTTATTTTATCTTTATATCATCTTCTGTTGGAGGTAGCAGAAAGAAGACAGTGGTAGAGGATAAGAATTCCCACATTTTTATATTATTTTACCTCTCCTCATCTGAGGAGACTGAGGCCCCTTGAACAGATAGGCTGACCAAGTGTGGCATTAGTATGTTCTGACAAACAAGTCAATGGAAAAGTCAAGAGTCGGACCCCGTTCACAGGAGTCTCAGTCTTGATCTCACCTCTAGTGTTTCAACTCACAGCAATCCTATGTATAACATAATGAAACATATCCCAGTCCTGCACCATCCTCACAATCCTTTCTATGCTTGAGCCTGTCGTTGCAGCCACTTCGTCAATCCATCTCATCGAGGGTCTTCTTCTCTTTTGCTGATCTTCTACTTTACCAAACATGATGTCTTTCTCCAGGAACTGGTCCCTCCTGACAACTTGTCCAAAGTAAGTAAGATAAAGTCTCACCATTCTCCCTTCTAAGAAGCATTCTTCCAAGATAGACTTGTTTGTTCTTCTGGCAGTCCATGCCATATTCAGTATTCTTTGACAACACCATTAATTCAGAGACATCAATTCTTCATGGTCTTCCTTACACATCGTCCAGTGTTCACATGCGTATGAGGTGACTGAAAATACCATGGCTTGGGTCAGGCACACCTTAGTCCTCAAAGTGACAGCTTTGCTTTTTAACACTTGAAAGAGGTCTTTTGCAGAAAATTTTCCCAGTGCAATATGTCTTTTGATTTCTTGACTGCTGCTGCCATAGGAGTTGATTGTAGATCAAGAAAAATGAAATCCTTGACAACTTCACTATTTTCTCCTTTTATCATGATGTTGCTTATTGGTCCAGTTATGAGGATGTTTGTTTTCTTCATGTTGAGATGTAATCCATGCTGAAGACTGTAGTCTTTGATCTTCATCAATAAGTGCTTCAAGACCTCTTCACTTTCAATAAGCAAGGTTGTGCCATCTTCATACTGCAGGTTGTTAATGAGTCTTTCTCCAATCATGATGCTGCATTCTTCATATAGTGCAGCTTCTCGGTTTACTTGCTCAGCATACAAATTGAATAGGTATGGTGAAAGGATACAACCCTGATGCACACCTTTCCTAATTTTAAACCACTCAGTATCCTCTTGTTTTGTCAGAATGACTGTCTCTTGGTCTATGTACAGGTTCTGCACAAGCACAGTTAAGTGTTCTGGAATTCCCATTTTCCAGTGTTATCCATAATTTTTTATGATCTACGCAGTCGAATGCCTTTGCATAGTCAATAAAACACAGGTAAACATCTTTCTAGTATTTTCCTCTTTCAGCCAAGATCTATCCAACATCAGCAATGATATCCCTCGGCTTGAATTTCTGGCACTTCCCTGTCGATGTACTGCTATAACCACTTTTGAATTATCTTCAGCAAAATTTACTTGGGTGTGATATTAATGATATTGTTCAATAATTTTCACATTCTGTTGGATCACCTTTCTTTGAAAAGGGCACAAATATGGATCTCTTCCAGTAGGTTGGCCAGTTAGCTCTGTTCCAAATTTCTTGGCATAGATGAGTGATCACCTTCAGTGCTGCATCCGTTTGTTGAAACATCTTAATTGGTATCCTGTCAATTCCTGGAGCCTTGTTTCTTGCCAATGCCTTCAGTGCAGCGTTAACTTCTTCCTTCAATACCATTGGTTCTTGACTATATGCTACCTCCTGCAATGGTTGAATATGGACCAATTCTGTTTGGTACAGTGACTCTGTATTCCATCTTCCTCTAGTATTAATCACCAAAAATACTACTGAAATTTTCCATTTTTTAATTCTATTTCCTACACCACTGATGCTTTCATATATTGTTGTATTTAATTATCATGAGAGCCTAATAAGGGCCATTGTCACCATTTTACAGATAAAAAGCAAACAAACAAACAAAACACATCCATCGAGGTCAGGGAGTTAGTATGATAATTACAAAGGTATGAGGATGATATCCAGATCTGACTCAGAGTGCTGTGCTCTTCTCCAGCAGAGCTTTGCTTCAATTTAGATTTACAAGTTTAGAGATAATCATTTGGAACTGTTGTGTCTTCCTGGTAGACTCAACATTTTAAACATCAATGATTTAAGCATGAAGGTCTGCTTTATTGGATACTAATACAGCCATAACAGTTTCCTTTTGGTTACTGTTTACATGGTAAATAATTTTTCTTAATTTCTCTTTCAGCCTTTCTTTATCCTTATGATTTAGCTGTGTTTCTTTTAATCAACATAACAATTTTAATGTATCTAATTATCTTTTAATTGGAGAATTTAGATTATTTAACTAAATTTAATCACTGACATATTTGGGTTTATGTATTGAAATTTGATTTTTTTTCCACATTCTTTTTAATATAAATTGAGTAGTTTTGTCTCATTTAATTCTATTACTCTTCTATTGAACACTTAGGTACCAACCAATTTTAAAAAATTTATTAGAACTTACAGGCTAAAGCAAAAAACTGTGAATAGTAAACTGTGTATTTTTGTTCCTATTACAACTACTTCAACTGGTAGTTTAATGCATAATATTTTTAAGTTCTCATTTAATTATACAATTCTGTATAATTTAGAAAATACATGAGAGAGTTATATCTGTTTAAGTCTGTGTAGGGAATACTGGATTATTTCTTAGCTCAGGAAGTAACTAAGACATGTCCTTTTAAAACTTGCAAAATATTCTCTTGATAAAAACATCAAGCTAGACCGCATCTTTCTCACTGCTTTTGGGAATTCATTTTTATTTGAAAAAAAAGGTTATATGCATATGAAACCACCACTGATAGCTAAAAAGATCTCTTACTACCCTATATTATACACTGAATTATCTGAAATGGTTTTTTATATTTCGTATGTTCAAATAAACATTAATAATTAAATATCATCCTTTGATATTACAAAGAAATTGTAGGTTGGTGTTATGAATGAGATTTCAACTGGGAGAGATCACCTCATGTGGCATAAGAGTTTGAATTCAAAATATAAACCTCTGAAGAATATTTAATTAAAGTCTTCCCTTGTCTACCAGTCCTAGACCCACTGCCCTGGGATTCGCCCTCACTTTCCCATATAGCTTCTTTCCCACTTGTGTTTTGTGACCATGTAGTTGTTGTAGTATACAGGTGGGCTGGTTGTGTAAAGGTCAGGTGAAGTTTTAGGGATATTAAAGGCAGGATTCAAGCATTTTATCAAGGGTAGACTAGATAATATCTAAGGTCCCTTCTAGTTATGAGACTCTGAAATTCATCCATTCTCTAAAATCAATGACCCTGGATTTTAAGGGTCATTTGATTTTTGGTTCCCTTTTCAGTAGGAAGGAGCCCTCCTGGCTCAGTGGTTAAGCGCTCGGCTGCTAACCAAAATGTATGCAGTTTAAACTCACCAGTGGCTCCATGGGAGAAAGATGTGGCTTTCTGTTTCTGTAAAGATTTACAGCCTTAGAAACCCTATGGGGCAATTCTAGTCTGTCCTAGAGGGTCACTATGAGTCAAAATTGACTTGACAGCAACAGATTTGGGGTTTTTTTTAAATTTTATTTAATTTTTCAGTAGGAGATTCTGACCTTCTGTGATGAGTACCATTTGTTTATTAATCAATGTTAATTAATTGCCTCTGTGTGCACTGGGTTCTTACATAGATTGATGATAATTACTAGTGATTATTTAAGCTTAAAGTGAGCAAATATGGAAAGTATTTACTTTGGAGGAGTATGTAACTATTCTGTGAATTGTACTTCAAGCTTTTTTCAGAGATTTAAAGGTTTACATATGTTTGTGTTAAAATTTTTGTTAAGAAGTTTTGTTAAAACCCTTTCATGACTCATGGAACATACGGTATTCACCCACTTTTTCAGTCTCTGGAGTTCTTAGGAGTATACTTTTCCCACTGGAAGTATTTGCTTCCGTCCAGTCGGGACTTGTGTAATGGTGAAAGGTGAAAGAAATGTTCACTGAAGCAAAATAGATAGACTATTAGGCAAAATCAGAGGTGTCTCATGTACCCAAATGAAAGGCACCCCACAATAAGGCCTGCTACCCGAGACTGGGGGGCCCAGCAGGCTACCACAAATCATGTATTTTCACACAATATTTCTCAAAATCTATATTGCCAACCAAAATTTTAAACACACTCAGTGACTTAGCATGCATTCCACTACTGAAAACACGTAGTATCAACAAAAAATTCAAAGCAGAAAATAATTGGGTCTTGAAAGGGTAAATGTGAACTTCGAAGGTCACTAAGATTCACAGCCTCTTGGAAGTTAGGAGTTTCTCTCTCAGTTTTAGTCTTCTTCAATTTTCTTGTTACCATACATATAAGGGTAAATCAAACATCATGGAACTGAGGAAATTTAAGAGCAGTTTAATTAAACTCTGTTAACAAAGAAGTGCCTATGGAGGCAGAATGGGATGTGTAACGCAATCAGAGAAAATTCAGTGTGGGAGTTGCTTACTGGATTTTACTATCTCTGGTGTTTAGATGCTGCGCTGTAATAATCAAGTTTAGTCTAAGATGTACAGAGGGTCTTTTTTTATATTGAATTTGACCATCTTTTAATTTTTCAAGCCTGGTGTTCAGGCAGAGGCTGTGTGGCTCTTTTTCAGGGATTTGACTCAGGATTTAAGCATTTCATAGACAGACATGAGGGCTGGAAGGTCCTTGGGTGGTGTAAATACTTTGTGCTAGACTTCTAACCCAAAGAATGGCAGTTTGAATGCACTCAGCAGCACTGCAGAATAAAGGCCTGTGGATCTGCTTCTGTAAAGATATCGGCCATAAAAACCCTATGGAGCAGTTCTACTCTGTAACACACAGGATCATTATGAGTCAGAATCAACTTAATGGCAATGGGAATGAGGGTAGGGAGTCAATCTAAATGATCTCTAAAGTTAGAACCAAGAACCTCTAAATCATTAATTATCTAAAATTTTGTGTGCTTCTCTAAAGACTTATTCTGAATTAATAGACCTGAAAATCATTTCTTTAAGACATAAAGATTTTTGAGTCTCTATTAATGGACGCTTTGCCTTTATAATGTTTGCTATCAGTTCACTAGTTAGCATTTATTAATCGCCTTTTGTCTGTACAAGAATTTTACCTATATTTACAATGGTTACTAGTGATTAATTGAGCTTAGAGAAGAGTAAATACGGAGGGAGTGTTCTCTGGATGCAAATATGTTTGTACCATGCGATATGTTTGGCAGAATTCCCAGAAATGGAAAGGTTTACACATGACAGTGTTTAAAATCTTTTGACATATTGTCTGAGTGTGCATATTTCAAGACCTAGAAAATAATTTGCGTAGTCCTCTAGAGCAGGAGTTTATCTCTCAGATTTTACTTTTGAAAATTTTTAATATTTGCATTTTATTCATAAATTCAACAATTTTTATTGCACACCTACTCTTTTATAGACAGTATATGATGAAAGATCCCTGTCCTCAGAGTTTACATTTTAGTGAATTTCATTGATTACAAAGTTACAGGCCTTTTGAAGTTTTTGAAACATTTTCACTAATATTCTGATGGAAAACCAAGGTCTCTCAGATATTGATGCAATGTATAGGAAACTCAGAATTCTCGGAAGGGCTCTGACTATTAGATGTCTGTTATATTATGATTTGATGGGTTAGTATGCATTTCTAACTAAAAAAAAGTCCCCATTTCTTAGGAGATGAAGGTTACTGAGGCTAAGAGACATGAAGTGAAATAGTGTCATAAAAGATAGCAACCCGTTGCCATCAAGTTGATTCTGACCCTGTACGACAGAGTAGAACTGCCCTATGGGGTTTCCAAGGAGTGACAGATGGATTTGAACTGTTGACCTTTTGGTTAGCAGCTGAACTCTTAACCACCTCACCACCAGGGCTCCATAGAAGATACAGCAACAACTTATTATGCTTTGTACATGAAATCAAGTAAAGTTCCACAAAGAGAACATGGTGGCTAGACCATCTTATAGCATAATAACAATGTTCATTTTTAGACATTCTTTGGTATAAGAAGACAGTCAGTGAGGGTCTGGTGTTCCCCTTTCAGCAGGATTCAGAAAACAGCTTTTATTAAGATTTGAAAAGAAGCGCAAGAAATTATGGAGATGTCATAGTCGGCCTCTCTAAATTTAAGTTGCCAAAAGTAATCTTACTATTCTTTTTTTTTTAGTTGTACTTCAGGCGAAGGTTTACAGAAAAAATACTTTTTCATGAAACAGTAGTACACACATTGTTTTATGACATTGGTTAACAACCCCACAACATGTCAACCCTCTCCCTTCTCGACCTTCTTTTTTATCTTTAGTGAAAATATACATAGCCAAAGATACACCATTTCAAAAATTTCTTCATGCACAGTTCAGTGACATCAACTACCCTCTTCCAATTGTGCTACTATTCTCACTTTAGATGAAGATTTACAGAACAAAATAATTTCTCATTAAACAGTTAGTACACATGTTGCCCTATGACAATGGTTAACAATCTCACAAGACATCAACACTATCCTTACTCAACCTTGGGTTCCCTATCACCAGCTTTCCTGTCCCCTTCTGCTTCTAGTCCTTACCCCTGGACTGCTGTGCCTCATTAGTCACATTTGGTTTTATGGAGCTGTCCACTCCCCGGCTGAACAGTGAACCTCAGAAGTGACTTCACCACTGAGCTAAAAGGGTGTCTGGGGGCCATACTCTCAGGGTTTCTACAGTCTCCTTTAGGCCAGCAAATCTGTCTTATTTTGTGAGTTAGAATTTTGTTCTACATCCATCTCCAGCTCTGTCCAGAAACCTCTGTTGTGATCCCGGTCAGAGCAGTCAGCGGTGGTAGCCGGGCACCATCTAGCTGTACTG
>NW_004443942.1:16730344-16754972 GCF_000243295.1 Trichechus manatus latirostris
TTTTTTGTCTGTATTTTCCATGAATTTGTCTATTGTTTCCCCATTTTTGTCTTCTGTTTGCTTCAACTCTTGGATAATTCTGAGTATTAGAGGTTTGAATTCCCTATCAGGTAGTTCTAGTGCCTTTTCTTCCACTGGAAAGTCATCTGGTGTTTTATTTTGTATGCCTACTGGAACCATCCTGTCCTGTTCTTGTAAATATTTTGATATTGTCTGCTGTCTTCGGGGCATTCAGTAGTTATTTTTCTCATTTATTGACTGTAGATTTGTTTGTTTTTTCCTTATTTTTATTTAGTTATGCCTGAGCATGCAGTCTGTGTGTTCTTTGCTGTTTGCTCATCTGTGGGCACGATACTTTTTGCCTCTTTCTCCAGTTGGCAGGGTCAGTCACTCAGATATGGTATAGCAGGACAGGTCTAGCTGAAGAGGGGTTACTGGGACGGGTTGTTTGTGGCACTTACTACAGCCACCAGGGTGGGTCGGTAATCAGTGCAGGGCAGGTTCCAGTAGGCCACGCCTGTGCTGCTTGGTGGTGTGATGTCAAGTGCACGGTGCATGTAGGCAGGATGTAGGGGGGAGATAGTTATGTGTGGAGTTAAGATGGACATGGGAGAGAGGAACAGGAGCCAAAAACATACAAACAAACAAAAGAGTGCTATGGGAACTTTCTGTTGGAGTGGAGCGATGAGAGACTATGAAATGGAGAAAAACAAAAAGGGGAAGAACAACAAAAATAAGAAAATAATGAATAAATAAAAATCCAAAAGGAAGAAGAACCGCAAAGCTCCCAGGGATCCCACCGTTGCAGCTATGAGATCTGGGGAAGTTGTTCTCAGGTGTTGCAATGCAGCCTGGCTAGAAGGCGTAGAGGTATTCAGCACCAGGTATTCAGGGAACAGAAAGAGAAGGAAGGTATAGAGAGATGAGAAACTGAGTAATGAAGAAAGACAAAAAGGGAAAAAGAGGGAAAAGAAAACAAAACAAATTAAAAAAAAAAACAACAACAAGAAAAGTCCCCAAAAAAACAGAAAAAAAAAATAAAGCCACAAAGAAAGAAATGCCCTTAGAGATCCCTCTGCGCATCTGTGCAAGCCGAGGGGGTAGGTTCCAAGCTGCACAGCACTGCCCGGCCATTACTTACTCCCAACTCAAGAAAAGGAAAAGAAAACAGGGAAACAATTCAAAACAAACAAACAAAAGCCCCAGGATCCCACAAGCGCGGCAGCCCAGACCGGGAAGCAGTTCCATACTCGAACAGAGCTCCGCAGCTCCTCAGGAAGAAGCAAAGATGGCGCATGGAGCCAGGTATTTGAGTGAAAGGAGGAGGAGGTGGTGAGAGGTAAGGTAGAAATCAAAAGAAGCAGAAAAAGCAACACTAGCAGCCAACAAATGGCACTCAGAGAGCCGGCCCGTTCGGATAGGTGGAATCCAAGCAGCCAGTGCTTCCCGGAGAAGAGATTGTGGCCGCGGGAAGCAGAGGAGGCCAAGTGGGGGTGAAGAAGGGTGAGGGGTGGGAAAGCATATATCGCAAATTACTGCTTGTTTTGTCTCCTGCTGGAAGCTCCGTGAAGCTGCTTTCTCATACCGCCTGTTTGCTGGTCTCCGATAGGAGTCCAAGATGGCGGATCCGCTCTGCGTTAGCTGATAGGGGACCTTTGCATGAATCTCTCCTTGCTCTCTGTTCTCTGTCAGTTTTGTCACTCCATTTGGTGCCTGGCTGAGTTCTTTATATCTTCATTTGATGTTTTAGGGTTTCAGGATTGCTGTTTTCTCTGCTTGGCTTAGTTTTTCGGATCTTTGCTGTGGAGGGACAGCGTGGTGCTTCTGCCTAGAGCGCGATTTTCAGGAAGTATCTCTAATCTTATTATTCTTAGTGAATATCCAAATGTTTCTAAAAATCTGAATAAGAGCTTTGTTACTTGTTTTATGAAGATAACTTGGTATTTATGTGAGCAGCATCTTTCACTGACTTCTTAGTCAGTAATAAACATTATTGTGCAGAAAATTTGTATGAATTCTTCACAGAGCAAACCCTGGTGAAGCTGAGTTTTGCTAGACTGCTGACTGTGCTCTATGATGGCTATTTTAGCTTGCCTATTCATATTGTCGGTGCAGTGGTTAAATGCCCAGCTGCTAAACGAAAGGTCAGCAATTCAAACCCACCAGCCACTCCATGGGAGAAAGTTGTGGCTGTCTGCATCTATAAAGATTTATAACCTTGGAAACCCTGTGGGGGCAGTTCTACTTTGTCCTATAGGGTCTCTGTGAGTCATGAGTCAGAGTCGACTCAGTAGCAGTAGGTTTTATTTTGTTTTTTAGTTCATATTATCTGACATTTAAAAACAGATGGGCAAATATATTGTGAAGCAAAGTAGAACATAATGTTCCAACAGTTAAAAATGGACTACATGGCCTCAGAAGTCATTCTCTTCTTGATTGTGTATGGATCTGTGATTTTTCTTTGAGCTTAAATGAGTTCTGCGATTATAGCTGCTGAAACATTATTTTGTTTGAGTCGATTTGCAGAAGATTTGGGAAGACATTCACTTACTCTTTACTCCCATACCCTTTCATTAAGAGTTTTTCTTTTTACTTTCTTTACTTACTGAGTTTCCATATAGTAGTCTGTGATATTTCATTTTTTTTCCTTTTTTTAATAACTCAAAGCATTGAATTGTAGTTTATTGTTCTTATAACTACATCTTTTAGTGTATAAGTATTTTAAATACTTCTATTTCATATATGAAAGAATTTGAAGCAGCTTAAAATTAATATATTTAATAATAGAGCAGAATACAAATATAAGTTATAAAATTAGAAGCCAGAAAATATAAATTATCAAGTATTGACTTGGGGGATATGAGTAAAAATGCAAATGTGCAAACCACAAGTTTCTAAGAAGCTTATAAAATTGAGCTACAAATATGCCTTCTGTAAATACCATTTATTGAATTCCCACTATGTACTAGGCACTGCATTACTCTGCCTACCCCAGTCCACTACCCACCAACACATACCACGAGCCATTTCATTCCTAGATTCAGCCAGTGCTTGAAAACTTAGCATATCACTAATAATTTATCTCTGATAATTAAGAGTTTATTTCCATTTTACCATGATTAATGTCATATGTGTTCTCCCTGAGAATGGTCAAGTTGGTTAAAAGTTGGGCAGCATATAATTTATACTTTAATATGTATATATGTAATAACTATGCAGTAGGGTCTGAAATTTGCTTTTAGCAGAGTTGTAAAGAGAATAAACTCTGTTTTTGTTTGGACTGGATTCTTCTGTTAAGTTATGATGAGTTTCCTTTGAGTTGCTCACCATGTTTGCTTCACACCATCTGTGCATTGATTCTAAACATTTGTATTTCAGAAACACTAGTAATATTTGCAAATCGTCCTTAATCTGTGTATTAACAAAATTCATTTAATTCTAATTGAATTGTCTTGGCACCTTTTGTTGAAAATAAATTGATCTTATATACAGGGATTATTCCTGCCTCTATTCTGTTCCATTGATCTACATGTCTAATTTATGCTAATACCTCTCTGCCTGGACTATTGCAATTTCATCAAAAAGTCTGAAAATAGGTATTATAATTCCTCTACTATTTTTCTTTTTTTCCAAATTATTTTAACTATCTTCAATCCTTTTCATTTCATGATAAATTTTAGAATCAGCTGATAATTTCTAAAACAAACAAAAAGAAACACCTGTTGAGCTTTTGATAGAGATTATCTTGAACTATGAATACATTTGGGAAGAATTGGCATTTTAACAATATTTAGTCCTCTGATATATGAAAAAACTATTTTTTTCAATCTTCTGTAGTTTCTTTCAGCAACATTCCATAATTTTTAGTGCATTGTTAGTTAGGTACTGTCGAGTTGGTTCTGACTCTTGGGGACCCCATGTATGACAGAACGAAACACTGCTTGGTCCTGTGTCATCCTCACAATAGTTGCTGTGTTTGAGCCCATTGTTCCAGCCACTGTGAAGATCCATCTCATTGAGGTTCTTCCTCTTTTTCAATGACCTTCTACTTTACCAACCATGATGTCCTTCTCCAGGGACTGGTCTCTCCTGATAATATGTCCAAAGTACGTGAAATGAAGTGTCGTCATTCTTGGTTCTAAGGAGCATTCTGTCTGTACTTCCTCCAAGACAGATTTGTTTGTTCTTCTCACAGTCCATGGTATGTACAATATTCTTTGCCAGTACCATAAGTCAAATGCATTAACTCTTCTTTGATCTTCTTTATTCATCGTCCAGCTTTTGCATGCATATGAAGCAAATCAAAATACCATGGCTTGGGTCAGGACGACCTTAGTCCTCAAAGTATAGGCCATGTAAAATATTATCACCTATATTTCAATGCATTTCATATTTTTAAAATTATTATAAGTAATTTTTTAAATTATTTTTTCCTGTCTTGTTACTGGGGTAATGGGGATTGAGAAGTGTTATTTTCTTTTTGATTTTCTAGAAGAATTTGTGCAGAATTAGTGTTATTTCATTCTTAAATATTTGGTATAATACAACTGTAAAGTCATCTGAACCTGTAGTTTTCTGGGAGTACTTTTAACTACAAACTTAAGAGTTAAATACTTACAGGGTTATTACGCTTACGTATCAATTTCAGTGACATTGTACTGTGTATCTTCCAAAGAATTTTTTCCATGTCTTCTAAATTGACAATTTTTGGCATATATTTGTTTATAGCCTCTTATTTTCTTTTGAATAAAATACGTAAAATGACTAAAATCTGTAGTGATGTCTTCTGTTTTGATCTTGATATTGGTACTTTATTTTTTCTCTCTTATTTTCTGATTAGTCTGGCTAGAGTATTATCAATTCTATTGATCAGTTGTAAAGATCCTATTTAGTCTATTTCTTCTTTAATCTCTGACCTTCTGTTTTTTATCTCCAGAAATTCAATGAGGGCTTTTTCTTTTTTTTCCACCTCTCATGTCTCTCCTTAACACACTCAGGTTTCCTTCTAGCTTCTTGAGCATTTTGAATACAATTATACTAGCTGTTTTAATATCCTTTTCTATTAGTTCTATCATCTAGTGTTTCTATTTATTTTTATTCTCATTGTGGCTTTCATTTTCTTGATTCTTTGTAAGTCCAATACTTTTTTATTGGATGCCCAACATTATTAATTTTACCTTTTGGGTGCTGTATGGTTTTGTATTCCTGTAAATATTCTTGAACTTTTTTTCTGGGATTCAGTGAAATTACTTGTTTGTGCATGGTAGAACTATCATCAATATAGCAATGTAAGAGTGAGAGAAGAAGGGAAGAGATGTACTGGTTAGAAGACTATTCTACTGAACCATTTAATAAATGTAAAGACACACAAATGTAGCTCGAGGGAGATCTAGAAATATTTCAAGGAAAGTTGGAAAGTGAAAAATTGCCAGTGGCCAGAATGACTGGGAAATTTAAGAGAGAAATGCATAATAATTGGTTTTATATTTTTTATTATTATCCACTGTGACGCATATGATTTAGCACTTTCAAAATCCACCCCTGTTACAAAGTATCTAAAACTCTCAATAAAATAATAAAACTTCTTTCATGTGACGGGCTTTTGCGAGCATTAAAGGAAAATATAAATTCAGGTTGATATTAGTCAGCGACCAGAGAAAATCCGCAGTTGTCCAGATAATTTCCAAAATGCAAAAGTAAGAAGAAAATTGGATATAGATTCGACTATTTTTTATGAGGTCTGAACTTCCCATGGAATGTGAGAATAGTGTTCAAGAATTTTATAGTGAAGAGGATGGCAATGCCTAAAGGCTGGAGACCTTGGGGAATGAAAACTGGAGACCTTCAGATTACAACTTTAAATATTACAAAATATTTATGAAAAACCTTTGTAAAAACCATGACAAACTGTGCATTCAATCTTATAGTATAATATTTAGGGATTGGAAAATACGACTTCTATTTCTATTTCTGATTCCCAGCTCAGTAAAAAATCCATGAAAATTATTTTGTCTCCATACCTATAAAATTAGTGTATCTAACTCACTTTCCTACTCTAAAACATTATGATTATAAACACCACACTATAGTTATCAACTATGGATTAGGAGTGCACAGAGAAATAAATAAATAAATTAGCTCTACTTTCTTCATTATATCCTAACTTTGTTTCCTGGCATGGTCTGAATTTTCAAGGACCCAGCTGTAGAAAAGCAAAAACTCCAGAGAAAGATACTAAATTACTTTAAAAGAGATTCAGATTACATAACAATTGTGATCATTCGTTGAGCACCGACTAATGCTATTGTGTAATACATTCTAGCTCAACTGATCTTTCATATTATCTCATAGAGTTGGCTTTGTTAATTAATTTTACGGATGAGAAAAATCAGCTCTGTGGAAGCTTATACTCAACAAGAATAGCTGTTTAGAGTATATGTCACAGGAAAGATTTAGAATAAAAAACGTAAGCTTCATAATTTAATCTATGGGTTACAGGGAAAACAAAACAAAGAAAAAGTAGAAGACTAATCTTGCCCAAAAGTCATTTTGTATTCTTCTAACTCTTATAAACTCAGAGAAACTTCCATTACCCAAAGCTTTTTATCACATGCGTGTGATAGCATTTTCATTCCTTAAGAACAGCTTGAAATGAAGTGACAAGAAAACTCTTAAGAGAATTACCTGCAAATTTTGCAAAAGTCTTAAATGTAATGCTACTCAGATTTTCAGATGTCCTGGGAATATTCCCAACCGTTTCTCCATATGTCTGCTTGCTTCAATCAATACTCTATCAAGCACAACAGTTTTGTAGAACTCAGCAATGAAATTTTATGACTAGGTTTTCCATCCTGTTGCATCATTAACAAAGGGTCTCTGCACAATTTACTAGAGAACTTCAGAAAACAATTTCTTTTAATGATAGTTAATTCAGCTAATGTCAATACATCCAGATAGCATTCAATATTTGCTTCAATGAATAGCAATCCCCTCCATCACTAATAGATTGTCAGGGATCTCTTATGGGTTTAGTTAAACTTGTTCAAAAGAGGCTTTTGGCAGTATTGCATAACTTTTGATATGCTCAAGCTGACTGGCTGACATATAGGAAGCCAGATGAAGTATTGTTAAAAGTAATGCCTCTATATAATGTAACTGAATTGCATAATGGACTAAGTTACTACAATTTATTGCTATTATTGTATTTTGGGGAAAGAAGATTTTATACCACTATTGCCATAAATTTTATTTTTTTAAAAATCTTGCCTTTGCTATCTAATCATGCAATGACATATAATATAAATTTCAATGTATGAACAAAAAAAATTTATAGAATACTGTGCAGCACAGTTCTCTCATATATAAAAGGGGATAATAATAATTAATTGCATAAGTTTTATGGCATGTTTGAAAGAGACAGTAAGCGTAAATTTTCTAGTATATTACTTATACTTGTGTTCAATAAGTCATATTTCCTTTTTCAAATTTCCCTCACTGTTATGTAAGAAGAGAAACTTCCTTTGTAAACAGCATGACCAGAGTGTGTCCATAAAATAGACTGGAAATGATTAGTCATAACATACTGATTTTGCTTATATCTTATTGAAAATATTGATTTTGTTTGTCATTAATTATTAATAAACTGATGTTGCACTGGGATGTATTATAGCAACTTGTTATGTTGGAAACTACATTTTCTGGAACCACTTTCTCTGTATATTTTTAGATTAGAGTTGGCCAAAGAGGAACTAGTGCTAGAGTGGGAAGGCAGTGAAAAACAGAAATCACTGCTATTAGAATACCATCACAGTCAGATGCAATAATCACAGTGATTCTCAGAGGGTTCTAGCTTCCTCTCTTCTTCACTCTATGTATAATTCTTCTTCCTAGCTTCTGGAATAGCAGTGAACCTCCCCCCTTTTTTAAATCCCTTTTCAGAAAATGGAAGCTAATTATTTATGGAACTAGGTAGCATCTAGTTGTGTATCCTGCCATCTAAGAGATGGTTTTGTTCTCTGATTTGGCCAGAAAAAGTAGCTGAGCACCATTATAATATCATTGCATTTACCTCAACAGAAACTTTCTTGAAAGGTATTTGCTGTAGTTTCTTCAACCCAGAGAACAGAGATTTCACTAGCTTATTAACTACAAATAATGCATGGTAGATAATATATTACTCCTATTCTTCAAATAGAGAATACAAGACACAGAAAGGCATATATACACATGTATGTATGAACTGGTGATAATTACATAAATCTAATTATAGTTTATAATTTTATGTAGTTTTATAAAAGCCACCCCAACAGTGTTCTCTTTAGTTTTTATAATGGCTATACATTTAATAGTTATATAAATATCCATGGTTTAAATATAATATTTCATTTATTTCCGGTAATTCTTCTTAATAATAAATGATTCATAAAAACAATCTCTGTGTAACACAACATGTGAATGTCTATTGAATCATAAGCTAAGAATAAATTTCTTGGGTCAGATCATGAGGTCTGTATGCATACATATCTTTAAAACTAGTGTTGCATATTACCTTGTTATTTTAAAATGTTTATACCAATTCATTCATAATAATTAATTGGTTCTGTTGTACCTAGGGTTGCTATGAGTCAGAACCAACTCAATGGCACCCAACAAGAACAACAGAACAGTTTATACTGTTAATGGTGCTATAACTATGCCTCAGTTTTATTGAAACTTTGATAGCAATTGGGATTTTAATTAAATTTTTGATAACTTTATTAGTGTAAAAATAATGTTTCAAGGCTGTTTACAAAATGATTTCTTTGAATATTTCCAAAGGTAAACATTTTTCCATGGGTATGTTTACTCTTTGCTCTTCTTATTGTGTTAATTGCCTCTTTACATTCATTAAACTTTTCAAATTACACCGCCAAATGTGGAAGACTGCATTTCTGCCTTTTCTTCTTTTGGTAGTTGTAAATTGTTTGCAAGGATAAAAGAGGGAAAAAAGGTTTCATTTGGCATTACCATTTGAAACATTGTTACATCTATTAAGATGAATGACAAATCATGCGGTGGTGAGCAATATTTGATGGATGACTGGGACAGTAGGAGAACAAAACTCAATCCTGTTTAGGGCTTCAACAATGCCAGATGCTCTTTTGCTAAAGCTGCCTTTTTAACTAAATCTGAAATAGCTTACGGGCAAAATAAAATTAAAAGGAAAAAGTATGATAAATTGCTATTTAAAAGACAAAGTCAAGGACCTAAACAGGTAACCTTTCCCTTGAAATCACATTTTTAAACGACAGACTATAATTCTTCTGAAGTACGTAACATAGAAGATGCTTTTAAAGTGTAATTGATTACACTGTTTACAGGAAAACATAAATCAAGAGACAAGCAAAACAAGAGTGGGACATATGAAAAGGAACATGTGAATGATGGGAGAAATTCTGAGCTGCTAAGGAAATTGTAAGCCATTCATTTATATTTTCCAATTGCTTTCCTGGATAGTGATGGCTAATGTGATTAGACACTAGAACATAAATTGATAAATAGCATACCTGGGCTAACAGCTCGCCTAAGCTGATTTGTTGTTGTTGTTTTCAGGTGCCTTAGAGTCTGTTCCAACTCAGTGACCCCATGCACAACAGAACAAAACAGTGCCTGGTGCTGCCCCATCCTCACAATCATTGCTGTTTGAGCCCATTGTTGCAGCCAATGTGTCACTCCATCTCATTGAGGGTCTTCCTCTTTTTCAATGACCCTCAACTTTACCAAGCATAATGTCCTTTTCCATGGACTGGTCCCTCCTGATAACATGTCTGTCATGAATTGAATTGTGTCCCCCCAAAATATGTGTCAACTTGGTTAGGCCATGATTCCCAGTATTATGTGGTTGTCCTCCATTTTGTGATTGTAATTTTCCTATGTGTTGTAAATCCTAATCTCTGTCTGTGGTTTATAAGGCAAGATTAGATTATGTTAAAGAGGATTAGGGTGGGATTGTAACACTTTACTAAGGTCACATCCCTGATCCAATGTAAAGGGGGATTTCCTGGGGTGTGACCTGCACCACCTTTTATCTTACAAGAGATAAAAGGAAAGGGAAGTGAGCAGAGAGTGTGGGGCCTCCCACCACTAAGAAAGAAGCACCAAGAGCATAGCATGTCCTTTGGACCCTGGGTCCCGGTGCCTGCGAAGCTCCTCCACCAGCGGAAGATTGAGAACAAGGACCTTCCTCCACATCCAAAAGGGAGAGAAAGGGTTCCCCTGTAGCTTATGCCCTGGATTTGGACTTCTAGCCTACTAGACTGTGAGAGAATAAATTTCTCTTTGTTAAAGCCATCCACTTGTGCTATTTCTGTTATAGCAGCACTAGATAACTAAGACAGTGTCCAAAGTGCACGAGACAAAGTCTCGCCATCCTTGCTTCTAAGGAGCATTCTGACTATACTTCTTACAAGACAGATTTGTTTGTTCTTCTGGTAGTCCATGGAACATTGAATATTCTTCACCAACACCATAATTCAAAGGCATCAGTTCTTCTTCAGTTTTCCTTATTCATTGTCCAGCTTTCACATGCATATGAGGCAATTGAAAATCATATGACTTGGATCAGGCGAACCTTAGTTCTCAAAGAGGTATCTTGGCTTTTCAATACTTTAAAGAGGTTTTTTGCAGTAGATTTGCCCAATGCGATACGCCCTTAGGTTTCCTGACTGCTGCTTCCATGGGCATTGATTGTGGATCTCAGTAAAATGAAATCCTCAACGACTTCAATATTTTCTCCATTTACTGTAATGTTGCTTATTGGTTCAGTTGTGAGGATTTTTGTTTTCTTACATTGAGTTATAATCCACACTGAAGGCTGTAGTCTTTGATCTTCATCAGTAAATGTTTTAAGACCTCTTTCCTTTTAGCAAGCAAGGTTGTGTTGTCTGCATACTGCAGGTTGTTAATGAGTCTTCTTCCAATCTTGATGCCACGTTCTTCTTCATATAATCTGGCTTCTCGAATTATTTACTCAGCATACAGTTTGAATCAGTATGGTGAAAGGATACGACCCTGAAGCACGCATTTCCTACTGCCCCTTGGTCTATGTATAGGCTTCATGTTAACACAATTAAATGGTCTAGAATTCCCATCCTTCACAATGTTATCCATAATTTGTTATGATCCACACAGTCGAATGCCTTTCAATAGTCAATAAAACACAAGTAAACATCTTTCTGGTGTTCTCTGTTTTAATCCAAGTTCTATCTGACATCAGCAATGATATCCCTGGTTCCACGTCCTCTTCTGAATCTGTCTTGAATTTCTAGCTGTTCCGTTTCAATGTAATGCTGTAACCATTTTTTTAATTATCTTCAGCAAAATTATACTTGCAAGTGATATTAATGACATTGTTTGATAATTTACTCATTCTGTTGGATCACCTTTCTTTGAAATGGGCACAAATATGGATCTCTTTCAGTCAGTTGGCCAGGTGGCTGTCTTCCAAATATCTTGGCATACCTGAGTGAGCACCTCCAGCACTGCATTTGTTTGTTGAAACATCTCAATTTTTATTCTGTCAATTCCTGGAGCCTTGTTTTTTGCCTATGCCTTCAGAGCACCTTGAACTTTTCCTTCAGTACCAGAGGTTCTTGATCGTATGCTACCTCCTGAAATTATTTATCATGAGAATTTATAAATTAATTTTTATTAATTATTATGTATATTGGACAATTTTTCCAGTCCTATTCATAAGATTTTCACTGGTAAATTCTTTTAGAAGTAGATAGCCAAGTACTTCTTCCTAGTCTGTCTTTTCTTGAAGCTTAGCTGAAACCTATCCACCATGGGGGACCCTGCTGGTAGTTGAAATACTGGTGGTATAGCTTCTAGCATCACTGAAACTTGCTAGCCACCACAGTATAACAAACTGACAGACAAGTGGTGGCTCAAGTTGACTAGTCTATAATATAATTTTAGTGTAGCCATAATTATGAGCATATTTTTTCTCATGCTTATAATATAAGGCAGTAGGTGAGATTTGAAGTACTATTCTGATGTAGTGGAAAATTCCCCTATAGTATGTCCCCCACTTTGGCTGACAAAGCACCCCTGTACAGTTTGATTCCTCCAACAAGATGAACTCATTCTACTTAGGACTTTGGGACCATCCCCACCTGTGCTATTTTTGTCATTTATCTAATGTGGATAGAGATGTTTTCTCTGTTACCAGACCTGTCAATTCAGCACCTTTAATACGTTTTGATAGCTGGGGAAAGACAATTCTGAGTATGAGTTTGTGTGAGAACTTTTTGCTTGGGATGATTTCGGAGGCAGAATGGAGACTGATGATATGAGAACTCAGTTGTCCTTCCAATTGTTTTTCTCAATGTCCCACAGTTATTCAGAACCAAGTTGTAAGTCCAACTCCACCATCCCAGGTGGTGTGTCCCCTGACAAATTACTTAATATTTCTGGGTTTCATTTTTTTCCTCACATGTAAAATTTACATAAAATACTGCATTACATCACTGGGAGATTTAAAACAAGATTCCTTTTAGACATCTGCTGGTAAGTGTTTGACCCATGGAAGCAAAGTATCCCTTCAAATGTAACTTTATTTTTTCCTTTCATTTATATTTTTTTAATGGGTGGTTGTGGTGCTGGTATATATTCTGAGGGCGGTTGCTCCCTGTGGATGAGAAGTCCAATTGCATCTAAAAGTTCTTGTCTAGGTTTATAGTATCTTAGAACATGAAAGAGCCATGTAGATCTTCCCCCTCACTTCATAGATTACTATTATGAATATTGGAGTCCTAGGGGGCCAAAATGGTTAAGTGGTCAACTGCTAGCTTAAAGGTAGGCAGTGCAAACATACCCAGAGCTGCCTCAGAAGACAGGATTGGCGATCTGCTTCTGAGAGGTCATAACCTTGGAAACCCTACTGAGCAGTTCTACTTGGTACGCATGAGGTTGCCGTAAGTTGGAACTGACTCAATGGCAACTAACAGCAACTACTCATCTTTGCTTGCTGAAATGTATAGCTATGCATGTGATCATATTATGGACTATCAGATGGGAAGAGTTTCCAGGATGACTATGTTTTCCTGATTAACTAGGACAAATTTAGATGGCTGTACTCTGTCCTTCGTCCACCTGTCTGGATCAGAGATGGAATTTCTCCAGTGGAGGAACAGTTATCCTGCGAGCATGAACAGATAAATTACAATTACAGACATGATTTGAAGGATCCTAGTTCTTGTTAGAAACATTACTCTTTCATTACAAACTACATTGGCTACCTAAAATATATTTTATTACAGGAGAAAAATAAATAGCTGTTTCGGTTAGTTTGTTTTTAATATGATAGTTTGATTTTTAGTATATGCAGTGAAAGCCAGTGCTAACTGATGCAGCCAGCACCCTCATTGCTCTTATCCCCGAAACTTCTCTTAACTTCTAGACCTTTAAAAAAAATTTTTTTCTGGGTAAACTTTCAAAATAAATCTTTTTTTTAATTTCCTAAAATATTTCATTTGCATTTTGTTTAGACTTTCAGTAAATCAAGCAATAAATTACTTGGGAAAGAGTTGATATGTTTATGGTGCTTAGTTTAATTATCTAGAAGCACACATAATATACTGACTCATTTCCTCGTACATTTTGTTTTCTGTCTCTCAGTAAAGTACTTTTATTTCTTTTCATAAAAGTCCTTAGATTACTGGGTTACCACTACTCTAATAACTTTAACAAATTTTTATAGAGCCAGTGGAGCAGAGGGATCAAGATGACTATTTGAAAAATATTGTTGTGTACTAAGAAAACTGAAATTAATCAACTCTAAATTACTCACTTTAGTAAAGGAAATCATTAAGTCTCCAGAAATGAAACAAACATTAGAAATAGGTGCTGATTTTATGTATAAATAGTAACTAATATGAAACAAACATCAGAAATAGACACAGATTCTATGTATTAATAGTAGCCAATAAGATGATATAAAAGAACATTAGATGTTCTAGTCACAATAGTCACGAAAGTATTTAAAGTTTTAGTATATTCAGAAATAAATAAGAAAAAATGTGGAGTACCTATAAAAACATAAGCAATTTTCACCTTGGAACTATTTTGTGTGAAGGAATATTTCAGGGATCTGATGAAGCCTGGCAACTGCAATAGAGATCTAAGTGAAGAATTGCTTAGCCAGACTGTCTTCTTGCCTCTTTATTAATTTAAATAAGAAATTTAAAAATGCAATAATAAATGCATAAAATATTGTGTTGATCCCTCTCATGGCTGGACTACTAAAAACAGGAAAGGCATTTCAAACGCTTAATAAAAATGTAATCATTTCATGATCCTTAATGCACAAAGGTATGGAAAGGGTTAGTCTCCTAAATTCTCTTTTCTGTGAATGTCAAAATGGATGAAATTTTGAATAATAAAATCCCTACTTAACTAGAGTTTCTTTCCTTGAAACCCTGGAAATATAAATATACTAGTTAAACTTATATTGTTTCTAACCATCCCTTGAACTGGGTAAGAATGTGATACCCAGTTCATTGGTTCATGCTAAACAGAGGGCAGATAATAGGTATAGCGTTTGGAGCAAGGACTATGCCCAGGGGAGGATTATCTAATAAGCAAGGTAAGCAAATATCTCATTGGGTGTTAACTGCCGTCAATATATATTTTATAACTATCGAGGTAGCAACATACATACAATAACGTACACAAATATTAAGTGCACTGCTTATTGCTCTTGTTGTTGTTAGGTGCCTTCGAGTCGGTTCTGACCCTATGTACAAACTGCTATCAATGCTGATGTTAGATGAATCTTGGATAAAAGTAAAAATTACCATATTTACCTGTGTTTTATTGACTACGTAAAAGCGTTCGACTGTGTGGATCATAACAAATTATGGATAACACTGAGAAGAATGGAAATTCCAGACACTTAATTGTGCTCATGCAGAAACTGTACATAGACCAAAAGGCAGTTGTTGGAACTGAACAAGAGGATACTTCGTGGTTTAAATTCAGGAAATGTGTACATCAGGGTTGTATCCTTTCACTATACTTATTTAAACTTATGCTGAGCAAATAATCCAAGAAGCTGGACTATATGAAGAAGAATGTGGCATCAGGATTGGAGGAAGAATCATTAAGAACCTGCAGTGTGCAGATGACACCATCTTGCTTGTTGAAAGTAAAGAGGACTTGAAGTACTTTCTGACGAACACCAAAGACTACAGCCTTCAGTATGGATTACACCACAACATAAAGAAAACAAAAATCCTCACAACTGAACCAATAAGCCATAGCATCATAAATGGAGAAAATATGGAAGTTGTCAAAGGTTTCATTTTACTTGGATCCACAATCAATGACCATGGAAGCAGCAGTCAAGAAATCAAATGATGCATTGCATTTGGCAAATCTGCAAAAGATCTCTTTAAGGTATTGAAAAGCAAAGATGTCACTTTGAGGATTAAAATGCATCTGACTCAAGCCATGATATTTTCACACCTTACATGCATTGGAAAGCTGGACAGTGAATAGAGAAGACTGAAGAAGAATTGACTCCTTTGAATTATGATGTTGGTGAAGAATATTGAATATACTATACACTGCCAGAAGAACGAACAAATTTGTCTCAGAAGAAGTAGAGCCAGAATGCTCCTTAGAGGCAAGAATGAAGAAAGAGGCCTTGTCTTTTGTATTTTGAACATGTTATCAGGAGGGATCTGTCCCTGAGAAGGATATCATGCTTGGTAAAGTAGAGAGTCAGTGAAAAAGAGGAAGACCCTCAATGAGATATATTGACACTGTGGTGCCAACAATTGGTTCAAGCATAACAATGATTATGAGGATGGTGCAGGTCTGTACAGTGTTTTATTCTGTTATACATAGGGTCACTATGAGTCTGAACCGACTTGAAGGCACCTAACAACAACAACAGCAATGAGCAGTGCACTTAATATTTGTGTAGTTTCTTGTATGTATGTTACTACTGCGATAGTTATAACATACATAGACAGCAGTTAAAACCCAGTGAGATATTTGAGGAGAGCCTCTAATAAAAAGATGCTACATAAAACAAAAACAATAAAAGAATCCTAGAGAAAACATTTAAAAAGGAGAGAGAAAAACAACAATAAACATACACTGAAAGAAAGGAAGAATTCCCAATGGAATTCTGTAAATGATAACCTTAGAGGAAAAAGGAAGTTTTAGAAATTAGTAATCAAAATATAAAAGTAAATCTGCAGAAGAGTAAGAAAGTGAATTTAAGGAAATCTTCCAAAAATGTATTGATAGAGAAAACCTTTGATTTTTTTTCTTAAATTGAGGAATTAATCCCAAAGCACAAACTTCTCACTTACAGGTGTCTGGAGTTGTTAAACGCAGAAACGGAGGAGTCAATTTTCAGAAAAATAAGATAAACAGTGTAAGAAAATTTTCAGATAAAAAATCTTTTTTTGGTGGCTATTTTATTCCCAATGCCTAAAATGAAGCCTGGCATATAGAACATGCTTAAAAATACTTGCTGAATAAATTAAGGGTTTTTCCAGGACTGAATTAATGTATTCTAGTTAAAACTTCCCACTGACTTCCCAGTTTAGGGAATGGTAAAAAGATACACACTAAACCATATCATTGCAAAATTTAGGATAAAGGGAAGGCCCTAGAAAATTCCAAAGACAAAAATCAGATTATAATCAACAAATGAGGGACTTTTGACTTGGTCTATTACTGTGGTAAATATTTATGTAGTCTATTACTCGAGAAACATCATAAGAAGATGGAAGGAATACATACAGTCACTGTACCAAAAATAATTGGTCAATGTTCAACCATTTCAGGAGACTGTATATGATCAAGAACCAATGATACTGAAGAAAGACGTCCAAGTTGCACTGAAGGCATTGATAAAAAACAAGGCTTCAGGAATTGATGGAATACCAACTGAGATGTTTCAACAAATGGATGCACTACTGGAAGCGCTTACTCACCTATGACAGGAAATTTGGAAGACAGCTACTTGGCCAACCAACTGGAAGAGATCTGTGTTTTGTCCTTCCCAAAGAAAGGTGATCCAATGGAATGGAGAAATTATAGAACCATATCATTAATACTACATGCAAGTAAATGTTTGCAAAAGATTATTAAAAAATGGTTGCAGTAGTATACCCTAAGGGAGCTGCCAGAAATTAAAGTCGGATTCAGAAGAGGACAGGGAACTGGGGATGATGTCATTGCTGAGGTCAGATGGATCTTGACTAAAAGCAGAGAATACCGGAAACATGTTTACCAGTGTTTTATCGACTACACAAAGGCTTTTGACTCTGTGGATCATGACAAATTATGGATAACATTGAGAAGGATAGAAATTCCAGGACAATTAATTATGCTCATGAGGAACCTATCCATAGATCAAGAGGCAGTTGTTGGAACAGAACAAGGGGATACTTCGTAGTTTAAAGGCAGGAAAGGTGTGCATCCGGGTTGTATTCTTTCACCGTACTTATTCAATCTGTATGCTGAGCAAATAATCCGAGAAACTGGACTGTATGAAGAAGAACGGGGCATCAGGAATGGAGGAAGACTCATTAAGAACCTGCAATATGGAGATGACACAATCTTGCCTGTTGAAAGTGAAGAGGACTTGAAGCACTTACTGATGAAGATCAAAGACCACAGCCTTCAGTATGGATTGCACTTCAACATGAAGAAAATAAAAATCCTTACAACTAAATCAATAAAGCAACATCGTGATAAACAGAGAAAAGATTGATGTTGCCAAGGATTTCACTTTATTTGGATTCACAATCAACACAAATGAAAACAACAGTCAAGAAATCAAATAACATATTGCATTGAGCAAATCTGTTGCAGAAGACCTCTTCAAAGAGTTGAAAAGCAAAAATGTCACTTTGAGGACTAAGGTGCGTCTGACCCAAGCCATGGTATTTTCAACCTCATATGCATGTGAAAGCTGGACAATGACTAAGGAAGACTGAAGAAGAATTGATGCAACAGTTGTGTGTGGGGTCTCTTTAAGTCAGAACCGACTCAATGGCACCTAACAATAAAATAACTTACACTGTCACGACCTAGTGCTCCCAGTAGCTGTAGCCATGTATAAGTAGTGAACCGTGCTCACTGGGTTTGCATGGCCAACTGCTGCAGAATTTTCAGAGAAATTATTTCACACTGTCCTTACATTTTAAAAGTTTACCAGATTCAGAATGAGTACCTTCAGTAAAAGAAAGTAATTACTATTACAGGAATTAAAAAATTGACAAAATATCTAATCAGAGAAACATTCGTCAAATCCATGTGAATGTGATGTCACTGTTGCACCGTCTTCCTTGCTTGCCGTTCTTTGAACATGCAACGCATGAGCCCCTTTGCAAGCTTTTTTCTTTACCTGCACTCGTACAGCAAACTCCCTCATCTCCTTCAAGCATTTGTTCTTAGACAGTCTGTCTTCGTTTGGCCACTATATGCAAGGGCTAGTCAATGAACTCATTTGAAGATTTGACTATAAATATTTCTGCTTCAATATTTATTGCTCAAATCATGGGAAGTAGAATGAGGATAGAATGAGTTTGAAAGATATTAGGCTCTTCAGGATGATCTGATCAGATTATCAGGAAAAGCCTCAGGAGAATTCAAAGAAAATGATTTCATTATATAAAAATAAAGAGAAAAGCAAATTAGACCGTCCAGTCAATTGCATGAGGTCCTTTTTCAGGCCATGAAGGATTCACCATTCTGTCAAGCCTGTTGCCTTTCCATACCTAGCGTATAGTCACATCCAATAATGATAGAAATGTTGGTAGAAAAATTCAAGAAACAACTCTGATTAATGAATGATACAGTAACTTGGCCAATAAACATAAATGCAATATATGCCAGAGAAGAGCATTAAAAAGCTTGTGAACAACTACAGGTGATAACAAGGTTGTTATTCAATGTAAATTGTTTCCATTAATAACAAAATGAAAGAGGTTGTTCAGATAGACCTCTCAGAGGGATAACCAGCAAGCACCAACTCCTAATCCAAGTCTGTTTATCAGTAGGGATCACTTCTGTCTACATCTTAGAGAAGATACTTGTTTAAGGGTGTTTGGTATTAATGATGGGGATCTTATTTTGAAAAAAAAAAAAATCCTAAATTATGGCAAACACAGCATAGTCTTCTTTTCAATAAACATAAGAAATAAGTAGCTAACATAAATCACAGAATTATTAAAACTGATTTTAGTCTAGGAGTGAGGATAAATGAAAACTTTATGTCTTGTGTTTTGATAAATTGTCAGCATATCTTCCCCGTCACTCCAAAGCACAGAAGCGCACACACACACACACACACACACACATACAGAGAGAGAGAGAGAGCAGAGAGGGAGAAAAACCTTAAGTTCCTTTAGTATTTCCAGTTACATCTGAGTCGATTTTGACTCATGGTAACCCCTGCGCGTCATGTCAGAACTGTGCTTCTTAGGATTTTCAATGACCGAGTTTTGGGAAGTAGTTTGCTAGCTAGGCCTTTCTTTTGAGGCACCTCTGGGTGATTTCTAACCTTCAAACTTTCAGGTAGCAGCCAAGTACATTAACCATATGCACAGCCCAGGGACTCCCTTCAGTATAGAAACTATCTTGTTAAGGTCTTCGTAGAGTTTATTTGAGGTTCCTAATACACATAGGAGCCCTGGTGGTGGAGTAGTTAAGAGCTTAGGCTGCTAATCAAAAGGTTGGCAGTTCGATTCCACCTGCTGCTCCTTGGACACCTTATGGGGCATTTCTACTCTGTCCTATAGGATTGCTATGAGTTGGAAACCACTTGACAGCAAGGAGTTTGGTTGGTTGGTTGGTTGGTTGGTTTAATATAGATAATGTGAACTACATTATTTCGTTCTGAGAAAAACAAATTCATTTACAGAAGGATTGGTGATAACTTTGACATAGCTAGATGTCTCAGCTTCTGGCACAAAAGAAAAAGTCTGGACGAGAATCAGTGACTCTCACCCATGCCAGCCAACAAATGTTGCTTTGCAGAGTTGCTCCTAAACTTTGATATTATCTGTGACAATTGTGTTTTTGAATGATGACACTATCCCCTTGGCTTTTACGTTCTAAAATCTCATTCTGCCTGTGCAGTTAATACATCTGTGCCCTTTCTTTCAATCAACAATGAAGAATTCATTGGTGTTCACCACAAAGCCCAGCAGCTCATTCAGTTTCCCATTCAGAAATGGGAAGATGGATACACTTTGTGCTCTGAACAGCACTAGATGATTCTGACCTTAATTGGATAATCCTTCAGTGGTGGATAAGGATTATTTTGATGCAAAACACATCCTTGGAGCTGCTGCCCTCATCTACAACTATCACAGAAAATTCTCTAAATAATAAAACACCTCTCTTGTGAAAAAACACAAAACTCTTTTAAAGTATTTCATCTATATAATATATTCTAGATTTGATTGTGTTCCAGTTGCTGTATCTATCTTGCTCCAGTATTAGGAATCCTTAGAAAGAATCATAACAAAACCATGCATAGAGAACAAAAAATGGAAAATTGAAGTGAGTGGAAGTGGATGGTATAATTTGAAAATAGATGATTTTGTAAGATTATCCTGAAAGAAATAACGGAAACTGAGCAAAACGCACTCAGGCAGGGAATATATCCTCAGACACTGAAGAGGAGAGGACTTTGACCTACTTTAGAAAGGCTGAGTAAATACATCCATGACTTAATTAATTAATTCATTTTAATGCTTATTATGATCCTGTTATGGTACTAATCACTGAGAATAATTAGATAAATCACAGTTATAGTCCCTATCCCATTGAATTTACTCTGGATGGGAAAAACAAACATTAAATAAATAACTCCACAAATAATAATATAAGTACAATTCTGACTGATTGATTCAGGCCAAATAATTTCCAGCATGCTACAATGTGCTCTGATATATGGTCATCTCGGGATAGAGCTGACATTATAGTGTCTGCTGGGAGACTAATTGGAATGGCTACTATGTGTCCGCATGAGTTCTCCCTCTAAAGAAACTGTGCACACAGAAATAGTTACTATGCATTTCTATCTTGAATGTTCACATTACCTCATATTTTTTCTCAACTTCAGAATGGAAAAACTGAGAGTTATCTAAAAAAAATATATAAAATAAAAATATACTCAAGAACAAGAGCCAAATTTTGTACTTAATTCATGATCTCAGCTATTGTTAATATAGTCATTTTGTGACAACTTTGAAAATATAATATTGAATAATTCTTCCACAGACTTATAAACCCTTGCCATCGAGTTGATTCCAGCTCACAGCAGAGTAGAACTGACCCATAGTGTTTCCAAGAAGTGTCTGGTAGATTCAAAGTGCTGATCTTTTGGCTAGCAGCTGAGTTCTTCACCACTGCACCATCAGGGATAAACTGGATGGCCCAATATTTAAATGTTTTCAATTCAATTCCATTTATTCTGAGAAACAAGGATTTATCATAAAATGAAATTATTTTATATAGGGGAAAGGGAACAGGATTAGCTAAGTTGGTAAAGCATAAAATATTTATTCTGGTTTAAAGGTAATACAGCATTAATGGCAGAACTTCTAAAAAAAAGGGGGCATTTCTAGCTTATGTTGGGATTCTGTCTTCAAATTATACTGTGTTACTTGTGAAGATGAGCCTTGTCTAGAGAGGCACTTACTTGGAAATCTTCAGTTTTCAGTGGGTTGGATGTATGGAATATTCAATGAGAATAATATTTTTAACAATGCTTAAACTTGCTTAAAGGAACCTATAACTGCTATAGCACTAGATCTGAACTCTGGCTGAAGTGCTCTTTATCTCATTGCCAAGTGGCTGTTGACATGCATTGCATTGACAAATGACTATTTGCAACTATAAAGCTATTTAGCTAGTGGTTTCCTCTTAGGAAATAATGTTTAAAATATGTTTGTAGTGTTCTGTTAAAATAGTAATGTGCAATAGCTCTTAAAAGCAGTAATGTATATAAAAAAGAGAAAGGATTAACTAAATATTTGAAATAGCTTCTTTAGTCTTAGTTTCCTCATGTGTAAAATGGAGAAAAAGTCTGTCCTGCAGGGAGTCTCCTGTCTTTCCCCTACCGTAGCCCCTTCTATAACTTCAGGCAGCATAATGACCTGTTATAACTTCAGACAGGATAATGACCTGTACTGATTGCTTGCAGTGTGCCAGGTGGTTTGAGTTTTCCATGTACCAATTAATTAAATACTTATAAAAATCCTGGGAAGATCATACTATTATTATCCCCATTCTATGAATGAAGAAACAGAGAGGTAAATGATGTGGGTGAGGTTGCACAACTAATAAGAAGTCAAAGCAAATTTATGCACCTGTACTTTCTGGTTTCAGAGTCTGTACTCTTAACTACCCTTCTATCCTGCATGTGTTCTCACATGCAAGACTTTGCCTATGGCTGTAGCCCTGTCTAAATTATTTCTGCTGAATTTTTCCTTAAGTAATACCTAGTCACATTTCAAGTTTTAATCCAGAGATAATCTCTTCCAAGAATTCTTTCATGATTGGCCCATCCCTAGCCAAATAAGAAGCCTCTCCTACATGCTGCCACAGAACTCAGTGTTATAGCATTCAAAATACTAAATTTTAATTCCCTTCTTACCTCTGTCTTCCCTGCTATAATCTAAAATCCTTATAGACATACATGACAAGTCCTCAATAAATCTTAGCTGAATCTATACATGAATATGCAAGAATCATACTAGGTAAACTGGTAAAATGTCTTTGTAAACTGTAAGGATGATGCTAACATTGTAGGTTCTTCTTCATCATCATAATAAATGTATCCTATGGTGATAAGGCATCTCAGAAAGGGTTTTTCTATGTAAATAAAATAGAAAAATAAAAAAAAGGAAGAAAAATGTTACAAAAAAGACAATCATTTATTTATGTCCACTGCAGCATCTTCTTAAAATGGAAAAATTAATAGTAATGGCTTTTTATAGATTAAAAAGATAGAAACCATATCCATTTTGCAGTATCAAAGTAAAGCATAATGCTTACAGCTTCGTATTAAGAGTACTTGAGAATGATTTCTCTCCCTGGCTTTCTAAGAAAGTGAAGGAATCATGAGAAATAGAGGCAATTTTGTTTTGATCTATTTTGGAATCAAGAATTTCAATTTGAGAAGGAGGCGTGATCAACGTGGCGGAGTAGTTAGACACTTCCTATACCCCTCTTAAAACAAAGACCTGGAAAAATAAGTGATTTGATTCTATGTGAATATCTGGGAGCCCTGAACAAGGCAAGGTTAAGAAATCCATCTGAGTGATACGGGAAAGAGAGACCTTTTGGAAGAGATGAGGAGGGCCAGAGCCGCGGCGGTGAAACTGCAGTGCTGCAGCCACGCCGGTCCCTGGTGAAGCAGGCAAACAGCTGTGCTGTGCGCGTGCTTGGGAAGCAGTTTCCACATCTAGAGAGGCCCAGCAGCAGAGATTCTGCTTGGATGCTCCGAACCAGTGAAGAGCAGCTCCCAAGAGGCCAAGATAAGCACATGCATGCACCCTTTCGAGGGGATTAAAAAAAAAAAAGCCCATTTGGGAAAAACCTGTCTCCCTTTTACCTCCACCCTCTGCACTCCACACCGGTAGCCCGCTGGGCTGGAAGTAGATCCCAAAAGGTGCCCTGACCTGTTCTCCTGGCCTTGGAGAGGGAACAATTAAGCTGCTGGCTCCCCTAGACCAGGAACACAGGTTTGGCACAGCTCCTTTGCTGGGCACAGGTATCAGGGGTCCACAGACTCTGAGTGCCTTACACCCCTGTATAGACTTGTGGGGACCCTTCTCAACAGCGTTAGTCCTCACTGCCACAGTACAACAGGACAAACATCTGAAGTTTAACTTCAACTGCTTCAGCTGTGAACTGGCAGATTTGTGACCCTCGAAACAGCTCTGCCCCTTAAGTAGGCACTTCTATCGATCTGCAGCAGGGGCTTGAGGACTGGTGGTATCACCTAAAGCGCCCAGTCACCTGCTACAGGAGTCCAAGGAAAAGTGGTGCCCTCAGGTCTTTACAGCCAACGAAGTGGGGTGCTCATAGTCCGGCTGCAAAACTCACCTACATACTTACCCTAGAGAATAGAGACACGGTTTCCTTTCAGACTCTCAGGAGCAGCTGTCAGCCCCCTGCCTGGCTCAGGGTGTGATCCCCTACCACAACCAGAGTCCAGTGCCTGCACCAATCTCCCATGCCTCTCTAGGACTGGGGGTGAGAGCCTGCGTCACACACTTGGTGACCAACTGCCTGAACACCCGAGCTAAACCCATATAGGAAAACTTAACGGACTTCGGTGTGCACATAATTAGTTACAGAACTAACTACCTGGTGACAGGACGTTAGACATCCGAAGGTGTCAAAAATCAAACTAGTGCACATGAGCAGCCTATTTGGGCATATCAAAACAAAACAAAATAAGAAGCTAGGTCTCACTAAGAAAATACAAAATAAAATTATAATAAATTATTGATGGCTCGGAGACAACAGTCAATATCAAGTCACATAAAGAGGCAGTCCATGATGGCTTCAGGAAGCTCCCAAAATAAAGAATCAGTAAATT
>NW_004443942.1:16755072-16756421 GCF_000243295.1 Trichechus manatus latirostris
AAACAAATCACCAACTTCATATGGAAAGGGAAGAGTCCCCGAATAAAGAAATCGTTACTCAAGAAGAAGAACAAAGTGGGAGGCCTTACACTACCTGATTTTAGGACCTATTATACTTCCACAGTAGTCAAGACAGCCTGGTACTGGTACAACAACAGATACATAGACCAATGGAACAAAGTTGAGAATCCAAATATAAGCTCATCCACCTATGAGCAGCTAATATTTGACAAAGACCCACAGTCCATTATTTGGGGAAAAAGACAGTCTCTTCAACAAATGGTGCTGGCATAATTGGATATTTATACACAAAAAACTGAAACAAGACCCATATCTCACACCATGTACAAAAACTAACTCAAAATTTATCAGACTTAAATATAAAATTGAAAATGACAAAGATCATGGAAGAAAAAATAGGGACAATGCTAGGACCTCTAATACATGTTATAAACACAATACGAACCATAAGTAACAATGCACAAGCACCCGAAGAGAGACTAGATAAATGGGAGGTCCTAAAAATCAAACACTTATGCTCATCAAAAGACTTCACCAATAGAGTAAAAACACAACCCACAGACTGGGAAAAAATTTTTGGCTACGACAAATCCGATCAGTGTTTAATCTCTAAAATCTACAAGATACTGCAAAACCTCAACAGCAAAAAAGACAAATAACCCAGTTAAAAAATGGGCAAAGGACATGAACAGGCACTTCACCAAAGAAGATATTCAGGCAGCTAACAGATACATGAAGAAATGCTCATGATCATTAGCCATTAGAGAAATGCAGATCAAAACTACAATAAGATATCATCTCACCCCAACAAGGCTAGCATTAATCCAAAAAAACACAAAATAACAAATGCTGGAGAGGTTATGGAGAGACTGGAACACTTATACACTGTTGGTAGGAATGTAAAATGGTACAACCACTTTGGAAATCGATTTGGCGCTTCCTTAAAAAGCTTGAAATAGAAGGACCATACTATGCAGCTATCCCACTCCTTGGAATATATCCTAGAGAAACAAGAGCCGTCACACGAATAGATATATGCACGCCCATGTACATCGCAGCAGTGTTCACAATAGCAAAAAAATGGAAGCAACCTAAGTGCCCATCAATGGACGAATGGATAAACTATGGTATATCCACACAATGGAATATTATGCAACAATAAAGAACAATGATGAAGCTGTGAAAAATCATATAACTTGGTGGAAGTTGGAACTTATTATGCTGTGTGAATTTAGTCTGTCACAGAAGGACAAATACTGTATAAGACCACTATTATAAGAACTCAAGAAAAGGTTTAAACACAGAAGAAAACATTCTTTGATGGTTAC
>NW_004443942.1:16756521-16758294 GCF_000243295.1 Trichechus manatus latirostris
ACATTGAAGATAAAGCTCTTGATGCCAACTAATTTGAGGAAAAATCAGATAAAAGAATTAAAAAGAATGAAGAAACTCTAAGAGTCATGTGGGACTCTATCAAGAGAAATAACCTACGAGTGATTGGAGTACCAGAACGGGGTGGGGGATAATAGAAACTACAGAGAAAATTGTTGAAGATTGGTTAACAGAAAACTTCCCTGATATCATGAAAGATTAGAAGATATCTATCCAAGATGCTCATCGAACCCCATATAAGGTAGATCCCAAAAGAAAGTCACCAAGACATATTATAATCAAACTTACCAAAACCAAAGATAAAGAGAGAATTTTAAGAGCAACTAGGGATAAAAGAACGGTCATCTACAAAGGAGAGCCAATTAGAATAAGCTCGGAACACTCAGCAGAAACCATGCAGGCTAGAAGGCAATGGGATGACATCTTTAAAGCCTTGAAGAAAAGTAACTGTCAGCCAAGAATTATATATCCAGAAAAACTGCCTCTCAAATATGATGGCAAAATTAGGGCATTTCCAGACAAAAAGAAGTTCAGGGAATTTGCTAAAACCAAACCAAAATTACAAGAAATAATAAAGGGAGTCCTACGGTTAGATAATCAATAACACCAGCTAACAACGCGAGACTAGAACACAGGACAGAGCAACTAGATATTGACTCAGATACGGAAATCAAAAACACATCAAGGCTAAAACATTGAAAATAGGGAAACAGATATCAATACATAAAAAAGGATAATATTAAAACAAAAAAGAGGGACTTAAAAAATGGAAACATTTATTTTCTACATGGAGGGGAAGTTAAGGCCATATAAAGTAATAAAAGACTGGTATCAACTTAGAAAAATATGGGTAAATATTAAGGTAACTACAAAGGAATCTAATAATCCTACAAATCAAAATAAAAAAGTAGAAAAACATAAAGACCCAGCAAACACAAAATCTACAACAAAGAAAAAGATGAAAAAAAATACATAAAGAAAAACAACTCAGCACAGAAAATTGAGAAGAACAAAGAAACTGTGAACAACACACAAAAAGAGATTTCAGGATGACAGCACTAAACTCATGCCTATCAATAATTACACTGAATGTAAACGGACTTAATGCACCAATAAAGAGACGGAGAGTGGAAGATTGGATAAAAAAGCATGATCCATCTACATGCTGCCTACAAGAAACGCACCTTAGACTTAAAGACAGAAACAGGCTAAAACTCAAAGGATGGAAAAAAAATATATCAAGCAAACAACACTCAAAAAAGAGCAGGAGTGGCAATATTAATCTCTGACAAAATAGACATTAAAGTAAAATCCACAACAAAGGATAAGGAAGGGCACTATATAATGATTAAAGGGTCAATACACCAGGAGGACTTAACTATAATAAATATTTCACACCCAACAACAGGGCTCCAAAATACGTAAAACAAACTCTAACAGCTCTGAAGAGAGAGATAGACAGCTCCACAATAGTAGTAGGAGACTTCACCACGCCACTTTCGGTGAGGGACACAACATCCAGAAAGAAGCTTAACAAAGACACGGAAGAGCTAAATGCTACAATCAACTTGACTTCATAGACATATACCGAACACTGCACCCAACAGCAGCCAAGTATACTTTCTTTTCCAACGCACATGGAACATTCTCCAGAATAGACCACATATTAGGCCATAAAGTAAGCCTTAACAAAATCCAAAACATTGAAATACTATAAAGCATCTTTTCTGACCATAAAGTCATAAAAGTGGAAAT
>NW_004443942.1:16758394-16783429 GCF_000243295.1 Trichechus manatus latirostris
GTAAGAAGACCAGACTTAATGGTTTGACTAAGACTGGAGGCACCCCAGAAAGCATGGCCCCTGGTCTCTTTATCACTCCAGAACTAAAACAATTTCCGAGGCCAACTCTTCAGACAGGGATTGGACTGGACTGTGGGACATAAGTTGATACTTGTGAAGAATGTGCCTCTTGGTCAAGTAGATACAAGAGACCAAAGGGGCGGCTTCTGTCCAGCGGTGAGATGGGAAGGCGGAGAGTTAGGAGCTGGTTGAATGTTCATGGGCAATCGGGGACAGAGGGGAGGAGTGTGCTGTCGCAGAATGGGGTGAGCGGTTGTGATCTCATAACAATGTATGTAAAAAAAAAAAATATTCTGTATGGGAGACTAACTTAAAATGTAAACTTCATTTAATTACAGCAATAAAAAAAAGAAAGGAAAAAAATAACAAGCCTAGGAAAAGTTAAAAAAAAAAGAATTTCAATGTGAATTTACTTAATATAAGAACATGTGGCATAAAATACTGAAAACAGAGGTACTGGCCTCAAAGGAAGACACTTTCATGACAAAGAATATTATGTCTTATATGACTTACATTGCTGATAAAGAAGGGTGATGGTACAGCCCAGATCATTCACATACTTGGATATCTAAAGAAGGTGATACATTGTTGATTTGACACTTGCAACTATGCATTCAAGAGAGAAACGCCTGTGAGCTTCGAAGTTCACAGGCATATCCAAGGAGAACTGACAAGACCTCTATTCCAAAGACAAACGGGTTAATCAGTAGTGTCTACACAAATTACCACTATGAATCTAGATACCCTGAAAAGAAGCTTAGAACAAGAGAAAGCAATTTCTTTCTGAAACCCAACAGACAGTACAGATCCACTTTCTTTCTATAAGAGTATTCTAGAATAAGTGATTGTATAGCTTCCTCACCTTTTTTAAATCCCCTCATTGGATGTTTTGGAGATTGAAGAGATAACGTGTATAAAGTTGCACATCAGGCATGCATATTAGACATCTAGTGTATATTTTACACAGCTATTATTATTGATGGAAGAGGAGCCCTGGTGGCCTAGTGGTCAATCACTAGGCTGCTAACCTAAAGGTTGGTGGTTCAAGCATACCAGCCACTCTGAGAGAGAAAGATTTGGTAGTTGGCATCCATAAAGATTTACAGGCTTGAAAACCACATGGGGGCAGTTTACTGTGTCCTATAGGTTCACTATACTTTGAGATCGATTTGACTGCAATGGGTTTTCATTTTCTGGTTTATTATTATTGATATCGTGATGGTGATGGTGGCCCCAATTATTAGAATGACAAACAGTCAATTACATCATTTACTAAGCAAATAAGCTTGACGTATTTATTTTCTTTAGGACCAAATACACTATGTTTAGTTCATAGGAACAATAAGCCAATTTTCAAACAAATATTCTAAAATCAAGTATTTATGCCATAAAGAAAATCTGTCTATATTTGTCTTTTACATTTCACGTGTCTATCTTTTCTTGATAACAAGATTGCCATGAAGTATTTCTATAAAAATTCTCACTCCTATTGTTTTAAGTGATATATTCATACTTAGGATCTAGAAGTGTTGATCATTACAAATGTCAAATTTTCTAACAAATAGCTTCTTTCAGTTTTTAAAAGTCATCAGTCTTTCTACATTCAGATTCAACAATATAAAATAATGGCTACCATTTATTGTAACAAATTTTGTAGTAGGTTATTTTGCAATATTATCTTAGTTAAACTTCACTACTCTCATAATCATTATCATGATTAGTAAGCGAGACTAACAGTATTCAAACTCATATTTATAGACTAAAAAAAAAAAATCTTACTCTTTCTTAGCTATAACCAACTACCATTTATTTTTTCACTGATTAATCATTGCAGATATTATAAAACTGGATAAAATTTACAGCATATCTTAATCAAATCTATTTATTTAGATGCACTAATGCAACCACCATGATAGTTGCCTAAGGCAAGGTTATAATTAGTCTCAGTAGGTGATTAAATCTGCGGTTGTTTTAGCCCTAAGTCTCATAGTTAATCTTTTTATCATCAAATAATCCAATAACAATTGAATATTAATTATTTACTGTGTGAAATAAAATATTGTTTCCTAACAAATGTCTTTGATATAGATTTGATAAAAATAAAGGTACAGGGTTAAGAGAGACTGAGGAGGATTGCAGAAATGCTCACTTTCAATTTTAATAGATGTTTTAAAATTTTAATAACATAGGCACTTATCCTAAACATTGAAAATCATCCTGGTTATTGACAGAAGTGGATTGGATGATAATCTAGAGCTGTAAATGTTAAGGTTTAATTAAAGGGTGGTGTACTCATGGGTGCACTGAGAAAGCTAAGGAATGTGAAATAAAACTTATTATCCATTTACTGTCACATAAATCAACACAGATATCGAGGGCAGATAATTTTTCCCATTTTTACAGATTAGGAAATAGGTTCAGAGAAGATTTAATGCTCAACCAAAATCTCATATAATGAAGAAAAACCTTAAAATATTCTAATGCTTGTCAAGGAAAGAAGTGAAAGAAAATTATCTATGATAACAACGTTGAATGTCTAAAATCGTCAAGCATCCTCCTAGCTGCTGGGAATACAGAAGCGAATAAGACAAAGTTTTTGATTTCACAGAGCTTACATCTTGTTGAGGAAGCTGGAGAATAAATAGGAAAACACATAAATAACTATTACAACTTTGGAAAATATTAGATATTATGAAATAAATGAAGCAGCAAAACAGGATGGACAGTGACGAGAAAAGTGCTTGTATTTTAGATAGGTCATAGATTTCACAGGTGAAATTTAATCATGGCCTGACCGATGTGAAAGAGCAGATCATGGAGAGCCATAGGGTAGGTGTTTTAGGCCTTAGCCCTGTGTTGTAAATGAGCTTGGGATGTTCTAGCAAGAAGAGCAAGGTGTCTATACCAGAATGAGCAAGAGGAAAAGTGATAGGATTTGAAGTCAGAGAAAGAGGCAGCAGTTTTTTCACACCTGGACTTTTGGATGGTGTGAGCAGGGGTGACATGAAATAATTTCAGGTGTTAAAGCTTTGGTCTTGATATACTGTGAAGAACAGAATTAGGTGGCAGTTGATAGTAATTTGCACAAGGCTGGTAAAGCTAGAGTGATAAGAAGTGAGTGGATTTATGATATATTTTTAAGGCTAAAGCACCAAGTTCTGCAGATGAAATGGATACAGAGAGAGAGAAAAGAAAGGAATCAAGGTTTCTGGATTGACTAACTCAGTGAAAGATATTACCATGAACTAGGATATGAAAAACAGAACTTTTTTAAAATTTTGATTCTTTGTGTTTTGTGGGGCTAATGGTTTTTATTTTGGAAATTTTATCTTACATAGTTCATAGGTTTTAAGAACTTTAGTTCATTTACAGTTAATCAATAGTAATTCATTAGCATGTAGAGATTAAAAACCAAACTCCTTATAGGTTTAAGCGTTTTCAAGAACATAAGAAATACGACATTCGCTGGAATTGTAGATGGTAGCAAGCCATAGATATAGGGCAATAATTCACACCAAAAAAAAAAAAAAAAAAAGCACCCCAGTGAATCTGCTGGTTTCCAGACACTGTCCCTCTTATCTCACATCAGTGAGTAAGAAAAATCGAAAGAAAGTACCTAAAAGTAAAGACTGTCAACGAGATGGATTGATACAGTGGCTGCAACAATGGGCTCAAGCATAACAACAATCGTGGGGATGGCGCCTGACGGAACGAGCAGGGTTTCGTTCTGTCGTCCGTAGGGTCGCTATGAGTTGGAACCGACTCAACAACACCTAACAACAATGGTATATATATATATATATGGAATATTGTACCGTATTATATTACATTACATTATATAGATTATATATATATACTCTATATATATTTAATAGGGATAATCAAAAGCTCAATCTATGACAGTTATAGAGAAATTCACATAATAAAAACAATTTTAACACTATCTTCTTACAAGTTGTTTAGAATTTTTTTCCCCTTATATTCAATTGTTGAAGAATGTTTTGAACATTTATTATACTCCTGATATTCTACTAGATTGAGTCCCTGGGTGATGTAAATGGTTAGGCATTCAGGTGCTAACTGAAAGGTTAGAAGTTTGAGTCCACCCAATGGCATCTCAGAAGAAAGGCCTGGCAATCTACTTCCAAAAAATCAGCCATTGAAAACCCTATGGATCACAGTTCTAAACTGACACACATGGGGTTGTCATGAGTTAGAATCTACCTGATGGCAACTGGTTTTTATTTTCGTTTTATTCTTCTAGGTGTGGGGCAGAAAAGATGACAGTTAAGTAAATGACAGAAGAAAAAAAAATCACTGAATTTGAAGACAGTTCAAAGGGAAATTTTCAAATCAAAACACAATGTCAAAAAAAGAGAAGTGCATAAACCTATAAGAGAACATCTAAAACCAGTGTACAATGTCAAACAGTCTAACAGGTATGTAACCAAAGTCCCAGATGACAAGAGAGATATAGGGTAGAAAAATATTCGGAAAGATAATGGCTCAAAATAGACTTAAACATAGAAGAGTTCCATTAACAGAGAGTTTTTAGAAGCAGAGTAGACTTTCTAATTAGCCTTCCAGTACATTGACAATCCTTGGCTTGCTGCAATGGGGCAAGTGAGCAATTTAAGGACGTTTTAATGGAAAGAATTATTCAGTGTCAGTGGCCAATTCTGTATCTGGTCATTTCCTGCAACAAGTGAGGATCTGTGGGGTGGTTTTTGGTGGTCAAATTGTAAAAAATCATCTTTATTGGGGCACGGGTACCATGACAAGCAGCCCTGATGGAACTGATGGAAGTAATTGATGGAAGGATATAGGCTGGTGGGATGGTAACAAAATAGATCTAAAAAAACAAAAGTCCTGGGATCTGTCCTGGTTTTAATACCAGTTATTTCTGCAACTCAGAACAAGCATTGCACATATGCTGGCCTCAGTTTTCTAATCTATGTAACAAAAGAGACAGAATAAATAAACATCCTACGTTCTTCCTTCAAGCTGTATTTTTCTATGATGTCAAAAGGATGAGATCTCAGTTAATTTGAAGGGAGTTGAGCGATAAACACAGACACTTCCTTTGCCATGTTTTCCCCAGCCCTAATGTTGAAACCTTGTGATGAATCCAGCACTGCCTAGTTTGCACAGCAGTTTTACATAATTCATCTCCTCACTCCTATAGGATAAAATGAGTGAGATTTTCATGGCACAGATTATAATCTCCATTTTAGATGGGAGGAAAGTGAGGCCCCAGCTGATTATAAAATTTCTCCAAATTACAAAAGATATATTGCAGATTACACTTACAATTTCTAACCTCTTGACCTAGCTCAGGTAGGTTGCAATTTCTGTTAACTGTTCAAGGTGTTGAATTTTCTCTTGGTGATTCTCTCTCATCTACTACTTTAAAAAAATTTGTCTTTGTTAGTTCTACTTTTATCTTTTTATTTTCTTGAACTTCTCTGCTCAGATCTACAGGGGCTTTGGTTTTCTTTATTCTATTTTATTCCTCTTTCAAGCTGTGCTGTTGTTCTATATGACATGAGCACTGTCAAAAATGTAATTATAAATGTTTCAAACAACACATTGAAACTTTGGACCTTAATAACAAACTCTATATCTATCTTCCCCCAATATTAATTTTACTTAAGATTCATAAATGTGAAGAAGGCTGTAATTTTGAAAGGTATCACTTCTTATTAGAGGTGACAAAATCCTTTAAAAATCTTACTGCAACAGGGTGATAGTGCCCATTAAGAGCATCTATTTGAGTCGGAATCAACCTGATGGCAGTGGGTTTTTGAGTATTTTCAACCCAAATGGTGACTGTCTCAGTTTCTCAGAAATTTATTTGCTCACAGTTTAGGAGAGTAGGAGTTCGGATGCAGGATTCTGGGTCTAGAGAGAGACTTGCTCTTTCCTTCTGGCAGAAAATCTTTGTCTCTTTCAGCTTCTCTTCCTGGGTTCCTTGGTGATTTCCATGTGTTGTTAATCTTTCTCAGGTTGTGCTTCCTAGCTTCTATGGTTAGTCTGCTCTTTTTATATCTCAAAAGCAATTGGTTCAAATACACCCAATGCTGATACGACATCATAAACATATAAAACAAAACCCTGGTCCCAAATGGGATTACATCAACAAGTATAGGGGTTAGGATTTATAACACATATTTCTGAGGGACACAGTTCAACTCATAACAGTGACCCAACCTGGAAGATGGCAATTTATTCACAGTGTTAAGAGGCGGCAGTCCCTAGACTATCTAATCAGACCTACATCAGAATTTACAGTCTTCAGAGTATATTGTGCACATCATCAATAGTCCCAAATTAATAACGTCAATAGATACAGTTCTGTCTTAGTTATCTAGTGCTTCTATATCAGATATATCACAAGTGGGTGGCTTTAGCAAATAGAAATTTATTTTCTCACAATTTATGAGACTGGAAGTCCAAATACAGGATGCAGGCTCTAGGAGGAGGCTTTTTCTGTCTGTCAGCTCTGGGGGAAAGTCCTCGTTCCCCAGCTCTTTGGTGATCTTCATATGGCATGGCATCTATCTCCCCACAGCTCTGCTTCTCTAGCTTGCTTGTTTGATCTCTTTTATACCTCAAAGAGATTGACTTTAGACACACCCTACACTAATACTGTCTCACTGACATAACAAAGAAAACCCCTTCATAAATGGAATTATAATCACAAGTATAAAACTGAAAAAACCAAACTCTTTGCCGTCGAGTTGTTTCCAATTCATAGCAACCCTATAGGACAGAGTAGAACTGCCCCGTAGGGTTTCCATTTAGAGGCTGGTGGATTCGAACTGACAACCTTTTGGTTAGCAGCTGCAGCTCTTAACCACTGCACCACCAGAGCTCACCATAAGCATAAAAAATTTAAAAAAAAAACCTGTTGCTGTCAAGTCAATTCTGACTCATAACGACCCTATAGAGGGGTTAGGATTTACAACACGTATTTTTGGGGAACATAACTCAATCTATAACAAATATATTTTACAAAGAATGAAAAGCTCACTAATTAAAATAAAAATGGAGAGTTTACACCTTTGAAAAACAAGCCCACGTGTACATTTCTTCATCTGAGTGTAATCAGTTTGAACAGCTCTAATTTTGGCTTAAGATGATCCCTTCTTGTGTGTACATGTTTGATTATTTACGAGATAATTAGGTTCAGCTTTGAGCATGTAAAGCAATAAATGTATCCCAAGGCTCAAATCAAAATTTACTTTCCACAGGTAGCTGCTTTTGTGCTTAGAGGTTCCAGTATGAAATGCTTTATTTCTCCTTTGGCATGTATTTTAATGACTTTCTCAGCTTAAGCGCTTATATGTTCTGCAATTTTTTAAATACTTCACAGTGAGATAATATGGGAGTGACTGTGAAAGTGTATGATCCTGATTTGAAATGGAACATGCTGAAGTTTTGCTTTCAATCTACCACCTGAGCACATGTCCCACATCAAAATCAACAGGGCTCCAGCTCCATGAATTCCTCTGATGTCTCTAGCTCACGTAGTGTTGTCATTTCCTATGCTAACAGTCTATCCTTTCTATTAGCGATGAGTGTGATCTTCAAAAATCCTAAATGCTGGTAAGGTTGAAGAGACAGGGATTCATTTACTCTTTCATCTAATGAATATTTATTGAGCATATTCTATATTCCAGGCACTCACAGAAACAGATAAATATCTGAGCCCTCATTAGGTTTCTAGAGCAGTACTTTTCGAATTGTGATGTGCACACAAATCAACTGAAGATCTTATTAAAATGCAGATATTTATTCTGCATGTCTGTGATAGAGACTTATGGTTCTGCTTTTCTTACTAGATCTCAAGACATGAGAGTGCAAGATTCCAGAGAAGTGAAACAATAATTAAAAAAATAAATAAACAACTTATGTATAAACTATAGTGTGTCCAGTAAGGAAGGAACACTGGTGGCACAATGGTTAAGCGATCAACTGCTAACGGAAAGGTTGGCAGTTTGAACTCATCAGTTGCTCTGTGGGAGAAAGATGTGACAGTCTGCTTCTGTAAAGAATTACTTATTCTGCCCTATAGGGTTGCTATGAGTCTGAATTGACTTGATGGCAATAGGTCTGTTTTTTTGGTTTGGTCCAGAAGGGATGTATGTTATAGAGAATAATAAATCAGCAAATGGAGATAGTTTTGGAGAGAGAGGGAAGAATCTTTAATTAGAGTAGTCTGGAGTATCTTACATGGTGTCTTAGTTATCTAGTGCTGCTATAATGGAAATACCACAACTGGATGACTTTAACAAAGAAAAATTTATTTTCTCACAGTCCAGGAGGTTAGAAGTCCAAATTCAGGGTGCCAGCTCCAGGGGAAGGCTTTCTCTCTCTGTCAGTTCTGGGGAAAGGTACTTGTCATCAATCTTCCCCTGGTTAGGAGCTTCTCAGCACAGTGACCCCGGGTTCAAAGGACACTCTCCCCTCCTGATTCTTTGTTCTTGGTTGTAGGAGGTCCCTCTACTCTCTGCTGGCTCCTGTCTTTTATATCTCAAAAGAGAATGGCCCAAAATACAACCTAATCTTGTAGACTGAGTCCTGCCTCATTAACATAATTGCCTCTAATCCTGCCTCATTAACATCATAGAGGTAGGATTTACAAGATATAGGAAAATCACATCAAATGACAAAATGGTAGACAATCACACAATACTGGGAATCATGGCCTAGACAAGTTGACACACATTTTTGGGGGACACAATTTAAACCACAACACACGGTAAGGTGACATTTGAGTAAAGCTGGAAGGAAACATGGGAGCAATGCAAGTAGGTATTTGTGGGAAGAGAACCCTAATTGTAGAGAATTACAAGGTACTTGGATTGGAGCCTGTCTGTTATATTCGAGGAACATCAAGGAAGTCTATGTCACTAAAACTGAGTAAACATGAGGAGAGATAGTAGAAGAGGGCTGGGAATTAACTGAAGCCGATTTTGTAAGCCTTGGAGATTTTGGCTTTTATTTTGAATGAGATAGGAAAACACTGAATGGTTTTGGATGAAGGAATAATAAAATTCTGATTTATAATTAAAATGATCACTTGGGATGTTCTGTCAAGAATAAACCAAGGGGGGTCTATGCAGGTGCAGTGAGCTTAGAAGACCATTGCACTAACACAGGTTAAGATGAAAGTGGCTTGGGCAGGATGATACAAGGGAAGTGGAGAAAAATGATTATAGTCTAAATACATTTTGATGGCACAGAGGACAGGCTTTTTTTTTTCTTTTTTCTCTTCTTCTTCTTTTAAGTGATCGGATGTAGTAGTTAAGAGAAAGAGAGAAGTGAAAGTAATTCCAAGTGTTAACTGGAAGGAGGAAGGAATTGCTACTGAGATGAGGAGGCTAAAAGTGTAAAATAGAGCACTGATTAAAATTGGGAATATTTATGACATAAAAATTTTCAAAAGATCAGGAAAATCTGTCCATAAGATGCTCTGTATTCTCTTTGAGCATTCTGAATAAATAAAGCCTGTCAGAACATATCACCAAAGGAGAGTGGAGGTTGCCAAAATAAATGATGCTGGTGTCAAAATAAATACTTCCTTAACCTGCAATATTTGGGTAAAGTTGTAAGAAAGGCAGAGCCCAATAAAATCACCTGTCAAGGTATTGCCTATACAGTTGTCAGCCCCTTACTCAATAACTGCTTCTACATCTGAACTAACATGGTTTTATAATAAGACCTGAGTGACTCAGGATGATGATGAAGATGGAGAGATACCATTTGCAAGACAGGCAGCACACGGTTTACAGGGCTTGGATTTTGCCAATTCGGAGAGTATGGGAGACTTTTTGATCCCATAGATTTTTCCCACTCTTAACTTACTAAACAAATGCCCTCTGCTTTCCATTCCCAGCCATGGTTTAGAAGTACAGGGCAAGATGCTCTCTTACACAGGGAAATGAGCTTATTCATCCTGACAGCTGAATTGTAGCAAGGAAACAACAAACTAAATATTATTTTTACTTTCATCTGATTTAGCAAGCATTTATTGAGCACTTACTCTGTATCAAGCCCTGTGCTAACCTTCTGGGAAAGAAAATGTATAAGAAATGAGCCTGCCTTCAAGGAGCTATGGGACTTTGGACAACCTACTTAATGTTTATTAAGTAGGTATATTTATTATACAAATAAATAAAATTTAGTATACAAAGAAACAAAATTTAGTATGATGTGATAAGAGTGAGATTAGAGGTAAGAATAAAGTCCTGAGGCAGGAAGGATTAGTTATTTGAAACTGAGTTGGGAGAATAGTTTCAGGATAACTCACTGAATGAGATTATATCTAATTTGGGAAAAATAAGAATTTTCCAGGAAGACAGAGGAAAAGGACATTTCAATGTAAGGAACCATTCTTGCAAAAGTATATTCTATAGTAAACAAAAATAGATGTTGGTTGTAAGAAACAAGAGAGAGGTAGATATCTAGAATGGCTCCCAGAATTCAGATCCTGTCCCATATACAATAGTTGGGTATATCAAGACAGAGCACATAGGAGGTGGAGCAGTGTCTGAGAAAGGGAAAGAAGATGAATTCAGTTTTGAGCTTCAACAAACAAAGAACAACAAAAAAATAGAAATAGGTGCATCCGTCACAGTCACGCTGAAAACAGCACACCAAAAAAACAAAAATCCTTGGCATTGAGTCTATTCCAATTCATAGAGAAACTGTAGGACAAAGTAGAACTGCCCCACAGGGTTTCCAGGGCTGTAATCTTTATGGAAACAGATTGTCACATCTATCTCCCATAGAGTGGCTGGTGTGAGACCTTACAATTAGCAGCCAAGCTGTTAACCACTGCACCACCAGAGCTCCTTGATATCATGCCAAAACTGGATAATTTACAGATAGTTTATAATAAAAGATCTATTTTCAAAAACGTGGGAAGGATGAGGGTAAAACACAAGGAATAGTCAGTACCTCAGGGCCAGTACCAGCAGGGGAACCATTACCAAGCCTATGGGTGAGGGAGGGAGCAGCTACCTGCATGGGGAGTCAGATGTGTGTGGGGAGGGATTGTGGTATCTGACTGTAGGAATGTAGCTTCCGCTATTGACTCTACAGGGAATGAAGCTGTGGGAATAAATCCCTGATCTATTCTTTTCTCTCCCTCTTATCTATTACTATTGCTCTCCCTTGGTCAAACCAAACAGAAGCCAGAAGCTTGGGAACAGTTAATATAGCCCACCTGGGACATACAGCCAAGGAGAAGATGGTGAGAGTGTATAGGAAAAGGTAAATGGAAGGCATCCAGCCCTGGGCTCAACTTCAACCTTTACGATTTACTTCCGACATTGAAGACAGGTGAAAACTGTCCAAGCAACTGCTTTTCATCAGAAAATGTATTAACACCAATTTTAAAAAATACTACAGATAGATTATACATAAATTTTCATAAGTCATAAAAATATCACCATATATGTCAGTGTGTTTATTCAATTGTCACAGAAGCAGAACTAATTGAAATTCTAGCAGTGTTTTATGGGCCAGCTTCGGGGTCAATTCATTCTGGTCCATTGAACAATTGTTAGGCTTAGCCCGTCTGTTCCAAATTGCAAGGTACCTGATTTGCAATAAACACACTATTTCCTGTGACTTAGATAAACAGCAATCATTATTGACATAAGTTCTAAGTTTTCAAGGAATATGAAACATAAAATGACAAGAAAATATCATGAAATTTTATCTTTAGTAATAGCCTCAGATAAATCACAAATATTGTATTTCGCTTGCTATAGACTCAAAAAGCTACATTAAAATTGTGTTCAAATCTTGTCAGTTACCCAATGCCATAAGCAATCTGTGACTTATGATGCTGCAAGAAAGCAAAGAGATCGCTTGTCAGTACTTATTGTCTAGAGAGCCTTTGCTATGAAAAATATTAGAAACATCTTCCATGAACATGAAATTTGATAGACAAGTAAAGAATTTTGTCATTTACTGGAAGCTAGATTAGAGTAATTGCCATGAATTACTCTCTGTGTTATCTACCAAAGTTGATTTGAACAGAAGCTGCAAAAACAAAAGAATATATGGGTTCCATATTGTAAGCTATTTTTGAAAACTTATTTTTCTTATAAATTGTTGTTACAAGTGGTATTCACTATGAATACTCAAGAGTGACATGAAATAAGTATTTTATTTATTCTTAATAATTAAACAAACTGCTTTAGAGCTATAAACTGGGGCCTGGGGCCATGGTGTGGAGAGGGGAAATGGAAAGGAAGCTTAGCTTTCTAGATGTAGAAAGGATTATACTCTTAGAATTACCACAGATTGACTAAATTCACAAATTCTTCTGGTTCTCTAATAATATGTCTGGTAAATTCTTTTTGAAAAAAATTACCAGATTGTTCTCATTATAGACAAACTCATTAACAAGGCTTGGGATCCTATAATTTAAGGAGAAACAGTATGATACAAAGAAGAACGAACCAACCTGAGAATCACGTGAGATATAATCCATTTCTGCAAACATCGGGCTGTTTGAGCTTGAAAGTGTCACAGAAGTTCTCTAGGCCTCAGATCTGCCATTTGTTAATTTTAGAGTAGAGAGTGACTATTAATTAGGTGATATATAATATATGACATCCTAGCTCTAGAAATTATATGACCACGATATAAAGTCATCCCTGTATTTCCTTGACTAACTCTGAATCGTTTTCTAATTTTTACATTAAATACACAAATAACCTTTCTTTACTCAAAATCTGCTGTCCTACATCTATTACTTAATTGGATACAAAGTACAATTTTAAAAAAACATAAATATCCTTTTGTTCTTCAAGAAAGTATCTTATTTTCATCTAAATTTATTTTGTGAAAGGAAGGATATCATCTAAAATGGATTTTTTTTTTTTAATTACACAGAAATAAGATATTCACTCCATTAAACCATGATGCTTACTGTGGAAAGAATAAAAAATTGGTGATATTTTTCCCTCACTGTGAAAAATGTCATTTTAGGTAAATGTACGGTAGCTAAGATAATGTTAACATATTTATTAAATTATTGTGAGTCGTGTTTTTCTGAAAGTTTACATTTATTATCATAAATAATCCTTATAACAAATTCAAGATGTAAATATTATTATTATATCATTTACAAATTTGGAAATAGAATTAGAAATTTGAAGTAACTTGCTAATGATCCACAGTTTGTAAATAGTGAATCCAAAATAAGGAAGAAGAATCAAGGTTGTTTAAATTTTATATACGTATATTCAAAGTGTTGAAAAGGAAAGGTGTCACCTTGAAGATTAAGGTGCACTTGACCCAAGCCATGGTATTTTCAATCGCACCATATGCATGCAAAAGCTAGACAATGAATAAGGGAGACCAAAGAAGAATTGACTCCTTCACATCGTGGTGTTGGTGAAGAATACTGAATATATCATGGACTGCCAAAAGAACAAACAAATCTGTCTTGGAAGAAGTACAACCAGGGTTCTCCTTAGAAGCAAGGATGGCAAGACTACGTCTTATATACTGTCATGGATTGAATTGTGTCCCCCCAAAATATCTGTCAACTTGGCTGGGTCATGATTCCCAGTATTGTATAATTGTGAACCATTTTGTAATCTGATGTGATTTCCTTACGTGTTGTAAATTCAATCACTATGATTTAGTAAGATGAATTAGCGACAGTTATACTGATGAGGTTTACAAGACTGGATAGTGTCTTAAGCCAATCTCTTTTGAGATATAAAAGAGAGAAGAGAGCAGAGACACATGGGAACCTCATACCACCAAGAAAGCAGTGTCCCGGGAGAAGGGCACATCCCTTGGACCTGAGGTTCCTGCGCTGAGATGCTCCCAGACCAAAGGAAGACTGAAGAATCACAAAGACCTTCCTCCAGAGCCGACAGAGAGAGAAAGCCTTTCTCCTGGAGCCAGCACCCTGAATTTGGATTTGTAGCCTCCTGGACTGTGAGAGAATAAATTTTTCTTTATTAAAGCCATCTACTTGTGGTATTTCTGTCATAGCAGCACTAGATGACTAAGAAACATACTTTGGACATGTTGTCAGAAGGGATCAGTCCCTGGAGAAGGACATCTTGCTTGGTAAATTACGGGGTCAGTGAAAAAGAGGAAGACCATCAATGAGATGGATTGACACAGTGGCTGCAACAATGGGCTCAAGCATAACAACGATTGTGAGCTTGGCACAGGACCGGGCAGTGTTTCATTCTGTAGTACATAGTGTCACTATGAGTTGGAACTGACTTGACGGCACTTAATAACAACAACAGCCATATATATATGTGTGTTTGTGTGTGTATGTATATGAAATGTTATTGTTTAAGGGGTACTGAGTTTCTGTTAGGAGTGATGAAAAAAATTGTAAATGGATATTAGTGATGGTTGTGTAAGATGGTGAATGCAATTAATGTCATTGAATTTTACACATAAAAATGGTTGAAATGGCAAATATTTTGCTATATATATTTTACCACAATGAAGATATTTTATATGAAGTACATATTTCATAGAAGAGTGATTACACAATACACAGTATTTGTCCTATCATGTGTGATTTATTTCAATTAGCATGATATTTTCAAAGTCTATCCATGTCTTAGCTTGTATTAGGACTGCATTTGGCATGGAACAAAGTTGGTTTAATATTTTGAAGCAAGTTATTAAATGTATGTGATAATTTTGATTATTGTTCAACAAATATTCACTTCCTTCCCCCTCCTATTATGGGCAGAATTTATTTCACTATTCCGTTAATATTGGGCTTGGTCATGTGACTTACTTTGTCCAATGGAATGTTAGTGGAATCACAGAAACAGGAACCGGAAATGTACTTGGCTGTGGTGTTGCAATCTTCCATGAGAAGAATAACCCTTAACTGCTTTCAGTGTGGTCTCAAACATGAGATATGTTAAGACCTGAATACAACCTAAATCCTGAACAGAACCACAGCTTCAGTCAGAGCTATCTCAGCCAACCTAGGGACTGATGAGCCAGAAATAAATGTATACTGTTAGCTTCTGAGATATTTGTGCGTATTTGTTACACAACAAAAGCTAATATACGTTGCTAATTTTATGCCATCAAATTTAATAGATTTCTTTTTTTATTAATACTTTTCATCTAAAAGAGACCAAGCAACTTCATCCTTGGGCCGTATTTCATTAAAGTTTTCCTATTTGGATTAGACATTCATGCTTGTGCTTTATCTTCTAGATTAATCTATATTCAGTGAGGTGGTAACTGGTAAGGCTGTAACACATATTAAAATGCTGAAGACCTTTTAATCAAAACAAGCCCACAAGGCAAATTCAAAAAGATTACTTTTGTCACTTAACATGCTGATGATCTAAGAAATATGATAGCCATATAAGTCTACAAGGAAACTTCTGGTTTGGTTGAGGTTTTTAAGAACCACATTGCTGGTAAGCTGATATCTGCAAGGCCACTTTACTATTGGTAGAGTGGTTTCTGTCTATCCCAAAATACCTCAGCCATTTTTCTCCATACAACCAGGAACAGATTACCCAATAAGCAAGGTAAGCACGAGCTTAGGGCATCAACAAAACAGGGGTACCAACTGTCCAAAGCAAAGGCCCGTAGATGCCAAGCAGAAAGGTCACAAGGAAAAGCGAGCACTGCAGTGGAAGGGAACTGGCAGGGCACTAAATGAGATTGATATCATTTAATAAATTTTGTATACAATAACAATTATATTTTCCCTTTCATTTTGAACTGATTGGTTATAACTTCACATTCAATCCTCTATCATTGACCACAGAAGAAAGCACCAATAGCGCTATAATCAGATGACTCGTGACTTATCTGGTCCTGTGCAAAATGATCCAAAATGCATCTTCTGATTGAGCATATCCTTGTATTTGTATCATGCCCTTTATGATCACTTTCACCCCATCAGGTATCAGAAGTAGTACAATGATCTGTGAAAACACAGCATCAAAGGATGGAAAATGAGTACACACGTTTTTAAGTATTATTTCAAGATGAAAAACACTCATGGAGATCTACGAAGAGCCTGCCAACAAACATATGACAAACAAATGAAATTATTTCTGACTGCCTTCTAAGTACTATTTCTTTTGACTGTCTCAGCTCTGAAGACCAAATTTACATATTCTAAATGAATTTTTTTACTTACTAATTTTCAAATACAAATTTTTATGTTAACCTCCAAATTCAAAAGTAAATCTTACTTTATAAGTTTTATTTATTTTCAATTATTCAAGTCTATTTGCTACACTAGAACCAAGCTTAAAAAGGGACTTAGTTTCATATCCAGGTAAAATGAAACAGCAACATCTAAGTGGAGTGCAAAAATGAAAGCTCGAGGAAGATAAAAAGAAAGAATTTGTGAATCCCAAAGGTAATTCCAAAATTAATTTCCTTTTTAAAACATAATGAATTAGTAGATACTTCTTCCATTGAATGCTCAACCTTAATGGGTGCAAATTATTATACTGGTACTGCTAGTGCTGAAATTACTGATAGTAGTAGGAATATAACAGAATTTGTTCCAAACTCTGCATCCATCCCTTGCTGCACTTAAAAAAAAAAATTAATAATGGTGTAGAAAGTGAAACTATTTTAGAATTTGAAATTGTCGCATGTGCAGACCCCATAAATAACAGAAACACAGATCCTACTTTGTGGAATAATTTTTTTTCTTTTAATGATGTAAATTATTGGCTCGAAAAAAGGCCAAGTGATTATCAACATCATGACAGACCATTTGAAAATTCTGGTAGAAAATTTCTGAATGGTAAACAAACAAGGTTCTGTAGCCAGACTATATTTCTTGGGTACAAAGCTAATGGTGAAAACTATAAGAGGGAGTGGTTACTGTATTCTCCATCAGTTGGCTCTGTGTATTGTTTTGTTTGCAAAATATTGAGTCCTAAGTCATTTAATTCTCAATTTGCTACAGAGGGATTTAGTGATTGGTACAATTCGAATATGATTGATAAACATGAACATGGTTCAATCCACAAAGATTGTATGCTGTCATATTTAAACTGAAGATATGGCTTCGACTTAACTCTTGAACTTGAAATACAAATTAATGAAAAATGTCAGTATTGGAAAGCTGTTTTGCAACATGTTGCTGTTATTAAGTAATCGCTGAACATGTACTATCTTTTCTAGGAAGAAGTGAAGTGTTGGGGGTTTCCATAAAATAGAAATTTTGAGGGTTTATTTAAACTTGTTGCTCAGTTCGATCCATTTCTAGCAGGTCACATCTCAAAATATAGAAACACAGGAAAGGGTACCCATCATATATGTCTAAAACAACATGTGAAGAATTAATCAACTTAATAAAAGAAAAATTTAACAAATTATTTTCAGTGAAATAAGTATGGCTTGATATTTCAGTTTGTATGTAGATTCCACTCCTGATCTTTCTCATACAGATCAGCTAAGTACTGTTTTAAGATACATATCTCCAAAAGATTTATCACATTTACTAGTTTAAAAAGTCATAGTGGTGAAGAAATTGCAAATGGAGTACTTCACTATTTATGTGGTTTGCAAAACTGATTTTTCTAAGTGCAGAGGCCAGTCCTATGACAATGCTGCCAGTATGTCAGGGCATTAGTAAGGCATGCAACAGAAAATTTTAGAATGTAATGAATATGACATTTTCATACCATGTGCTGCACATTCACTTAATCTTGTAAAACATAACACAGTAGATTGTTATCCAGAAGGAGTTTATTTTTTTTTTCCTACTCTTCAGTTACTGTACACATTTTTTGCCACCTCCACTTACCAATGGGCAGTTCTTAAAACATATTTAGGCAACGATGAAGTATTAAAATATCTTTCTAATACACCTTGGGAAGTGCATGTTGAAGCGATGAGTGCAATCCTGGAATCGTACACTCAGATTGTAGATGCCTTAGAAAATATTGCTGAAGATGAGACAAAAAAGGAAGATAGCAAAACAGAAGCTGAAAATATTGCCAAGAAAATGCCAACACTATAGTGTGTATCTATGTTGGTTATGTGGAATAATATATTGCAGCATAATCATCAGACAAGTCAAGCACTCCAAGATTCAGAAGTAAATTTAAAGACATGCACAGGTCTCCACCAATCATTAACAGGATATTTACATAACTTAAGAGAAGATTTTGAAAATTTTGAAAGCACGACAAAACAAATACTGGCAAATACTGATTATCAAGTAGTTCACAGTTACAGAAGCATTAAAGAGAAACAAGTAAATGATGGAAGTGCTCCAGAACTATTATTGAGTGTTAGAGATCAGTTTCGTGGTTACACATACTACACCATCATTGACATACTTGAATCTTGCATGAAAGGAAGGACAAAGGTGTATTAAGTTCTTTCAAATAGATTTTCCTTCTTAAAAATGTGGATATACTTGATGAAGAATACATGAAGTCATCCAAGAAATTAGTGCAGGCTTATCCTGATAAATACAAACCTTTAGGGAGAAGTGCGACAATTTCATTCTTACATGAGAACTGAGTTTACAGATTCAGGAAAGACTAATTTTAGTCTTGTAGGCATGCATGATTCTATAACAGAAGGTTGAATACAATGTGTATTTCCCAATGTTAAAATTGCTTTATGAGTATTCCTAACTTTAATGATCACAAGCTGCACAAGAGAACACTCATTTTCATCCCTAAAGATACTCAAAAACCCTCAGTGTACAACAATGATTCAAGAAAAACTTGATTCATTATCCTTATTATGTATGGAAGCAGATATTTTTCAGCAGCTTAATTGTGACAAAATCATTGAAAAATTTGTGAGAACAAAGAAAAGAAACGTTTTAAATTATAACACGTTAGAGATGAAAGATCTTTCTAAAAATAATTTGTTGTAATAATTTTTCTGATCATTAAATTTTCTTTTATGACATATTTTCATTTGCTCATTTATAATTATAGTATTTCTTTTAAACAAGCATCAAAATTGAAGTATGAGCCATTTAAAGCAAAATTGGTGAAAGTCAATTTTTCATTGTGGAAGGTCAACAGAATTTTAAATTGATTGTTGAAATAACTAAATTCACTGACTCATTTTCTTTGTTGTAGAATATGTAGAATATTCTTTTTGCAGAAAATGTGGTGTATAGTAAAAATCTTAGTAGTCCACATCTAGTAAAAATTTTACAATTCAGTTCATCTCATTCTGCTAAAATCACATTCACCATTTATGCATTCAATAGCTAATATTATTATCACATGTAAAAAGAAGTTACATCATGGATAGCTAAGACAGACACACACACATATACATGTAGGTATATATAACTCACATATCTCATTTGAATGTGTGAGTAAGCAGAAGAGGTGCCACCACAGATTATCAGTGCTTAGGACCCACATGTACCTTAATCTGGCCCTGCATACAACTATATTTGTATGTGCCAAAACAAATTCCTGTTACTCTACTTTGTTTAAAATCAATCCATTCCTTTCATTCAATCTATTATCTAATTGATCACTGAGTACAGGTTAATTATTTCTAAAAAGCTATCAGCATAAAATAACTAATAGCACTTCTGTTTACTGGCTTGTTGTCAATCTTCTTTACGCAACTTGATTTAATAAAGTATTGTTGATAATTAGTATTTTCTGCAATTATTTCCCTAGGTTAAGTCACTACAATCCTAGAAACATGGTTGCTTCCAATTTTTCCAGATTAATTTCAACATATAATGAAACACTCATCAATCTTCTTCAATCGATTTTATTTACCTGTACTTTAAGGAAACTTAAAAATTCCATTGGAGCTACGTGAAACTGAAAACAATAACCAAACAAAAGTGCTCTTTGCATGATTTCCTCAGGGTTCCAAGGAATTATTTCTGAGTTGTCAACTGCAAAATTGTTCATATAAATCAACAACTGATGCATTATTTCTCCTTCTTTCAAGGAACAATTTTAGTTTTAAGAAGTGAATATGCATTTTTTTAATTCTAAAATTTCATTCTGTCAAATAGAATATTTCACAGAGCTAAAAACTTAACCTCATCTCTTGAACAAATATTTTACTCCAGGATGGCTACTGAATCAGTTAAATATTAAAGAAATCTGAGAAAATCTTCTCACCTTTTTAATCCCCACTCTGTACTATTTTATCTAAACATATTTTAGCAAATATAAATTAATGAGTATCAACATGGAAAACCTTGTTAACCTCACGCCTTATCCTTTGGCACTCATTACCCCACATACTCTACTTTGCACACAGTTGAATGTGTAGAGTCCTTGTGTAGGCCCAGCATCATGCTGAGTTCAGGGGCTGTAGACATGAACTTGCAAAAGCCTCTGCTATCAGGTTTTCATCGTTCAGCAGGGAAAGCCACACAAAAACTGCCCACTCCAGCGTACTGTTATAACTTTGATGATAGAAGAAGTATCATGAGATCAGCTTGAAAGAAGGAGAATCAGCTCTGCATAAAGGAATATAAGAGAGCTTCTCAGAGGTTCAGGGCCCTAAATTAAGCAGAATTTTATGAACATAAAAAGGAAGGTCATAATGTCTGCATGGAAGTATGCTCAAATGTGAGAAATTCAGCAAGCTTTTTAGGTCTATGGGAGCTTAGTGGAATACATTAAAATGAGAATCCACCTGGGTATGAAGGATGCAATTTGATGAAAATTTTATCCATTTAAGGTTATGGGGATCTACTTTTCCTCTGAAAAGAGCACGGTAAATAAATGATATTGGGCCAGTAAATGTCAACTGGATTTTTAGTTTCATCTGGACTTATCAATTATTTGAAACAAAAGACATTACATTCATGTATTACTAAGTGATACTCATTTTCAAAGGATGCTTAAAAAAATTGGAAGTACATAAATCAAAATTTTAAAGATTGTTAATTCTGCAAGTTAGGAATTTGGGCAATTTTTATTTTTGACTTTGAACCATTTAAAAATAGTTTTCAATTCCTGAAACTTAAAACATGCATCAAAACTGAAAAGAGATCATTTAATTGAACATCATGTGATGGATTAATGAAGACAAAAACAGCAATACAAAACTAATAATCTGAGTAAGATGTGACGAGATTCATGAATGAAGGCAGTTGAACTGAGATGCTCTAGTTTACAAAATCACTTCTCAATATAAAGAAGAGAAGACAAGGAGGAGGAGGAGGAGGAGGAAGAGGAAGAGGAAGAAGGGGAAAGGGAAGAGGAAGAAGAAGAAAAAGAAGATACTATTGCCTTTATAAGCCATTCATCTCTATGACAGTAAGTTGAAGTTTTCTCCTCATTGAACTAGAGATATTTTCATTTTTGCTTTGAGATACATAGGCTTTTATTTATTGGTTTATTTGCTTGTTGTGTTTCTTACGTTGTTTAAATAAGGCAAAGAGTACAAAACTCCAATGAGTCAAGCATGGTAAGTACAAATGATTGTATGAATTTTCACGAAGATACTTTTAAATTGTTAAAGAAAGTTAATGTCCAGAAGGCTTAAAACCAAATACTAAGAGGAATCAAGCAAGTTTTTTTTAAGGTGTAAGATGGACACTGGTGTTGACATTAATTGTTTGAGGAGGAAAAGAAAAAAGAAAGGGTTCTAAAATGATGTGTGTGACCTATGTTGTCATTATAAAATGAAAGTGTTTATTCAGCTTTGAGCATCACAATTTAAACATCTTTTGCTTCAGGAGAACCCTCTAAAATTTTACAGAAGGTAATCTCTTCTGTATGTCATTTCAAGTAAAAAATGAAAAACTGAGCTGTGACTCTGCCTCCCAACTTTAAGTAACTTCTTAATTTTTTTTATTATTATTATTTTTTTCTATTGTGGTAGCTGGGCAAATCTGTTAAAAAAACTTATTAAGGCAGGATTTGGTAACAGAAATATAAGTATATATATATTTATGTTACCAAATATATAGACACATTATAATATACATATATACTAACCTATATCAAACGAAACAGAATAAATTGCTATGAGAATAAATTTTGATAACATATGTCAATCATCTAATTTAATAATTTAATATCTGGGATTGATGGATGCACAATAAATAGTGCATTTTTTTAATAAAAGTATTTAGGTATATTGATTCTATTGAAATTCATGTTTGAAAAAGTAAAACAATAGTAAAGTTAGACTTACCGATTTAAATTAATTTTGATGAATAAAATAAAAATTGAGGAATGCATTGTTGAAGAGAGCTATATAAGTGTAAGATGAAATTGAGCTGTTATTACTGCTTTTTATATAATATCTTTAAGAATGCTTCGTACTGGCTAGTAATGTTAGTTTTGCTAAGAGGCAGTCTATTATAGGGTTAAGTGTATGGGCTCTGGAATCTTACTTCAATAATGGGGATGATAATAATTACTACATTCACCTCTTACAGTTAATGTTCTGGAATATAGTAAACACAAAATATGATAGCTGGCGTAAACCTTGAAGTCACTCTTTTTCATTCTTTCACACCCTATAGAGATTCCATTAGCACATTTTGTCAGCTGCAGTTTCAAAATAGATAACATTACCGAATTCGTCTCACTACAACCATTGCTAACACCTTATCTAATCTCACCTTGACTACATTAGCCTGCTAATTAGTCTCCTTGCTTTTGCTCTTAACCTTTAAAGCCTGTTTACACACAGTAGTCATACTGATCTTTCAATACGTAAATCAGATTATGTGATTTTCCTATTCAAATTAATTCTCTTCTCATCAAACCTATGGGAAACAAATCCACGATTCTATTATACAAAGACCCTACATGATTTTCCCCTTGCACCATTCTTTCCAGGCTCTCTGACCTTCAAATGTATCCAGAACATTACTTTTCTGCAGAGTTTATCTGGAGGTCTCTTTCCCCAGACATTCACAAACTCCTTCCTTCACTTCCTACTAGTCCCTGCTAAGCAAACACTTCCTGAGAGCCATCCTTTGACCACTTTAACGTGCTAACTCCTTACTCAGCTTCTTTTTTTAAAAAGATTTTATCACTACTAGTGTTTCATTATAGATTTGCTTGTCTATTGGCCATTTTCCCCACCAGTATACACACTCTACGGAGCTAAAATGTTTGTCTGAATTAATAAGCAGTGTACTAACTAGGAGTCCCAGGGTGTTGCAAACAGTTAACACCCTTGTCTGGAAGTTGGAGGATTAAGTTCTGAAGCTCCTCAGAAGAAAGTCCTGGAGATCTACTTCTAAAAAATTAGCCACTGAAAACCCTGTGGAGCACAGCTTTACTCTGAGACACTTTGGGGTGCCATAAGCTGGCAACTCAGCTCAACTCAACTGTAACTGTTCTCTTTTGTTTTTAATTGTATCTAGAGTCGTACTCGGCAAATTATAAATACTTAAAATTCACGTGTTAAATAAATGGAGGGTCATGGGCTAGACACTATACTATGTGCTTTGACTATTTTATCACATTTAATCTTCAAAAAATTCTATTTTTTTATTGTTGTAGTTTAGATGAAGTTTACATTTCAAGTTAGTCTCCCATACAAAAATTTATACACACATTGTTATGTGACCCTAATTGCTCTCCCTATACTGTGACAGCACTCTCCTCCTTTCCACTCCTGATTCCCCACGTCCATTCAACCAGCTCCTAACCCTCTCTGCCTTCCCATCTCACCTCCGGACAGAAGCTGCCCGTTTAGTATTTTGTATCCACTTGAGCTAAGAGGCACACTCCTCACGAGTATCACTTTACTTCCCACAGTCCAGTCCAATCCCTGTCAGAAGAGTTGGCCTTGGAAATTGTTTTAGTTCTGGGCTGATGGCGAATCCAGGAGCTATGCTTTCCAGGGTTCCTTCAGTCTCAGTCAGACCATTAAGTCTTCTTACTAGAATTTGTGTTCTGCACCCCACCTTTCTCCTGCTGCATCCGGGACTCTCTGTTGTGTTCCCTGTCATTGGTGATAGCTGGGCACCATCTAGTTCTTCTGGTCTCAGGCGGATGAAGTCATTGGTTTATGTGGCCCTTTCTGTCTCTTGGGCTAATACTTTCCTTGTGTCTTTGGTGTTCTTGGTTGGGACCAATTGATGAATCTTAGATGGTCACTTGCAAGCTTTTAAGACGCCCTACGCCACTCACCAAAGTAGGATGCAGAAAATTTTCTTAATAACTTTGTTATGCCAATAGACCTAGATGTCCCCTGAAAGCATGGTCCCCAGATCACTACCCCTGCTACTCTGTCCCTCAAAGTGTTTGATTGTATTCGGGAATCTTCTTAGCTTTGGTATAGTCCAGTTGTGCTGACTTCCCCTGTAGTGCGTGGCTAGCCTTCCCTTCACCTAAGATAATACTTGTCTACTATCTAGTTAGTGTATAACCCTCACCCTCCCTCCCCACCCTTGTAACCATCAAAGAATGCTGTATTCTGTGTTTAAACCTTTCCTTGAGTTCTTGTAATAGTGATCTTATAGAATATTTGTCCTTCTATGACTGACTAAATTCACTCAGCATAATGCCCTCCAGATTCCTCCATGTTGTAAGATGTTTCACGGCTTCATCATTGTTGTTTATCACTTCACAGTATTCCATTGTGTGGATATACCATAATTTGTTTATCCATTCATCCGTTGATGGGGACCTAGGTTGTTTCCATCTTTTTGCTATTGTGAACATAGCTGCAAGGCACATGGGTGTGCATATATCTTTTCATGTGATGGCTCTTATTTCTCTAGGATATATTCCAAGGAGCAGGATAGCTGGATCTTATGGTACTTCTATTTCTAGCTTTTTAAGGAAGTGCCAAATAGATTTCCGAAGTGGTTGTACCATTTTACATTCCAACTAACAATGTATAAGTGTTGCAGTCTCTCCACATCCTCTCCAGCATTTATTTTGTCTTTCTTGGATTAATGCTAGCCTTGTTGGGGTGAGATGATATCTCATTGTAGTTTTGATCTGCATTTCTCTAATGGCTAACGATCATGAACGTTTC
>NW_004443942.1:16783529-16791214 GCF_000243295.1 Trichechus manatus latirostris
CCTTTCTTCTTTTTGGATGTGTACATTTATTGCTATAAACTGACCTCTAAGCACTGCTTTTGCTGTGTCCCAAAGGTTCTGGTAGGATGTGTTTTCTTTCTCATTTGATTCTATGAATTTCTTTATTCCATCCTTAATTTCTTCTATACCCCAGTAGATTTCAGCAAGGTGTTGTTCAGTTTCCATGTGTTTGGTTTTTTTTTCCTTTCTGTTTCTGTCATTGTTTTCTACCCTTATGGCTTTATGGTAGAAAAGATGCTTTGTAACATTTCAATGCTTTGGATTTTGTTAAGGCTTGCTTTATGGCCTAATATGTGGTCTATTCTGGAGAATGTTCCGTGTGCGTTGGAAAAGAAAGTATACTTGGCTGCTGTTGGGTGGAGGGTTCAGTATATGTCTATGAGATCAAGTTGGTTGATTGTAGCATTTAGATCTTCTGTGTCTTTGTTGAGCTTCTTTCTGGATGTTCTGTCCTTCACCAAAAGTGGTGTGTTGAAGTTTCCTACTAGTATCGTGGAGCTGTCTATCTCTCTTTTCAGTGCTATAAGAGTTTGTTATATGTATTTTGGAGCCCTGTCACTGGGTGCATAAATATTTATTATAGTTATGCCCTCTAGGTGTATTGACCCTTTAATCAGTATACAGTGTCCTTCCTTATGGATTTTACTTTAAAGTCTATTTTGTCAGAGATTATTATTGCTACTCCTGCTTTTTTTTGAGTGTTGTTTGCTCGATATATTTTTTTCCATCCTTTGAGTTTTAGTTTATTTGTGTCTTTAAGTTTAAGGTGTGTATCTTGTAGGCAGCATATAGACGGATGGTGTTTTTTTAATCCAATCTGCTACTCTCTGTCTCTTTATTGATATATTTAGTCCATTTACATTCAGCATAATTATTGATAGGTATAAGTTTAGTGTTGTCATTTGGATGTCTTTTTTTGTGTGTTGTTAACAGTTTCTTTGTTCCAGTTAATTTTCTGTGCTGAGTCGTTTTTCTTTATGTATTTTCTTTTCATCTTTTTAATTATTGTTGATTTTGTGTTTGATGACTCTTTATATTTTTCTAGTTCTTTATTTTGACTTGTAGGATTGTTAGTTTCCTTTCTGGTTACCTTAGTATTTACCCCTATTTTTCTAAGTTTATGCCAGTCTTTTATTTCTTTATATTGCCTTGACTTCCTCTCCATATGAAAAATCTATGTCTACATTTTTAAGTCCCTCTTTTTGTTTTACTGTTGTTATCTTTTACATATTGACATCTGTTTCCCTATTTTCAGTGTTTTAGCTTTGATTTATTTTTATGACTTCCCTATCTGGGTTGATACCTGGTTGCTCTGTCCTGTGTTCTAGTCTTGGGTTGATATCTGATGTTATTGATTTTCTAACCAGCGAACTCCTTTTAGTATTTCTTGTAATTTTGGTTTGGTTTTTTCAAATTCCCTAAACTTCTGTTTATCTGGAAATGCCGTAATTTCATCATCATATTTGAGAGACAGTTTTGCTGCATATATAATTCTTGGATTGCAATTTTTTTCCTTCAAGACTTTATATATGACATCCTATTGCCTTCTTGCCTGCATAGGTTCTGCTTAGTAGTCCGAGTTTATTCTTATTGACTCTCTTTGTAGGTGAATTTTTGGGTATTCCTAGCCATTCTTAAAATTCTCTCTTTATCTTTGGTTTTGGCAAGTTTGATGATAGTATGTCTAGGTGACTTTCTTTTCAGATCTACCTTGTGTGGGTTTCGATGAGCACCTTGGATATGTATCTTCTCATCTTTCACGAATCACTGAAGTTTTCTGCCAACAAATCTTCAACAATTGTCTCTTTATGTTCTGTTATCCTCCCTGTTCTGGTACTCCAATCACTCGTAGGTTATTCCTCTGGATAGAGTCCCTCATAATTCTTAGAGTTTCTTCATTTTTTAAAATCCTTTTATCTGATTTTTCCTCAAATAATTTGGCGTCAAGTGCTTTATCTTCAGTCTCACCAATTCTGACTTCCATTGCCTCAGTTATGGTCCTATGACTTTCTACTGAGTTGTCTAATTCTGAAATTACATTGTTAATCTTCTGGATTTCTGATTGCTGTCTCTGTATGGATTTTTGCAGCCTGTTAAATTCGTCATTATGCTCTTCTCTAATCTTTTTAATTTCCTCTATTGCTTGTTCTGCGTTTTGCTTAATTTCCTTCCTAATTTCTTGAAGAGTTCAGTATATTAATCTTTTCTATTCTGCCTCCAGTAATTCCAAGAAATTATCCTCCTCTGGAAAATTTCCAGATTCTTTATTTTGGGAGCTTACGGAAGCCATCATGGATTGCCTCTTTATGTGATTTGATATTGACTATTGTCTCCAAGCCATCAATAAATTATTACATTTATTTATTTTATGTTTGGTTACTGTGTCCTAACTTCTTGTTTTGTTTTGATATGCCTAAACAGGCTGCTCGTATGAGCTAGTTTGATTATTGGCAACTTTGAAGCTCTAATGTCCTGTCACCAGGTGGCTAGATCTGTTACTAGGTATGTGAGCTCACGAGTCTGCCCACTCTTCCTGCATGGATTCACCTCAGGTGCCCAGGTAGATAGCCACCAAGTGTGTGGTGTAAGCTCTTGCTTACAGTCCTAGACAGGCATGGGTGATTGGTGTAGGCACAAGCATCTGGTTGCAGCAGGGGGACACACTGTGAGCAAGGCAGGGAGCTGATGGCCACCCCCATGTTTCCAGGAGGAAGGCACTTCCCTGTTCTCTAGAGTGTGTAGGTGGGTGGGTTTTGCGGCTGGACTATGAGCACCCAGTGTTGTTGGCTGTAAGGACTGGGGGGTGCTTCTTATTCATGGGTAAGTGATGTGGGTGGAGCCACCAGTCCTCAGGTCCCTGATGTACGTAGGTGAAGACTCTGCTTAATGGGCAGAGCAGAGAGTCAAATGTCATTAACCTGCCACTTCACAGCTGAAACAGTTCTAGTTAGACTTCAGTTATATATCCCATTTTACTGCAGTAATGAAGGCCTACGCTGCTGAAATGGGCCAACACGAGTCTCTACAGGGGGAAAGGCACTCAAAGTCTGTGTATCCCTTATGCCTGAGCCTAGGCAAAGGAACTGTGCCTACCCTGGGTTCCTGGCTTAGGGGTGCCAGCAGTTTATTTTTTCCCCTGTTTATTAATTTGTTCAGTCTCCAAGGCCTGAATGGTTCAGGGTATGTGACCAATCCTACTTCTTGCCCAGCGGACTCCGCAATTGCTGAAGCTGATCTGAGACCCAGTGCAGAGCAGGGAGCAGGGAGGTAAATTGGAGAGAAGTTTTTCCCTAAGGGGGATGTTTTTGATCTGCTCAGTAGGCCGTACACAAATACTTATCTTTCACCATTTGAGGGCTGTTTCTTTGGTTCTGGGTGGCCGAGTAGATTCCCTGGCGCTTGGTCTCTCCTGGTGTGGAAAATGAGCCTCCCAAGCACTGCTGCTTCGCCTGCCTCACCACTCACCCATGAGCTGCACAGGCCTGAAGGGCTCAGGCTCTCACCAGGTCAGTTCTGGCAACTCCTCACTGCTTCTGAACCGTCTTTCCCTCCCCCAGGCATTCAGTCCAGTTCCTCAACTTTGCCTTAGATGTTCAGAACTCCTAGATTGTCATATATAATTGATTCGCTTGTTTTTTCAGGTCTTTGTTGTAAGTGGGTCCACGGAAGCGTCTGACTACTCTGCCATCTTGGCCCCGCCTCCTAATCTTCAAACAATTCTGAAAGGCGGTATTATTGTTCCCATTTTAGCACATTAAAAAACTGAGACTCAAGGAAGTCAAAATAATTCCCTGGAGGTACACAATTCTCAAGTACAAGTCAGGATACGAATTCAAATCCTAATGATTTCACCATGCCCACTCCTTTCCTCATTTTGTGATTCTTTCTAATTTTCTGAATCAGAAATCCGGCTAATGAAGCTTTTATCTTTGCAGCAAGTCATTATTTTACAAGATGACTTCTTAGGTCAGTGTAAAATCTCCATTAAACAGTCTGTAGTTTTGCAAAGAGTTCATATTCAGGCCATTAAAATGAAATCAAAGTACTGTTTGTTTTTGGTAATATGCTTTCATCTAATGTGCATATTAGCTCCACTGAGATATGCAATGTGAATATTTAAATAAAAACTGATGTGCAAGTTCTGAGTCTGAAAACTTCAGGATTCATCTTTCTCCATAACCTAATCAGCCTTGAGGCTGATGCAATAGTGTAGGGCACTCCAAAGATGGAATGAAGAGTTTGGTCTAATAAGTGGCTTGGGACCTGGCCACAGTTTCTTTGTCCCATTTAGGGTAAAGCTACTGTTTCTTCCAAAGTTTTTCTTTGTAATTACATTTTATGAAACTTTCCACTTCTCCCAAAATAAAATCATGACACAGTTTTGCGACTTTCTTATCAATAGCTGATGGCTTTATACTAAGAGACATTTTCAGAAAGAGTCAAATAATCATTTATATGTCTTCGGAATGAACACCTTTACTTAACAATAAAAGTTATGAAATGTGACAAATGCAGATGTGGTTGGATAAAATGAATTCTTTTGTGCTATTTTCCCTGATAGATGAGATGTTCAGTATATCTAAATGCCTCATGGGTGAATGTTTTCCCTGGAAATAGAAATTTTAAACACCCATGTGTGTAAGATTAATTTTCATAAATTTCTGTAAGCTCATTTGGAGAAGATACCCAGTGCTATAAGATCATTGTTTCCTAAGCAGTTGTTGGATTTGAAGGAAAAGTGTTTGGATATAAAATCAGTTTGATTGACTATGAAATCCCGAATAACTTTTATTCAATATAATAACCTTATATGTGTGAAAAATTGTACAAAGAAACTTCAGAAAAATTCACTAGAAGGAATAAAATGATCAATTTTTAGATTTGGATCTAAAGTAAGACTAAAGGAGAAAAAAACTCACTACAAATAAAGTTTAATGGCAGTCAAAGAAATTTATTTTTAGACCTGTGGTGCAGTGAATTACTTTGTGTGGCCCTTCTAGCCATGGTCTTTGTGATTCCCACAAAATGATTGAGTGGGACTATGCAAATAAAGTGCTTGTGGACCACTAAGTGGATTGGACAATCTGCTAATAATGCAAATAAAGTTCATGGAGCCCTTGTGGGGGTGAGATCGTGAAAATATAAGGTGTATAGAACCCTAACAAGGGGATTGATCAGTTTTAGCATCCTACTATGCTTAAAGGGAGTCAATCCTAGAGGCAAGAGGGAGAATTCACTGCCTTCAGAAGAAGAGCCAGTAGTGAAGCATGCCCTTTGGACTCGGGGTCCCTGCACTGAAAACCTCCTAGACCCAGTGGACAGAGATAGCTGTAACACCAGAGACAGCATAAGATGGTGAGAAGCAGCAGCAATCACCCTACCAGCTAACACAGCATGGATCCACCATCTTGGACTCCTACCAGAAATCAACAAACAGGGGGTACGAGAAAGCAGCTTCACAGAGCTTCCAGAAGGAGACAGAACAACTGGTAACCAGTAATATACACCTTCCGACCTCCCACCCTTCTTCACCCCAACTTGGACTCCTCTGCTTTCTACGGCCACAGTCCCTTGGCTGGGAAGAACCAGCTTCACCCTTGGTGCCACTTGGATTTCACCTGCCCACACTGGCCAGCTTCTTGAGTGTCATTTGTTAGCTGCTGGTGTTGCTTTTTTCCACTTCTTTAGATTTCTTCTTTACATTGTGCCACGTCTCCCTCCTTTCTCTCAAATACCTGGCTCCATGTAACATCTTTACTCCTTCCTGAAAGGCTGTGAAACACCGTTTGACTGTGAAACTGCTTCCTGGTCTGTGCTGCCACGCTGGTGGGACCCCTGGGACTTTTTGTTGGTTTGTTTGTTCAGATTTGTTCCACTTAGATTTGTTTGTTTGTTTTCTTTTTCTATTTTCTCAGCTTGGGAGCCCCTTCTAGCTGGGCAGTACTTCAGGCTTGGGAGCTCCTCCCTTACTCTGTATAGACACACAGTGGGACCAGTGGGGGCATTTGGGCATTTCTTTTTCTTGTTTTGTTTGTTTGTTTTCTTTATTTTGTATTTTTCTCTCGCTTTTTCCCTTTTTGTCTTTCTTCATTTCTCAGTTTCTAGTTTCTCTATAGTTACCTTCTCTTCCTAGCTCTTGCATACCTGGCACAGTGTGACACCTCTACCCCTTTTAGCCAGGCTGTACTTCACAGTCTGGGAGCAACTTCCACAGTCCTCACAGCTGGACTTGTGGGATCCCTGGGGGCTTTTTCATTCCTGATTTTTATTTATTAATTTTTTTCTTTTACCGTTTTCTTCTTTTTTGTTATTTTTTCTTACTTTTTGTTTTTCTCCATTTCTCAGTTTCTCATCTCTCCACTCCAGCGAAAAGTTCCTTTAGCACTCTTTTTTTCTTGTTTGTATGTTTTTGGCCCCTGTTCCTCTCTCCTCTCTCTTCTTTCCCATACCCATCTTAGCTCCACACATCACAATCTCCCCCTTCTTCCTGCTTACCATTACTGTGCACTGAACATCACACTCCCAACCAGCACTGGCACGGCCTACCAAAACCTGCCCTGCACTGATTCCCAGACTGCCCCGTCAGCTCTATTACGTGCCACAAACAACCCATCCCAGCAACTCCCTTTCATTTGGTCCTGCCCTGCTATACCATACCTGAGCGACTGACCTTGCCCACTGGAGAAGGACATGAAAAGTATCATGCCTACAGATGAACAAACAACATAGAATGCACAGCCCATCTGCTCAGACATAAAAATAAAACAAAAAAAGCAGGATGAAACAAATAAATCTACAATCAATTAACTAATAAACTAAAGAATGTCCAGAAGACAGCAGATAATATCAAAACATATACAAAAACAGGACAGTACGGTTCCAGTAGGTGTCAAAAATAAAACACCAGATGACTTTCTAGTATAAGAAAAGGCACTAGACCTGATAGAGTATTCAGATCTCTAATATTCAGAGCTATCCAAGAGTTGAAGCAAAAAGCAGACAAAAATGAGGAAAAAATAGACAAATTCATGGAAAATACAGACAAAAATGGAAGAATTCAGGAAAACAATAAAGGAACAAAATGTTAAAATAAAGTGACAACTAGAAATTATACAAAAACAACAATTAGAAATCCAAAAGCTAAACAACAAGATTTCAGAAATGGATGGTGTCATAGAAGGGCTGAGGAGCAGGTTTGAAATGATGGAAGACAGGATCAGCGAAATTGAAGATGAACACTTGGATACAACTCTGAGGAAAACTCAGAAAAAAGACTGTAGAAAAATGAAGAAACCCTGAGAATTATGTGGGTTTTAATCAAAAGCAAAAATTTGAGGGTGATCAGAGTTCCAGAACAGGGGGAGAAAACAGAAAACACAGAGAGGATCACTGAAGAACCGCTGACAGAAAACTTCCCCAATATCATGAAAGATGAAAACCTGACCATCCAAGAAGCTCAATGAACCTCATATAGGATAGACCCCCAAAAGAAAATCACCAAGGCATATCATAACCACACTTGCTAAAACCAAAGACAAACAGAGTCCTGAGAGTAGCTCAAGGAAAACAAAAAGTCATATACAGAGGAGAAACAATAAGACTAAGCTTGGCTTATTCAGCAGAAACCATGCAGGCAAGAAGGCAATGGGATGACATATATAAAA
>NW_004443942.1:16791764-16809205 GCF_000243295.1 Trichechus manatus latirostris
ATCCAAAATGAAGACATAACCATAATAAACATCTACGCACCCAATGACAGGGCTCCAAAATACATAAAACAAACTTTAACAGCACTGAAAAGTGAAATTGACAGTTCCACAATAATAGTAGGAGACATCCACAGACCACTCTCGGTAAAGGACAGAACATCTGGAAAGAAACTCAGCAAAGATACAGAAGACCTAAACGGCAGAATCAGCCAACTTGACCTCAGAAACATGTATAGAACACTATACCCCACAGCTGCAAAGTACATATTCTTTTCCAATGCACATGGAACGTTCTCCAGAATAGACCACATCTTATGCCACAGAGCAATCCTCAATAAGATCTAAAATGCTGAGATAATACAAAGTATCTCCTCTGACCACAATGCCATCAAGGTAGAAATTAACAACAGGAAGAGCAAGGAAAAAAAAATCAATTACATGGAAACTGAATAACACCCTGCTTACAAACCACAGGGTAATAGAAGAAATCAGAGATGGAATCAAAAAATTTCTAGAATCAAACAAGAATGAAACCACATCATACCAAAACCTTTGGGACACAGCAAAGGCAGTCCTCAGAGGACAATTTATAGTAGTCGATGCACACATCAAAAAAAAGAAAGGGATAAAACCAAAACATTAACTACAGAACTTGAACAAATAGAAAGATAAAAGCAAAAAAAGGCCACAGTCACTAGAAGAAAGGAAATATTAAAGATCAGAGCAGAAATACATGAAATAGAGAATAGAAAAACAATTCAATAAAACCCAATGTTGGTTCTTTGAAAGGATCAACAAATTCAACAAACCACTGGCAAGACTGACAAAAGAAAAACAGGAGAGGATGCAAATAACCCAAATAAGAAATGAAATGGGGGACATTACAACAGACCTAACTGAAATAAAAAGGATCATAACAGAGTATTATGAAAAACTATACTCCAACAAATTTGAAAACCTAGAGAAAATGGATGAATTTCTAGAAACACACTACCTACCCAAACTACCACAAAGTGATGTTGAAAATCTGAACAGACCCAGAAGAACAGAAGAGATTGAAAAGGCAATAAAAAAACTCCCAAAAAAAAGCCTTCGCCCAGACGTCTTCACTAGAGAATTCTACCGAACATTCAGAGAAGAGCTTATACCAGTAGTACTCAAACTATCTCAGAACATTAAAAAGGAGGAAACAATTCCAAATTCATTCTATGAAGCCAGTATAACCCTGATAGCAAAACCAGGCAAAGAGGCCACAAAAAAATAAATTTACAAACTAATGTCTCTCGTGAATATAGATGCAAAATTTCTCAGCAAAACTCTAGCCAATAGACTTCAGCATCATATCAAAAAAATTATACACCACGACCAAGTAGGTTTCATACCAGGTATGTAAGGATGGTTTAACATTAGAAAATCAATCAAGGTAACCCACCACTGAAATAAAAGGAAAGGAAGGAATCACATGATCACCTCAATTGACACAGACAAGGCATTCAACAAAGTGCAACACCCATCCCTGATGAAAACTGTCAATAAAATAGGTATAGAAGGGAAATTTCCCAACATTATAAAGGGCATCTATGCAAAACCAATGGCCAACATGATTCTTAATGGAGAGAGGCTGAAAACATTCCCCTTGAGAACACAAACAAGACAAGGATGCCCTTTATCTCCACTCCTATTTGACATTGTGCTGGAAGTTTCTAGCTAGAGCAATAAGACAAGAAAAGGAAATAAAAAGCATCCAAATTGGTAATGAAGAAGTTAAACTGTCCCTTTTTGCAGATGATGTGGTACTATATATAGAAAACCCTAAAGACTCCACAAGAAAACTACTGGAACTAATAGAAAGATTCAGCAGAGTAGCAGGATACAAGATCAATATACAAAAATAAGTTGCATTCCTATATGCCAATAAAGAGAACATTGAAAATGGAATCAGGAAATTAATACCATTTATAACAGCCCCTAAAAAAGTAAAATACTTAGGAATAAATCTAATCAGTGACATAAAAAAAAAACTGTACAAAGAAAACTACAAAACACTACTGCCAGAAACCAGAGATTTTCATAAATGGAAAAACATACCATTCTCATGCATAGGTAGACTCAACATTGTGAAAATGATAATTCTACCCAAAGCAATTTACAAATACAATGCACTCCCAATCCAAATACCAACATTCTTCAAAGAGATGGAAAAACTAATCATTAACTTTATATGGAAAGGGAAGAAGCCTAGGATAAGTAAAGCACTACTGAAGAAAAAGAATAAAGTAGGAGGACTTGCACTACCTGACCTCAGAACCTACTATAGAGCTACAGTAGTCAAAACAGCCTGGTACTTGTACGACGATAGATACATTGACCAAAAGAACAGAATTGAGAACCCAGGTGTAAATCCATCCACCTATGGTCTCCTGATCTTCAACAAGTTCCCAAAGTCCATCAAATGGGGAAAAGACAGTCTTTTTAACAAATGGTGCTGGCAAAACTGGATGTCCATCTGCAAAAAAATGAAATAGGACACATACCTCACACCATATACAAAAACTAATTCAAAATTGATCAAAGACCTAAATATAAATCCAAAAACTATGAAGTTCATAGAAGAAAAAATAGGATCAACCCTAGAGTCCCTAATACAGGGCACTAACAGGATACAAACCATAACCAACAACACACAAACTCCAGAAGATAAGCTAGATAACTGGGATCTTCTAAAAATTAAACACTTATGCTTATCAAAAAAATTCACCAAAAGAGTAAAAAGAGAACTTACATACTGGTAAAAAAAAAATTTTGGACATTACAAGTCAGACAAAGGTCTAATCTCTAGAATATACAAGAAAATCCAACACCTCCACAACAAAAAGACAAATAATCCAATTAAAAAAATGGCAATGGAAATGAACAGACACTTCACTAAAGAAGACATTCAAGTGGCCAGTAGACACATGAAGAATTGCTTGCGATCACTAACCGTTAGAGAAATGCAAATTAAAAACACAAGGAGATACCATCTCACCCCAACATCACTGGCATGAATCAAAAAACTGGAAATAACATGCTGGAGAGGCTATGGGGAGATCGGAATCCTTATGGACCGGTGGTGGGAATCAAAATGATACAACCATTTTGGAAAATGATATGGTGCTTCCTTAGAAAGCTAGAAATAGAAATACCATACCATCCGGCAATCCCACTCCTGGGAATATATTCTAGAGAAATAAGAGCCATCACACAAATAGACATACGCGCATCCATGTTCATTGCAGCATTGTTCACAATAGCAAAAAATGGAAACAACCTAGATGCCCGTCAACAGACGAATGGATAAACAATCTATGGTAATACACACAATGGAGTATTATGCAACGATAAAGAACAATGATGAATCTGTGAAACATCTCATCACATGGATGAAACTGGAGGATGTTATGCTGAGTGAAGTAAGTCAATCACAAAAGGACAAATATTGTATGAGACCTCTACTGTATAACTCATGTAAAAGTTTACACACAAAAAGAAACAATCTTTGTTGGTTACAAGGGATGGGAGGAGTGGGGGGGGGAACTAAATAGACAATAGATAAGTGGTAACTTTGGTGAAGGGTGAGACAGTACACAATATTGGGGAAGCCAGCACAACTTGTACAAGGAAAGGTCATGGAAGTTCCACAGACACATCCAAACTCCCTGACGGACTGAATTGCTGGACCGAGGGCTGTGGGGACCATGGTTTAAGGGAACATCTAGCTAAATCGGCATAACATAGTTTATAAAGAAAATGTTCTACATTCTACTTAGGTGAGTAGCATCTGGGGTCTTAAAAGCCTGTGAGCAGCCATCTAAGATACTGCACTGGTCTCACCCCTTCAGGAGCAAGGGAGAATAAAGGAAACAAGATACAAGGAAAAGATTAGTCAAAAGGAGTAATGTACCACAACTACCACGGCCTCCACCAGACTGAGCCCAGTACAGCTAGATGGTGTCCAACTACCACCACTGACTGCTCTGACAGGGATCACAACAGACGGTCCCAGACAGAGCTGGAGAAAAATGTAGAATAAAATTCTAACTCACAAAGAAAGACCAGACTTACTGGCCTGACAGATACTGGAGAAACCCCGAGAGTATGACCCCCAGACACCCTTTCAGCTCAGTAATGAAGGCACTCCCAAGGTTCACTGATCATCCAAAGATTAGACAGTCCCATAGAACAAAATGAGACTAATCGGGCACAACAGTCCAGGGACTAGGACTAGAATGCAAGAGGGGACAGGAAAATGGGTAATAGGGAACCCAAAGTTGAGAAGGGACAGTGTTGACATGTCATGGGGTTGTTAACCATTGTCATAAAACAATATGTGTACTGTTTAATGAGAAACTATTTGTTTTGTAAACCTTCATCTAAAGTACAATTAAAAAAATATATATATATGTGACCAACAATAGTACTGAACTTACTTTGGAAATAAGTCATATTAATTAATTTAGCTGTATTTTCTTCACAATCAGCTGGAAAACTTTAACAAAATATTAAACCCATAGTGCACCAAAAACTTTGCTTTTGAAGCTTTAATAAATTTCAGTAATTAAAACAAAGCTTGCAAACAAAAATATATGAAAATATAATTCCTTCAAAATCAAATAAGGAACTGAACAAATTAAATGGTAAGAACTCAGTGTACAAGATTTAATTTTGAAATTGTATTATTGCACAAACAAATATTTTGACACCAAGAAATAATATTTTGATGACACTCTTATTTTTAACTGGATTAATTTGGTTTTTTGGACTAAAACAGAATCAATAATGACTGCAATATTGCAGCAGCTAAATTTCATAAAAGATGTAAGTATCATAAATATAGATAACATACTTGTAGAAAATATTCTAAAAGGGAGGCAAAATGGTATAACCTGTGAAAATATTCGAGCTAAAGTATTTGTACAGTTTAGGATACCAAAACCAAATCAAACCCATTGCCATTGAGTTGAATTCCAACTTATAGTGATCCTATAGGACAAAGCAGGACTGCCCCGTAGGGTTTCCAGTGGATTCGAACTGCTGATTTTTGTTTAGCAACCAAGTTCTGTCCTATAGGGTCGTTATGAGTTGGAATACACTCGTGGGCAACGGGTATATTATTATCCCCATCCTACATATGGGGAAATTTATGATCAGAGGGAGCACATAATTAGCCGATTTCCCACAGGTAGAAAATGGTGTTAGAAAATGATGGTAGAATTGAGAGACGTATCTAGGAGTGTCTGACTTTAAAGTCCACCCTTGTCTCCCCTGCGCTGCCCTACCCAGTTCTGTTTTAGCAAGAAGGCTATTGACAGACTACACTGACTGAGGAATAAGGGGTAATTACCTGAAGATACGTGATTCGCGCCTAATGGAATCATAACTCTTACAAGAAGTGTCTACATTTCAGAAGATTCCCCAGAAAACCAAGAGAATTTAGCTACTTGACTAACAAGTTGAATATGCCTGGTCATTAAACATAAACCAAAACTGAACGCATTGCCATTGAGTCAATTCTGACTCTGGTGATCCCATATGTTACAGAGTAGAACTACTCCATAAGGCTTTCTTGACTGTACTCTTCATGGAAGCAGACTTCCATGGCGCCACCAGATGGGTTTGAACTGTCAGCCTTTAGGTTAGCAGCAGAGAGCTGGTACCGGTTTTCATTAAGTATAGAACCTAATTCTGATATCTGTAATTTTAGCTAAAATTGACTTGTCTGGAAATAGACAATATAACATTTTTTATTTTATTTTTTAAGTTGCATTGCTCTTGGCTAAGTGAGAAACTTAGGTTACACATCCCTAGATATCAATTCTTCATAATCCTGCCTCTGGGAAACTGAACCTGGAAGCAAAAGACAAAGTATAATTATTCTTTATTGTTTCTTCAGTTAATGACTTTTCTATTCAAAGGAAGTAATTAAGAATTGATTTTGATTAACATCAAATGGTGTTAAAAAACAAAAGAATGCAAACAAACATAAAACTTAAATAATAAGGCTGCCTGTGAAGTCTGGCATTCCCAGCATCTCAGGGGATTAAAGCATTTAGGAGATGCTCTGGCTATTTCTGCCACCTCACTTCATCTCTCTCATTGTGCGTGTTGCCAGTTACATAATATCCTTGAGACCCAGTTTTCTTATTTGTAAATAAAAGCTATTCCACAAGGTTGTTGGACATATGTTTATTCCTTGGTCTAATATATATTGGTTTTTCTTTGATAACTGAAATCAATGGAAACTGTTTCCCCCCCACCCAACATGCACAGCTTACTGTTCAAAGTAGCTTCATTTTACTATTCCATTGTCTTCATTACCATAACTTTACTGTTCCAGCAGACTCCTGCTTAGACAAATGGCTTGATTGCTCATTACAGGGATGTCCCAATAGATTTATCAGTTCTTTAGCAGAAAGCATCAACAGACAGTTTCTGCATTAAGGCTCTTCTGAAACCCCCACCTCAAAATCCTTACCTTGATGTGGCCACCAATCTTACCTGTTGAGAAACAGAAAAGCACCCACTGATATCCAGGACCTGGACTGGTACTATCAGTAAACCCTTGTTATTCTGTTATTGAACATAGTCAGCTAATCAAACCTTAATTCCATACAAGGGAACTCTGCAACCATGATGGATTAAGATGAAATACGATCGAGCAGTAACACATCTAAAAATAGACAAAATCATGGAAATCGTCCAAACCACAAAATACCATGCATTTTCCTCTCTCAGCTGCTGTTCCTTTACCAATTACAATTTGAATCTTGTTGTTGTTAGTTGCCATTGACATAACTATGACTCACGGTCATCTACATGATCATTGGCACATAAGTCCATTGTTGTGGCTATTGTGTCAATCCATCTCACTGAAGGTTTTTCTCATTTTTGTTGACCCCCTACTTTACCAAACATGATGCCCTTTTGTATAGTCATTGTTTTTCCTGATTACATGTTCAGAGCAAGCAAGTAGAAGTCTCACCATCCTCACTTCTAAGAGACAGTCTGGTTGTCTTTTTTTTCTAAGACTTATTTGTTTGTTGATTTGGCAGTACATGGGTTATTCAATATTCTATGTCAACACTGCAGTTTCGAATGCATCAATTTTTCTTCTTTTCCTTCTTTTCCTGCATGCATATGAAGTGATTGAAAAGACCATGGCTTTGGTCAGGTGCATCTTAGTCTTCCATGTGACATCTTTCCTTTTTAAAACTTTAAAGAGGTCTTCTGCACCAGATTTGCCCAATGCAATGCATCTAGTCTTCTCTATTCCTAGCTAAGATTATTGAGATAATCATACAATTATCCTCCCTCACTTCATTAAAGCATCTAATCCAGAGAAAATCCCCTTTTCCTTGGACCCTGCCCCAAATCACCTAACACAAGCCCAGATCCTATAAAGAATCATTCCTAATACTCTCGAAGTCAGATACCCCATAGCTCCCTATGATATGTGTTCTGCCTTTCTGCAATGAACAATACATGCAACTTGTGCAACTATATGGTCATTTCTTCTATTCTTTGCCTGTAAGGCTTTGGCACAGTTATATCATGATCGTCATCCAGTCTTACTCCAGCCTCACCCCATTCCCCACCTCTTATATACAACCACCTACCTCTCATCCTGTACCCCACCCTCTGTATTGAAAGACCTGACATAATCAAACTTTAAATTCTAAATAAATTCAAATGTTGCCTTTCCACCTCTGAGACACTACCAAAGCTCTGAAGAGATGATGTTCTCCCCTTAAGTAATAAATCCAGCTTTGTCTTATCTACGGTTTGTGTTGCTGATACTTGGGGAGCTAGTGTTTGACATCATTCTGTAATAATCAGGCTGATGATCCAAAAAATGTAATTTAATTAGAATAAATTCTCTTTAGCACTTTATCCCAAAAATATCTACTGTGTTATCATGTTCATTTATAGTAATGCACAATAATTTTATTTATAATTTATAATATCTATGAGGACAAAATTCAAAGTTTTAGAAATGGCCGTTCTTCCACTTAGCAGTCAAAGTGATTGAAATTGTACATGTCATGTGAATTTTTTAAACCTTGCAATGACTTCTGATTATACTTAGAATAGAATCCTATTCCTTACTTTGGCCTACAAACCCTAAATGATGTGACATCTGCCTATCTGTCAACTCTTATCTACTGACCCTTTCCCTCTTGCTCCTGAATTTAGCCTGATTGGCTTTCTTTTCCCTCTTAATGTATATCAAGCCTGGCCCTGCCTTAGGCCCTGACACTCACCATTTCCTCTGAAAACCTCTTCTCCCAAAATTTTTCATTGATTCTCATCATGCAGGCATATTCAATGTCCTTTTCTGGCTCCCATATAGTAGTACTAAGAAAACTTTACCTTGGACATTTTTTTTTTATATTAGCATAACTTGCCATTCATTTTCGTTTCAAGAAATGTCAAGTACATTGATAAAAACTACAAAAATATATCATCAGGTTATTGTATAGTCACATTTCCAAGTAATATGACAATTGGATCAAATGAACCAGACCATGCCCCAAGAAGCCTTGGTTAAAGATCAGAGTTAAATGTTGATTTTATGTCATCTGCTTTTAGTATTTATTCTTTTAAATGATTTTTTTAATGTAAAAAACTTTTAGAAAAAATTGTAGTTCTTCAACTGCATTGCTATTCTTTTTCCCTGAAATCTGCTTGAATATCATCATGTCAGTTTATCTTATGCCATTTCTGTTTGAGGTAAATTACCAAATCAAATCTGATGATGTTACTAAAATAATCAGTTATTTCTTGCTATTAAACTATAATCCTATACATTGGGTCTAGTATTTTGTAAATTTTTGAACTATGAATTTAAGATTTTGCATTTTATTAACTAACTTATGTTTGTTTCTGGATTTTTCATGTGGTGTAACATAAAAGTACAATAAAAACTGTGATCAAAATGCTACCAATTTTCCTTTTCATACAATCACTCTCAATGAAAGAGCTTGGGTGCTTGGTTTCTTGAAGGGCCATGATTAATATTAGATGAATAATGTAAATTATTTCTCCAAGGAAGTAATCCATTCAATTCTCACTGAAATGTCTGTGCATTAGTGTGTTTTGTCTATGTTAAAACTTAAGAGTTACTGAGTGTCTTTTTAGTGTGTACAAAAAAAAAAGCTATTAACAAAGACCAATATTTGATGATAACATTTTTGTTTTAAGCTTAGTTTAAAACTAAGGCATGCTTTGTATGAGATACTAGATGTCTGTTTTGCTGTATCAACTATAGAAAAGCTATTTTACAAAGAAAACACAAACATAATGAAACTATTTTTTAAGAGAGTTGAAATTTTATGAGGTCCTTAACCCAAGATGGGCAAAAAATTATTTCAAAATGATTTCTTGTCTCTTAATATTCATGATCAAAAAACATAGGGATGATGAACAGCATCATGCTATCATTGAGTAAATTATTGTATTTATGATTGTATATCAAAATTTCATCATTTTTCTTGATAATTTTTCTTCATAATTTTAAATAATTTATCTGTATTAAAAATCTGTCAATACATTTGTGGTTTTAAGGTAGAATATATCATTTAGGGCACTAATGCCCATAAAACATGAAATGCAGAAGAGTTCCTTCACCTTTGGATGCACAGAAAATGAAACCCAAACAAAAGAGAAAGGGACTACGGTATTAGATTTTACATGACCACTAACAGAATGATCATCAGAATATCAATTCTCTTATTTTGGCTTTAGTCTCTTAATTTGTAATATAAGGATATTAGACGTGTGCCAGTTCTAATAGTCTGTGTAAATATTGTTTTTAAATGACAAAAAGCAGTGATAATATGGGTTGTGGCTACTTCAATATGTTCACTTTTTGAAAATGTATCAATCTGTATACTTATGAATTGTATTTCAATAAAAATATTATTAAAGGCTAACACATATGTCTATAACGTTCCAGGTACATTTTAAGCCCAATATTTTTTGTGAGAACATTTATGGCTAGGTACTAGAATCAAATCGAATATGTCTATAGAAAGAGACAATGGAAAAGCTCAATATCATCAGTCAAAACAAGGTCAGGGGCTAACTGCAGAACAGACCATCAATTGCTCATATGCAAGTTCAAGTTGAAACTGAAGAAAATTAGAACAAGTCCACAAGAGCCAAAGTACGACCTTGAGTATATCCCAACTGAATTTAGAGACCATTTCAAGAATAGATTTGACGCGTTGAACACTAATGACCGAAGACCAGACGAGTTGTGGAATGACATCAAGGACATCATACGTGAAGAAAGCAAGAGGTCATTAAAAAGACACAAAAGAAAGAAAAAACCAAAATGGATGTCAGAAGAGACTCTGAAACTTGCCCTTGAACACTGAGTAGCTAAAGCAAAAGGAAGAAATGATGAAGTAAAAGAACTGAACAGAAGATTTCAAAGGGCTCCTCTAGAAGACATAGTAAGGCATTATAATGACATGTGTAAAGAGCTGGAGATAGAAAACCAAAAGGGAAGAACATGCTTAGCATTCCTCAATCTGAAAGAACTGAAGAAAAAATTCAAGCCTCGAGCTGCAATAGTGAAAGATTCTATGGGAAAAGTATTAAACAATGCAGGAAGCATAAAAAGAAGATGGCAGGAATACACAGTCACTATACCAAAAATAATTGGTCAACGTTCAACCATTTCAGGAGCTGGCATATGGGTATGAACCTACAGTGCTGAAAGAAGATGTCCAAGCTTCACTGAAGGCATTGGCAAAAAACAAGGCTCCAGTAATTGAGGGAATATAGATTGAGATGTTTCAACAAACAGATGCAGCCCTGGAAGTACTCATTCGTCTATGCCAAAAATTTGGAAGACAGCTACCTGGCCAACCAACTGGAAGAGATCCATATTTATGCCTATTCCCAAGAAAGGTGATCCAACCGAATATGGAAATTATCAAACAATAACATTATCATCACACACAAGTAAAATTTTGCTAAAGATCATTCAAAAGCAGCTGCAGCAGTATGTTGACAGAGAACTGCCAGAAATTCAGGCCAGATTCAGAAGAGGATGTGGAACCAGGGATATCATTGCTGATGTCAGATGGATCCTGGCTGAAAGCAGAGAATACCAGAAAGATGTTTATGTGTGTTTTATTGACTATGCTAAAGGCATTTGACTGTGTGGATCATAACAAATTATGGATAACATTGAGAAGAATGGGAATTCTAGAACACTTAATTGTGCTCATGAGGAACCTGTACACAAATCAAGAGGCAGTTGTTCAGACAGAACAAGGGGGTAGTGCGTGGTTTAAAGTCAGGAAAGGTGTGGGTCAGGGTTGCATCCTTTCACCATACCTATTCAATATGTATGCTGAGCAAATAATCCAAGAAGCTAGACTATATGAAGAAGAAAGGGGCATCAGGATTGGAGGAAGACTCATTAACAACCTGTGATATGCAGATGACACAACCTTGCTTACTGAAAGTGAAGAGGACTTGAAGCACTTATTGGTGAAGATCAAAGACCACAGCTTTCAGTGTGGATTACACCTCAACATAAAGGAAACAAAAATCCTCACAACTAGACCAATAAGTAACGTCATGATAAATGGAGAAAAGATTGAAGTTGTCAAGGATTTCATTTTACTTGGATCCACAATCAACACCCATGGAAGCAGCTGTCAGGAAAACAAAAGATGCATTGCATTGGGTAAATCTGCTGCAAAAGACCTCTTTAAAGTGTTGAAAAGCAAAAATGCCACCTTGAAGACTAAGGTGCACCTGACCCAAGCCATAGTATTTTCAATCACATCACATGCATGTGAAAGCTGGACAATGAATAAGGAAGACTGAAGAAGAATTGACGCCTTTGAATTATGGTGTTGGTAAAGAATATTGATTATACTACTGACTGCCAAAAGAACAAACAAATCTGTCTTGCAAGAAGTACAACCAGAATGCTCTTTAGAAGGAAGAATGGTGAGGCTACATCTTACACAATTTAGACATGTTGTCAGGAGGAATCAGTCCCTGGAGAAGGACATCATGCTTGTTAAAGTACAGGGTCAGTGAAAAAGAGGACGATCGTCAAAGAGATGAATTGACACAGTGGCTGCAACAATGGTTCAAGCATAACAAAGATCGTGAGCATGGTGCAGGACCAGGCAGTGTTTCGTTCTGTAGTGTGTAAAGTTGCTATGAGTTGGAACTGACTTGACGGCACCTAACAACAATAACAACTATATAATCTTTACATGAATATAATCATATACATGAAAACTGAGGCAAAGCAAGATTGAGTAATTTAGAGAAGGTCACTTAGCTGGTAAAAGATACACTTGGTATTAGAAACCAAAAATCAATGCCATTAATTATAACTAATTACATTGCCTTAGTCATTTAATCCTTGCCTGTGATTTAAAGTATTACTATGCAAGGTACATTGTCAGCTTTGGCAGTGTGTAAAACAGACCATGTTCTGGGCTTTGTGCAATTTACAATCTAATAGAGAAGACAGGCAAGGTAGTCATTACTGTTGTTAGGTGCCATTGAGTTGGTTGCGACTCATAACGTCCGTATGTACAACAGAACGAAACACTGCCTGGCCCCGTGCCAACCTCAGAATGGTTGCTGTGTTTGAGACCATGGTTGCAGCCACTGTGTCAGTCTATCTGGTTGAGGGTCTTCCTCTTTTTCACTGACGCTCTATCTTAGCAAGCATGATGTCCTTCCCAGGGACTGGACCCTCCTGACAACATGTCTAAATTGTGTAAGATGTAGCCTCACCATTCTTCCTTCTAAAGAGCATTCTCACCATCCTTGCTTCCAAGGAGCACTCTAGATATACTTCCTCCAAGACAGACTTGTTTGTTATTCCAGCGGCCCATGGTATATTCAGTATTCGTCACCAACACCATATTCAGTCTTCCTTATTCATTGTCCAGCTGTCACATGCATATGAGGAAATTGAAAATACCATGGCTTGAATAAGGCGCGCCTTAGTCCTCAAAGTGACATCTTTGCTTTTCAACTTTAAAGAAGTCTTCTGCAGCATATTTGCCTAGTGCAATACATTGTTGGATTTCTTGACTGCTGCTTCCATGGGTGTTGATTGTGGATCCTAATAAAATGAAATTCTTGACAATGTCAATCTTTTCTCCATTTATCATGATATTACTTATTGGTCGAGTTGTGAGGATTTTTGTTTCCTTTATGTTGAGGTGTAATCCACACTGAAGGATGTGGTCTTTGATCTTCATCAGTAAGTGTTTCAAATCCTCTTCACATCCAGCAAGGAAGATTGTGTCATTTGCGTATTTCAGGTTGTTAATGAGTCTTCCGCCAATCCTGATGCCATGTTCTTCTTCATATAGTTTAGTTTCTTGGATTATTTGCTCAGCATACAGATTGAATTAAGTATGGTGAAAGGATGCAACCCTGACGCATACCTTTCCTGGTTTAAACCACGCAGTATCCTCTTGCTCTGTTCTAACGACTGCCTCTTGGTCTATATATGTACAGGTTCCTCATGAGCACAATTAAGCGTTCTGAAATTCTCATCCTTCACAATGTTATCTATAATTTGTTATGATTCACAGGATCGAATGCCTTTGCATAGTCAATAAAGCACAGGTAAACATTTTTCTGGTATTCTCTGCTTTCAGCCAAGATCTGACATCAACAATGATAATCCCTAGTTCCCTGTCCTCTTCTGAATCTGACTTTAATTTCTGGCAGTTTCTTTTTGATGTACTCCTGCAATCATTTTTGAATCATCTTCAGTAAAATTTTACTTATGTGTGATACTAATGATATTGATTGATAATTTCTGCTTTCTGTTATATCACCTTTCTTTGGCATGGGCACAAATATAGATCTCTTCCAGTCGATTGACCAGAGAGCTGTCTTCCAAATTTCTTGACATAGATAAGTGTGCACCTCCAGCGCTGCATCCATTTGTTCCAACATCACAATTGGTATTCCATCAATTCCTGGTGCCTTTTTTTCTCCATTCGCTTCAGTGCAGTTTTAACTTCTTCCTTCAATACTATTGGTTCTTGATCATATGCTCCCTTGTGAAATGCTTGTACATCGACCAATTCTTTTTAGTACAGTGACTCTGCATATCCATTCATTTTCTTTTGATACTCCCTGCGTTGTTCAATATTTTGCCCATAGAATCCTTGAAATTGCAACTTGAGACTTGAATTTTTCTTCAGTTCTTTCAGCTTGAAAAATGCCATTGGTGTTTTTCCCTTTTGGTTTTCTAACTCCAGGTCTTTGCACATTTCATTATAATACTTTACTTTGTCTACTCGATTTGCCCTTTGAAATCTTCTGGTCAGTTCTTTTACTTCATCATTTCTTCCATTCATGTAAGGTACTCTACGTTCATGAGAAAGTTTCAGAGTCTCTTCTGACATCCATTTTGGTCTTTTCTCTCTTTTCTGTCTTTTTAATGGCCTTTTGCTCTCTTCATGAATGATGTCTTTGATGTCATCTCACAATTCATCTCATCTTCAGTTATTACTGTTCAATGTGTCAAATCTATTCTTGAGATGGTCTCCAAATTCAGATGGGATCTACTTAGGATCATGTTTTGGTTCTTGTAGACTTGTTTCAATTTTCTTCAGCTTCAGCTTGAACTTGCATACAAGCAATCGATGCTCTATTCAACTGTTGGCCCCTGGCCTTATTCTAACAGATGATATTGAGCTTCTTCATTATCTCTTTCCACAGATATAGTTGATTTGATTTCTGTGTTTTCCGTCTGGTGAGGTCCACGTGTATAGTCACTATTTATGTTGTTGAAAAAAGATATTTGCAATGAAGAAGTCATTGGTCTTACAGAATTCTATCATGAGATATCCGGTGTCGTTTCTGTCAGCAATGGCATATTTTCCAACTACAGATATTTTTTCTTTGTTTCCAACTTTCACATTCCAATCACCAGTAATTATCAATGCAGCTTGATTTCCAAGCATCTCACAACATGGATGAATCTGGAGGGCATTATACTGAGTGAAATAAGTCAATCAGAAAAGGATAAATATTGTATGAGACCACTACTACAAAAACTCATGAAAAGGTTTACACACAAAAAGAAACAATCTGATGGTAACAAGGGAGGGGAGGGGTAGGGATGGAAAAACAATAAATAGACAATAGATAAGTGGTAGCTTTGGTGAAAGGTAAGACAGTACACAGTACTGAGGGAGCCAGCAAAACTCGTACAAGTGAAGGTCATGGATGCTCCATAGACACATCCAAACTCCCTGAGGGACCGAATTACTGGACTGAGGGCTGTGGGGACCATGATCTCTGGGAACATCTAGCTCAATTGGCATAACAGTTTATAAAGAAAATATTCTACATTCTACTTTGGTGAGTAGCATCTGGAGTCTTAAAAGCTGAGTGGCCATCTAAGATACTCCACTGATCTACCCATACGGGAGCAAGGGAAAATGAAGAAAACTATAGATACAAGGGAAAGATTAGTCCAAAAGACTAATAGACCACAACTACCATGACCTCCACCAGACTGAGTCCAGTACAAGTAGATGGTGCCCAGCTACCACCACTGACTGCTCTGACAGCGATCACAATAGAGGGTCCCAGGCAGAGCTGGAGAAAAATGTAGAACAAAATTCTAACTCACCAAAAAAGACCAGAATTACTGGCCTGACAGAGACTGCAGGAACCTCAAAAGTATAGCCCCCAGACACCTTTTTAGCTCAGTAACGAAGTCACTCCTGAGGTTCACCCTTCATCCAAAGATTAGACAGGCTCATAAAACAAAACGAGACTAAAGGGGCACACTAGCCCAGGGGCAAGGACTAGAAGGCAAGAGAGGACAGTAAAGCTGGTAATAAGGAACCCAAGGCCTAAAGGGGTGAGTATTGACATGTCCTAAGGTTGTCAACCAATGTCGTAAAACAATATGTGTACTGTTTAATGAGAAGCTAGTTTGTTTTGTAAACCTGCATCTAAAATACAATTAAAAAAAAAGAATATTGACAAACCTTTGCTGAAGACATTTATTCTTCAGAAACACAACATACACATTGATAAAGATAAAAATTTTAAATGAGAAAACTGATGGCCAGCAGCAGATAATGTTATTTCCTCTGTTTCATTCATTATTATAAGTTAAGAGTCTAGAAAGTTTAACATGCTGATAAATGAATATAAAGATACAGAAACAAAAATGCAAATATCGGTATGATAGTTACTATTATAGGTGAAATACATATATTGTATTCTTAGACAAGTAAGTAAGAACATTTTGTGTAATGGGTATTCTGTTAACTTTTTGATGTATGGAAAGCAAGTAAGATATCTTGAGTTTTAGAGAAGATTTTTATGTGTTTAGGAGTCTGTCTGTACCAAAGACTCCATCCAGATCATTAATATTGCATACTGACTCTGCCAATCATATAAGGGAGGTAAAATTTCCACTTTATGAGGTAGTTTTATAACGCAAAATATCTGTGTCACAAAGTGATTTCCAGCAAATACTAATAGCTAAAAGTATATTTATTTCAACAAATTTTTGTGGAAATTTCAGTACACTTAAAGAGTGTAAATAATCTTGTATAATCTGTGCAATATTTTCTTCCATTATTTCTTTCTCTCTTTATTTATTTTTTTGGCCTACAGTGAAAATTTCATGGAGAAAAATAGGTCAATATTTTATTCCACAGAAGTGTAATGTAAGAGTTTGGGATATCATTAAAGATGAACATAAAGCCATTTCAACCCTGAACTCCTCTATAATAACAATAGAAAATACAAAAAAAAAAAAATCTTAGATGGAATTGGAAAACAGGTGTGATCCAAAACCATAATCTGGAAAGAGGAGTTTCCCCAGTGTTGTAAAAATTGTACTTCAACAAGGGAGGAAACCAGAAGCAGAACCAAGTGAACCAAAGAGATTTTTTCATGTCCAGAGTAAACTACTGTTAGACTTGAGTGAGTGCATAACTCTAAAGCAAAATGCTGGTGAAAATTGCTCATAAGTAAGGATAAAAATTCAAGATTAATTCTGAGCTGGGTCACTTCTATGTCTAACTAAAAATATACTTTAATAAATAACAAAAAAAGAAAACAGAAAATTTCCCTTAGGTACAACTAATAACGAGACAGAAACAGTAATGTTTTCTCTATAAAGACTATAAAGGGGGGAGGGAGGAAAGTAGAAAACCAAAAGATAAATAAAGAATATACAGCAACTGCATACATATAATTATGTCACAACAATTTGTTGAAAATTATGACACGTGGGGAGTTCCGGCAAAATGGTGCTCTAGGCAGAAGCACCACGCCATCCCTCCACAGCAAAGATCCGAAAAACTAAGCCGAACAGAGAATACAACAATCCTGAAACCCTAAAACATCAAATGAAGAGA
>NW_004443942.1:16810269-16811388 GCF_000243295.1 Trichechus manatus latirostris
TGTTTGTTTTGAATTGTTTGTTTGTTTTCTTTTCCTTTTCTTGAGTTGGGAGCCCTTTCTGGCCAGACGGAGCTGCGTGGCAAGGAACTCCCCTTCAGCTTTCACAGATGTACAGAGGGATCCCGAAGGGCATTTCTTTCTTTGTTGTTTTAGTTTTTTTTTTTTCTGTTTTTTTTTGGGGGGGGACCTTTCTTTTTTTTTTTCTTATTTGTTTTGTATTCTTTTCCTTCTTTTTCCCTTTTTGTCTTTATTCATTGCTCAGTTTCTCGTCTCTCTATATCTTCCTTCTCTTTCTGATCCTGGAATACCAGGCGTTGTATACCTCTATGCCTTCTAGCCAGGCTGTATTGCAACACCTGAGAGCGACATCCCCAGACCTCATAGCCGCACAGGTGGGATCCTTGGGAAGTTTGCAGTTCTTTAACCTTTCTGATTTTTATTTATTCATTCTATTCTTTTCTTCCTCTTCCCCTTTCTGTTTCTCTCCATTTCATAGCCTCTCATCTCTCCATTCCAATGGCAAGCTCCCCTAGCATTCTTTTTTGTTTGTATGCTTTTCGCCCCTATTCCTCTCTCCTCTCTCCCATATCCATCTTAGCTCAACACATAACAATCTCCCCTTGCATCCTGCCTACCTGCACCATGCACTGGACATCACACCACCATGAAGCATGGGCACAGCCTCCTGGAACCTGCCCTGAACTGATTACCGACCCACTCTGGTGGCTATAGTAAGTGCCACAAACAACCAGTCCCAGTAACTCCTCTTCAGCTAGACCTGCCCTACTGTACCATATCTGAGTGACTGACCCTGCCAGTTGGAGAAGGAGGTGAAAAGTATTGAGCGCAGAGACGAGCAAACAACAAAGAACACACAGTCCACCTGCTCAGACATAATTAAATTTATTTTTTAAAAAATGGATGAAACAAACAAATCTACAATCAATAAACAAGAAAAATAACTACTGACTGCCCCAAAAACAGTAGACAATATCTAAACATTTACAAAAACAGGACAGGATGGTTCCAGTAGGCATCCAAAATAAAACACCAGATGACTCTCCAGTGGAAGAAAATGCACTAGAACTACCTCATAGGGAATTCAAGTCTCTAATACTC
>NW_004443942.1:16817369-16840490 GCF_000243295.1 Trichechus manatus latirostris
GTGGGGTTGTTAACCAATGTCATAAAACAACATGTGTACTACTGTTTCATGAGAAACTCTTTGTTCTGTAACCCTTCACCTGAAGTACAATAAAATATTTTTTTTAAAAAAAGTAAATTATGACACGTAGTTCTCTAAGAATGTGGAGAAATCTATTAAACAGGAAAATATGCACGAGCATGTTTACTCATGAGATAGAAGAAAAGTGAGTTTGTAGATATTAGAAAAGAAGTAAAAGAGATAAAGCCATAATGGAAATAAAAGTCACATTGGAGGCAGGAGAATTGAATAGACAATATCTACTACCTAGTCAGGGACACTGAGGATAGTCTAATAAAATTGAATGGAAAACGTATTGAAGAAAAATAGTTATCAAATTATAAATATTCAATAATATTAATTGCCACTATTAATGTCCTTTTAAAAGGTAGCAAAGTGATTAAAACAGAAAAAAATCTATATAAAATAGAAAAATTTAAAAATAAAACAGATGACTTTTATGAAATAAACAAATATTGTATAAAATAAATACACAATCCAGAGATTCAAAGTCTTCCATTTATTTCTGAGAAAAAATAATATAGATAAGTAAACAGCTATTTAGTATTTTCCGTATCATTGAGATTTCATTCCCACTGTATTTTACTGAATCACAAGTTGTTAGAATATTTTAAAGTTTTAATCACAGTTATTTCTCTAACCATTTTGTTATTTTTTTCTGTTAATTTTACTGTTCAGAAAATTGGCATTGTGTAATAACAATGCTTTGAAGTGGGTCCAAATTTCTTTAACTTAGAAGATGGTCAAGGTATATAGCAATTCCATGAATAATTAAAATACAAATTCTCTAATGTCAAATTTGGGATCTCTATATTTCATTAGATCAAGTATATTGTCAGAGTCATCTACTGCTGCTATAACAGAAATACACAAGTGATGGCTTTAACAAAGAGTTTATTCTCTCACAGTCCAGTAGGCTACAAGTCCAAATTCAGGGCATCAGCTCCAGGGGGAGGCTTTCTCTGTCAGTGCCGGAGGAAGGTCCGTGTCATCAATCTTCCCTTGGTCTGGGAGCTTCTCTGCACAGGAACCTCAGGTCCAAAGGATGCTCTCTGCTCCTGGTACTGCTTTCTTGGTGGTGTGAGGTTCCCATGTCTCTCTGCTCACTTCTTTCTTTTATATCTCAAAAGAGATTGGCTTAAGACACTATTTAATCTTGTAGACCTCATCAATATAACTGCTGCTAATCCGTTTTAGTACATCATAGTGATAGAGTTTACAACACATAGGGAAATCACATCAGATTACAAAATGATACACAATCATACAGTACTGGGAATCATGACCTAGCCAATTTGACAGATATTGTGGGGGGACACAATTCAATCCATGACATATTAATAATTTTTTCCAAATATTCTAAAACTTTACTTATTCTTTTGTCTGTGCTTTGTCTATCTGGTACTAAATAAGGATGACTTCAAGTGAAGGGGCCTCAGGATGAAGGTCTGTCACATACCATGGAGATGGACCTGGGTGCTTAAAGAATGGCGCTGGAATCACTGGACTAATATTTTGTAATAATTTGTAGAACCAACCTAAACCAATTTCTTAGTATCTCACTTGATCTAGGTCCCAAAGTAAGCACTTTCGTTCTCTTTTTTATCTTCATTTTTGCTAGTTTATAAAAGATAGTATTCAAATTAGTTTCTCTGTGTTGGTGGTAAGAGGAAAACTTAGTTTTTGGTTTAATATGAACAAATATCCCCAATGAAAAAGACAAGGGTATGCATAGCATCAGCATAAATATCTTTTGAAAAATGAAAATCCTTTTTATATTTCTGCTACAAAGCTATTTCAGAGGTTGTGAAGAGAAATGTGTACAAGGACAAATTAATAAGACTATTCTCAATCAAAACCATCTAGCTCAAGGTTAGTAAGTAATTTATTCTCCTTTAAGGAATAATTGTGCTATGATTTTGGCATGCTAGAGCATTGCACGTAATGAAATCTTAAGCTAGATGTTGAGTAGTTGAATAACCATACAGAAAAGGAACACTTTGTATGATTTTTACACACATATGAAGTTTAGTTTTAAAAGTGCAAATGACTAAGAAATAAATCACTCCCCAGGCTACTGATCTGGGGGTTTATTTTTCCTTTAACCTCTACTAGTCTAATCATAAAAGCTCTTAATTATGACTCTTGAGAAATAAAGAAAGGTCCTAGAAAGCTCATTAGCAATTTTTTAACTATGGCTTAATTTATGTCTTTTAGAAATAGTTGGCTTATTTTTTTTTTTTTTAATTCAAAACTAAATGTTAAGACATTAACTGGAATCAAGGTACCTCTATTAAGCACCCAGGATTAATAAATAAAAATCCCTTCCAATTATCATACTCAATTTCTCATTGTTATGTGCAGACATAATAAAAATAATAATAAATAGTTTTAAGCAATTATCCTGTGTAAGCCATAGTTATAGCTCACTTAACCTTCACAATGAACCAATGTTGAAGTACTTAAATTATAGACAAGAATTGAAGCACAGTTAACAAACTGAAGCACAGTTAATAAAATATAGAAAACTAAGAAACCTTTAATAAAGCTTGTTTAATGTTTTAATAAAATATTTATAGTATTCTGCATACACACATGTACACTATCCAGAAATTTATAGGAAAGAAATTAAGATAATGTTACCTTAATTTGACAGAATACAGCAACAGCACCACAAATCAGACGCAAGCCCTAATAACTAAAACAGAATGGACAAACATATTGTAACTTTGATCTCATTTCTTCACTTTTTTACTTCATTAGATTTTTTTTCATACTATATAAAATATATTAGACCCCATGTAATACACCATTATATTTATCTAAAAATATATACATATGTTTTTATTTAAGAGTTCCCTTTGCCAGTTCAAGGGTAATTTAGATGGTAGTTCATATTGGGGAGGTGAAAAAATGTGAGCGGCTAATCGGATTTGGGTCTCCTGATCTCATTCCAGCTTGATTTACATCTTCATTTTAATTTTCCTCACAGATCAAAGTCCTGTCAGTAATTAAGTCAGGGAGATGTCTGTGTGTAGCCTAAAGGATACTGACCTTAGATATGGGAGAGCAGGTTCAAGGGCTGACTCTGCCACTTAGAAGCTATGTGACTCCATTCAAGAAAGATAACTCATGAGAAGAGCAAAATTATTAAATGTACAATGAGAATATTGTGACCCAAAAGGCAGTTGTGTTCATTAGTTGATTCAAATTTGTTTTATACACTGTAAAGTACTAGCCACACATAAGTGGTTTGTTCTGGGCAGTAGTAATTATAGAAGCAGTAACAAAACTAGTATTATCAGGGGTTTCTTAACAGCTGAAGCAAAGTTATATAATTTTGTACCTATATTCTTTTTTCTTTTTATTGTGATTTAAGTGAAAGTTTACAGTTCAAGTCAGTTTCTCATACAAAAATTTAGATACATTGGTATGTGGCCCAAGTTGTTCTCCCTACAATCTGACAGCACACTCCTCCTTCCCACCCCAGATTTCCCATGTCCATTCAACCAGCTCCTGTCCCTTTCTCCATTCTCATCTTGCCTTTGAACAGGAGCCACTCATTTAATCTCATATACCTACTTGAGCTAAGAAACACGCTCCTCATGAGTATCATTTTATGTCTTACAGTCCAGTCTAATCTTTGTCTGAAGAGTTGGCCTCAGCAGTGGTTTCAGCTCTGGGCCAACAGAGAGTCTGGGGGCCATGTCTTCCGGGGTCCCTCCAGTCTCAGTCAGACCATTACGTCTGATCTTTTTACTAGAATTTGAGTTCTGCACCCCCTTTTCTCCTGCTCCGTCAGGCACTCTCTGTTGTATTCCTTGTCAGGGTGGTCATTGGTGGTAGTCGGACACCATCTTGATCTTCTGGTCTCAGGCTGATGGAGTCTCTGGTTTATGTAGCCCCTTCTGTCTCTTGGGCTAATATTTTCCCTGTGTCTTTGGTGTTCTTCATTCTCCTTTGTTCCAGGTGGGTTGGGCCAATAGATGAATCTTAGATGGCCACTCACTATCTTTTAATACCCCAGACACCACTCACTAAAGTGGGATGCAGGACATTTTCTTAATAAACTTTGTTATGTCAGTTTACCTAGATGTCGCCTGAAACCACGTTTCTCAGACCACGCCCCCTGCTATTCTATCACTTGAAGTGTTTGGTTGTATTCAGGAAACTTTTTAGCTTTTGGTTTAGTCCAGTTATGCTGACGTCCCCTGTAGTGTGTGTTGTCCTTTTCTTCACCTAAGATAATTCTTGTCTACTATCTAGTTAATGAATACCCTTCCCCCTCTCTCCCCACCCTTGTAACCATCAAAGAATATTTTCTCTGTGTTTAAACCTTTTCTCGAGTTCCTATAATAGTGTTCTCATACAGTATTTGTCCTTTTGCAACTAATTTAAGTCAGTATAATACCTCCAGATTCATCCATGTTATGAGATGTTTCAAGGATTCATCCTTGTTCTTTATCATTGCATAGTTTTCCATTGTTTGACTATACTATGATTTGTTTATCCATTCGTCCTTTGATGGGCACCTAAGTTGTTTCCATCTTTTTGCTATCATAAACACTGTTACAGTGAGCATGGGTGTGCATATATCTATTCCTATGACGGCCCTTATTTCTTTAGGATATATTCCAAGCAGTGGGATTGCTGGATCCTATGGTACTTCTATTTCTAGCTTTTTAAGGAAGCACCAAATTGATTTCCAAAGTGGTTGTGCCGTTTTACATTCCCATCAGCAGTGTATAAGTGTTCCAGTATCTCCACAACCTCTCCAATATTTATTATTTTGTGTTTTTTGGATTAATGCTAGCCTTCTTGGGGTGAGATGGAATCTCATTGTAGTTTTGATCTGCGTTTCTCTAACAGCTATTGATGGTGAGCATTTCCTCATTTATCTGGTAGCCACCAGAATGTCTTCTTTGGTGAAGTGCCTGTTCATATCCTTTGCCTATTTTTTAATCGGGTTATCTGTCTTTTTGTTGTTGAGGTTTTGCAGTATCTCGTAGATTTTAGAGATTGGATGAAGATTGAATTTGTTGTAGTCAAAAATTTTTTCCCATTCTGTAGGTTGTCTTTTTATTTTTTGAAGAAGTCTTTTGATGAGCATAAATGTTTGATTTTTAGGAGCTCCCAGTTATCTAGTTTCTCTTCTGGTGTTTGTGCATTGTTAGTAATGTTCTGTGTTCTGTTTATGCCATGTATTAGGGCTCCTAACATTGTCCCTATTTTTTCTTCTATGATCTTTATCATTTCAGATTTTATATTTAGGTCTCTTTGATCCATTTTGAATTAGATTTTGTGCACAGTGTGAGGTATGGGTCTTGTTTCATTTTTTTGCAGATAGATATCCAGTTATGCCAGCACCATTTGTTAAAGAGACTGTCTTTTCCTCATTAAATGGACTTTGGACCTTTTTCAAGTATCAGCTGCTCATAGGTGGATAAATTTACATCTGGATTGTCAATTCTGTTCCATTGGTATCTGTTGTCGTACAAGTACCAGGCTGTTTTGACTACCAAGATGGTATAATAGGTTCTAAAATCAGGTAGTTTGAGGCCTCCCACTTTGTTCTTCTTCTTCAGTAATGCTTTACTTATCTGGCACCTCTTCCTTTTCCATATGAAGTTGGTGATTTGTTTCTTCATCTCATTAAAAAATGCCATTTGAATTTGGAACAGGATTGGATTATATCTGTAGGTTGCTTTGTGTAGAATTGACATTTTCACAATGTTGAGTCTTCTTATCCATGAGCAAGCTATGTTTTTCCACTTATGTAGGTCTCTTTTTATTTCTTGCAGTAGTGTCTTGAAGTTTTCTTTGTATAGGTCTTTTACGTCTTTGGTTAGCTTTATTCCTAAGTATTTTATTGTCTTTGGGCTATTGTAAATGGTATTGGTTTAGTGATTTACTCTTTGAAGTTCTCTTTGTTGGTGTAGAGAAATCCAACTTATTTTTGTATGTTTATCTTGTATCCTGAAACTTTGCTGAAATCTTCTATTAGTTCCAGTAGTTTTCTTGTGGACTCTTTGGGGTTTTCTGTGTGTAAGATCATATCATCTGCAAATAGAGATACTTTTATTTCTTCCTTACCAATATGAATATGCTTTCTTTTTCTAGCCTAATTACTCTGGCTAGGACCTCCAGAACAGTGTTGAATGAGAGTGGTGATAAAGGGCCCTTGTCTGGTTCCATTCTCAAGGGGAATGTTTTCAAACTCTCTCCATTTAGGATGACATATTTGTATAAATGCCTTTAATTATGTTGAGAAATTTCCCTTCTATTCCTATTTTGTTGAGAGTTTTATCAAGAATGGGTGTTGTACTTTGTCAATCGATAAGATCATCTGGTTCTTGTCTTTTGTTTTATTTATGTGATGGATTACATTGATTGTTTTTCTAATGTCGAATCGTCCTTACATACCTGGTATGAATCCTACTTGGTCGTGGTGAATTATTTTTTTGATATGTTGTTGAATTCTACTGGATAGAATTTTGTTGAGGATTTTTGCATCTATGTTCATGAGGGATACTGGTCTGTAATATTCTTTTTTTGTGGTGTCTTTACCTGGTTTTGGTATCAGGGTTATGCTGGCTTCATAGAATGAGTTTGGGAGTATTCCATCCTTTTCTATGCTCTGAAAAACCTTTAGTAGTAGTAGTGGTGTAAACTCTTTTCTGAAAGTTTGGCAGAATTCTCCAGTGAAACCACCAGGGCCAGTGCTTTTTTTTTTGTTGGGATTTTTTTAATTACCTTTTCAATCTCTACTTTTGTTATAGGTTTATTTAGTTGTTCTACCTCTGTGTTTAGTTTAGGTAGGTAGTGTGTTTCTAGAAATTTGTCCATTTCCTCTAGGTTTTCAAATTTGTTAGAGTACAATTTTTCATAGTATTCTGCTATGATTCTTTTAATTTCAGTTGGGTCTGTTGTGATATCACCCATCTCATTTCTTATACGGGTTATCTGCTTCCTCTCCTGTTTTTCTTTTGTCAGTTTGGCCAGTGGTTTATCAATTTTGTTGATCTTTTCAAAGAACCAGCTTTTGGTCTTGTTAACTCTTTCAATTGTTTTTCTGTTCTCTATTTCATTTCATTCTGCTCTAATTCTTATTATTTACTTTCTTCTGGTGCCCAAGGGCTTTTTTTACTATTCTCTTTGTATTTGTTCAAGTTGAAGGGTTAATGTTTTGATTTTGGCCCTTTCTTCCTTTTGGATGTGTGCATTTATTGCTATAAATTGACTGAGCACTGCTTTTGCTGTGTCCCAAGGATTCCGGTAGGATGTGTTTTCATTCTCATTTGATTTTGTGAATTTTTTTATTCCTTCCTTAATTTCTTCTATAACCCAGTAGTTTTTAAGCAAGGTGTTGTTCAGTTCCCATGTGTTTGATTTTTTTTCTTGCTTTTTCTATTATTGATTTCTACTTTTATGGCTTTATGGTCAGAAAAGATGCTTTGTAATATTTCAATGCTTTGGATTCTGTAAAGGCTTGCTTTATGGCCTAATATGTGATCTATTCTGGAGAATGTTCCATGTGCATTGGAAAAGAAAGTATACTTGGATGCTGTTGGGTGGAGTGTTCTGAATATAAGATCAAGCTAGTTGATTGTGGCATTTAGATCTTTATTGAGCTTCTTTCTGGATGTTCTGTCCTTCACTGAAATTGGTGTGTTGAAGACTCCAACAATTATTGTGGAGCTGTCTATCTCTCTTTTCAATGCTGTTAGTTGGTTTTATGTAATTTGGAGCCCTGTTGTTGGGTGCATAAATATTTATTATGGTTATGTCCTCCTGGTGTATTGACCCTTTAATCACTACATAGTGTCCTTCCTTATCCTTTGTGGTGAATTTTACTTTAAAGTCTATTTTGTCTATATTGCCACTCCTGCATTTTTTGAGTGTGGTTTGCTTGATATATTTTTCCATCCTTTAAGTTTTAGTTTGTTTGTGTCTTTAAGTCTAGGGTGTGTCTCTCATAAGCAGCATATAGACGGATCATGTTTTTTTATCCATTCTGCCACTCTCTGTCTATTTATTGGTGCATTTAGTCCATTTACATTCAGTGTAATTATTGATAGATATGAGTTTAGTACTGACATTTTGATGTCTTTTTTGTGTGTTGTTGACAGTTTCTTTTTTCCACTTAATTTTCTGTGCTGAGTCATTTTTCTTTAGGTATTTTCTTTTCATCTTTTTCATTGTTGTTGATTTTGTATTTGCTTAGTGTTTATGTTTGTCTTGTTTTTTATTTTAATGTGTATGATTGTTAGTTTCCTTTGTGGTTATCTTAATATTTACCCCTATTTTTCTAAGTTTAAACCAATCTTTTATTTCTTCATGCTGCCTTGACTTCCTCTCCATATGAAAGATCTATTACTACATTTTTTAGTCCCTCTTTTTTGTTTTAATGTTGTCATCTTTTACTTATTGAACTCTCTGGTTCCCTATTTTCAGTGTTATACCTTTGATTTATTTTTGTGACTTCCCTATCTGAGTTGATATCTGGTTGCTCTGTCCTGTGTTCTAGTCTTGGGTTGTTATCGGATGTTATTGATTTTCTAACCAGAGGACTCCGTTTAGTATTTCTTGTAATTTTGGTTTGGTTTTTTCAAATTCCCTAAACTTCTGTTTATCTGGAAATGCCGTAATTTCATCATCATATCTGAGAGACAGTTTTGCTGCATATATAATTCTTGGATTGCAATTTTTTTCCTTCAAGACTTTATATATGACATCCTATTGCCTTCTTGCCTGCATAGGTTCTGCTTAGTAGTCCGAGTTTATTCTTATTGACTCTCCTTTGTAGGTGACTTTTCGGGTATTCCTAGCCATTCTTAAAATTCTCTCTTTATCTTTGGTTTTGGCAAGTTTGATGATAATATGTCTAGGTGACTTTCTTTTCGGATCTACCTTGTTTGGGTTTCAATGAGCACCTTGGATAGGTATCTTCTCATCTTTCACGAATCACTGAAGTTTTCTGCCAACAAATCTTCAACAATTCTCTCTGTATTTTCTGTTATCCTGCCTGTTCTGGTACTCCAATCACTCATAGGTTATTCCTCTTGATAGAGTCCCACATAATTCTTAGGGTTTCTTCACTTTTTAAAAATATTTTGTTTGGTTTTTCCTCAAGTAAGTTGGCGTCAAGTGCTTTATCTTCAGTCTCACTGACTCTGACTTCCATTGCCTCAATTCTGCTCCTACGACTTTCTGTTGAGTTGTCTAATTCTGAAATTTTATTGTTAGTCATCTGGATTTCTGATTGCTGTCTCTGTATGGATTTTTGCAGCCTATTAAATTTGTCATTGTGCTCTTCTACTATCTTCTTAACTTCCTCTATTGCTTTGTCTCTATATTCCTTGGCTTGTTCTGTGTTTTGCCTGATCTCCTGCCTGATCTCTTGAAGATTTGTGGATATTAGTCTTTTGTGTTCTACCTTCAATAGTTCTAAGACGTTCTCTTCCTCAGGAAGATTTCTTGATTCTTTGTTTTGGGAGCTTGCTGAAGCCATCATGCTCTGCCTCTTTATGTGATTTGATATTGACTGTTGTCTCTGAGCCATCAATAAGTTATTATATTTATTTATATTATGTTTGCTTACTCTGTCCTATTTTCTTGTTTTGTTTTGATATGCCCAAATAGGCTGCTCATCTGAGCTGGTTTGAATATTGGAGTCTTTGAAGTTTTCACATCCTGTCACCAGGTGGTTAGATCTGTCACTAGGTATGTGAGCCCAGGAGTCTATTTACTTTTCTTGTATGGATTCATCTCAGGTGTCCAGGTAGTCGGTCACCGAGTGTGTGGTGTAGCCTCTCTCCTACAGTACTAGATGTGCAGGGGTGATTGGAGTAGGCACAGGTATCTGGCTGCAGTAGGGGGTCATATGCTGAGGAACGCAGGGGGCTGACAGCTGCCCCTGAGTGTCTTGGAGGATTGCTTGTCCCTGTTCCCTATACTGTGTAGGTGGGTGGGTTTTGATGTTGGCTGTAAGTAATGGGAGTCACCACTTATTCTTGGACCCCTTTTGCAGGTGGCTAGGTGGCTTGAGTGGAGCCACCAATCTTCAGCCCCCTGATGTGAGTAGGTGAGGACCCTGCTTAATGTGCAGAGAGGTGTCAAGTGTCATGAACTTGCCATTCCACCATATAGATGATACAGTGAATTTAGGCTCCAGGTATGTAACCTGTTGTACTGTGCTAATGAGGGCCTATGCTGTTGAAATGGACCCACACAGGTCTATGCAGAGGTGAAAGGCATTCAAAATCTGTGGACCCCTTATGCCTGTTCCTGGTCAAAGGAACTGTGCCTGCCCTGAGTTCCTAGTTTAGGGGAGCTGGCAGATTATTTTTTCCTGTTTGTTAATTTGTTCCCTCTCCAAGGCTGGGAGAATGGCTCAGGGCTCTGGATGGGTCCTACTTCCAGCCCAGGGGTAACAGCAATCACTGAAGCCAGCCCAGGACCTTGTGCAGAGTGGGGAGAGGGCAGGTAAATGGGAGACAAGTTCTTCCCAAAGGGAGTGTTTTTTGATCCGTGTGGTAGGTTAGACACATGTACTTATCTTTTGACGATTGATCACCACTTGTCACTGGTTCTGGAGGCTTGAGTGGACTCTCCGCCACTCAGTCTCTCCTGATGTGGAAAATACATACCAAGTGCCACTGCTTGCCTCACCACACGCGGCAGCTGATCCGGCCTGCAGGGTGCTGGTTCCCGCCAGGGGCAGGTCTGGCAACTCCTTGCTGCTTCTGAACTGTCTCTCCATCCCCCTGCCACTCAGTCCAATTCTCCAACTTTGCCTTTGATGTTCAGGGCTCCTAGATTGTCATATATAATCAAGTCACTTGTTTTATCAGGTCTTTGTTGTAAGAGGGACCACAGGAAGTGTCTGACTACTCTGCTATCTTGGACTCACCTCCTGTACATAGATTTTTAACACTGCTTTATGTTAACAGGAGAACAACTTCAATTATGGTGGCATCAACAGAGTCTTTTCACATTTTATAGTCTAGTTGTTATATTCTTGACAAGGTCAGAAAATGCTTTTGAAGTTCAAGTGTGAAATGTCTGTGACTAGTAAATAGCTTTGCAATGCTTCTCATGATGGATGAATTTGAGCCAAAAAGACTTCTTTAGGGATCCAAACTGAAAACAAAAACAAAGAAAACTTCATCAGTTGAACTGACCACTTCAGAAGTTTCTTATCTCCAAATAGATACTGTTTGTAAAGGTGCTCATAACCTACTTGACCTTGTTCCATTATGACAGTCAGACACCTACATACTTGAAAACAAAAAGGACAAAGTCACCAGGGAATAAACACTCTTTAAGTGTAGTCATTGTGCTTGTGCTTCTCAAACTCTGAGCTCCCAAGTGCATGCAATTTTAATAGGGTCTCATCCTTGGTGTCACTTTATTATAAATAGCTTGCTAGTTAGGCAGAGAAAGTAGAAACATGATTTTGCTCACGAAACCACTGCAAACAGAATCACACATAATCTGAAAGTAGAGAGTGTGCTTTGAGATAATTGGGTTAGTAGCCAATTTTAAGTGGTGTATGATGGTCAACTTTATTTCTTTTTCAAAATCAGGAAAGCTAAATCTGTCTTCCCTAAAAATTCCTCAGTAATTCTTGGAAATAAATACATTTTTAGCCCCTGATTACTATTTCTTGATCCTCATTGACGTAAGATAGAAGAAACAATGCAGATTATTCAGATCTGATTGTTTATAAGGCTGTGTAATATAGTTAACATATTGCCTCTAGTAATAAGAGTGATTTATTTTAGGAAAAGTGCATTCATTTTTATTCTATTGTGTGTCGTTGAGACAAAATGATTCTGATTGTTACTAGTAGTACCTTTCAGTTACTTGTTATTGTAGTTGTGGGCCATGGAGTAGATTTGGACTCATAGCGACCATAAAGCATAGAGTAGAACTACCACACAGACTTTCCAAGGCAGTAATCTTTATGGAAGCAGAATGCCAATCTTTCTCCCACAGAGTCACTGTGGTTTCAAACTGCCAACCTTTCAGTAAGGAGCTGAGTGCTCAACAGCTATTACACCAAGGCTCCTTCTATCAATTACTACTTACCCTTTAACCTGATAAAGGCTGATCAAGTTATACAAATATTTTAGTGCATAACTCCTTCTTATAAAGTAATGACTGCTAATATATAAATCAGTAAGTTTAAATAAGTGAATTTATTAAGCATTTCCTAAGCCATGGACTAATATCTTTCTTTTGACTAGAAACAATAAATTCCCCCATGTTTGCTTTGTATCTTTTCAAGACTCTGGGCCATTTTGGGTCCTTCATGAAGTAAACACTAGCATAGATTCAGAAGTGCAGAGGATTTATTGGTGGAAACACCTTGAAAGATAGAGGAGAGGGGAGTGGGCAGGAAAATCCTTCTTAAAGTGATACTGATCTGATAGCTGTGGAAGGAGAGAACATCAGATAGGACAATGCTCACATTTCAGTGCAATTCAGAGAAAATTATAGTGAACTCAGTGGGAAGTTCTAGTATAAAACATGACTTGGGCAGAAATGGCCAAAACCTATTGTCCCTCCTTGTACATTTATGTTAGGCATAAAAATTTATCCCAAAAGATGTCCACATTCCAATCACCACCAAGCTGCTCTGTGGAAAAAATGCCTGGTGGTCTGCTTCTATAATGATTACAGCCTTTGAAACCTTGTAGGGCAGTTTAATTCTGTTACATAGATTGCTATGAGTTGGAATCGACTTGATGTCACCCAGCAACAACATCTTGGATAATCTGGACATTTGCAATGTAATCAAAATGGTCCTTAAAAGTGGAAGAAGAGGAAGGAGAGGAAGTTGAAATGATTTGATGTGCAAAAGAGCTAAAACATTTGAGGAAGGAGGAAGGGGGTCATGAGCCAAGGGATACGGGCAGTCTGTAGTAGAAAAAAAGGCAGAACAATGACTTTTTCCGGAGAACCTCCAGAAAGGAACACAGCCCTGTCAAAACCTTGGATTTAGCCTAGTGAAACCCATGTGAAACTTCTAACCTACAGAATTGTAAGGTAATAAATCTGTTTTTTAAGCCATTAAGATTGTGATAATTCGTTACAGCAGCAATAGAAAATTAATATGGATTTTGATAACAGGAGAGAAGTGCTGCTGTAACAAATACCTAAAAACGTGGAAATGACTGAAATTTGGCAATGGGCAGAAGCTAGAAGAATTTTGAGGATCATGATAGACAAACCCTAGACTGCTTTGAGTAGACTGTTAGTTGAACCTTAGAGAAAACTAATACATTACTCATTGGCTGCTATCAGCTACCTGATCATATTAAAGCATGTTAAGCTACTCTTTTAGAGACATGCTCCCCATGTGTCTAAAGTTTCTGGTGGGATGCATTCTTCCATTTTCTACATTCCTTCTGGACAATTTCACTTTGGAAACTTCCACTAATGGGTAGATTGAAAGTGAAATGAGTTCTGTACAAAATCTTATCTTTTACTGCACTGTAGCCTTCTTGTTTTGAGAGTAAATCTCTGAAAAAGAGAGAAAACCCCATAACCCCTGACTATTCAAAATATTAGCAACAGGTAGAGACATGGCAATTATGAATAAAGCAGCTATAAACATATGTGTACGAGATTTGGCGTGGACATAAGTTTTGAACTCAATTGAGCAAGTACCTAGTGGTGCAATTGCTGGACAATATGGTAAAACTATCTTTAACTTTGTAAGAAACTGCCACGTTGTTTGTCAAAGTGGCCGTATCATTTAGCATTGCCACCAGCAATGAACGAGAGCACTTGTTACTCCACAACCTCACAAATATTTATTGTTGTCAGTGTTTTACATTTTAGCAATTCTTATACATGCGCAGTGGCATCTTAATGCTGTTTTAAGACTTAGTCTTGTTTACTTTTAGGATTTGTGTCCATAGCTAAGCCTCTGTCTGCGAGCTAGTGTCCTTTCCACCTTCGTGATCTGTTTACTGAGACCAATCATGATGTCCTTCTCCAAGGACTGGTCCCTCCTGATAGAATGTTCAGAGTATGTGAGATGAAGTCTCACCATCCTTGCTTCTAATGAGCATTCTGGTTGTACTTCTTTTAAGACAAATTTGTTTTTCTTCTGGCAGTCCATGGCATATTCAATATTCTTCACCAAAACCATAATTCAGAGGCATCAAATCTTCTTCAGTCTTCCTTATTCATTGTCCAGCTTTCACATGCATATGAGGCAATTGAAAATACCATGGCTTGGGTCAGGTGCACTTTAATCCTCAAAGTGACATCTTTGCTTTTTAACACTTAAAAGAGAACTTTTGCAGCAGCTCTTCCCAATGCAATGGGTCGTTTGATTTCTTGACTGCTGTTTACATAGGCATTGATGTTAGATTCAAGTAAAATGAAATTCTTTACAATTTCAATATTTTCTCCATTTATCACAATGTTATTGGTCCAGTTGTAAGGATGTTTGTTTTCTTTATGGTGAGGTGTAATCCATACTGAAGACTGTGTTCTTTGATCTTCATCAGTAAGTGCTTCAAGTCCTCTTCACTTTCAGCAAGCAAGGTTGTAACATCTGCATAAAGCAGATTTTTAAAGAGTCTTCCTCCAATTCTGATACGCCATTTTTCTTCATATAGTCCAGTTTCACGGATTATTTGCTCAGCATACAGATTGAATAGGTATGGTGAAAGGATACAACCCTGACACACCCCATGTGCTGTTCGAACCACTGCCTCTTGGTCTATGTACAGGCTCCTCATGAGCACAATTAAGAGTTCTGGAATTCCCATTCTTCACAATGTTATCCATAATTTGTTATGATCTACACAGTCGAATGTCTTTGCATAGTCAATGAAACACAGGTAAATGTCTTTCTGCTATTCTCTGCTTTCAGCCAGGATCCATCTGATATCAGCAGTGATATCACTTGTTCCAAGTCCTCTTCTGAATCTGGCTTGAATTTCTGACAGTTTCCTGTTGATGTACTGCTGCATTTTGATTATCTTCAGCACAATTTTACTAGTGTGTAATATTAATGATGTTGTTCAATAATTTCCACATTTTCTTGGATGGTCATTCTTTGGAATGGTTGCAAACACAGATCTCTTTGGTTGACCAGGTAGCTGTCTTCCAAATTTTTTGGCACAGACAAATCAGTGCTTCCTGTGCTGCATCCTTTTCTTGAAACATCTCAATTGGTATTACATCATTTCCTGGAGGTTTATTTTTCACCAGTGCCTTCAGTGCAGCATGGACCTCTTCCTTCAGTACCACGGGTTCTTGATCATATGCTACCATCTGAAATGGTTGAATGTTGACTAATTCTTTTTGGTACAGTGACTCTGTATATCTGTCTTCTTTTGATGCTTCCTGAGTCATTTAGTATTTTATTGGTAGAATACTCCAATATTGCAAACCAAGGCTTGAATTTTCTCTTCAGTTTCTTTCAGCAGCTTGAGAAATGCTGAGCACATTCTTCCATTTTGGTTTACAATTTCTAGGTCTTTGCAACTTTTATTGTAATACTTTACTTTGTATTCTAGAGCTGCTCTCTGAAATCTTCTGCTCAGCTCTTTTACTTCATTATTTCTTCCTTTCACTTAAGCTACTCTATATTCAAGAGCAACTTCTGACGTTCATTTTGGTCTTCTCTTTCTTTCCTGTCTTTTTAATGTCCTCTTGCTTTCTTTATGTATGATGTCCTTGATGTCATTCCACAATTCATCTGGTCTTCAGTTATTAGTGTTCAATGCATCAAATCTGTTCTTGAGATGGTCTCTAAATTCAGATGGGATATACTCGAGGTCATACTTTGGCTCTCGCAGGCTTGTTTTAACTTTCTTCAGTTGCAACTTGAACTTGCCTATGAGCAATTGATGGTCTGTTCCAGAGTGTACCCCTGACCTTGTTCTGCTGTAGGGGAAAAAACATCATAAAGTTTAGTAAAGCAAAAAGAAAGTTTTATTCAGCATATATTCAAAAGGACAAAAGCGGAAAGCGGACAAGCATTCTGCCAGAGCTAGAATGTCTGCCCAAATCAGAGGAAGGTTACAGAACCATCAGTATATATCAACATCACAGTATGGGTAGAATCATTGAAAGTGTCACCTTTTCACAGATTGGCTAGGAATTGTAATCTTACATTTTGAATTGTCTTTCTTAACAGTCATTGGTACAATTTTCAGTTATGGCAGTCAGGAGGGTCTTCATTGGTCCAACAAATTTCTATTCACTAAATGCTAATAGAAAAAGACAAAAAGTGGGAAGTCTTTTGTGTTCGGTTTGATTGCCCTTTTGTGAAAACTTCCTTAAGATTATTTCTGAGATTGTCCCCTCTATTGTCTATCTCAGGGCCCAGTTGATGTGTTTTTGTGAGTCTGTGAGGGCCCAGCTCTAGTTGGGTCATATTTCTCCATGCTCAAGGTCAGGGAATAATGATTCCAAATATTATTTTCTAAATCAGTTCTGACTGATGATATTGACCTTTTTTATAGTCTCTTTCCACAAATGTAGTCGATTTGATTCCTGTGTATTCCTTCTGGCAAGGTCCATGTGTATAGTCACTGCTTATGTTGTTGAACAAAGTCTCCAAGCTAGTGTCTTTTCCATTTTAGTGATCTGTTTACTGAGGTCAAGTTAGGGAGTTTAGATGCCAGAAACTACTTCTCATCTGGAAACAAATTCTAAAATGAGAAGCCAATGAGAGATGTCATGGATTGAATTATGTCCCCCAAAAAATGTGTATATCAGTTTGGCTGGGCCATGATTCCTGGTATTGTGTGATTTTCCTATATGTTGTAAATCCTGCCTCTGTGATGTTAATGAGGGAGGATGGGTGGCAGTTGTGTTAGTAAGGCAGGACTCAATCTACAAGATTGGGTTGTGTCCTAAGGCAATCTCTTGAGATATAAAAGAGAGAAGGGAGCAGAGAGACAGGGGGACCTCATACCACCAAGAAAGCAGTGCTGGGAGCAGAGCACATCCTTTGGACCTGAGGTTCCTGCTCTGAGATGCTCCCAGACCAAGGGAAGACTGATGACAAGGACCTTTCTCTGCAGTCGACAGAGAAAGCCTTTGCTGGAGATGATGCCCTGAATTTGGACTTGTAACCTACTAAACTATGAGAGAATAAATTTCTCTTTGTTAAAGCCATCCACTTGTGGTTTTTTTGTTATATCAGCACTGGAAAACTAAGACAAGAGACTCAACAAGTAAGTACACAATCTCACTTTATATTGTTTAATTGGGTTGGACCTTCTCAGTTAAGGAATCAGTCACTCAGCTCCTTCTGAAAAGAAATCAAAATACTTTCTGAAGTCCTCCATGGGTTCTCTTTCTCCTTCCTAAGGGTCTTCTGCAGCACTGTTAAGAGAATATCTTTCCTTTGGAGTCAGAAAGACCTGGATTCATATCCGAGCTCTACAAATCACTCTATGTGATCTTCCTCTTCTCTAAATCTCACTTTTTTTTTCCATCGAGAAAGTATGAGTGCTCGCTATACAGATTTATTGAAAAGTTAAAAGAGATCATACATATTAAAAGAAAAGCATCATTTTGGAAACACGTCTTAATGAACACATTAGTAATGCAGAACCATAGTCAATGAATTATCTTAGTATCTTTTTTTCACCTTCTTTCTTAAAGGATATTTTCACTTGGTAGAGAATTCTAGGTTTTGTGTTATTTTCACCACTTTAAAGATATCATTCTGTCGTCTTTTGCCCTCCATTTGTCCTAGGGAGAGGTCCACAAATCATTGTGAATCGTTGTTCCCTCTATGTATTATATCATTATATTCTGTTGGTTTTCAAGATTTTCTTTTCATAATCTTTAGTTTTCAGCAGTTTGCCTATATGTTTTTAGGCATGGTTTGCTTCATAATTATCCTTCGTAGAGCTTACTAGTCTTCCAGTATCTGTAAATCTATACCTTTCTCCATATTTGGGAAATTTTGAGCTGTAATGTTTTTGTGCATATATTATTTCCCCCTTCCTCTCTCTTTTTTTCTTCTGGGACTTCAATTACATATATGTTAGAAATTTTGATACCGTCTCACAGGTCCCTGAGTTTCTCTTCATCATTTATAGTCTTTTTCACTCTGTCCTGCAGAGAAAATGACAGGGCATTCACAGAAGGAGCAGCATGTGATAAATAAGGCACAAAAACACAAATAAAGGTGGTATGTACAGGGCACAGAAAATAAATAATTTGCTTTACCTTTTCATAGGCTGCATGTAGAAGAATAACAATAGAGGAATCTGGAGAGGTGGAAAAGGGCAGATCATTACGGGTCTTAAGGCTGGAATTTTCTTTTGATTTAATAAGAGCTATTTAATAGTTTAAGCAAAGCATTTCAAATTTTACCTTCATGGATCCTGAACTCATTTCTCACCCTTTTGACCTACTGACTTCAGAAACTCTTTTCACCGGGGTCATTTTTGTATCCATATGCATTAATTTATAAAATGACAACAAAAATGGCTCCCTGCAACACTTCATTTTCAAACATTTATTATTGTATTTTATGTTGTTTTCTTTGCATTACAGACAGAGTCAAGGCCTAATGATTATAGTCTCATAAACATTTTTTAAATTTCTTTTGTTAAATTAATTTTCCCAAATTCTTTTATGCCTAACCTAGAATATAGTATTTTTCAGCTTCACTTTATTTTAGAAATAGACAATATCTTCAGTCAGATTTTCCGTAAGCAAAGCTTGAATCAGTGATTTGGGTGAAGGTGATTTTTTTGAAAGAGTACTTTCAAGAGAAAAGGAATGAGGGAAGCAGGGAAAAAAGGAATAAAATTAAGGAAATATGTGGTCTCTTCTAGAACAGGTCCTATCTGATCCCATGGGGAGCTCTTGAGCATGAATTTCACAAAAAAATATAGTCCAATCTTCAGGTTAGGTGTTTTACCTTTTGTCTCTCAGTTGATTATTGACTGTTGGCTGCTTTCTGGATGTTTTTATTAGCTATGCTGCTGTAACACAAATACCACAAGTGACTGGCTTCAAAGAACAGAAATTTATTTTCTCACAGCTCTGGAGGCAAAGAGTGCAAATCAGCATCTCAGCCAAGTCAGTTTCTTCCTTGACAGTAGCCTAGGAGTTCATTAGTTCTTTGGCTTGTAGAGGATATTCACACAACATCTTTCTTCCCCAGAGTGTACTTGCTTCTGTGTCTAATCTGCTCTTTTTATAACTCAGAAGTGATTAGGTTTTGGACCCACCCTACACTGATATGACCTAATTAACATGAAAAGAAAGCCATATTTCCAAAAGGGATTACATCCACAGGTATAGAGGTTAGGATTCCAATGTAAATTTTGGGAGGCCACAATTAAATCCATAACACAGGTACAGACAATTTCCTCTTAGAAATGGGCAATTTTCTGAAACAGGGAGCAGCCACAAATGTTAGTAGCCTACATTCACAGCAGCTGGGAGATGGGTGCACTGTTTTGCTAAGGAGAAACTAGGCTGAGCAACAATCTGTATGTAGCTACTATATTGAACTCTAATATTGTCTCAAAAATAAATTAGAGAAGACTGTATTACTGCCTCATGTATTCTTTATATTTTAGTCTCTGATTTTTTTTTGTTATCTTCCTGAATTTAGAAGGTTTCTTTTAAAAAAATAACTTTCCTAAGGTAAAAATCACTGCTAGAATTTCTCTATAATAAAGCCAATTGCCAAATAAAGTAAAGTGAATACCTCTGCATCTTTCTGCTCTTCTTCAGGAAATAAATTTAATATTGATAAATACTGTGAAATAAAACTTATTTGTTGAGAATAACTCTACAGATTCTATCAAGAAGTTGTTTCTCCCATATTTTATGAGAAGCTCTAAACTTTCATTTATTCATTTAGTGCTATAAAAATCAGTGATGACAGATCTTTGATTCCATGGTTCCACTTGTGATTTTCACATTCTTTGGTAGACATCTCTCTTCCATCATGGCACTCTGTTTCTCTGAGACTTAAAATTTCTTTCAGTACAGTAATCCTAACAGCCAGTCCCACTTGTGTTTGACTAATGAATTGAAACCTATTTGCCATCTGTGAATAAAGTAGGAAATGCTTGTAACATAAATTTAATTCCCTAAACCTACTAATTAGGAAATGGAGTTTAGGTCAGCTTTGCTGGTAAGTCAGCCTAGAAGGAAGGAGAAGTGACCGAATGGTGTAACAACAAAGCATAGTCTCATAAAAATCTAGTTATTTATCTTGGTTCAACACAGATAAGTTCTTGGCTGATGAATACTTAATTGTCGCTTTATTAAAGCAGATCAATGCATCCTAAACTATTGAGCCCCCAGATATTTAGTCCTTATTATAAGTCTGAGACTTTGCAGTTTGTATTTTGGCTTACCTTTTTAATATCTTGATTGGGTTAATAAATTATGACTTAAAGATAAAAGCTGGCAGAATCTTAAGAATATCTTTCTCATTTCTATTATATTTGCACATGGCTAATGGAGTACATGGAGCCCTGATGGTGCAGTGGTTAAGAGTTTGGCTGCTAACCAAAAAGTCAGCAGTTCAGATCCACCAGTTGTTTCTTGGAAACTCTGTGGAGCATTTCTACTCTATCCTATAAGGTCGCTATGGGTTGGAATCAACTTGACAGTAACAGGGTTTTTTGGTTTTAATGGGTTATAACTGCTAGTTGTAGTGTCCTATAACAAACAAAATAATAACTGTTAATCATAGAACTTGGATAAGTGCCCCTCACTAAACTAGGAGGAAGGAAAGATTTATGTCATCATTATTGTAGTCATTATTACACAGCATTGTCATCATTGCCATCATCATCATCATCTAATACTCATAAACTGCTTACTATTTCCAGACATTTTGCTAAGTGTTCTATATTGCTCTATATTGTTTTATCTGATCCACACAAGAACCCTGTGTGCTGGGTTGTTATTAATTTCCTTTATAAAATAAACTGAAGCTAGCTAACTGTCATAGATGCAAATAGGTGGATTTGAACTGCCAACCTTTTGGTTAGAAGTTGTAGCTCTTAACCACTGTGCCACTAGAGCCTGAAGTGCAACACTTCTAACTATAAATCTCAACTCTAACACTTGTTTTGAGTTAAAATATCAGCTATATGAATGTTTGAGACTCAATATCATTGCTTGAATAGTCGGACAGATAGTATTCCACGGAGTAAGGTTCTCTAACCTAAAGTCTTATAAGAACCAGTTTCAAGTCACTGTATGGTATTTAGTTAGGTAAAATGCAACCATGTGCATCGCAATGATAAGGTTTGAGCTGCCATTTTGAAGTCGGTTTACTGTGTCAGGCATTATGGTAGAATGTAGGTATTTTTAGTAGAGAAACTTTTTCTGTTTAAAAACCAGCAACCACACCAAGTACCACAGAGCAAGCTCATTGAGATTGTTATATTAGGTGTGGACTAATATCATCCAAATAACTTCCCTAATGGCCTTTTTTATGATGTCCCAATTATATCACAACAAAGGTATGGTGAAAGAACACAACTCTGAAGCACACCTTTCCTGAATTTAAACCACGCAGTATTCCCTTGTTCTGTTTGAATGACTGCCTCTTGATCTGCTTACAGGTTCCTCATAAGCACAATTAAGTGTTCAGGAATTCCCATTCTTTGCAATGTTGTCCAGAAGAAGCTGGACTCTATGAAGGAGAACGGGGTATCAAGATTGGAGAAAGATGCATTAACAACCTGCATTATGCAAATAACACAACCTTGCTTGTTGAAGAGGACTTGAAGCACTTCCTGATGAAGATCAAAGACGACAGCCTTAAATATGGATTACACTTCAACATAAACAAAACAAAAATCCTCACAACTGTACCAATAAGCAACATCATGATAAATGGGGAAAAGTTTGAAGTTGTCAAGGATTTCATTTTACTTGGATACGCAATCAACATCCATGGGAGCAGCAGTCAAGAAATCAAAAGACACATTGCACTGGCCAAATCTGTTGCAAAAGACCTCTATAAAGTGTTGAAAGCAAAGATGTCACCTTGAAGACTAACGTTAGCCTAACCCAAGCCATGGTGTTTGTAATCACCTCATATGCATGGGAAAGCTGGATAATGAATAGGGAAGACTGAAGAAGAATTGAAGCCTTTGCATTGTGGTGTTGGTGAAGAATATTGAATATATCACGGACTGCCAAAAGAACGAACAAATCTGTCTTGGAAGAAGTATAACCAGAATGCTCCTTAGAAGCAATCATGATGAGACTACGTCTCACATACTTTGGACATGTTATCAGGAGGGATCAGTCCCTGGAGAAGGAGATCATGCTTGGTAAAGTACAAGGTCAGAGTAAAAGAAGAAGACCTTCAACGACATGGATTGACACAGTGACTGCAACAATGGGCTCAAGCATAACAACAATTGTGAGGATGACTCAGGACAGGGAAGTGTTTCGTTCTGTTGTATGTAGGGTTGCTATGAGTCGGAACTGACTCAACAGCACCTAACAACAGCAACAACAATTCTACCACTAACAACTTTTCCTTTCAGTTAAAATATCTATTTTTAAACACAGACATAGTAGAGAATATTAATGCCATCCTGTGTACATTTCTCCCAGAATGTACGGGGGAAGGGTCACAGGGTGGATCATCATGGTCACACTAGGCATCTGGGGGAAAGAGAAAAAGTAGCTTCTAAAGGGAGTACAAGAATAAGATATTAAGCCCCCAATAAAAGTTTATCATAATAGTGACTGAAAAATTACATAGGGTTAAGGGTAGTGTTGCACAGGCAATTATTGTAATTGCTGTTAATAAGTTGTGCACCTGTAAAAAGCTGAATTGGTAAAAGTTGTGTGATATATTTATAACAACAACAACAACAAAGTGTAGCTGAAGTTGCTTATGTACAATCAGAAACCTCATGGGGAGTCCGGCAAGATGGCGCTCTAGGCAGAAGCACCAGGCGGTCCCTCCACAGCAAAGATCCGAAAAACTAAGCCAAACAGAGAATCAACAATCCTGAAACCCTAGAACATCAAATGAAGAGATAAAGAACTCAGCCGAGCACCAAATGG
>NW_004443942.1:16848488-16880823 GCF_000243295.1 Trichechus manatus latirostris
TCCGAGGTTCACTGTTCAGCCTGGGAGTGGACAGCCCCGTAAAACCAAATGAGACTAACGAGTTACAGGAGTCCAGTGACAAGGGCCAGAAGGCAGAACGGGACAAGGAAGCTGGTGATAGGGAACACAAGACTGAGTGAGGATATTGTTGATGTGTTGTGAGATTGTTAACGATTGTCATAGGGCAACATTTGTAGTAACTGTTAAACGAGAAACTATTCCGTAAGCCTTCATCTTAAGTGAGAATAACAGCACAATTGGAAGACTGTAGTCAATGTCACTGAACTGTGTGTGTAGAAATTTTTGAAACAGTGTATCTTTGGCTATGTGTATTTTCACCAAAAAAAAAAAAAAAAGGTTGATAGGTTAGAAGGTTGATATGTTGTGGGGTTGTTAACCAATGTCATAAAACAACATGTGCACTACTGTTTCATGAGAAACTATTTGTTCTGTAAGCCTTCACCTGAAGTACAATAAAATATTTTAAAAAAAAAAAAAAAACCTCATGGAATTTGGTTCCTTGTTTTGGAGGTTTAGGGTCACGGTTTTTATGGGACATCCTAGTTAACTGGCCTAATAATATGTTAGTGCTTCTGTTCTACCTGCTAGTTCTTTGTATAGTGTCTGGTATCTTAAACGTTTGCAAGTCAAGTCATGATAATTAAACTCCAATTTCCTGGAGCAACAGAGAAAGAAGGAGAGTCAGGAATAGAAGGAGGATATGGAATGTGTGACAAACTGCCTCCATGAACAACTGCCTTCTTTGCCACGAGACCAGAAGAATTGGATGGTGCCTGGCTACCGTTATTAAACATCTCAATCAATGGTTCTAAAAAAGAATGCTAATCAAAAGGGGTAAAATGAAGAACAGAATTTGAGTTCTCATGGATTCCAGACTTTCTGGATCCATGGAGGCTGGCTGGATAAACCTTTGAAACTATTGCCCTTAGATAACCGTTAGACCTTAAACCAAAAATATCCACTAAAGTCTTCTCAAAACCAAACAATAGTTTAGCTTAACTAGTAAAAACTGTTTGCCTTGAGCATCTGCTCTTTTAAGAACTATCTATATGGAAGCAAAGTGACAATAGCAACTTCAAAGATTAAATAGGAACCTTAGGGGGCAGTGAGTTTATGTTAATGGTGGAAGAAGAACAACTCAGAAAGAGAGGATGAGAATGGTTGCACAATTTGAAGAATGTAATCAATGTCACTGAATTGTACATGTAGAAACGGTTAAACTGGTGTTTGTATTGTATATATTCTCAACAACAACAACAACAAAAAATTGAAAAAAACAAACAAAAAGAAGTTTATCCTAACTTTAAATGTTGCCCCAGGAAAGTCCTAAAGGGGTGAATAAGATAACCCATCATAAATGTCCTTCACTAGATGATCAACCTGTTGAAGTTTATACCACTTATCTCTTGCAAACCAGGACACCTGTCGGATTCAAGGGGGCAATGAAGGAAGAGGATTAGGGAAACCTTTGTCATAATCCTGGAAGCAAAGAAAAGACCCATGTATTCATCTTTGCAATTAACTTTATTTGACCTTACTTACATGCATTTACCTCTCTAAAATACAGGTTTCTCAACTGTAATTTGTTGTTGATAACTGTAGTTAATTTATAGAGTTATGAAGATTACATGAATGAACCTATGCCTTGATTTGTTGCAAATATATAATAAATGTTGCTTGCCAAACTCAAAGTCCAATATAATTATCACAGCTTTTCAGGGCTAATGAGCTGATGGAATCTTTTGTAGTAATAGGACTTCAACTCCCTGTTCTGTATTGCATTGTATGTTAACTCTCTAATAAACCCAGATTTGTCCAATGGAAAATCTAGAGAAATAGGCCAAGTGTCCCTGCTTACTGAGTATCTACTTATCTTAGCACTCCCACAGTATTTATGGAGAGATACTTTGTAATCTAGAGACATGGTTGACATAACTCCTTGAATTGTAGAAATCTCAAATTCAAGGAGCTTACTTTTTTTTTCCTATGATGGAAATGTAATAATTCTGTAAAAATTATACATTTCTAAGAAGAGATCAGTCCCTGGAGAAGTACATCTTGCATGGTAAAGTAGAGGGTCAGCAAACAAGAGGAGGGCCCTCAATGAAATGGACTGACACAGTGGCTGCAACAATGGGTTCAAGCATAACGATTGTGAGGATGGTGCAGGACCTGGCAGTGTTTTGTTCTGTTGTACATAGGGTCGCTATGAGTCAGAACTGACTTGACAGCACCTAACAACAACAACAGCAAGGTTATTTACATAAATGTATTCATAAAAAGTTTGTTTAACAATTTTTCCAATTTCAGTTAGTATTATGTTATGTTATCTAAGCAATGTTAACAACAGTTTGGTTTTACTTAATATGGTGGAAGATATTCTCTGCCTAGCATCCATCACACTTCTGGTAGAAGCACCCAAATTTCTCTTTTAGGAAAACTTTCCTACTTATGGTGGACTGAATATAATTAGTCATCCACTTACACTGAAAATGATGACACAGAAAGAAAGATATGGCAACCCATAGTTTCCTATCCTTTCAGTCCTTCCTTACGCATCAGTCACGAAGGTAGGCATGTTGGTAGGATGTGGGTAAATCAAGAAGAGCAACTTTTAAAAGCTGAGCTAGTTTTGTGACGTGTTTCCAAGATTCTGGTAAGAATAAAATATACATGCATGTGTAAACAACAGTTCTCAGAGGTGAACGTACTGCTCAACTGTTAAACGAACTAAAGAATGTAAGGAGAGTTACGATATTCCAGACAACTGCAATGTACAGTAGTTTCTGAAATATACTACAAATAAAAAAAAATTTTGAATGATTTAGAGACAATAACTAAACAACCAGGAAGAAAATGTAGCCTGCTAGAAATGTGATGCTTGTTGCAGAGAGTTGATAAAATTCTAGATGTGGATTTCTGAGTCATCTGCAGAGAAGTGATAATGACTTGGTGAAGAGGGAGAGGATTGATTTTGGGCTTGAATTGTGAGAAAAGTCAAGAAATGCAGACAGGAAAAAACTTGGTTAAATTAAATAAGTTCTTCTTAGGTCATATATCCAGGTGCAGCTTATATTTAGTAAAGTTTTAAAAATCTCTTTTTTAAGTCAATTTAGAGTGTTAACAATATTTTTATTACTGAGTCACCTGTATGAGAGATTACAAAAATGATGCCAAAGGACTGAAAGATACATATTCATATATCTTATTTATAGGTGAGAAAATGGAAGCTCAGAGAAGTTAAGTAATTCGTCCAAGGTTGTAAAGGACAGGAACAGAACTTCAACCCACATCTGTCAGTTTCCAAGTCCTGAAGCTATTTTCTCTGCTCACATTTTCCATAATGTGATCTCATCTGTGAGAAGATGTTTCTTATTCCCGGAACTTCGGGCACACTGTGTATTAATTGCCATGAATGTATTAAAAGTTCCAAGAAGCCTTTCAGTAAAGGAAAAATATTGCCTAATGTCACTTTCACCAAATTTGCCTTGGCCATGGACACTTTCTGCATAACATTTATTGTGTCATCTTTAGGGAATGGCATTTTCAATTCTGGCACAAATATTTCACAAAGGGGTCATCCTGGCCAGGCTTCTTGAGTAGTAAGCATTCAGTTTTATTCATGCAGAAAGAAAAATAAGGTCTCAAATAATACTGAGTTATTTGTACTTGAGGATTGACTTTTCTGAATAGGCCAACATGCTTAGCTATATCATATATTCTTGTTAACGTAAAATAGCATAATTTCAAGAGCATGTCTTGCTATTCTATATGTCCCTCAAAATCCCAGCTTGTGTTCTTATTATTGGAGTTAATTTGGTAATCAGGGCAGTTTCACGGTCTCAGTGAGTTTCCTTCAGATACGAATAACTGTCTCTGATGTCGGGACACAGTTCTTTTTATACGTCCTCTTTTCAAGGTTCCTCAAATACCACAGGAAATTGAATTTGTGGTCACAAAAAAGCCGGATAATGAATAAAGAAGACTGAAGAAGAATTGATGCCTTTGAAGTATGGGGTTGGCAAAGAGTATTGACTATGCCATGGACTGCCAAAAGAATGAACAAGTCTGTCTTGGAAGAAGTACAGCCGGAACTGAAGATGACGAGACTTAGTTTCACATACTTTGGACAGGTTATCAGGAGGGACCAGTCCCTGGAGAAGGACATTGTGCTTGGAAAAGTAGAGGGTCGGCGAAAAAGAGGAAAACCCTCAATAAGATGGATTCACACAGTGGCTACAACAATGGGCTCAAGAATAACAATTGTGAGGATGGCGCAGGACCGGGCAGTGTTTCTTTCTGTTGTACGTACGGTCTCTACGAGTTGGAACTGACTCCACGGCACCTAACAACAACAAATATATTTTATTAAATAATTTAAGGTATTTTTCCCTCTTTTATCCAGTTTTAATATTTGGCCCAGAGTTTAGTGAATGCACAAGAACTGGGAGCCCTGAAAACTTCCTTGGTTTGGAAAAGAATCTGTTTTGTCACTGCTCTTGGAGAGGATTCTGGTCAAATAGTCTCTATTTTGTACATGAACCTCAAAGACAGAGAGCTGAAGCGCTTGTCTGGGATCATAGAAATGAATTAACAGCCTTTCTCTGAGTCTGCATAATGATAATAACCCAGATACATTTCCAAATTAATCTTGCTTTAGTTTATTTAATCTTTATTTATATACATACATATATATTTTTTTATTTCAAATTTGCAGCCACTAAATTAAACTTTAAATTCATTAATTTATTGACACGTTAATTTATTCAGTATTTATTAAGTACCTACTATGTGCCAGGCAGAAACCCGGGTGGCATACTGGTTAAGAGTTATGGCTGCTAACCAAAAGGTCGGCAGTTCGAGTCCACTAAGTGCTGCTTGGAAACCGTATGGGGCAGTTCTACTCTGTCCTACAGGGTCTCTATGAGTTGGAATCGACTCGACAGTAAAGGGTTAAGTTTTTTTGTTTTGGTTTTTATGTGCCAGGCACTTCTCAGGACTCCACATCAATAAGCAAAATTTAATGTTCTCTGCATTTGCGAAGTTTGTATTCTACAGGGAGAAATCCATAAATAATATTGACAAAAACATGCAAATTATATTGTATGTTACAAGTTGATAAATAGTATAAGAAAAAAAGTAGAGCAGAGAAAGGTGTATTAAAAGTGCAGATGTCAGTTTTTTAATGCAAAATCTTTTTATATATTTATATATGCATAGAGAGATTGTCTAACTTTATATGATAATGCATTGCTTTATAAGCCAAAAAAAAAAAAATCCCTTTATTGATTACTTAGAAATCATCTTAGTTGGTTTTCAAGGAAGGTTTGATCTGAACAATCATACCCACCCAAAACTCACTGCCGTCAAGTCAATTCTGACTCATAGCTACCCTATAGGACAGGGTAGAACTGCCCCGTAGGGTTTCCAAGGCTGTAAATCTTTATGGAAGCAGACTGCCACATCTTTCTCTTGCGGAGTGACCGGTGGGTTTGAACAGCCGAACTTTCGGTTAGCAGCAAAGTGCTTAACCACTGCACCACCAGGGCTTCTTATACAATTATAGAGCTTTTTAATTCCTGGATTCTAATTAATATGGGATTACAAGTGGGTGACCTTTCATTTATGCTTATTAGGAGTTGCTTCATGGCACTGGGAGAAGAAGCACGACTAACGTGTACTCAATTAAATCAAATCTCCTGAAAATAATCCTGAGACTTAGGTGTAGTGCAAGGTCTCTAATGTTGGTTGCAAACATCAACCAAACTCTTTACTTGCCTTTATTTCTCCTGGAGTGCTCTTTCTCTAGATACCTCCTCATAAACCAAGTCTCAAATCAAGTGTCACCTTCTTGAAGACACATTTCTACTACTCTATTTAAGGCAACCCTTCTGCCGAGGTGCTGTCTATCATGTTACTGCTTTTATTCTCTTATAGCACGGAAAGTATATTTTTTCTTTCTGTTTCTTCCTTTTTTGCCCTCCGCTCACTCCCATCTAAAGCTAGTTGAGAGCTCTTTTTCTGTCTGTCTCATTCAAGTCTATAATCTCAAATCCAGCAGAGTAGATACTCACTAAACATTTGTTGAATGAATGATGGGTGCCCCTAACTGCCCATGGTGAAAATATTCAGGATGATATTAATATTTCCCTTTTTAGAAACGTTTATAATTTAGTTAAATTATCAGTCCAAGAGTAAATGAAATTAAAGAAATTAATTCTGGTATACTCTAGTGGTTAAGTGGGCAGGTTCAGGAGTCCCAGTTCTGGCTTTGTCACGTACTAATCATGTGTATTTGGGCAATTTACATAACCTGTCTCTGTCTCAGTTTCCTTATCTGTAAAATGGTAATGATAATGCTCTCCTTTTCGGTTAGTATGAGGATGAAATGACTACTAATTTCACAATGATTAAAACATTATACATCGGGGTGGAAAGGAGAAGTGTGCTGTCACAGTATAGGGAGAGAAATTAGGGTCACATAACAATATATGTATGTATAAAGTTTTGTATAAGAGACTAACTTGAACTGTAAACTTTCACTTAAACTACAACAATAAGCAAACAAAAAAAATTATACAGTATGTAATAAGCACTCAAAAGTGTTTATTTTATTCTTAAATTTATAGAGTGATTATCATTCTCATCCTTGTGATTACACCTGTGAATATTATAAAGGGACACAAGAACAATCACAATATGTCTAGCAAAAGCTGTGGCTAAAGATGTAACAGATATAGTAGAGTTTGGGGACCGCTCATATCTTCAACAGAATCAGTGCTGCTCTCTGTGGTATAGCTGTTTTCAGAGAACCATTTAGGTTTGTATGATTGAAGGCAGGAACATGAAGGAAGGAAGGAAAGAAGAAAGGAAGGAAGGAAGATTGCATATAGATGGGGCTTAACAAAGCTGATATGATTACTGAAATCCATGTCCACTTGAAATTATCTGTAGCTCTTGCAAAACACGTTTGATGTTCTTCAGTTATGTGTTGTGTTCTCTAGCAACATAAAATGTCAGGATGAAGATTTGCTAGCATACGTATTTTCAATGTACTTTCTCTTATTAATACCAAATGTATTTAAAGAAATATTTTTGCTAGTGTGAGTTAAATTTAACTATATGTGCTGTATGATAGTAGCTTAATAATTCCCTTGGCCCAGGTATTCAGCAAAATTTATATTAAACTAGTGCCCTTTGGAGAAAATAAATATTCTCATTTATTGGGTGAAATTTCTTGGGCCTCCAGTGTATTCATTAATTCCTCTTAACAAAGTAGATATCAGACTCATTGCTATCGTGAAAATATAAAGACTCAGAAGAAAATAAATTAGAACCTAGAAATTCCATTGGCTCATGAAAAAGTCTCCTTGGGAGTTGATGTGTTTTCTTCAAATATAACAGTATGTGAAGAGTGAATTATTTACATAGGATATCCTGGGTTAAAATTTCCAGTCCATTCTAATGAAGCATGTTTTTGAAATAAGAAACAAAAATGTTTATCTTTTCATGCCAGTTTCCACATATCACTGATTTACACTGGACCACAAAACACTGTTCTATAATTTTTACTTCAACATTTCCATCAAACTTAGCATTTACTGAGTAACAACTACACAGAAATTACTCATCCAGGTGCTTTTTCCATTCACTCTCAAATATATATAATTCCTTTAAAAAATTACTGTTTAGTTAGTAAGATAGATGGATCAATGACTTCAGTTCAAGGCAATAAGTGCCATTTAGTTTCAGTTAACAGCTAGTATTTGCAGAACACAAGCTGCATACCACACACTGTTCTGACACTTTGTGTAGGTTATTTCAATTAATCCTCCCAAGACTTGTATGGCAAAGGTGCTATTAAAAACCCTATTTTACAAATGAGGAATTTCAGCTACATGCTCTTAACTGTCATGCTGAAGTCAAGAATGTATATAATCCTACAAAGACAGAGATGAGTAAACTTTCTATTATGTGTTTAGAAGAAATGCAGAGTGGCAAGGTTTCAGGGAAAACCAAAGAGTATGTGGTGTTTGAAGTGGATAGTGAAGGGTGCACAGGAGTTCCCAGACAGATGATCAGATGTAAGGGGATTCAGGCAAAGAGAAGAAATTGAACAAAAGTGCTGAAAGAGGTGTAAAAGCTGTGTTAGTCTTTGGAGAGCAGCTAGAATGCACATCTTTGAGGACAGAGGGGGCATAAGTACATCCTTCTCCTGGGTGTAGCTCTTCTTCTCCAGGGTGTGATGAGGAGTGACTGGATTGAAAATATTCAAAACCATTTATCCACCTTCCCCCATATTAATATGAGAATTCGTTATACAGGCAATCCATATCCCATATGACTGGACTCAATTTAAATATCTAGTCCTATCTTCTGCTACCCTTACCCTTAAAAACATGAATTATTTGCTGTTCCTCCCATTAGCCCTGTGCATTGCCACGTCTACCGTTTAACGCACTATTCCTCCACATGAAGGAGCCCAGGTACTATAATGGTTAAGCTCTCTGCTGATAACTAAAAGGCTGGAGGTTCAAACCCACCCAGCCACTCGACTGGAGAAATACTGGCAATCTGCTTTTGTAAAGATTATAACCTAGGAAACCTATGGGCAGTTGTACTCTGTCACATGGGGTCACTAGGAGTAGAAAATCAACTTGATGGCACTCAACAACAACAACATTCCTTCACATGCATACCTCATCACCAGACAGTGATCTTAATTTCAAATAAGTACCCAGGCGATTCTGGTGGAGATGGAGTATAGGACATAACTCAAGGAAACAAATTGTAAGTCAGTGTTTTGTATAACTTAATGGAACTCTCACTTTGAAAAGTGGCATACTTATCTAGTTAGATGCTGCTGTCCTAGATAAAGGTTTTTTTTTCCTTTTTCTTCTCCCTTGTCTATTTTAGAAAGAAAAAAACTCAATTTCCCTTTTCTTACAATATTTGTCCCATTTATATGTACCTTGCCAGTGTAAAGTCCTGCATGCTTGTTTGTTTGATTTTCAAAGCATTAGGGGAATGTTATCATAGTAATCATAACAATGATAAATACAGTAGCTATTAAAGTTAATTTTTCTAGATTAAAGTTGACTTTGTACTGAAAATGCAATTTAAAGTTATCCCTTAAGATATCTAACTGTTCTAAAAAGCATAGCACGCTTTGTTTGACAGAGAGCTACCAGGAATGTGCATGGGCACACAAGTATTTCACCTATCATTGATTCCCAAATCAGAATTCCATGGAGATTGGCTTTGTTCATTTACTTGGTTGGTTTACTTCTTTGAAATTTTGAAGATACAAATCCTGGGTCTCATTCCATAGAGTCTCAGTGACTAGGTCTTAGCTGAAAAATCGATAGTTTTTAAAACTTCCTCTGGTGAGTTTATGATCAGCTAGGTTTGTGCAATACCAGGTATCCAAAGTTTAAATCAATAGCTTCAAAATCTGACTGAGGATACTGCATACATACTCAGCTGCGCACTAAAAACACAGCTCTTTCCTGACCCTCTCCCAAGTGCCCTACTTAAACTTTTCCTGACACTACTGCATCAGAACCTCAGGATGTGGGAGCCCAGGACTACAGAATTTAAACAGATTTTACCGGCAATTCTAATATAGGCTAGGTTGAAGAATTACTGCACAGTAATATGTTGTCTCTTACTTTATGAACGACAAACAAAGGAATATCAGGAATTGGTCAAGAACTGAGAAGTCTGAAAGCCATTCCTATAGTTTGTGTTGAAGGGAACTATTCTTACATTTTGCTCCCAATTCCGTATTCTGACACATTTAAAACAGAGAGAAATGTTAAAGAGCATTACAGTGAATACTCATATACCTTTCACCTAGATTCATCAATATTGACAATTTATATCTTGTCTTTTTTTTTCTCCTTTGCTGAACTATTTCGGTATACGTTACAAATACCAAGCATGTAAACCAGGTACTCTAGACTTTGTCTCCTAAAAATTCCTTTCTCCTGCATTAACAGAATACAATATCATGCTCAAGAAATGTTATCTGACAGGTTTTGCAAACTGTTGTTGTTAAGTGCCCTCGAGTTGGTTCTGAATCAAAGCGACCGTATGTACAACAGAACGAAACACTGCCCGGTCCTGAGCCATCCTCACGATATTTGCTATGCTTGAGCCCATTGTTCCAAACGCTGTATCAATCCGTCTCATTGAAGGTCTTCCTCTTTTTTGACGATCGTCCACTTTACCAAGCATGATGTCCTTCTCCAGGGACTGGTCCCTTCTGATAACATGTCCAAAGTATTTGAGACGAAGTCATGCCGTCCTTGCTTCTAAGGAACATTCTGGCTGTACTTCTTCCAAGACAGATTTGTTCATTCTTCTGCCAGTCCATGGTATGTTCAATATTCTTCACCAACATCATAATTCAAAGGCATCAATTCTTCTTTGATCTTCCTTATTCATTGTCCAGTTTTCCCATGCATATGAGGTGATTGAAAATACCATGGCTTGGGTCAGGCACAGACTTAATCCTCAAAGTAACATCTTTGCTTTTCAATGCTTTAAAGAAGTCTTTTGTCACAGATTTCCCCAACACAATGCATCATCTGATTTCTTGATTTCCATGGGCTTCGACTGTGGATCCAAATAGAATGAAATCCTCGACAACTTCAATATTTTCCCCATTTATCCCAATGTTGCTTATTGGTCCAGTTGTGAGGATTTTTGTTTTCTTTATACTGAGGTGCAATCCATATTGAGTACTTCAAGTCTTCTTTACTTTCAGCAGTCAAGGTTGTGTCATCTGCACATTGCAGGTTGTTAATGAGTCTTCTCCCTATCCTGATGCCCTGTTCTTCATACAGTCCAGCTTCTCCGATTATTTGCTCAGCGAACAGATTGCCTAAGAAAGGTGAAAGGATACAACCCTCACACACTCCTTTCCTAACTTTAAACCACGCAGTATCCCTTTGTTCTGTTCGAAAGACTGCCTCTTGGTCTATGTACAGTCTATGTACAGTGTTCTGGAATTCCCATTCTTCAAATGTTATCCATAATTTGTTATGATCCACACAGTCGAATGCCTTTGCATAGTCAATAAAACCCAGGTAAACATCTTTCTGGTATTCTCTGCTTTCAGCCATGATTCATCTGAAATCAGCAATGACATCCCTTGTTCCATGTCCTCTTCTGAATCTGGCTTGAACTTCTGGCAGTTCCCTGTCGATGTACTACTGCAACTGCTTTTCAATGATCTGCAAAATTTTACTTGTGTGATATTAATGATATTGTTTGATAATTTCCACATTCTGTTGGATCACCTTTCTTTGGAATGGGCACAAGTATGGACCTCTTTGCAAATTGTTTGCTTATTAATCTAAGAATGGCTTCCTTTTCCATTTTAATGCTTTTGATATTTCTTTATCTGTCTGCTCCCTAGTTGGTTGCCTTTATGTTTCATAGTTTTGTGTTTATAAGTATACATTGACATTAGAGAGATGGTATAATCCACTCTTCTTGGAGGTTGACTAACTTCCTGATTGCCTTTGAACTGGAGAGAACCCTCCACCTTGCAAAAGAGAAAAAAAAAAAAATCAGATGCCATCATTCTCCCTGTGTAACCTGTTTAAAACAATTCTCTAACCAAAATCACACAGTCCTGTATCTCATTCTCAGTATACGTGCTACGGTTACATGATAAAACTTCCATGGATGCCATTTCATTCTCTCTTCCACTACAAGAACCCTGTATAGGTTGTTAATGAGCTTTTTGTATGCTAAATCTCTGTTTGATTTTTCGCTGACATTATTTAGTACTGAAACAACTTACCACCTGAAAGATAAGGATGAGAGGATCAGTCCTTGGTAAGTCTGGTGGTACATTTTTATTTATTTTTGACAAAACTAAACTTATATGTGTAGATAATTAATCAGATAATTTTTTGGAGGTGAATATACTGAAATAACACAAGGATGTTCCATAAAGACCTCTCCTAAATATCACCAACTTGAAATCATGCTGTTGATAAAATATATTTAAATACTGCTCATATATTATACATTGCTTATACTAGAAATTGTGCTGCTTAACAATCATTTTTGCATTTTCACTGTAGAAGCTTAATTTTTTCTTGGTAATAAGAGGATATTATGCATTTCAGTAGAAACAGACAATGGAGAAAAAGGCAATGTTACAACAATGTGGGGTTTATAAGGACAGAGCACTAAATTGATGAGCAGAGAAGAACATTCCAGTTTTAGCTCTGGCATTACTAGTTGTTTTTTGTTTTGTTTTGTTTTTTAACCTCTTGCCATTTTAACTAACTTCTTCAGGCCTCTGTTCCTTAATCTGTTAAATGAAGAAGTTGTTATATGACTAGTTTTATATATTTACATATTCTAGCAGTAGAATCTGTCTCAGAATCCAAATCGATAAAACAGACAAATGAAAAGTTTCTGTAATTGAAATGAGGCGATTTGTTGTTATTTGCCATCCATTTAGCTCTGACTCATGACAATCTCGTGTACAACAGAACAAAACATTGCCTGGACCTGAGTCACATTCGTTGGCATGTTTGAGTCCATTGCTGTGGTCATTGTGTAGTGGCTTCTGTCCTAGGGGACTCGTCTTCCTGTACTATATTGGATAATATTCTGTTGTGATCCATAGGGTTTACATTGGATAATTTTTGGAAGTATATTGACAGACTCTCTTCCTAGCCTGTCTTAATCTGGAAGTTCCGCTAAAACCTGTCCACCATAGGTGACTCTGCTGGTATTTGAAATGCCAGTGGCATAGTTTCCAGTATCATAGCAACAGGCAAGCCACCTCCGTATGACAAAGTGATTGACAGGTGGTGGAATGAGCTTATCAGTTGTTTGTATATCTTCCTTTTTGAATCTTTTGACAATATTTCTATTAGGTAGTTTGTTCTTTACTTATTAAGTAATAGGAATTCTTTATACAATCTGAATACAAGACTTTGAGATAGAAAGATAGACAGACAAACAGAGAGGTAGATACGTAGACAGACAGGTAGGTAGACTGACAGATATAGAGAAATGACTTCGCACTTATTTTCTTAATGAAATAAATGCTTTGATGTTTTGCCAAAAATTGATTTATCTTTCAAGTGTGGATCTATTTTTACACTCTATGTACTGTTTCTTCGATAGCTATCTATCTACCTATTATCTATCTATCTGTCTATCTGTCTATCTATCTACCATATATCTACCTTCATACCAGTATCATATTCTTTTGATTCCTGGAACTTTTAAGCAATTCTTTAAATTAGGTAATATGAGTTCCTCAATTTTCTTTTTTAATGATTGCTTTGGATATTCAAGCTAGGTCCTTTGAATTTTGATATACAATTTAGAATCAGCCTGTCAATTTCTAAAAACAAACAAACAAAAAAAACTGCTTTGGTTTTAAATGAGATTGTGTGTTCGGGTAGATGTGTGTGTGTGTGTGTGTGTAGGGTGAATTCTCATATTAAAAATATTGAATCTACTGATCTATAAACATAATATATTTCTACATTCATCCATTTATTTAAGTCTTCTTTATCATCTATTGGAGTCTCTAGGTGCTGCAAAAGGTGAATGCTCTTAGCTATTAACAGAAAGGTTGGAGATTTAGTTCCCTCAGTGGTACCTCAGAAGAAAGGCCTGGCTATCTACTATCAAAAAATCAACCACTGAAAATCTTATGGAACACAGTTCCACCATGAAAGACATGGGGTCACCATGAGTCAGAGTCAATTCAAAGGCAAGTAATTAAAAAAAATTTCCATTAACAATATTTAGTACTTTTCAGTGTAGAGAAGCCTTACACATCTCTTATTAAACTTATCCCTATGCATTTCATCTCTTTGACGGTAAAGTAATTATTATTTTTAAATTTTATTTTCTAATAGTTTACTTCTAGTATAGAAAAATACAATTGATTCTTGAATATGGGTCTTATGTTTTTGCTAAATTCACTCATTATTCCTAGCGGTTGCTTTTAGATCCTTTAGGGGTTACTATACAAAAAACACGTCACCTGTAAATAGAGACGCATTTACTTCTTTCTTTTCCATCTTTAAGATGTGCCCTTTACTTTTATTTTTTTACTTTAATTCCTCTAAAATAAATTATAATAAACACAAATAAGGAGAGATAAAACATGAGCGGTCATGACTGTTAGCTGAAAGGTCGGTGGTTCAAAACCATCATCGGCTCCATGGGAGAAAGATGTGGCAGTCTGCTTCCATAGAGATTTACAGCCTTGGAAACCCTATGGGGTCACTATGAGTCAGAATTGACTCAATGGCAGTGGGTTTGCTTTGGTTAGTCATGCCTTAGGAAACGTGAGAGAAAACGTAAAGTCTTCAGAAACAAGCTTCATTAGACAAAGCTAAAAGTAGGAAAGATACACAGACAAGGAATACAAGACTCTGGGTGTTGGCCACACTCTCCAGATTCTGGGCAGAGACCCCTAGGCACTGAGCATCAACCCCACTTCCCAGGCCCACTGGGACGGAGACGTCACCCTCTGAGCCTTGAGAGGCCCCATTCTCTTAGTCCACCTGCATGGTAACCCCAGCCCCTCTGCCCTTAGTGGCTCCGTTCTTTTGACCTTTGGGAATGGCAGGCCAACCCCCTGAACTATCAGTATGGGCCCCATTCTTCTGGCTCTTGGTCATGGAAGCTCTGCCCTTTCAACTGTGAACTGCAGCTCCATTCTCTTGGCCCACCTGAGTGACTGCCCCACCTTCAGGAACCAAGGTTGTAGCCTTAGCTCCACCCTTTGAAACTGAGGCAGCCCTGCTTCCTGTCCTCCATCCAACAGTTGTTCTCATCTCCAATCTGCTCCTGGGATGGTTCTTTTCTTTTTTCTTGGAATACAACAGATATCCACAACCAAGTAACTTCATTGGTCTGTTTCCAGCCAGTAGAATTCCAAGAGACAGACAGTTTTCCTTTATTTTCTCCTGTCTCCATCCCTTTCAGTCAAAGCAGATGGGGTTTCTGCTGTGGTAGTTTATTATATCCTTTGGTCACAGGCTTAATCTCTTTTAACAAAAGAATGTGTAACCATGTCCTTGGTGAAAGTTCTAGGACCTGTGTCCTTAATTTGTTCAATAGAATTTTCCAAATCTTTAAATTTTGGTTTTATTTTGCACAGTTCATTTTTAGTCCATCTTTTTCCCCTTATATTTTAAAATAAGTGGCAAGGAAAAACGATGTGACCTCTTAAGAGCTTGCTTAGAAATCTCCTCAGTCAAATATCCAAGTTCATCACTTACAAATTCTACCTTTCACCAAACATTTAAACATAATTCAGACAAGTTCTTTGTCACTGCATAAAAAGCATCGCCCTTCCTTCATTGCCCAATCATATGTTCATCATTTCCTTTTAAAGCCTCTCCAGAAGCATGTTTAACATCCATATTTCTAACAACATTCTGTTAATGGTGTCATATTTATTCTCAAAGACGATAAAGACTTTCTCTATAGGTCTCCTCACTTCCTTCCAAGCCCTGACCAGAATTGCCTTAGACATTCATGATTCTACCAACAATCTCTTCAAGGCAATCTACATTCTTACTATTAAGCACATAGAAATTGCTCCAGATTCTACCCACTACCCAATTGCAAAACAACTTCCACATTTTAGGTATTTGTTAGAGCAGTACCCCCATTTTTCAGTACAAATTCTGTCTTAGTTTCTTAGTGCTTCTATAACAGAATTACCACAAGTGAGTAGCGTTGTTGTTGTTAGGTGCCATCAAGTCGGTTCCAACTCATAGCTGCCCTATGTACTTCAGAACGAAACACTGCCTGGTCCTGCGCCATCCTCACAATCATTGTTATGCTTGAGCCCATTGTTGCAGCCACTATGTCAATCCATTTTGTTGAGGGTCTTCCTTTTTTTTGCTGACCCTCTACTTTACCAAGCATGATGGCCTTCTCTGGGACTGATCCCTCCGGAAAACATGTCCAAAGAACGTAAGACATAGTTTCGCTATCCTTGTTTACCTAAGGAGCATTCTAGTTGTACTTCTTCCAACATAGATTTGTTCATTCTTTTGGCAGTCCTTGGTATATTCAACATTCTTCGCCAACACCACAATTCAAAGTTGTCAATTCTTCTTCGGTCTTCCATATTCACTGTCCAGCTTTCCCATGCATATGATGTGATGTGAAAATACCATGGCTTGGGTCAGGCGCACCTTATTCTTCAAGGTGACATATTTGCTTTTCAACACTTTAAAACTTCAGCAAACATAAATTTCTTTTCTCACAGTTAGGTGACTAGAAGTATGAATTCAGAGCACTGGATCTAGGGAAAAGCTTTGTCTCTCTGTAGGCTCTGGGGGAAGGTACTTTTCTCTTTTCAACTTTTGTTCTTTGGTTCCTTGGTGATCTCCACACAGCATCAGTCTCCTCCTGTTTGTCCTTGCTTTGATATGTGCCTGATCTGTTCTTTTCTATCTCAAAAAGTGAATGGCTTACACTAACATGGCCTCATCAACATAACAACAACAAAAAAATCAATATTTCCAAATGAGATTACATCCACAGGTATGAGGATGAAGGTTTACAACACTTAATTTAGGGGGGACACAATTTAACCCATAATACCTATCTACTGATATTATCCCTTCTGTGCCTTAGTTTTATTTTTCTCTCTTCCCTTATCACATGCTTCATAATACAGATGTATCCTATCCTGACATGGTTCCTCCTGATATGCTTGTTTGGATGAGTACCTCTAGTCTTTCAGAGTACCTGATTCACTTTTTAAGTCAAATAACTAGCATTCTATATGGTAATTGCCTTCCCCATCGAGACAATAATCTCTTGAAGTTCAGAGCTTATGTTTATTCATTTTCTTCTATGCATATCTAGTACAATGTTTGGCATTGCATAGTACAAGTACAAATAGGAGATACTTGTTAGATGTTTAATAGATGAATGAGTAACTAACAACAAAGCTTGAAAGGACCTCAAATTCCAGACCCCTATCTGTTCTTGCTTTGGCATTTTTTCCCCCAAACAGAGGAAAGAAAAAATATTGTGAGTAAGAACAACTTAAGTCTCCATCTTAAAACAATAAGGAAGCTTAGGGTGAAAAATAGATAATATATTTCAAGCCCGAAAGGAAAGCATGTACTAAGGCATCAAGCTGAAATACAGGCTCACTAGAGGAAGCTATTACATGAGAAATTATTTGGACTATAACTGGTGCTACACTTAGGGATTTGCACACACAGTGTGTTACAATTTTTAAGACAATCCCATGGCATACTGATTGCTTCACCATTTTATATATGTGGAAAGCTCAGAAAGAGTAAGTGACTTACTCAAGATTGTTTGGCTAATGATAGGTTGAGCTGGTATATAACCACAGATCTTTCTGATTTCAAAGTTTATTCTCTTTTAATTATGTCTGAAACTGATTTTTCCCAATAAATATAATTTTCTGCCCATACTCTTCATTTGTCAAGTGTACACTGCAAAGCTCTGATTTTTGAAAGATACGATTCTTGCATGAAAATGCCCTGGTTGTGCAGTAAACTTGAGGGGGCAAGGGAGCTTGGCTCCCTATGCACTATACTAGGTCTGTGTCCCCTGCTACTTCTTCTATACCCTTAGAGGTACTTGCAAACTGATGTAGAATAGGCAGTAGGGTGCAATGCAAAGAATCTGACTTTTCCTTTCATCAGGTGTATGACTTGGGTAAAAGATTTGTTGATTCTTGATTTCCTCATCTGTCAAATGCAGGTAATCTATCTTGTATGGCTATACTGTGATTAAAGTATATGTGTGTGTGTGTATATATATATATATTTCTTTATATAAAAAGATTTCTTTGTATATACATATAAATTATATAAAATATATATCATCTCTGCACTTTAAAAATTAAATAACATTTTCAGAGTTTTTTTTTGAGAGGTCTGAATATGTGCAGTTCAGTTAAGTGTTCTCATTATGTAGGGCAGTGATTGGTACAAAGTAGGTACTCTGTAAAAGTTGGATTACTATTCTTTCTTATCTGGAATTCAGTGTGTTTCCCTAGACTCTGGATGTTTTCTCTATTCTCCAGTGAATTCTCTTTATCCTATTAGAACTGCATCGGTTTATTGTGTTCCTAGTGACTCACAGATTGCTTTTTGAGTCCCAAAATAGTTACTGTTCTAATTTTGTGTCTTAGCATATTATCCAAGGATTAAGTGTCAAATAATCAAAGGGAAATGATAAAGTGAAATAAAAAGAACCCACACAATACAGTAGAAAAAATTGGGGTAAGTGGAAGCTTCTTTTCTCAAGTTATTTCTCTAGCAGAACTGTCAGAAGAAAAAAAAAGATTATAGGGAGGCACAAAAGGAATATTTTGGGTAGCAGAAAGAAAGGTAAGGAAATTGCCAAATATATATAACTGGTCTCTATGTGCATGATAGATCTGACCTAACTACGGCTAAATTCTTTATTTTTAAAAGAATTAAGAAAATATCACAGAAAAACAGCGACTGTCCCTGATAGATGTCTCCCACCCTGTTAGCTGATAGCAGGATTTTTAGAGTACTTGCCACAAAACATGAACAAAGGAATGTTTGCAAAATTATCTGCTGTACTAAGGGTGGCAAAAAGGAGATTAAGAAAGAGAAATAATATTTTGGGGTTATGATTTTTACTATTTTCATACTAAAATACAAAGATTTCTTAACATAAACTTTCTATAAATGTAACTATTCTCTGTATTGAGAAAATGTTATCTAAAATTTTATTTTATTTTTTCTGTGAGTTAAAAAGTTGCGTTATTCTATTTGAGCAGGAGAACATCCGTTGTGTTCTAGGACCAGGAAATAGAAGATACCCAGTGTTGCTCAGAACTTGACTATTAGAACCAGTGTAGGCACAAATTTTATAAAGAATTGATGCCTTATGTAAGTTGGGTCTGCAAGAAGAAAAGACATAATGACACAAAGCAGTGTCAGAGCATGACAGCACTCCTTCCTCTCCCCATGGCAGAGTAGCCCTTGCTTGACATGGAAATGTTTAATTTTTAATGACCAAAGGTAAAAGTGCCTCTGAACTCTAGCTTACCACTACAACAAAGAATATTTTAGAACAGATCCTCTCAGGTACTTTTTTGAAAGGTGAGGGAATTTACAAAAACAAGAAAAGGAAGAGACAATCTAAGAAAGCAGCCGGGATACAAATAGATTGATCAGATTTTCAGACCAGAACAAATAATTCTATATTCATTGTATTCGTTAAACCTAATCTAAAAATCAATAAGTGAACATGTGTTGATATGTGTTCAGTCCAGCATTGTCTATAATGGTGAAATATTATAGGCAACAAAAATAGCCATCAATATGAAAACTGTTAAATAATTTAAAGCAAATACATACTATAGAATACTATTCACCCATAAACAAAGAAATAGATGTGGCAGATTGTATTGCTGTTCAAAAGATTCCCTGCTCCTTCTAAAATATTTACGTGCTCTGTGTACGGCAAGAGAAGCCCTGGTGGCACAGTGGTTAAGCACTCACTCGGCCACTAATGAAAACGTCAGAGGTTGGAACCCACCAGCCGCTTTACGGGAGAAACACGTGGCAGTCTTCTTTGGTAAAGATTACAGCCTTGGAAATTCAAGTTCTACTCTGTCCTGTAGGAACTCAATGATTTAGAATTGACTCGATGGCAATGGATAACAGGTGGATAGCAGACTTGGCCACAGACCAAAGAAATGTGAGCAAAAGTGATGTGTGTTGCGTCCAAGGAAACTTAAGAACTGAGTATCCTTCCTCCATGTTCTCCGTAGATAAAACCAAGTCTGAGTTCCACAGGAAAGAATTCATGAAGCAGAGTGGCATCTCTCACTTGGTAGATGTGTAGTATGAGTGAGAAATAAACCAGTGTGATTGTGATAAGCAACTTAGATGCTGAGACTATAGAGTCATTTGTTTTTAGCACAGCATTATTTATTCTAAATTGTCTGATAATGAAGATGTGTTTGTACAGACATGGTGGTCCATATTGTGGGTTATTGGTGGAAAATAGAAAGTTATACATGCTGGTTGGGTTTTTCAGCTCCTTTGGAGTATTTTTCTTTTTACTCACTTATCATGCCCCATATATGTCAGGCTGGCTTATGCTGTGACTTACCCTTGGTTATAGGTTTATTAAACAGGAGGGTAGGAAGGAATCAATCCTGAGGAGAGCAGATGCTGCCTTGTGGAGAGAGGTCTCTGCATTTCCTTCCATGATGGGGGAGATGGTTGTTTTCACTTACTAGGGAGGCACGAGCCATGTATTCCAGTTCAGAAGGTTCAGACAGTTTAGGGAGGTAAAAATATTCAGAGGCATCCACCCAGATGTCTCCAACTTGTGGATTAGGGTTTTCACAGCCTGGATCCTGACCTGGTCAGAATAAATCTATCTTAGTTCATGGCTTAACTATCCTTGAAGTCCTGTCTGGAGCTCTGACTATTAAGTCCTGTGCTCCTTCTTCATTGTTTCCCTTCCTCCTACAGTAGATAATGAGTTTATCAAAGAGGCCATCTGAATGTCACACCTTGCTCTTAATTGTCTGTTACTCACCGTGGGCTGTTCATTATCTTTCTGTTGTGTATAAATGACAGTAATAGTCACCCAATCTTAACTATTTTCATAGTGACTAATTCTTCACACATCCTAAATACCTGGTACGTCACACCTGCTAGATTCTTTCTTTCCTCTGGTAAACCAAAAACCAAACCCATTGCCATCAAGTTGATTCTGACTCATGGTGACCCTGTGTGTTAGAGATAAAGCTGAGTTCTGAGTTCCATAGGGTTTCTTGGCTGTAATCTTCGTGGAAGCAGATCACCAAGAATTTTTTCCCACAGTGCTTTCGAACTGTCAACCTCTTAGCATGACCCAGGGACTCCTTACATGACAGAAGATAAATAGATACATGCTTTGATACTACATCTTTATGCTTTGATCACAAATGAGACTTTCAAGATATGAGATGTAAAGTATTAAAATAAAGCTAAGTTAAATGCACAATGTAAAATTATGTACCACTCATTATATTTTTTAGAAATTTATTGTCATAATCACATTTATAAAAAAGAAACTCTTCCAGCTCTTTCAGCTATAGTACAGCAACTAACATGACATTTAAAGAAATTAATGTGGCCTTCCCTGCCTTTTTTAGACTCTTGTTTTAAGAATGATTTGTATGTTCTCTTTTTCACAACACCTTGGTGTATATATTTATCTCAGCATTTTTATTTATTAATGCCTAAGGTGGTGCAGGGAAACCCTGGTGGCGTAGTGGTTAAGACCTACGGCTGCTAACAAAAAGGTTGGCAGTTGGAATTCACCAGGCGCTCCTTCGAAACTCTATGGGGCAGTTCAACTCTGTCCTATAGGGTCGCTATGAGTCGGAATCAACTCAATGGCAACAGTTTTGTTTGTTTGTTTTGTTTTTTTTAATGTGGTGCAGTGGTTAAGCGTTACTGCTGCTTACCGAAAGGTCAGCAATTTGAATTCACCAGCGGCTCCTGGAAACCCTAAGGGGCAGTTCTACTCTGCCCTATAGGGCCGCTATAAGTTGGAATCGGTTAGATGGCAAATATTTTTTTTTAAATAATATATTATTGCTGAATAATGTTGAAATGCACTACAATCTGTTCATTGTAACTGAATCATTTGCCTTATATATCTATTTACTTATAGAATGGATTTAAAGTTTAACATTTCTAGGGAAGAAGCGTTCCTCTCTCACTTCAAAGGAATTCAGTGGTGAACTCAATCAATTCAACTAATTACAGTTAGTAATAGCTTTTAAAAATAGACAATGATGTACGAGGTACAATTACAAAAGTTTGTCGTCTAAATCAATTACCCACATTTATAATTCATGAAAAATAAAATTAAAAAATTCTATCTTAATTGACACGGGATTGTCAGTTTTTTAATTTGCCAAGGCAGAATAGTAAAAGGAATAGCAGCTAATAATACTGGTATCATCACTATTATTTCATTAAAGAAATGTTATTTTAATACCAAAAATGTAAGAATGATAATTTCAGACTAAAAGTACCCTAACTGGTATAAATTAACTTATGAAGAATTTCTATTATGTATTTTATTACTATTATCTTTCTTTTATAATGGTGAAATCTTTGTGAAAGGCAGGCAGCAATCTTTACAAGTGCATTTAGACACAGTAAACTAAAAAAAATTACAATCCCTTAAAAGACCTCCATAGTAATATCTTAATCATTTGCAGGTTATGACTTTAACTATACAAAATACTACTAAGAAGCTTAAAGGAATAGCCAAAATATCTGTTGAGTTTAAATCCATACCCTTTACAAAAAGAGAAGCCTTTACTCAGAATGTGTTTATTCTTTATTGTATTATCTTACTAAATGCTGAGATGAGATCTGGTTACCAGGGCACTGAAGATTAGAAGCAGCAAATAAGAAAGTTGCAGTCAAAATATGCTCTTCAGACAGTGTGGAGAAAGAAAATGCCAAAAAAAAAAAAAAAAAAGTTTTTAAAATGTGACACAGGTGCTCAAGATAACTAGCTGTTCATGTCCACTTTATGTTAAACTAGAATTCCAAAAACTGTAATCTGTACTGAATGAATCACTGAATTATACATTATTGTACGAATATTGTTCTATCATTAAAAGAAGTTTTAAATTAGGAAAATCATTGCAAATTCCCAAACATAAAATCTGATTTTACTATTGCCTATTCCTTTTTCTTTTGCATTCTTTAAATAAACTTTTATTTTAAAAGTAGAGATTTAGAGAAAAATTATGAGGATAGTATAGAGTCCCCATATATCCCACACCGAGTTTCTCTACTATTAACGCCTCATGTTAGTATGGTACCTGTGTCACAACTAACAAACCAATGTTAATACATTGCTATTAACTAAAGTCCATTCTTTATTCATATTCTCATAGTTTTTACTTAGTGTCCTTTTTCTATTCCAGTATCCCATCCAGGATATCTTATTATATTTACTCTTCAAGTCTCTTTAGGCACTTCTCGACTGTGACAGTGTCTCAGGCTTGCCTTGTTTTTGATAACTTTGACACCTTTGAGGAGTACTGGTCAGGTGTTTCTTAACTGGGATTTGGTAATTAATTTGTTTAATAATGAATACAAGTTATGGGGAAAAGATTAAATTATATTCTCTATATTACGTGTAGGAAATCATTTAGAAATATTGGCATACAAAATGATTAAATAAGTTTTTTTTTTTTTTTTAACGGTTAAAAGATGGCATCCAATGCTGTTGAGGGTAAAAAAGTAGAGTTGGGAGATGTGGAATCATGTGCTTGGATTTGATAATCCTCCATTCTCCAGTGACTGCAATAAACATGCTATGTATGTTCAAAAATAATAACAACAACAAAACTTAGACATCGTTGGAAAAAACTGGAGTTCATTTTTATCTGCAAGACTGTCCTGACTGTCAGTGAGTCTTAGACAGCAGATTGGTAGAGCAAGGAGGTAATGCAAATCAAATTTGAACAGTTAGAGAAAGATGACAGTAATGGTTCTTGTACTGACACTGGTAGCACAGATTTAATAATAGTCGTGTAAGCCAAGAAACATCCTAGAGATAAAAATAATTTAAAAAGACAGAGATCCTGAATCTCAATTTATTGAATCACTTTAGAGTACCATCTCTTGGCCCAGTTTTTTGTTTGTTGATTGGTTTTGTTTTGTTTTTTGACAGAAGAAGCAGAGCAGATTCCTTAGCAGAAGTGTAAATCTTTCAGCGTGGGATTTTCCTTTTAAAAGCAAGCATCCCACCACAAAAACACAGTGTTTTCTCTTTATTACTCTAAGCATTGTATTCTGCATTTCATTTTAACTAGGCATATTTAAAAGAAGAGGAGGCCTGTTTATGGAAAGGACAAACAGTTACTAGTTTGTAAAACAGCATTTCCTGCATCATCCTGCTATGGTTTGTCTCATCCAGAAAAACCATACCCATGGTCTCCTTTTTTGATCTCCCAACTCCGTTATCAAGTCTGGGAAATACAGGGTAGATAGAAATGCAAATGGCTTGTAACAGGGATTTCTCTGAGGAAATGTGTTATTCAATATTGAAATCATGCAATAGTGATTCATTTTAAATATTTTTACATATTTAATTAGGGTTGCTTTCGTACTGTACAACAATTTACAAATTAGGGTACTTTCATATCCATGCCTCACGCTCTGCAAACTGCATTATGCGACTTGGTTAGACATGTTCTGAATATAGGTGGAGCCAACAAAGCGCTATAGACAGAAGCACCATGCCATCCTTCCACAGTAAAGACCTGAAAAACTAAGTAAAATGGAGACAAACGTCAATCCTGGAACCCTAAGCATCTAATGAAGAGATAAAGAGCTCAACCAAGCACTGAATGGAATAAGAAACTGACAGAGAACAGAGAATGAGGAGAGATATGAGCAGAGGTCCCCTATCAGCTAACGCAGCATGGATTCACCATCTTGGATTCCTGTTGGAGATTGTCAGACAGGGAGTACAAGAAAGCAGATTCACGGAGTTCCCAGAAGGAGACAGAGCATCCAGTAACCAACAAGATTTTCTTTTCCATCCCTCACCCTGCCTCACCCTGCTCTGCCTTTGCCATCTCCCAGCTGGCCAGTCCAAGACATCCTGGCATGCCGATCCGCAGCTTCTTGGCTGGTTCATTCGCTGCTTCCTGGTGGACCAATTCGCTGCTTCCTGGTGGTTAGATCCATCGTTCTCAGTGGGCCAAAACCATGGCATGGGAGGTGCTGGTTCTGTACCTCGCAGATTCACCCTGCCCACATCCACCAGCTCTTCACTGCCGTTTCTTTGTTGCAGTGAAAAATGTTCTACATTCTACTTTGGTGAGTAGCATCTGGGGTCATAAAAGCCTGTAAGCAGCCATCTAAGATACTCCACAGGTCTCACCAACTTCAGCAGCAAGGGAGAATGAAGAAAACAAGATAAAAGGGAAAGATTGGTCCAAAGGACTGATTGACCACAACTACCACGGCCTCCACCAGACTGAGTCCAGTAGAACTAGATGGAGACTGGCTACCACCACTGACTGCTCTGACTGGGATCACAACAGAGGGTCCCGGACAGAGCTGGAGAAAAATGTAGAACAAACCTCTGACTCAAAAAAAGACTAGACTTACTGGCCTGACAGAGAATGGGTAAACCCCAAGAGCATGGCCCCAGACATTCTTTTAGCTCAGTAACGAAGTCACTCCAGAAGTTCACCTTTTAGTCAAAGATTAGATAGGCCCAGAGGACAAAATGAGACTAAAGGGGCCCACCAGCCAGGGGCAAGGACTAGAAGGCAGGATGGGACAGGAAATCTGGTTACAGGGAACCCAAGGTCCAGAAGGGAGAGTACTGACATGTCGTGGGGTTATTAACCAGAGTCATAAAACAATATATGTACTGTTTAATGAGAAGCTAGTTTGTTCTGTAAACCTTCCTGTAAAGTACAATAAAAAATATTTTTAAAAAAGTTCTGAATATAATATACGATTAGGTCACCGTATACTCACTGTCTAATCAGTGGGAAGTTCAAGCACATCCTTTGATACTAACATTTAATGACAAGTGTAGATTTCTCATACAAGGGGAAATTTCTTCTTTACATGGTTAACTTAGACCTGGTAATAAAAGTCTATAATCATATGAGCATATTGTGTTTATTTCCTCAATATGACCAGTTATTGTATTCAATCACCACTTTTTTTTGTTATATGATAAACACAACCTATTTATATGTGGTATGTTCTTCCTAATTTGACAAATCAGAATCTATAATCTTAAAGGTAGAAATGTAAGTAATTCTTAAGTCCACTTGTCATAATGTTTGAAATTGGAAATGCCTGGATAAATTAGAGTTGTGTGATTATCATTTGTGGTTCACTTGTAACAATATCAAAGTTTTCAAACAGTTTTATTTACTAGGAAATCTGTATTAAACTCTGGTATATTTGTGGTGACCTTGCTTAGAAATGCTGGTGTACTAAAGGGCAAACAGCAATTCAATGTCTTGATATTCTATCAGCTTTCCTCACCTCCTCACATTGGCTTACTTTCTTCTTGGACATATGTTAAATACTAAATTGACCTTAAATTTTAAAATGTACCTATATTTTTTCTAAGATAGAAATAAAATTTAAAAAGACAAAAGAAGAGAGAAACAATAGGTGAAAATGTGGGTGTAATACAAAAACAAAAAAAACAAACCCATTGCCATTGAGTAGCTTCTGACACATAGCAACCCTATAGGACGGAGTAGAACTGCCCCACAGGGTTTCCAAGGAGTGGCTGGTGGATTCCAACTTCTGACCTTTTGGCTAGCAGCCATAGCTCTGAAAGACTGCACCACCAGGGTCCTGGGTGTAATATAAAAGCACAGATATATTTGATATTTAAATTGAATTGTCACGCCAGGAGCCCGAACTTCTTGAGAAACAACAGGACACTTTAAAAGCCCTTTAAACAATATCCATCTTCTAAACGTGTATTAGTATTCTATTCTTGCCAGGAATGTGTGGTATGTCATTCCCAAAACAGCAATAAAAGTTGGCTCTTTCACTTCTAGTTTGGTTTGGCTCTTTTTTGTTGACTGCCAAATATACTCTTGTGTGGGTTGAAAATGTTTTATCTGTATGTTTGAAAATACGAACGATTTAAGGCACTAGTCCATGTTTCTACTATTGCAGCTGAAAAAAAAAAAAAGATTCAAGCCTGGCAGAAATAGATTGAACATCTGAAGAAAGATTGCTGTTTAAAGCGAATATTCTATTCTTTCCTCTACACTTCTTGCATCCCCAATATCTAAATTAATTAAATATTATTCAATTCAATTTATTATCAACAGCTTCTCAGTTTTCACTACACTGATGATGTCTTAAGTCTCTTTCCTGCATAATTAGATTAAGATGTAGAATTGATTTTTGCAATATGTGTGTGACACTTCTTTGGTCATAACTTAAAATACTCTAGTACAATCCTAACTAAAGCCACAAAAATCTCAAAGTGTTTTAAAGCTCCCTTGTAACTTTTCATTACATTAACATACTACTGAGAAATACTGAATTACGAAGTGCTTACATTAGGAACAGCATACTGTAAGCAAGGTGTTAAAATTAGTCATTGTCTTGATTATTCCCATCCTCCAGAGATAGGAAACCACCGGTTGCTGTGTAGTCAATTCTGACTCATAGCGACCCTATAGGACAGAGTAGAACTGCCCCATAGGGTTTCCAAGGAGTGGCTGATGGATTCAAACTGTCCACCTTTTCATTAGCAACTTAGCGCTTAACCAGTGGGCTACCAGAGCTCCAAGATAATGGGATGGATATCTTTATCAGTGAACATCATCATATGTAATAATTGTTAAGTAGTTTTTCTTATTTATTCTTTTTTTATCAAGGTAACCCAGTCAAAACCTAGGCTATCCCCACCTGTTTAAGCAGGGAAGACCAGACACAGGTGCATTTAATGTGTTTGAGGGGTCTAGTTGAAAATTGACAAGATATAGAAGAGTTATGACACATTAAGCCTTATGTAGTAGAAATAGAAATGTGTTTAATAAAATATGAAACAAAATAACTTTGAGTATAATATTGCTATCATAGGAATATAGATAAATTTTATTACTGGCATGTGCAGGCCAAAAGAGGAATAAAACTATATTTTCTTTAGTGAATGGAAAATTCTACAACTTCCCTAATGGGAAGAGTAAAGAATGACTTATCTCTTCTAAGCAGCGCTTTTACATTTTGTGTGATTTGATGGGACAATGTTCTTGTTTTGTTCAAATAATATTTATTGAACTCTTACTCCATGAGAAATATGACTCTGAGAGCACACTTTTTATTTTTTTATTCTTTATCAACATGCCTCCTCAATTGCATTAAGATCTTTTTATCAAAAAATATTACCCCAATAAATCTGAAATTATTTCTCAGTTCCATTTGCTGTATGTGATAAATAGATGAGATTAAAAAATTGAAACAGAACATGTTTGCCATCCACGTTTAGTATCATATGGTGTGATTCCTGAAATCAGAGCATCTTCAGTCGTACCATCAACCTAATCCTAGCTGATTGTGGATTCTTTAAGTCGTGATTGTGACAAATAAGTGGACTATTTTATTTGTAATATAATATCTAGCTCTTCAGTAACTGATTCAAACTTGAATAAGATTAGGAATGTTATTTCTAATATGTCTTTAAGGAAAACACTACTTATAGGCTACCCATATCTCCTAGGTGTTAGGTGCTATGTGCAGAGTATTATATGAGTAGAGAATTGTTAAGATTTTTGAATCTTAGGAAGAAAAACTTCAAAAATATATATTTTCAGAAGACAAGTTAGGGAAAGACTATAGGAAATCAAGCAATTATGGAGTCTTTATCCCATTGAAATATACTAGTTGGTGAATATAGGTTAGTAACTTATCAAGTTCCATTACTTACATTAGGCCTTATTGAAAGATTTCATGATTCGAAAAGCAAGTTATTATATATAAGACTTTTACTTTCTTGGCACATTATAAAATGCTCAAATCACACAGTTTACTGAAAGTAAAACATATGGTGGAGAATAAAGCGAAAGAGTCAGTATAATTTAACACACTCTGGATAGGTTCCAAGTGGAATAGAAGGGCCATGCTATCTGAATCTTACATTTTACAATATTCATATCCCCCTACTCACTCTGCTGTATCAGATATCTCCAGTGATGGTAAGGTTGTACAAGATGAGGTTGTAAGAAATGAGATTGCCCAAAGCGTTCAGTAGACAAAAGATACCTCGATACAACACAATCTTGCTCTATAGTAGAGACACAGGGACAAGAATTCCTGGCTTGTAGCCCGTAAAAAATAAGCTCCTATCTACAGCTTTTATATGCAGGTATCAGGCAGAAGACACCTGAGAAGAATAAGTGTCACCAGTGGGCACGAATTTAAAGCAGAATAGTTGCTACCTCGTTAATACTGGGTGCTTGGTAAATAGTTATTTGATACCTCCAGTGACTCATGAATATTTGGTGTGATGATTAATTGGTCCATCTGTTTCTTCCTACCTATCTTCAGCACACATATTCTCTACTTACATTTTCAATTACTAATATGCCCTACTAGATTCTTGTTTAATTACTACCCATACTTTCTTCATCTATCTTTTATATTTGTTTATCTTATTGTTGATATGACTATTAAACATTTGTAAGCAATAATGGAAGGAATAATGAAGTAAAAGAGCTGAAGGGAAGATTTCAAAGGGCAGCTTGAGAAGAGAAAGTAAAATATTATAATGAAATGTGCAAAGACCTGGAGTTAGAAAACCAAAAAGGATGCACACATCCAGCATTTCTCAAGCTGAAAGAACTGAAGAAAAAATTCAAGCCTCAACTTGCAATTTCGAAGGATTCTATCGGCAAAATATTGAATGACACAGGAAGCATCAAAAGCCGATGAAAAGAATACACAGGTCACTGTACCAAAAAGAATTGGTCAAAGTTCAACCATTTCAGGAGGTAGCATGTGATCAAAAACTGATGGTAATGAAGGAAGAAGTCCAAGCTGCACTGAAGGCATTGGAGAAAATAAAGGCTCCAGCAATGGACGGAATACCAATTGAGATGTTTCAACAAATGGATGCAGCCCTGGAAGGGCTCACTCATCTATGCCAAGAAATTTGGAAGACAGCTACCTGGTCAGTTGACTAGAAGAGATTCATACTTGTACCCATTTCAAAGAAAAGTGATTCTACAGAGTGCAGAAATTATCAAACAACAACATTAATATCACATATGAGTAAAATTTTGCTGAAGATCATTCAAAAGCAGTTTTAGCAGTACATTGACAGAGAACTGCCAGAAATTCAGGCCAGATTAAGAAGAGGACATGGAACTAGGGATATTATTGCTGATATCAGATGGATCACGGCTGAAAGCAGAGAATACCAGAAAGATGTTTACATGTGTTTTATTGACTATACAAAGACATTTGACTCTGTGGATCATAATTATGGATAACATTGCAAAGAATGGGAATTCCAGAGGACGTCTGACAAAATGGTGCTCTATGCAGAAGTACCACACAGTCCCTCCACATCAAAGATCAAAAAAACTAAGCTGAACAGAGAAAACAACAATCCTGAAACCCTAAAATATCAAATGAAGAGGTAAAGAATTCAACCAAGCACCAAATGGAGTGAGAAAACTGAATGAGAATGGAGAGCGAGGAGAGATTCATGAAGAAGTCCCCTATCAGCTAGCACAGTGCAGATCCACCATCTTGGACTCCTATCAGAGACCAGCAAACGGGGGTACAAGAAAGCAGCTTCATGGAGCTTCCAGCAGGAGACAAAACAACCGGTAATTTGCGATATACGCTTTCCCACCCCTACCCTTCTTAACCCCCACTCGGCCTCCTCTGCTTCCTGTGGTGACAATCTCTTGTCTGGGAAGCACTGGCTGCTTGGATTCCACCCACCAGAATGGGCTGGTTCTCTGAGTGCCATTTGTTGGCTGCTGGTGTTGCTTTTTTCTGCTTCTTTTGATTTCTTCCTTACCTCTCACCACCTCCCCCTCTTTTCGCTCAAATACCTGGCTCTGTGAGCCATCTTTGCTTCTTCCTGAGGGGCTGCAGAGCTCTGTTCGAGTGTGGAGCGCTTCCCTGTCTGGCCTGCCAAGCTGGTGGGATCCCGGGGCTTTTGTTCCTCTGTTTGTTTTGAATTGTTGGTTTGTTTTCTTTTCCTTTTCTTGAGTTGGGAGCCCGTTTGGGCCAGGCGGTGCTGAGTGGACTGGAACCTACCCCCTCAGCTTGCACAGATGTGCAGAGGGATCCCTGAGGACATTTCTATCTTTGCTGGTTTTTTTTCTGTTTTGGGGGGGCTTTTCTTCTTCTTCTTTTTTTTTTTAATTTATTTTGTTTTCTTTTCACTCTTTTTCCCTTTTTGTCTTTTTTCATTACTCAGTTTCTCATCTCTCTATATTTTCCTTCTCTTTCTGTTCCCTGAATACCTGGTGTTGTATACATCTACACCTTCTAGCCAGGTTGTACTGCAACACCTGAGAACAACTTCCCCAGACCTCATAGCCAAACCAGTGGGATTCCTGGGAACTTTGCTGTTCTTTTCCCTTTCTGATTTTTATTTATGCATTCTTTTCTTTTCTTTTTTTTCTTCCTCTTCCCCTTTTTGTTTTTCTCCGTTTCATAGTCTCTCATCTCTCCACTCCAACGGCAAGCTCCCCTAACATTCTTTTTTGTTTGTATGTTTTTGGCTCCTGTTCCTCTCTCCTCTCTCCCATATCCATCTTAGCTCCACCCATAACAATCTCCCCCCTACATCCTACCTACCCGCACCATGCGGTTAACATCACACCACTAAGCAGCACAGGCACGGCCTACTGGAACCTGACCTGCGCTGATTACCAACACGCCCTGGTGTCAGTAGTAAGTGCCACAAAAAACCCATCCCAATAACTCCTCTTCAGCTAGACCTGCCCTGCTGTACCATATCTGAGTGACTAACCCTGTCAGTTGGAGAAGTAGGTAAAAAGTATTGTGCCCACAGACGAGCAATCAACAAAGAACACACAGCCTGCGTGCTCAGATATAGCCAAATTACAACAAAAAGGGACGAAAGAAACAAATCTACAATCAATAAACGAGAAAAATAACTACTGAATGCCACGAAGACAGTAGACAATAACAAAACATTTACAAAAACAGGACAGGACAGTTCCAGTAGGCATCCAAAATAAAACACCAGATAACCTTCTTGTGGAAGAAAAGGCACTAAAACTACCTGATAGCAAATTCAAATCTCTAATACTCAGAATTCTCCAACAGCTGAAGCAAAAAGCAGACAAAAATGAGGGAAAAATAGACCAATTCATGGAAAATACAGATAAAAAATTGGAAGAACTCAGGAAAATAATGCAGGAACAAAATACCAAAATAAATTCATAACTAGAAATTATACAAAAGCAACAATTAGAAATCCAAAAGATAAACAACAAGATTTCAGAAACGGACCATGTCATAGAAGGGCTGAGAAGCAGATTTGAAACGGTGGAAGACAGGATCAGTGGAATTGAAGACAAACGCTTGGATACAACACTGTTTGAGGAAAACTCAGAAAAAAGAACAAAGAAAAATGAAGAGACGCTGAGAGTTATGTGGGATAAAGTCAAAAGCAAAAATTTTCGAGTGATTGGAGTTCCAGAACAGGGGGAGAAAACAGAAAACACAGAGAGGATCATTGAAGA
>NW_004443942.1:16886916-16892750 GCF_000243295.1 Trichechus manatus latirostris
TGAGAAACTATTTTGTTCTGTAAGCCTTCATCTAAAGTGAGAATAGCAGCACAATTGGAAGAGCGTAGTCGATGTCACTGAACTGTGCATGTAGAAAGTTTTGAAATGGTGTATCTTTGGCTATGTATATTTTCACCAAAAAAAAAAAAAAAAAGATCGAGAAGGGAGAGGGTTGACGTGTTGTGGGGTTGTTAACCAATGTCATAAAACAATATGTGTACTACTGTTTCATGAAACTATTTGTTCTGTAAGCCTTTACCTGAAGTACAATAAAAAAGGAAAAAAAAAATAGAGAAAAAAAAAGAATGGGAATTCCAGAACACTTAATTGTGCTGATGAGGAATCTTTGCATTGGTCAAGAGGCAGTTGTTCCAACAGAGCAAGAGGATACCCCATGGTTTAAAATCAAGAAAGGTGTGTGTCAGGGCTGCATCCTTTCACTATACTCATTCAATCTGTATGCTAAGCAAATATTCTGAGAAGGTGGACTATACGAAGAAGAATGTGGCATCACAGTTGTTGAAGACTCATTAAGAACCTGCGATATGCAGATGACACACCCTTGCTTGCAGAAAGTGAAGAGGACTTGAAGCACTTACTAATGAAGATCAAAGACTACAGCCTTCTGTATGGCTTACACTTCAACAGAAAGAAAACAAAATCCTCACAACTGGGCCAATAAGCAACATCATGATAAATACAGAAAAGATTGATGTTGTTAGGAATTTCATTTTACTGCTTTACCATGGAAGCAGCAGTCTGGAATTTAAACAACTTATTGCATTGAGCAAATCTGCCGCAGAAGACCTCTTTAAAGTTTTAAATAGCAAAGACGTCACTTTGAGGACTAAGATGTGCCTGACTGAAACCAAAGCCAAAAGCCAAACCGGTTGTAGTCGAGTCAATTTCAACTTACAGCAACCTTATAGGATAGAGTAGAACTGCCTCGTAGGGTTTCCAAGGAGAGGCTGGTGGATTCAAACACCTTACCCAAGCCATGGTATTTTCAATCGTCTCATATACAAGCAAAAGCTGGACAGTGAGTAAGGAAGACATTAGAAAAATTGACACCTTTGAATTATCGTGTTGGTGAAGAGTATTGAATATACCATGGACTGCCAGAAGAATGAACAAGTTTGTCTGGGAAGAAATACAGCCAGAGTGCTCCTTGGAAGAAAGGATGGTGAGAGTTCATCTCACGTACTTTGGACCTGTTATTAGGGGAGACCAGTCCCTGGAGAAGGACATTGTGCTTTGTAAAGCAGAGGGACAGCAAAAAAGAGGAAGACCCTCAAGGAGATGGATTGACACAGTGGTTGAAACAATGGACTCAAATATAACGATTGTAAGGATGGCGATATTACTCTCATATCATACTGCTTTTATAGCAACTTCTTCCCCACTTTCAATGAAGCAGGATGCAGTCCAGGATCACACATTGCATTTAGTCTTCATATGCTTTTTGTCTTTTTTTTAATCTTGAATAATTCTTTAGACTTTCTTTGCCTTTCAGTACACTAATATTTTTTGAAGAGTACAAGATAATTATTTTGTAGAAAGTTCTTCAATTTATTTATGTTGTATTTGCATTATTTAAAGCAAGATATGAATTCTGGAAAAAAAAATACTACCTAACTATTCACTTATACTTCTAAAGTCATTACATCTGACATGGTGTCAGGCTGATTATTGGCAATGTTAACTTTGAACACTTAATTAAAGCAGTATCACAGGTTTCTCTATATAAGCTTCCAATTTTTCCCTTTAACGAGTGATATGGGAGATACTTATTTAGACTGTGACATTTCCTCATAGTTTCTTAATCGCTTCTTTAATTTCTAGAACTATAAGATGTCCCAGGCTGATCTTGTACTTTTCCTGCCCCAGTCCTAGAATTAGTCACCACTAATACCTTTCAGCTGGGAGTGGTATTTACAAACGAATAATTCAATTCTAGCTGTGCCCTTTGCTATGTAGATGACGTTGTTCTTTGATTCTTAAACCTGAAGTAGACACCCAGGACTTGGGTAATCTGATTCTTAATGACAGCTCCTCCAGCATGAAGATTTCTGAGGACTGAGCAGACATCAGTTCCAGCACATCTAGCCGTACATATGTGTGAAAGTGCACTATTTGTGAAGGTAGACGGGTAGCCCCTGAAGGTATGCAGTCAAACCATGCCCAAAGTATTCAGACTCAGTCCTTTGACTGTTCAAAGAATGCCTTAATCAGCACTCTGCTAATATTCTTTGTTGTTGCACAATTAACCCAAATACAGACAATCAAGCTGGGAGGTACCGCTTTACCCTTGGTGACTGTAGACAGGATTCCTAGTAGATGTGTTTTGGTATGTTTGGAATGTATTTTAGGTGTTTTTTTCCAAAAAAAAAAGAGGGCCAGAACCCCTCTATATAACTTTCAAAGTCTATCGCTTACATTTTCTCCTGGCAGAAGTGCATTTCTCCCTTCTTCTAAAGGAACTCTAGCAATGGACAAGCAGTGAACTTCATGTAGTAAACCTGTAGTAGAAATCTCATGAAAAAATGGCTGACTCAATTAAGTCCTGAGTCAGTCATTCCTTAAAAGACCAGCCCCACATAGTATCTTATTTCAGTCTTTAGGAGACTTTGAGAGGAAAATATTAAAACTATCTGAAATCCAGGAAAATATATGTGGGTGTGAATACTCCAAATCTTAAGCTATCAATTAGGATGCCTTCATCTATAATTAGCAGGATATCTGAATGAAAGTGTGTTAACAATAAAGTTTTGTTATTTCGGATAAGAAGAATTATAGAAATATGACATTTTCAGAGTTGATTCAGTGGCTTTCTAGTGTAATCAAAGGTGCATTTTTTTTCTACTTTTATTTCACCTTCCTCAACTACTCCACTTGTTCAAAGCCTTGTCTTTTCACAATTACAAGATGGTAGTCAAAGTTCTAGACAACTGTGTCCAAATTTAGAAAAGGAAAGGGGAATTAGATGTGTTCCAGATACTCATATATACATATACATACATACATATATATATATATTTGGTGGGGAGGGTCAGGGAGGAAATTTTATGCAAGGATTTCCCCTCCATAGGTTCATTTCATTGGTAAAACTGGATCATAGCTCCGTGAGCAAGTAGGAACGTTGCTTACCAATTACCGAGGAGTCATTTCTGACTCACTGCCACCTCGTGTTTCAGAGCAGAACTCCACTCTACAGAATTTTCATAGCTGTGACTTTTTGGAAGCAGATCGCTAGGACTTTCTTTCAAAGCATCTCTGGATGGATTTGAACCACCGACCTTTCAGTTAGCAGCCAAATGCTTAACCATTTGCACCTCCCAGGGACTCCACAAACTTTACTTACTCAGCCTTAATTGTGAAGGGAATGGCTGTCAGGAAGGCAAACAACATTGTCTATTCTAGGAAGCTGCTAAAATGTATACTTCCTAAAGGGAAGAGATCTGATTTGCTTAGCTCCATATGACCAATGTTAATCTAAGATCCTGGCACATGGTAGGCCTTTAATAAACATTTATTATATTAATGAATATATATGTCATGGCAGTAGCTAGCAAACCTAATGAAAGTAATATTAAATGGTATATGATCACATCAAGTGGCCCATATGCTTTTGGAAATGAGCCCACAGTGTACCTTTGGTATGAATTTTTAGTAGTCTTAACCTGAGATGAGTAGTGGAAGATACTAATTCAGGTAGGTTTTCCTCTGGATATGTTCAATTTTTTCTTTACCTGATTCTTTTCAATAAAAGTAGAGTTTGGAGGAACAAAGCGTATTGCAGAAGTGTCTGAATTTTGTGGTGAGAATAATAACATTCTAAGAGTTTTTATTATCTACTTGTGCTCCTGAGCAATGAATGTGTGCTTCGGGAAGTCTACTAGCAGTAATAACTATATTAAGTGCTTAACTACTAGCTAAAAGTTTCTAACTCACCCAGAGGTGCCTCAGAAGACAGTCCTGGAGATCTGCTTCCAAAAGGTCACAGCCTTGGAAACTCCACGGAGGAGTTATATTCTGCACACATGGGTCGCTATGAGCTGGAATCGACTTCACAGCAACTAACAGCAAGGACAACTGAAGAATGAGGAGGGCTCAGAGTGACTGTTAGCTACGCAAATCTGAGGTACTTTGTGTTCTTCTTCTTTTCAACCACAATTGACATGTTCCTAGCAGGACTTTCCTCCATTTTGCAGCTCTACTCATTTCTACGATGCTCATTTTAAATATTAAAAAATAAAAACTCTAATCTCATCACTCAATAGCAAACACTTTTAACATTTTGAAAATATTGCCTTCTAATTGCTAATGAGCTATGTATAATTTTATAGAGTGTAAATCATACCCTGTTTTAAATTTTATTCTGTTTAACGTTTCCTAATTATAAGTTCTACAGATGTAGTATAGAAATGCCTTTATAATGTTCTCTTTTTCAGTAATGATAACTTAATTACCATTGGTCATTTGGGTATTTATAATTTTACAAGTTACACATTTTAGAATCTTTATTTTACTTTGAATTAGTTCTTGGATAGATAACGGTCAAATTTTTTTTTTTTTTAATTTTTATTGTACTTCAGGGGAAGGCTTACTACAGAACAAATATTTTCTCATGAAACAGCAGTACACATATTGTTTTATGACATTGGTTAACAACCCCACAACACGTCAACCCTCTCCCTTCTTGATCTTTTTTTTTTCTTTTTGGTGAAAATATACATAGCCAAAGATACACCATTTCAAAACTTTCTACATGTACAGTTCAGCGACATCAACTACGCTCTTCCAATTGTGCTGCTATTCTCACTTTAGATGAAGGCTTACAGAACAAAATAGTTTCTCATTTAACAGTTAGTACACATATTGCCCTATGACAATGGTTAACAACCTCACAACACATCAACACTATCCTTACTCAACCTTGGGTTCCCTATAACCAGCTTTCCTGTCCCCTTCAGCCTTCTGGCCCTTGTCCCTGGACTGGTGTGCCTCATTAGTCCCATTTGGTGTTATGGGGCTGTCCACTCCCCGGCTGAATGGTGAACCTCGGAAATTACTTCACCACTGAGCTAAAAGGGTGTCTGGGGCCCATACTCTGGGGGTTTAACCAGTCTCCTTTAGGCCACTAAATCTGGTCTTTTTTCTGTGAGTTAGAATTTTGTTCTACATCCTTCTCCAGCTCTGTCCAGAACCATCTGTTGTGATCCTGGTCAGAGCAGTCAGTGGTGGTAGCTGGGCACCATCTAGCTGTACTGGACTCTGTCTGGTGGAGGCCTTGGTAGCTGTGGACAATTAGTCTTCGGACTAATCTTTTCCTTGTATCCTCTTGTCTTCATTCTCCCTTGCTACCGAAGGGATGAGACCAGTGGCGTATCATAGATGGCTGCTCACAGGCTTTTAAGACTCCAGATGCTACTTACCAAGGTAGAATGTAGAACACTGTCTTTATAAACCGTGTTATGCCAATTGAGCTAGATGTTCCCCGAGACCATGGTCCCAACAGCCCTCCACCAAGCAATTCAGTCCCTCAGGGAGTTTGGATGTGTCTATGGAGCCTCCATGACCTTTCCTTGCACAAGTTGTGCTGGTTTCCCCTGTATTGTGTACTGTCTCACCCTTCACCCAAGATACCACTATTTAGTATTTTCCCCCCACCCCTCCCATCCCTGGTAACCAACAAAGATTGTTACATTTTGTGTGAGAACTTTTTCATGGGATTTTAAATAGAGATCTCATACAATATTTGTCCTTTTGTGATTGACTTATTTCACTCAGCATAATGTCCTCCAGTTTCATCCATGTTATGAGATGCTTCACAG
>NW_004443942.1:16892850-16894577 GCF_000243295.1 Trichechus manatus latirostris
TCTTTGTGAGTTCATTTCCTAGATTGGTATCTTGCTGGTACGATCCTGCGTCCTAGATTCTGCCTGTGAGCTGAAGTTGTTTGTTCTCAGATCAAAGAACTCCCTTTAATAATTCTTGTAAGTTTGGTTTGGCTTTTACCTAGTCCCTTAATTTCTGTTTATCTGGAAATGACCTAATTTCACCAACATATGTGAATGAGAGTTTTGCAAGATATATTATTCTTGGCTGGAAATTTTTTTCTTTCAAGATTTTATATATGTCATCCTATTGCCTTCTTACCTTCATGATTTCTGCTGAATAATCTGAGCTTAGTCTTACTGTTTCTCCTCTGTATGTGACTTGTTGTTTTTCACGAGCTGCTCTCAAGATTCTTTGCTTGTCTTTGGTTTTGGCAAGTGTGATTATGATATGCCTTGGTGACTTTCTTTTGGGGTGTCTCCTATATGGGGTTCCTTGAGCTGCTTGGATGGCCAGCTTTTCATTTTTCATGATATTGAGGAAGTTTTCTGTCATCAGTTCTTCAATGATCCTCTCTGTGTTTTCTGTTTTCTCCCCCTGTTCTGGAACTCCAATCACTCGAAAATTTTTGCTTTTGACTTTATCCCACATAACTCTCAGGGTCTCTTCATTTTTCTTTTTTCTGAGTTTTCCTCAGACAGGCTGTGTCCTAGTTTTTGTCTTCAATTCCACTGATCCTGTCTTCCACTGTTTCAGATCTGCTCCTCAGCCCTTCTATGACACAGTCCATTTCTGAAATCTTGTTGTTTATCTTTTGGATTTCTAATTGTTGTTTTTGTATAATTTCTAGTTGTGAATTTATTTTGATATTTTGTTCCTGCATTACTTTCCTGAATTCTTCCAATTTTTTGTCTGTGTTTTCCGTGAATTGGTCTATTTTTCCCTCATTTTTGTCTGGTTTTTGCTTCAGCTCTTGGAGAATTCTGAGTATTAGAGATTTGAATTCCCTATCAGGTAGTTCTAGTGCCTTTTCTTCCACTGTAAAGTCATCTGATGTTTATTTTGGATGCCTACTGGAACCATCCTGTCCTGTTTTTGTAAATGGTTTGTTATTGTCTGCTGTCTTCGTGGCATTCAGTAGTTATTTTTCTCTTTTATTGATTGTAGATTTGTTTCTTTCATCCCTTTTTGTTTTAATTTGGCTATGTCTGAGCAGGCAGGCTGTGTTCTTTGTTGTTTGCTCGTCTGTGGGCACAATACTTTTCACCTCCTTCTCCAACTGGCAGGGTCAGTCACTCAGATATGGTATGGCAGGGCAGGTCTAGCTGAAGAGGAGTTACTGGGATGGGTTGTTTGTGGCACTTACTACAACCACCAGGGCAGGTCGATAATCAGTACATGGTAGGTTCCAGTAAGCCGTGCCTGTGCTGCTTGGTGGTGTGATGTTAAGCACATGGTGCAGGTAGGCAGGATGTAGTGGGGAGATTGTTATGTGTGGAGTTAAGATGGATATGGGAGAGAGGAGAGAGAAACAGGAGCCAAAAACATACAAACAAACAAAAAAGAATGCTAGGGGAGCTTTCCGTTGGAGTGGAGAGATGAGAGACTATGAAATGGAGAAAAACAAAAAGGGGAAGAGGAAGAAAAGAATTAATCAATAAAAATCAGAAAGGGGAAAGAACAGCAAAGTTCCCAGGGATCCCACCAGTGTGACTATGAGGTCTGGGGAAGTTGTTCTCAGGTGTTGCAGTACAGCCTGGCTAGAAGG
>NW_004443942.1:16894677-16934896 GCF_000243295.1 Trichechus manatus latirostris
AAAAAAAAAAAAAGAACAAGAAAAGCCCCCCAAAAAACAGAAAAAAAAAAATCAGAAAAAGAAATGTCCTCAGGGATCCCTCTGCACGTTTGTGCAAGCCAATGGAGTAGGTTCCAGGCCACTCAGGACAGCCTGGCCAGAACGGGCCCCCAACTCAAGAAAAGGAAAAGAAGACAAACAAACAATTCAAAGCAAAGAAATGAACAAAACCCCGGGTTCCCACCAGCATGGCATCCCAGACCGGGAAGCAGCTCCACAGTCGAACGGAGCTCTGCAGCCCCTCAGGAAGAAGCAAAGATGGCGCATGGAGCCAGGTATTTGAGCGAAAGGACGGGGAGGTGGTGAAAAGTAAGGAAGAAATCAAAAGAAGTGGAAGAAAACAACACCAGCAGCCAACAAATGGAACTCAGAGAACCGGCCCATTCTGGTGGGTGGAATCCAAGCAGCCAGTGCTTCCCGGACAAGAGATTGTGGCCACGGGAAGCAGAGGAGGCCACATGGGTGTGAAGAAGGGTAGGGGGTAGGAAAGCATATATCACAAATTACCGGTTGTTTTGTCTCCCGCTGGAAGCTCCGTGAAGCTGCTTTCTCATACCCCGTTTGTTGGTTTCTGATAGGAGTCCAAGATGGCAGATCTGCACTGCATTAGCTGATAGGGGACCTCTGCATGAATCTCCTCGCTCTCCATTCTCTGTCAGTTTTTTCACTCCATTTGGTGCTTGGTTGAGTTCTTTATCTCTTCATTTGATGTTTTAGGGTTACAGGATTGTTGTTTTCTCTGTTCGGCTTAGTTTTTCGGATCTTTGCTGTGGAGGGATGGCGTGGTGCCTCTGCCCAGAGCACCATTTTGCTGGAAGTCTAAGTGTCAAATTTTGGGGGAAATAAAAACGTGTGGCACTTCAACGTCTTTGATACCTTGTGTGAAATAGATTTTTAAGAGAATTATAATCATCTACTCTCTGAGTGAGGTAAGAAAAAAGCAAATTCTGATTTACTGAGACCTCTTTAGAACTCTTTAAATAAATGAAAGAAATTTTTTTAAGTTTTACCGATGTGAGAACATATAAAATGTAATCTTATATTTAATTTAGTAAAAAATCTTATTAATAAGCTTGAATATTTACAAAATATTTAAACTATTTAAATTTTCTTGGCAATTGAGATCTTTTGCCTTCTTCTTCATTCCAGTCATTTCAAAACAACTAGCTTGGGCCCCCTCATTCATATAATAAGTAATTAATTAAACCAACTTCACTACTGAGTGTCTGGACAGAGTTTGTCTTTGTGATCACATTTTTCTAAAGGAGAGATCGGTAAGTTTATTTGGAAACTAGCCCTTTATCCTACTTTATATCCTGTAAGGTAAGGAAGGGTCAAGGAAAACCACGTATTTATTTGAATGTACATGTGTGTGCATGTGTGTGTGCATGTGTGCATGCATGCACACTGACTTACATACACGTACACAATCCTGTGTTCACTTTTCTCATTCTTTTTGAGATTATATTAAATACTTGACTTATTTGGCCATGAATACAGAGAAATCAATGAAAGAGAGATGGCCAAAGTGTGTATAAGCCTTTCAAGACTCAATTCTTTTCTCCTTTGAATTTTTTGTTGATACCGTGTGTTTTCACTCATGGTAGGCATGTTGATTAAAGGACCAGTTCAGAATTTTTGTTGTGATTTATAGACTTTGATACCTATTATCTTGGATCACATATGTCCCGGTGGCACCCTGGACACTATAAATCTTGCAGATATGAGCCAATGATAAAATCTTTTTTTAATTTTATTTCTTGAAAATTCTCAAAGCATGAGGTAAAACGTGAAGGCACCTGGCAATAACCACACATACATTTTATTCTATTCTCTTTCTTCTCAGCTTTCTATTAGTTTTCATAAAACTTTTCAAAATATGGTACAATGCATTCCTCCTTATTGCAAAAGCAGTACTTACAGCCCAAACAAATAAAGCCCAGGTGTTTTTTATCTCAGGAAAATTATCACTACAATGCACTCTTCATTACTGCAAAAGCAGTTCTGACAGGCCACATAAATAAAACTAAAGGAATTTGTATCTCAGGAAAATTACCACTACTGTGTATTCTTCATATATAACAAAAGCAGTACTAACAGCTAAGAAGCAGAAACATCTGCCCTGGAATACTACAGAGCTGCTTACAGCAGTGCATTCCCCCTGCTACAGTGGAAGCAATGATCAAGCCCTAAGAGTGCTTGCAGTGTAAGAATAATTATAGGAGTTCAAGTCTCTTGTAAAGTACCACTGCAATGCATTATTCCTTATTGCAAAGACATTATTTACTATTCAGAAGCTAGAAAAGCAGGGAGCCAATAACGCCTGGAAACAACGAATGACATCAGGGAGAAAATAGCCACTATGACTGAATGAAGACCGGAAATAGCTTATTCTCATGATAAGCACATTCTTATGAGAACACAGTAAATGGGAAACATAATGAGGAGGCTTATCTTACAGAAATAAAGCAAACCAGTCAAAAGTTTAGAAAAATTAGACATCCAGGAGGCATCACCTAAGACAATGATCAATCTATACAAAAATGAAACTCCAACTCAGGGTTCTTGAGTTTCACACATTTCAAAAAGCCCCTACCTTGAGGCTACATGCATTAAAATCAGGCTACCTCTTTCCCAAAGAACTCCAGAGGCATAAAAAGCAGTTGGGATACAGTATGTACCATGAGTAGATAAAGGGATAAGCTGATTTGGCATAACTCACCACATCTTCCCGTAGTCCTAAAAGTCACTAACAGGAGGGCATGACTCTCAGAAACTGACCATGCTTGATAGAGAACGTTCAGGATCCCTCTGGATCTTGAGTCAAATTAACATCAGCAAAACTCATCTCCTTCTAAGGGTAGATGGAAAAAAAAGGCTAACGTGAAAGCAGAGTAAATGTCCCTGCATTCAGAACCACTAATTCTAATACTAGCACAGCTAAAAGCACTTTTATTCACATATATATCACAGATAAGTCTTGGGCCAAAAGCTTCTTGAACAGAAAATTTAAGCTTTGGATCAATATAATTCCCCGAGCTGAATCTTCTTGCATGGAGAATAGGGAATGAATTGTTTTTAAATTGTCATTCTTAAGTTTTGTCAAACTTTTAACATTTGCCCTTTTAATAGTGTAAATGTTTCACTGCTTACTTTCTCATGTTTATTTTAGTTAGTATATGTAAATTTATATAAAATAATGAGATGAATACTAACATTAAATATCGCTGAAAACTGTTTCAATTTTTCTGTTGTCATCAGGCCTTTTTGAAGGCTCCTGCATTTTCATTTTGCACCAGGTCCTGAAAATTGTGTAGGTGATCCAGTCTGCAGGGTTTGAGGTGCTAGTCCCCAAAGGGGACACACTCTTACTAGAGGATACAGCATAGCTACTGTTGAATATATGCTGGGGCAGCCAACAAGGCATTTTGGGTTACTTGTATCCAGAGATTAGCAGTGGAGAAGAAAGAGAAAGATTTAATTCTGATGCATTTTGTTTGTTTTCCAATAGGAATTATGACTTAATTTATCTAATTATGTGGTGTTATAGTTACTATCATTTATTCCTAGTTTCATTTAGGAAGATTTTTTGAAGGTCTATATGTGGCATTTACTGTACTAGCAAAGATGTCACCTTGAAGACTAAAGTATGCTGGACCTGAGCCATGGTGTTTTCAATAGCCTCATATGCATGTGAAAGCCGGACGATGAATAAGGAAGACCAAAGAAGAATTGATGCCTTTGAATTATGGTGTTGGGGAAGAATATTGAATATACCATGGACTGCCAAAAGAATGAACAAATCTGTCTCAGAAGTACAGCCAGAATGCTCCTTCGAAGCAAGAATGGCGAGACTACTCTACTTCTTACATACTTGGGACATGATATCAGGAGGGATCAGTCCCTGGAGAACGACATCTTGCTGCTTAAAGCAGAGAGTCAACGAAAAAGAGGAAGACCCTTAAAGAGGTGGACTGACACAGTGGCTGCAACAATGGTCTCAAGCATAACAATGATCATGAGGATGGCGCAGAACCCAGCAATGTTTTGTTCTGCTGTGCATAGGGTCGCTATGTGTTGCAACCGACTTGATGACACCTAACAGCAAAAACAACGCTTGAAATAGAATAATGAATAAAGTGAGATCCCTGCCCTCAAAGGATTTACAAACTATAGATAAGTGAATAAATGCTTGTTACACTTTTGCAATACTTTCTAGTACTTTTTCTTTTGATCCTGATCAAAAATTTTTTGAGTTAAACAGGGAAGATGTTGTAAAGTCTACTTTCCCCCACGTAGTAGCTGTTGGATTCTAACTGCTGACCTTTAGGCTAGCAGCTGAGTGCTTTAACCACTGTGCAACCTGGGCTCCACCGGTAGGTAAATTAAGACCTAGATACTTAAATATTTGTTCAAAGCCATAGTACTATTTAACTGTAAAATCAACCTACCGCAGTAGCAAACCTCAGTATGGATTTTTTGTTTATGTTTTTTAAAGATTGATTATCTTGGTGGAGGGCAATTTTCAAGGTATGTCTGGAAGGGTCATGAAAGTGGGTAGATTTAATTATAGTTATCATGTTAATAGGTATTATTATAGCATATACTTGTGCCATTAGGTCAAAATGCTGACCCTGTAATTCTGGCATACATGGTGATAGAACCAGACACACCCAATCGTTTTGTACCCGTCGGGCCACAAAGTGACACACAATTCTATTGGTTGTTCTACTGCAATACTGCATCCATTATTTATAAGCCATTTCAGGCCTGTTTGACGTGGTGTCCCATTGTTGTCTGCTATTGAAACTGGGGAGATTAGCACAGACGTTTCCTAGCATGGAAATCAACAAGGTGTCAGGTTATTTTCCAAATGCTTTGATTCTTGTAAAAGGGAATGATGTCAAACAATTGCCCCTTAATTTTTAAACCCTTCTGTAAATTTGAGCATCTGCTTCTGATTAACTTACACTTGACGCATCCACATGTTTCACCCGTTTTTAATGTTCTCCTCATTTGTTAGAAGTTTCATTTTGTCTCCAGTTAAATGAACTTCAGCTCCAAAGGTAGGTGCCCTCCAAAACAAGATTTACACAACTCTGTGCGTCATTATTTTATATAATTCTTTATATTTTAACAAGCTTTTGAATAGTCAAAACACTTCGCTTTTCCTCTTATCATTTGTGCCTCAGAATATTCCTGTGAGGCATGTAGGCCAGGCAGTTTTGTCTCCATCTCCTGATTGAGAAAAACAAGGTCGAGAGAGGTCAAATAAATTGCTTAAATCATAGGATTGTTCAGTGACAGAAGTTTATTTGCTCTAAGACTCTAGACTCCATTCCATAACATTTTTTCCGAGTGTATGTTTCTACTTTGCATTGTGATAATTGAATCTACATAGTATCAAACATCAATATACACATTTGAAAATGCACTTAAAGTTATAGCTGCCAAATGTACATTATTGGAAATACACATTTGGTGATACATATATATAAAAAAATTATGATATCCACTTCTAACTAGTACCTATTTTCCATACAAATATATGATGCTTATGTGAAAGCTTTCTACATGAATTTGGAGAGAAATGTCTATTTTCTAAACTTAATCTCTCTCTTTTTCTCTCATACGTACACATACTTGTGATTAATAGTATTTCTTTTTAAAGAACTATGCTCAAGATTAGGAGTGTATTTTGTGGTTAGGAAACAGAGGGAAGGTAATAGACCTTAACAGAGAAGCCAGTTGGCCACAGTATTTTTCATTATAACCATATAAACCAAAATATGATAGAACAAATTATATTTGTTCTTTATCAGAATTCATGCCAATCTAAAATTCAAGAAGATATGAATAGAAACCTGACTGAGGAAGATATACAGGTGGCACATAAGTATATAAAAAACAGCACATGAAATTTTGGAAATGAAAATCAAAAAATAGTGAGATGCCACTGCATATCTATTAAAATGGTTAGAATCCCAAACACTGACAACACCAAATGCTGATGAGAATGTGGAGGAACAGGAACGCTCCTTCATTGCTGGTGGGAATGCAAACTGGTACAGCCACTTTGGAATACAGTCTAACAAAACTAAACAGAAGCTTACCATACAATTTAGAAACTGTGCACCTAGACATTTATCCAGGTGAGCTGAAAAAGTATTTCAATATAAAACCCTGCACAAGAGTGTGTATAGAAGCTTTATTCATAATTGCCAAAATATCGTAAGCCACAAGTATGTCCTTTAATAAGTGAATGCATGAACAAAGAGCTGTGGTACATCCATACAGTGGAGTATTATTCAGAGATAAAAAGAAATGAGCTACCAAGCTGCAAAAGAACATGGAGGAACCTTAATTGCATATTTCTAGGTGAAAGAAGTCAGTCTGAAAAATCTATATACTGTATAACTTCATCTATATGAGATTGTGGAAAAGGCAAAACAACAGAGACAGTAAAAAGATCTGTAGTTGCCATGTGTTCAGGGAAGGAGGAAGGGATTAATAGATGGAGCGTAGGGTATTCTGCCTGATGCTGTAATGGTGAACACATGACATGATGCATTTGTTAAAACCCACAGAGTTATAGAACACAAAGTGTGAACCCTAATGTAAACCAGGGTTTTACATTATAGTTAATAATAATATATCACTATTGGTTCATCAATTGTAATAAATGTACCACAGAAATGCAAGACATTAATAATAGGAGAAACAGTATTCACAAAGCAGGGGGACATATGGGAACTCCATATTATCTGCACAATTTTTATGTAATCCTAAAACTTTTATAAAATAATAAAAGTTAAAACAGACATTAATATTCCTCTATAAATTTTGAGATTTTTCTAAATATTCAGAAAAGGTAAAGATTGTTGTTGTTATTGTTGTTAGGTGCCGTCGAGTTGGTTCCAACGACTCACGGCAACCTTACGTACAACAGAACGAAACACTGCCCGGGCCATCCTCACAATCGTTGTTATGCTTGAGCCCATTATTGCAGCCACTGTGTCAATCTATCTCATTATAGAGCTATTAAAAAAATTTTGAGACATTATAGTTCAATTATAATATTTTAAGTATTAAAAAATCCAGAGCGTTTTAGAGACTTGTATAAGATTACACAACTTTAATTTAAATCTTACAACTCCACCTTTATTCATATGTCCAGTTTTTCAACAAACGATCACTTAACATATCTATTGTTTTTGTTGTCCTTGGGTGCCATCAAGTTGGTTACGACTCATAGCAACTCTGTGTACAACCGAATGAAACACTGCCCAGTCCTGCACCATCCTCACAATCCTTGCTATGTTTGAGCTCATTGTTGCAGCCACTGTATCAGTCCATCTCGTTGAGGGTCTTCCTCTTTTTCGCTCACTGTCCACTTTACCAAGCATGTCCTTCTCTAGGGACTGGTCCCTCCTAATAATATGTCCAAAACACATGAGACAAATCTCTCCATTGTTGCTTCTAAGGAGCATTCTGGCTGTACTTCTTCCAAGGCAGATTTGTTAGTTCTTCTGGCAGTCCATGGTATATTCAATATCCTTCACCATAATTCAAAATCATCAATTATTCTTCAGTCTTTCTTATTCATTGTCCAACTTTTGCATGCATATGAGGTGACTGAAAATACCATGGCTTGAGTCAGGCACACCTTAGTCCTTACAGTGACATCTTCGGATATAGGTGGTTTCTTTTTGCATCTTAATGAGGCCATACTAGTATAAGGTAGACCCTAAGTCTAATCACTTCTGAATTATAAAAGACCAGAATAGACACAGAAACACACACAGGAAAAAGACAGGAGGGCATATGAAGACACACACAGGGCAGTTGCGTCTACAATCCCAGGAACTACAAGGATTGCCAACTACTACAAATTGAAATGGACATAGAAGAACCTCCCCATAGAGCCATTTCCTAAATTTAGACTAACTAGCCTCCGGAACTGAAAGAAATAATTTTCTATCTTTTAAAGCCACCCACTTGAGGTATTTTTTGTTGTTGTTGTTGTAGCAAAACTAGGTAACTAAGACAGGGACCACAGTCTAACATTTAATGTATCTGTTGTTGTTGGGTGCCCTTGTGCCGATTCCAACCCACAGTGACCCCATGTTCAGTTCTTTCTCCTGCATAGCAGCTGGATGGTTTGGAACCGCCAGCCTTTCAGTTAGCAACCGAACACTTAACAGTTGCACCACCAGGACTCCTTATTTAATGTATGCCAAATCAAACCCATTGACTTCCAGTTGATTTTGTGACCTTATGGGACTGGGTAGAAGTGCACCATGGGGTTTCCAAGGCTGTAAATCTTTAGGGCAGCACACATCTTTCTCCCATGGAGGGGCTGGTGGGTTCCAAATGCCTATCTTTTGGGACCTTTCGATTAGCAGCCAAGTGCTTACCCACTGCAGTACCAGGACTCCTTTATTTAATGTATAGGCTTAAAAAACGTCCTCGACTGGAGCTATGCAATTGCAGAGGAGCTGTTGTCAGAGTGTTGCTAACGAACACCTCCTTGCAGAAATTGTCTATGGCACATTTACATCCTGGTACACAGATTCTCAACTGGCAAACTTTTTTTTTCTTTTGGGACATAAATTCTACTTTTACAATTACCTTTTCATTAAATTGTGAAGCACCTTTTAAAGTTCTAAGCAAACTGAATTGTCAACACTAAGAAGACCTATGTTAGGTTCTAAATTTTCAATTTAGAAAGTATGACTTTTTTTAATTATATTTGGCCATTGTGGATGTATAACTCGGGGATTTATTACAATCATAAAGCCTTTATCCCAAATTAATATGTAGATAAATTACAGCATGGACCTGTATATTAAATCTTAAATTTTATTGTGAACATAAAATGAAAAGAAATGACAGTGAAAAAAGCAGACTGACTAATTAAACAGTTTTTTCAAAGTGCTTTATTTTCAATATACTTTGTCTTAATAGTGATGCCTATGACAATTTCAGAATACAAGAACAAGTTATTGTTCTCTTTGAATAATTTTGTTTTTCTTTTGGCAACATATTTCCATGATCTATTATTCTGAAATCATATTAGTGGGAATATTTGATTTATTTCGCTTCTTGGCATAATTGATCATAAGGGTGTTATTTACTCTACTAGTAAAAAGAAAAACAAAAAGATGCCAATTACCTCTGAAAGGAATTAAACAAAATGCTACCACAACAGACATTGGTTAGTAGCACAAATAATAAAAAGAAACAACTCTTTACAAAACCCAAGGCTTATCAAAGGGAATTTAAACTCAGAAAAGCAGGTGCAAAATCTATTCAATATAGAAGTCTTGTACTATTGGCCAACACCTCCATTTTTTTTTTTTTTTTTTAACCTAGAATGTGGCAGGGAAATATCTTTGAAGTGAGATTTCTTATGTAATAGAAAATAACTGAGTCAGGGAAAATCTGGTATCTCAATATCTACCCTTTAACCCAGAAGTTTCCAGAATTTAGAATCTCCAAATTGGAAGGACTCTGAAAGATTTTCTAGTTCATCCACTTGTAAGATACAAGGATTTCCTCAACAACATCCTGAAAGATGACATTCTAACCTCTGCTTATAAATAAATGCTATTCTTTCCCTACCTTGTTCTGTTTGCTGGGGAGTACTCATATTTTTCCTAGTGAAAACTGATTTTATAGATACTCACATAGAGCAAATAATCCGAGGAGCTGGACTATGTGAAGAAGAACAGGGCATCAAGATTGGAGGAAGACTCATTAACAACTTATCTAACGCAGATGACGCAACCTTGTTTGCTGACAGTGAAGAGAACTTAAAGCACTTACTAATGAAGATCAAAGACCACAGTCTTCAGTATGGATTATACCTCAACATAAAGAAAACCAAAATCCTCAGAACTGGACCAATAGGCAACATCATGACAAACAGAAAAAAGATTGAAGTTGTCAAGGATTTCATTTTACTTGAATCCACAATCAACACCCATGGAAGCAGCAGTCAAGAAATAAAAAGACGCATTGCATTGGGCAAATCTGCTGCAAAAGACCTCTTTAATGTGTTGAAAAGCAAAAATGTCACCTTGAAGACTAAGGTGCACCTGCCCCAAGCCATGGTGTTTTCAGTCGTCTTATATGTATGGGAAAGCTGGATGATGAATAAGGAAGACAAAAGAAGAAATGACGTCTTTGAATTGTGGTGTTGGTGAAGAATATTGAATATATCATGGACTGCCAAAAGAACAAACAAATCTGTCTTAGAAGAAATGCAGCCAGAACACTCCTTAGAAGCAAGGATGGTGAGACTACATCTCACATACTTTGGACATGTTGTCAGGAAGGATCAGTCCCTGGAGAAGGACATCATCTTGGTAAAGTAAAGGGTCAGTGAAAAAGACGAAGTCCCTCAACAAGATGGATTGACACAGGGGCTGCAACAATGGGCTCAAGCATAAAAATGATTGTGAGGATGGCGAAGAACCAGACAGTGTTTCGTTCTGTTGTACATAGGGTTGCTATGAGTCACGGCCAACTCTATGGCACCTAACAACACATATGCTCACATCCATGAACAAAGTAAGTGTGTCTTATCACCAACCAGAAGAAATTTACTGAACCTGAAAATAGTCAGGTGTAATCATAGATGTTTTTGTGATATGCAAAAAATTCATTTTATATACTGTTAAATGTTTTTGTGATATCAGTATTTCCTGCATTCAACCAGGTAACCCATATAACACAGTTAAGAAACAGCACTATGGGGCCAGGACTGTGGTATATGCTGAAAGGGACAGAGAAAATAATTTTAATAAAAATTATTTTACAATTTTAAATATGGTGTCTTCGCAAATAACCTACTTAGAAGTTATTACTTACATGTAACACTTTTCTTCTGAAATGTTTTGTCAACTCCTTCCCTTTGGAGAAATGTAAATTGATGTAGTATTTGAAGTTACATGATCTAGGATCAATTTCAAATCTTTTGATTACTTGGAAAAGTGAGATTAAACAAGTCTCTTAAACTTGTGCATCAATGTCCCTGTCAGTAAAGGAGTGTGATTTGATATATGCTATTCAAAGTTATTTTACAGGCCCAGTTACAGTATATAGGTATATTAATTTTAAAGATATTTTAGTATTCATCTGCAAGACATTTTATTATGCCACATAATTGAAATTTACTTCCTCCAGTATCAATAGATTGCTATCCATTTTTCAAAAATGTTCTATTTCTGAAGAAATTGTCAGGCCACTTTTTCAGAGTTTAATACTTTCTTCCAAGAAGTATGTTGCACCTTATAACTCAAGTCCCTTTACTTTTCAGTCTCTGAGATGTGTGGAACTAAATTCCAGGCCCATTTTTCCCTCCCACTCTGTAGCTGCTCTTGTAGCCTAGAAGAGAGCACTTTACTCACTTCATCTGAGGTAAAACTTTTGTTTTATTCAAACATTATAGGGGAAAAAATATTCTTGAGCCCACTAGAGAGAGGATCCAGCTCATGTTCTCTAGTATGTATTAGGTAACCAAAAGAAAAACGCATTATAACTTCTTTGAAATGACATTATCATTAGCAACATTTTTTCCAGATGAAGATTTCACATAAATCTATTTATTAAAAAGAGAAATGGATACTGAGACCAAGAACCAAATGTAGTTCATTAACTTAATTGCAGTCAATTACTGTCTGGAGACAGAGACCTGAAAAATTAAATTTTTCTTATCAACTGCTTATAACATTTTTCTGGGAATGACAGATGGAAGTTCTATAATTTCAGTTACATACATAAGGAGTTTTTACTATAATAATATGTTTTCCATTTTGGGCTCTTCTTAAACAAACTTGAAAAGCTGATTTGCTGATCATGTACATGTTAAAAACTGTAAAATTCTCAAAATAGACTGGAAATGTAAAGAGTTGGAAAACCTTGTAGAGTTTGTGGGAATGGTGTGAGGGAGACGAAATGCTGGAAGAGCCTAATAAATATTTTGAACATAAGTTAAAGTTTGCAGTGAGTTTAGAAAGAGAATAGGAGACATTCATTGTAAGAATTGGGAAAGAGTACTTGGGGTAAAGGGAATGGGGTGCGAACAAACCCACAGTAACATGAGCAACTATGGAGAATTTGGATTTGTCCAATAGTGCAAGATGCCAGTGATGACCTGGCAGAAGCTGAAAGATATTGGGAACCTTGTATTCCAGGGTAAGGACCTTAAACTTTACTACTCATTAAAGCTTTCTGAACTTAATTGAAATTCAAGAAGACTAAAACATCTTTAATGAGACTTACATGCTCATAACTGTATCTATGCAAAGTTCTGATTCAAGGGCAATGATGTTGAAAGCAGCAAGGACAGAGTCTTTTCCATAAATCTGTACAGTGAAACCCTAAGTCCTTTGCAACCTGGAAAGCATATTTCAGCACAAATTGCAAGATACCACTGGCAAAAATTATGTTTCTCAGAATAGTCTCCTAATTTCCAGTTTCAGAGATTTAGTAATACATCTGCATGTCAAGATGCATTAATTCTGGAACTCTTGAAGAAAGAGATGTTTAAGTAATGATTATATATTTATTTATGACCATACAAAGTTAAAATAAACTTTTCATCCTAAATATTCTTCTGCATTCTCAAAACCACTTTCCTTTTCCAGATCTCAACACCTCCTCTAAATCATTGCAGAGGCTCCTGACAGGTCTCCCTGCCATCAGTGTTTTCCCCCAAGTTTTCTTCCATCCTGTAGGCCAAATAATTATCCATTCAAAATGCAAATGTGTCTCTTCCCTCCTCTCACAATCAGCTCATTATATCTCCAGTCCTTATGGGATGGAGTCCAGTATGGTGTACTAGGTTCTCCATGAACAATTCCCTATCTACTTCTGATAACTCATCCATCAACCGTCAAATATGAGTCCATGAAAGTTCATCATTCCATCTAGTTTTCTATTCTTATCTTTGCAACTTAATTTCATATATGCATATGAGAAACAGATCTGCAAGGAAAATACCAGACTACTATAAAACAAATTATAACCTGATATACATAGAATCCCAACAAACAGACAGATGGAAAATTCTTTCGAATGAAGAATACATTGTAGGATTTTTCTGAAGCCAGAGGTACTTGGTGTTGGATGTACACCAAAATCTCTGTTGATATTAAAATAGTCTGCTGTTCAGGCTAAGGTGCTGAATATTCTGTAACAGAAGAATTGGATTGAAGCCTGGGTATCTATACATTTTACTCAAATTCTACCAGTGATTTTTATTTGTGTGTGGCCACATTGTTCTGCATATCCATGATTTAAGTAAGTAGAGATGAAGAGATGGACACTGGGAAAAAAAATTTTTGGAAGGCATTTGTAGTTTTAAAAAAATTTGATAATAAGAAATCTAATTTTTCTCCTTTCTTGTCTGAGATAAGCTTAATGTAATTTTTTTTCATCATGTGTTTACTATAAATAATGCCTAACTTATAATCAGCTTGAATGAATGTTGGTTGGGTGAGTGGATGGTTGGATGATGGGTTATGGATAGATGGATGGATGAGTATGGAGATCAGTAATTGGAGGATATGTAGATGAATAGATGTATGGTTAATGGATTGGAGATATGGAAGTGAATGGAAAAATGGGTGAATTTTTTTTTTCCCAATTTTTTGATGTTGCCACATTTTTTCACTAATGGAATAGATACTGAATCATTGTTGGTAGTTTTTTATTATTTGAAAAAAATGGAGTACCAATTGCAAATGGGACATATAGGTCGCATGTTCCATGAAGCACCTCACACACGTGGGTGATATTGGTCCCATGGAAGAACCTAATAAATATTTTGAACGTAAGTTAAAGTTTGCCGTGAGTTTAGAAAGATAAATGGGAGACATCTATTGTAAGGATTGGGAAGGGCTGCTACCTGGGGTAGAGGGAATGACATAAATAAACACACAATAACATGAGCAACTATGGAGAGCTTGGATTTGTCCAACAGTGCAAGAATGCATCACATATGGTCCATATCAGTACCATGGCCCACGAAGTGCATCACAAAATGTTTTCACCCCCAAAATAACCAATTAACTTGAATACGCCTGAATGCCAGTAACCATACCTTTCCAACAACACAAAGGAAATAATAAACATACTTGTAAGCCTTATCTTGCTGTACAGAAGCCAAGACACAAAAGTTTCACACAATCAGTCCTCCGGGAAGCATGCCCTCATACTAATAGCTCTAAACACTCAAATGTGGCGAGACCAACTTCCTTGTTTTTTTTTTTAAGGCAGCTGCATCTGTATCCACCACTACACCAGAATTTACTAAACTGGCTCAAATGTCTGCCAGTAAACCTCCGGGGTGGAAATGTAACTGGGACATAAACGTTCCAGTGCCCCTGAAAAGATTTAAAGGATAAGTTGGCAAGTAGCTTGATTGAAGAATGAGAAGACAAGTGAATGAACAGATAAATGAATGAGAGAATAAAGGATAAATAATAATCTACCAAATTTCCCAGAATAAATCAATATTTTGTTTTATTTTTTCATGCTGAATGAAATATTAATTTGAAAAACTTTATTAATTTCCTGGTTGTCAATTACAGATCATGACATAGCAGCAAACTAAGTGCTGTGAGGATTAAGCTAAATGCAATTAATATGAGCGGCTTTAAGACTGGCTAAATAAACATTTTGATCCCCATTTAACGGCTGTAGTTTCTAAGCATGTGGCCTCTGTAACTGTGAGAAAAGAGCAGTGGCAGATGAAGCAGAGGAGCAGAAATCAAGCAATCCTTTTGGAATTCTGTGAGGAAGCAATAAGGTTAGGAAATGAGGTTATAATTATAAAGAACAATTTTTGCTGAAGCCAAATTTGCAGCTCTAAATTCAAGAAGATTATTCGAAGGATAAAAGGAACAGTTTGTTATGTATCTGCCGTGTGGTCACATAACAGCATGTGGATTTTGATCAGCCTCAGCAGGGAGAAATACCTATGACAGACAATTTTCTTCTAAATTATGTGCTTTTTAAGTTCTACATAAAGAAATATGTCCTTGGGTTACTCAGCTGAGAGAACTTGTCCAAATACCAAGAAAGATTGTTTCCAGATACTATGAAACTAAAATGTTTGCTTTTGAATTCATTTTCAAACACTTAAAACATAAATTTAAATGTCATTCTAATGAATAAAAATCTATTTTTGTTGCTTATCTCACATTTTACTTCTAACAACTTTATTTTCTGTTTTTACTTATTTTTAATGGTTTGTCTATGTTATTTGGGTTTTTTTAATTAACTTTTTTTGGGTATGACTTACATATAAGAAAATGCATACATTTTAAGAGTACAGCTTTATGAGATATGAAAAAGGTCTACATCGATATAAACACTAGCCCATCCAAGATATAGACTATTGACATCACCTTGGGGGCAACCATTTTTCTGATTCTATCAATGTATCTTAGTTTTGTATCTTAGATGTATCTTAGAATATTCATATTAAAGAATTCATTCAGTGTACACTCTTTTGGGTCTAACTTCTTTCACTCAGCATAGTATTTCTGAGATCCGTCCATTTTGTTATGTATTTAAGTATATCGTTGTTTTACTTACTGAGTAGTATGTCGTTATGTGAATATGCCATGATTCAGGTTTCCATTTACTTTCTCACATGTTTTTGACAGTTTATTAAGTTTAAAAAAAATCCCTATAGTAATAAAAATGTTTCGTTTTTATCATTACATTATATTTACAGGATCTAACTTCATTCTCAAGTATCAGCATAACCGGGCAAATACATGGGATGGTACTATTATTCCCACTTTAAGGATTAGGGGTGATGAAGACAGCAAGAGCCACTATAATTTTCAGGACCACAGCTTTAGATTCAGAACCAGAACCAGAACTCATGTTTTTTTCGCTATTTTAAGAAATCTGTTTCTAGAAAAACAGTGTAGTTCCTTAATTATTGTCATTTTCTCATCCAAACAGCAAATGTGGTGCTTTAAATAAGTATTTCACACCATGTACTCATTATTGTGTGCCGTCAAGTCCATCCTGACTCTCAGTAACCCTATAGGACAGAGTAGAAGTGCCTCTTAGGGTTTCCTAGGCTGTAATCTTCATGGGAGCAGATCTCTAGGTCTTTTCTCCCGCAGGGAAGTTGACTGGGTTCAAACAGCCAACCTCTTGGTTAGCAGCCAAGTGCTTAACCACTGCACCACCAGGGCTCTTCATTTACTCATTAAGAAGTTTGTTTTAAATAATTCGTCTTTTTAAGTATGTGTATCAGGATTCTATATTCTTTAAGACAGATTCCGTCCTCCAAATAACAGACTGAAGAAATGTGTACTTGGTCATATGTGAACATCCCCAAGTGCAGGTAAATGTTTCTTGGTTGACGGTGATTCTCTGACATTTCTTTTAATGTTTTAGCTGAGCTGTATTTGAAGATTGCAAGTATTCAATATACATCGTTGAAATTCCTGCAACATAGTAAAGAAGATTAAGAAAGAAAAAAATCTTTTGGAAGTTACTTGTTTCAACAATAAAAGTTCTGGATATGAGGCTAAAGTCAGTCTCACTCAAAATCCATTGTTGAGAAAGGAAGTGGAGCAGATGTCCCCAGCTTCATCTTCACACACCCCCAAAATACCTACGTTCTCTTGAAAGGAGAAAGAGAATTGATATAAAAGATATGATGAGAAAATTTCCTTTATTTTAGATTTCTTTGATGAGCTCATAAATGTCACATATATACACTTCACTTTAATAACAAATGATCCCATTTATAAAAATTTATATTACATGTAATCATTACAATTTGATAAAAATTTGATTTGTCTATACTTTCTCCCAAAGGAGAAGCTTGTATAACTTTATAACTTCTAACTATTAAAGTGAAATTCATTTTAACCAGATGTTATGCCAAGCTATTTCTGTGCAATTTAGAATCTAACTGTCTCCCTACACATATTATTAGTAATTCAAGACCAATTCACAATATATTCACAAGATCTTACCATTGATAGGAGCAGGTGTTGCATCAAAAAAACGAAGACTCAAAGTTAATCTTTATTTTAATGCTTTGTGTGTGTGTGTGTGTGTGTGTGTGTGTGTGTGTGTGTGTGTGCGCTTGGCGGGGAGGAATGTTAACTTTCTGCCTCATTAAAAAGATAGTAAAGTGAGGTGCAGAGGTGTTCTGTGTATGTGTGTTATATCTATGAAGTATTAAGCACAGCATATATATCAGTGCTACTGAACAAAAAGTATGTGCTTTATACATACTGACAAAGGAGCTCATGATTCAGCTCATATATAATAACAATTCAATCCTAGCTTTGTTCTTTCCACAACTATTAAGTACTCCTGTTTTATTAGTTTATTAGCTTCACTAGAAGAATATTACCAAGCACATGAAAATTAATCTGTAAGTTCAGCACACTGGAGTTAGATAAAGTATTTGAAAAACTATTTGACAGTGCCTGTTTAAGCTGGACATATGCATAATCCATGCCTGAGCAAATCCACTTCTAAGTATATATATATATATATATAACATAAATAGGCACATATGTAAAAAAAGATAAAAATTGAAAACAACCCACATGTCTATCTAAAGTAAAATGAATATACGATGAGGTATACTATAAAGCAAGGACAATGAAAATATTATGATTACAGAGAAAAAACTTGGAGGAATCTCCAAACAATAATATTGACCAGAAGATTACACATACAAAAGATGAAATACTGAATAATTACTTGTGTGAAGGTTTGAAATAGACAGAGATAATCTACTGGATTATATGTCAGGATAGTGATTATCTTTGAGGGTGGGGTAGGGACTGAAAAAAGGCGTTAAAAGTTCTGGCAAAGTTTCATTTTTTCATCTTGGTGGTTTTAAAATTTTGTAAAATATATTTTGTAAAACTTATTTTGTAAAAGTCATTAGTGAGTATACTTACATACTTTCTTCATTAAAAAATTTTATGAAAAGAAAAAAAATCTTCAATCCCACTAGAAAACGAAAGTGTGAGTGAAAATAAAATAATTGGAAATAATGGCAAACAATTGGCAAAAATGAAAAGTCTTGATGCAGTAGAATAAATGAATAATTTTGGGTATGTTTTGGTTATTTGAATAATTAAATCATATACAGAATTTGAAACAAATGAAAGATATATATGTACATAACAACACTGTAAAAACTCAAATATGTAATGCTGTGAAAAAATAACAAGTTTTAGGTTTTGTATAGTATGTTACAATTTAAATAAATATTAAAATATCATATACATATATGTATTATGTGATATATGAGCAAATGTACTAGAATAATATACAACAAATTCATGATAGCAGTTAATTTTAGGGAGGATAAATATAATGATACAGAGGTTGTTAAAAATGAGAGTTCACTTTATCTAAAATGCTCTTGGACTCCAAAAATATAAATAGATAGCTAAGTAGACAGATAGAAAGGTAGATGGTTGGATGGCTGGATGGATGGATGGATGGGTGGTGTCTTAGTCATCTAGTACTGCTCTAACAGAAATACCACAAGCGGATGGCTTTAACAGAGAGAAGTTTATTCTCTCACAGTCCAGTAGGCTACAAGTCCAAATTCAGGGCGTCAGCTCCAAGGGAACTCTTTCTCTGTTGGCTCTGGAGGAAGGTCCATGTCATCAATCTTCCCTTGGTCTGGGAGCTTCTCTGCACAGGAACCTCAGGTCCAAAGGATGCGCTGTGCTCCCAGCACTGCTTTCTTGGTGGTATGAGGTTCCCATGTGTTTCTGCTCGCTTCTCTCTTTTATATCTCAAAAGAGATTGGATTAAGACACTGTCCAATCTTGTAAACCTCATCAGTATAACCTCATCACAGTGATAGAATTTACAACACATAAGGAGATCACATATAACCTCATAATAGTGATAGAGTTTACAACACATAAGGAAATCACATCAGATTACACAATCATATGATACTGGGAATCATGACCCAGACAAGCTGACAGATATTTTTGGGGGACACAATTCAATCCATTACAGATGGATAGACAGACTAACAAATAAATCACATGTTTGTGCATATGTATCTGTGTGTATCTGTGTGTGTGTATAAACACATTCGAAGTCAGTATAATAAAATTTTAATATTCTATTACAACTGATATTTTTGTTTTTCAATATGTCTCTGCATTTTTAAAACTAAATAAAATAAATTTGAATAAAGCTTTATCTCTGAGCTCAAGGACTTTACTTCTCTGGCTTTAAACTGTTTCATTTGTAAAAATAAACATATATGATGTTTATACTTATATACCTGTCTTAGTCTCCTAGGGCTGCTCTAACAAGATACCACATGGTAGGTAGCTTTAAAGAAAAAACATTTATTTTCACACTGTTCTGGAGGATAGAAATCCAAATCACAATACTGACTGTGTTGATTCTCTATAGAGCTTTGAAAGAGGAATTGTTCCATGTCTCTCTTCTCCAGCAATCCATGGTGTTCCTTTGTTGCCTCTGCCTTCATCATCATATGGTGTCTGTCTTTCCCTTATGGGTGTCTCTCTCCATGTCTGCACTCTCCTTTTATAAGATACCACTTAGATATGAATAGGACTAAGACCCATTCCACTCCAGCATGACTCAACTGATCATATCTTCGAAGAAATAGCCTATTTCCCCAAAGAAGTTTGCATTCACGAATACAGGAGTTAAGATTTTAACATATCTTCTGGGGGACATAACTCAATCCATAACAATAGTTATTTTGAAATCATATATTCTATAGTTTCAGTAATTCTGTAAGAGGGAAGTTTCATGTCTTATCCTACTCCCGCTAGCAGGAGTCCTTGGTGTCTGAATGTACAATAGAGGTGTTATGGTGTTTGAGGTTGAGTGTTATTTGGTGCTTTTCTGATGTTACTCTTTTAATAATGCAGTGGTTACAAAGACCCAGGATAAAATGGTACTTCTCGCAGATTGGTCGGACATGTAAGTCAATGTCTTAGTTATCTAGTGCTTCTATAACAAAAATACCACATGTGCATGGCTTTAACAAACAGAAATTTATTCTCTCACAGTCTAGGAGGCTAGAAGTCTGAATTCAGGGCACCAGCACCAGAGTAATGCTTTGTCTCTGTCGGTTCTGGGGAAGGTCCTTGTAGTCAATCTTCCCCCACTCTAGAAGCTTCTCAGCACAGGGACCCTGGGTCCAAAGGACACACTCCACTGTCGGTCCTTCTCTCTTGGTGGCATGAGGTCCCTCTCTATCTGCTTGCTTCTCTCTCGTTTTATCTCTTGTAAGATAAAAGGTGATGCGGGCCACACCACAGGGAAATGCCCCTTATCTCAGATCAGGGATGTGCCTGAGTAAGGGTGTTGCATCCCACCCTAATTCTCTTTAACATAACCTAATTTTGCCTCATTAACCACAGGCAGAGATTAGGATTTACAACACATAGGAAAATTACATCAAATCACAAAATGAAGGACAACCACACAATACTGGAAATCATGTCATAGTCAAGTTGACAGATATTTTGAGGGGACATAATTCAATCTATGACAGTCAATTTATTCATTTTTATATGACCAAATCCAGTTAAACTGATTTTTTCACTGTGTGTGTGGTGTATGTGGCAAAGTATATATCACAAAAAATTTGCCCTTTCAACCAGTCTTAAGTGTATAATTCAGTGACACTAATCACATTCACCATGCTGTGTAACTGTCACTGGCTATTCAGAAAAGGTTGTGACAAAGGAAATGTTAAACAAGGTATGTGAAGGTTAATGGAATCTCCATTTAAGAAGTCAGATCTTTGCGATAAAATTGTCTTTTGAATGAATGATAAAATTTTTAAAAATCTTCACTCTTTTGTTATCACCATGATTTGTACTAATTTCTCCAAGGAAATTTCAGCACATCCTTTAATAGCTTTAGGAGAATCTGGAGGTTTTTTTGAGGAGAAGGTGAGAATATTTTAGCTTACCAAGACTCCACCTTAAATGTATGTAAAAGGAGTATGTTCCTTTTTAACTATATTCAATATTTACTTCTTTCTAAATTATATTTCTAAATAAAATTACATAACTATGTATAAGATTGAATGAATCAGCATATTTGAGGCACAAATAATTTTAAAGGTAAACTAGTCCAACTTCCCAATTGATCTTTGAATCCCATCTAACAATTTTTGATAAGATAGGACATAGTTGTTTTAGTAACTAAAATGGCACTCAGTTCCAATGTCTTTGGCACAGACAACTCTGTTTTATTTAAATGGGTTTATTAAAAGTTCATCTTTATTTTGAAGCATCTCTCTGGTACACTTTCCTTGAAATAACATCCCCTTAGTCAATTATCAGGCAATTGACACTGTGTTCTTTGGGACCATCGTATGCTAGATGCAATGAGAAATAGAAAGCATGGACTTAGGACCCAAATCTCTCACAACCGTGTGGGCACAAAAAATTACCACATATTGGAAATAACGGAATGATTGAGTTCTGAGCCTCAAGGAACTGAAAATCTAGAGCTGAAAGAAAACTGCATGTGGCATGTCTTAGTTAAGAGCTACTCCATCAGTGAAGAAGAGTATAGCCAGCTTTGAAGAATTAGTTTACTTTAGCCTGGGAAGGAGATGAGCATTCCTGAAAGGGGAAAAATAACATTCTCTTACTCCCCACCTGTATTTTCCTCCTCAATTTCCCCACTTTCCTGGCCTCAGCTCTTCTATTGATTGACTGTGCAAATCCCTTAACTTCTTATGCTTCACTGTAAAATGGAGATGATAGCAGAATCTACTTCATAGGGCTCATGGGAAAAGTAAGTGAGTTAATGAATATAAAACACTTAGAGCAATGGAAAACACTCAATAAGCTTGTTGTTTTTAGGTGCCCTTGAGTCAGTTCTGACTCATAGTGACCCTATGTACAACAGAACTAAACACTACCAGGTCCTGTGCCATCCTCACAATCGTTGCTATGTTTGAGCCCATTATTGCAGCCACAGTGTCAATCCATCTTGTTGAGGGTCTTCCTCTTTTTCACTGACCCACTACTTTTCCAAGCATGATGTCTTTCTCCAGGGACTGGCCCTTCTTGATAACATTTCCAAAATAACATGAGACAAAATCTTGCTATCCTTGCTTCTAAGGAGAATTCTGGCTGTACATCTTCCAAGACACACTTGTTAGTTCTTCTGGCATATGGTCCATGGTATATTTTATATTCTTCACCAACACCATAATTCAAAGGCATAAATTTTTCTCTGATCTTCTTTATTCATTGTCCAGCTTTTATATGCATATGAAGAAACTGAAAACACCATGTCTTGAGTCAGGCACACCTTAGTCCTTAAAGTGACATCTTTACTTTTTAACCCTTTGAAGGGGCCCTTTGCAGCATATTTGCCCAAGGCAATGAATGAGTCCTTTGATTTCTTGACTCCTGCTTTCATGGGTGTTGATTGTGGATCCAAGCAAAATGAAATTTTTGACAACTTCAATCTTTTCTCTGTTTATCATGATGTTGCTTACTGGTCCAGTTGTGAGGATTTTTATGTTTTCTTTATGTTGAGATGTAATCCATACTGAAAGCTGTGGTCTTTGATCTTCATCAGAAAGTACTTCAAGTCCTCTTCACTTTCAGCAAGCGAGGTTGTTTCATCTGGATAACAGGTTGTTAATTAGTCTTCCTCTAATCCTGATGTCCATTCTTCTTAATATTGTCCACCACGTGTCTGTCAGTTTGTTGTACTGTGGTGGCTTGAGTGTTGCTGTGATACTGGAAGCTTTGCCACTGGTATTTCATATACCAGCAGGGTCACCCTTGTTGGACAGGTTTCAGCTGAGCTTCCAGACTAAGACAGAGTAGGGAGAAGGACCTGGCAGTCGACTGAAAAAGTTGGCTAACAAAAACCTAATGAATAAGCAATAAACTTAGTAGTTATTATTGTTAATTAACAAGATAGTAGGGACTGTTGTTTTGTGATAAAATATCCCTTGACCTTCAGGATCTTCCATTCCAAAGAATGTTTCAGTCTAAGAAAACTCCTATATGTTATGTGTAAGGACTATAAACCTCAACCACAAAGCCACAAAGGAACACTGCTCATTTCAAAATGGACAAAAACTACAATTTCATGGAAAATCTGCTCACTTCTCTCCATCATATTTACATGATGTGTCTACCCTCTTTAGTTTTATACTTCCTAAGAATGTTGTATCTGGGCTTCAATTATCTTCTAATATCTTACAAAAATTCAAAATATTACAAGGACATTATAACACTTCAGAATACTTCTCAAAGTGTGTTTAAAGAAGTAAATCTCAGCTTAACACCCTGATTCCAGCAACTTAATATCTAGATCACCAAATAAATCTTGAGGTGCCTTCATATTCAATTCTTTAGTGGGTAATAGCCTTATGAATTATTGCTTGCCTTAGCAACTAGAACAGTAAAAATAACTTTGTGCTGTGGAAGTGTAGTTTCCTCAGGGGTTACTATCCAAGCTTTAAGTATTTATTGCATTTTTCTGGTACTTTATAGTTTTTGGAAAACTGTATCACATTTGACCCTCATACCAACTCTGTCTGGAAAGGCATGCATTGATATACCCACTATATAGCTAAAGAAGCTAAAACGTAAGGAAGTGAGATGATTTACACAGACTCACAGGACTAAAATGCTATAGATAAGTAACTGGCAATAGCCAGTACCTAACACAAAATACATTTTTAATAGATAGACAAATGAATACATGAATTAATAAATTAGTGTATAATTTTTTACATGTAATTCTTGCCAATTAAATCTGGAAGGGACCCAACAAATTTTCTAGAAGCACAGAATAATAATGATAAATGATTTGCCAGGGCCCATACGGCTACTTTAATAGAAGAGATTGTCACTCTGTGTCTTCAAATTTCTATCTCCCATAGTTGTTTCAGAACCAGTGACTGAAATTTCACCCAGATCTACATGCAGACATCATTTCATTCATGTAAAGAGATAAAAATAAAAACAAATTTTGCCATGTGTTGATTTCCATTTGTTGGAAAGCTAGGAATTAGGAATATGGATGAATGGCCCTAAATTGTATTTTTCTGCCCTAATTATTCAAAAAGGAAATAAGCTGCCATCTTCCCCAGACTAAATCACCCACCATCCTATAATTCCTCTTTTAGCTCCCACAGTGTGTCTTGAAGTATTGTTCACATAATAATATACCTTATAAGACAGACAGACAGATAGATATATAGACAGACAGACAGATAGACATATGTATAGATATATGTAACTCTTGTTATTAGGTGCCATCCAGTCAGTTCCAATTTATGGTGACCATATGTATAACAGAACAAATCACTGCCCGGTCCTGCACCATCCTCACAATTGTTGCTAAGCTTAAGCCCGTTGTCACAGCCACTGTGTCAATCCATCTGCCTGAGGGTCTTCTTCTTTTTCATAGACCCTCTACTTTTCCAAGCATGATGTCCTTCTCCAAGGACTGGCCCTTCCTGATAACATTTCCAAAATAACATGAGATAAAATCTTGCTATCCTTCCTCATAAGGAGCATTCTGGCTGTATTTCTTCCAAGACAGATTTGTTCTTTCTTCTGGCAGTCCATGGTATATTCAATATTATTCGCGATCACCGTAATTCTAAGGTATCAATTCTTTTTCAGTCTTCCACACTCATTGTCCAGCTTTCACATGCATATCAGGCAATTGAAAATACCATGGCTTGGGTCAGGTGCTTCTTAGACCTCGAAGTGACTTCTTTGCCTTTTAATACTTTTAAGAGGTCTTTTGCAGCAAATTTGCCCAAAGCAACACGTCCTTTGATTTCTTGACTGCTGCCTCCATGGATGTTGATTGTGGATCCAAGTAAAATGATATCCTTTACAACTTTAGTATTTTCTCTATTCATCCTGATGTTGCTTACTGGTCCATATTTAAGGATTTTTGTTTTCTTTATGTTGAAGTGTAACCCATACTGAAGGCTGTAGTCTTTGGTCTTCATCAGTAAGTGCATCAAGTCCTCCTCACTTTCAGCAAGCAAGGTTGTGTCATCTGCATATTGCAGGTTGTTCATGAGTCTTCTTTCAATCCTGATGCCCCCTTCTTCTTTATATAATGCAACTTCTCAGGTTATTTCCTGAGTATACAGACTGAATATGTATGTTGAAAGCATGCAACTCTGACACATACCTTTTCTGATTTTAAACCACTCAGTATCCCCTTGTTCTTTTGGAACTACTGCCTCTTGGTCTAGGTACAGTTTCCACATGAGTGCAATTAAATTTTCTGAAATATCCGTTCTTTGAAAAGTTATCCATAATTTGTTATGATCCACACAATCGTCTTTGCATAAAACACTGGTAAACATCTATCTTGTATTCTCTGCTTTTAACCAAGATCTACCTGACATTAGCAATCATACCCCTTGTTCCATGTCCTCTTCTGAATCTGGCTTGAATTTCTGGCAGCTCCCTGTAGATGTATTGCTGCAAGAGATTTTGAATTATCTTCAGCAATATTTTATTTGTATTTGATCCGAATGATGTTGTTTGATAATTTCCACCTTCTGTTGGATCACCTTATTTTGGAATGGTCCCAAATATGGATCTCTTCCAGTCAGTTGGCCAGGTAGCTGTCATCTAAATTTCTTGGCACAAGCAAATGAGCACTTCCAGGGTTGCATCTGTTTGGTGAAATGTCTCAACTGGTATTCTGTCAATTCCTGGAGCCTGTTTGTCACCAAAGCCTTCAGTGCAGCTTGGACTTCTTCCTTCAGTACCCTGGTTCTTGATCACGTGCTGCCTTCTAGAATGGTTGAATATTGATCAATTCTTTTTGTTGTAGTGACTCTGTGTATTCCTTCCATCTTCTTTTGACACTTCCTGCCTCATTCAATATTTTTCCCATAGAATCCTTTAAAATTATAACACAGGGCTTGAATTTTTCTTCAGGTCTTTCAGCTTGAGCCATACCCAGCTTGCTTTTCCCTATTGGCTTTCTAACTTCAGGTCTTTGTACATTTCACTATAATAGCTTACTTTGTCTTCTCGAGCTGCCCTTCGAGATCTTCTTTTCAGCTTTTATGTGATTATTTCTTGTTTGCTTTAGCTATTCTGTGTTCCAGAGCAAGTTTCAAAGTCTTTTCTGACATACATTTTAGTCTTTTATATATATACATGTAACTGCACATGAAATATATATGTAAGTATATATGAGTATATATGTATATGTATATCTGTACCTCCCTCTATGTCTGTACCTATATCTATCTCTGTAACTATACACACAAAATAAAAACATTTAATGCATCATTTGAATTAAAAATTTGCTTCTATTTTTGACTGCACATTATAATAGCTTGTAAGATATATACCAGTACTATGGGAATGAAGGAAGAAGTTCAAGCTGCACTGAAGGCGTTGGTGAAAAACAAGGCTCCAGGAACTGGCAGAATACTAATTCAGATGTTTCAACAAACAGATGCTGTGCTGGAGGTGCTCCCTCATCTGTGCCAAGACAACAGATACCTGGACAACAAGCTGGAAGAAATCTATATTTGTACCTATTCCAGAGAAAGATGATCCATCTGAATGCAAAATTATCAAACAATATCATTAATATCACACACAACTAAAATTTTGCTGAAGATAGTTAAAAACAGTTGCAGCAGTACATTGGCTGGCAACCGCCAGAAATTCAAGCTGTATTCAGAAGAGGACTTGGAAAGAGGGATATCATTGCTGATGTCAGATGGACCTTGGCTAAAAGAATACCAGAAAGATGTTTGCCTGTGTTTTATTAACTATGCAAAGGCATTAATTAGACTATGTGGATCATAATAAAGTATGGATAACATTGTGAAGAATGCAAATTCCAGAATACTTAATTGTGCTCATGCAGAAACCGTATATAGACCAAGAGGCAGCAGTTTGAACAGAACAAGGGGGTACTGCATGGTTTAAAATCAGGAAAAAAGTGCATCAACGTTGTACCCTTTCACTATACTTATTCAATCCATATACTGAGGAAATAATCAGAGAAGTTGGACTATATAAAGAAGAAGGGGGCTTCAGGATTGGAGACAGACTCATTATCAACCTGTAATATGCAGACGACACAACCTAGCCTGCTGAAAGCTAGGAGGACTTGATGCACTTACTGATGAAGATTGAAGATTACAGTCTTCAGTATGGATTACATCTCAAGAAAAAGAAAGCAAAATCCTCACAACTGGACCAGTAAGCAATATCAGGATAAATGGAGAAAATAGTGAAGTTTTCAAGGATTTCATTTTACTTGGATCCACAATCAACACTCATGGAAGCAGCAGTCAAGAAATCAAAGGATGTATTACATTGGACAAATCTGCTGCAAAAAACTTCTTTAAAGTTTTGAAAAGCCAAGATGTCACTCTGAGGACTAAGGGGTGCCTGACCCAAGCCATGATATTTTCAATTCCCTAGTATGCATGTGAAGGCTAAACAATGAGCAAGAAGACCAAAGAATGATTGAAGCATTTGGTGTTGGCGAAGGATATTGAATATGCTATGGAGTGCCAGAAGAATGAACAAGTTTGTATTTGAAGAAGTATATCTAGAGTGCTCCTTGGAAGCCAAGATGGCAAGACTTTTTTTCACATACTTTCGACACGTTATCAGGAGGGACCAGTCCTTGGAGAAGTTCACCATGCTTGGTAAAGTGGAGGGTCAGCAAAAAAAGAGAAAGACCCTCAACAAGATTTATTGACACAGTGGCTGCAACAATGGTCTCAAACATAACAAGGATTGTGAGGATGGTGTCAGACCAGGCATTGTTTTTTTCGGTTATACCTTTGGTTGCTACAAGTCGAAACCAAATCTACTGTACCTAACAACAATATAAGATATATATGTTTCACTAAAAATATGGGTATGGTTTTATTTTTGTGTCAATTAATTTTTTTGTAATATTTAAAAAATTATAAATATTTCATTAGCATCTCATTTAAACAAGCATCACTCTATATCCTATAGTGTGATTTGTGTTCATTTATTTATTTATGTGTATCTTATATTTGCTGGTCAGTGTTAAAGGAAGTAGAAGGAATATGCAGAAAAAAGGTACTTGCTCTCAATTAAATTGCAATCTAAATGTAGGAAGGCATACAGTAAACATGTAAACAAATAAATAATACAGGATAGTGGTAAGATCTATGAAGGATATCAGTTTAGGAAATGTGACTGTCTTATAAGTTGGAGGGTAGGAAGAAATGGTGATCAGGCATATATCAGCAGAAAGATGACGTTTGAGCTGAGATATAAAAACTAAATGGAAGACATCAAGTGAATTTCTGGAAGAAGAGTATTTGAGGCAGATGGGAAAGAAGAAATCGGCCAGAACATAGTAGGTGGGTAGAAGTGGTGAGAGATAATATTAGAGAAGTAGTTGGAGGCTTGATCATATAGAATTTTTTAGGTAAGAAATTTGCGTTTTATTTTTAAAATTAACTGACAAACCAGACTGGAGGGATTGATTGATTGAAGGCAGATCAATGTTTTTATGCTACATTATGTAATGAATATTAAGATACTGCTGTTTGGATTCAGCCAAGCCAAGACTTATTAGTACATGATTTTTGTTTGCAGCTCCTGAGTGCAGTGTTACGTATGCATATATTTTTTTATAATCAGTGCTTAATTAAGATAGATCAATTAAAACAACATATACCTTAAGACTGTTATGGATCCAAATTTTTGATATGTAATGTGCTAAGAAAACTCAATATATGAATAAAGAGAATATGTGGTTCTTGGACTGACGATAATAACCATCATTGCTTCCTGCATAATTTTAGCTATTAAAGTTTGTATTACAAAGCCACATAGACTTTGGATCCTATCCAGGACATGCCTGACTCCTTCACATTTACCCTATCCTCATTATCCTATAGCAATATGCAAAAAAGATCCCATGTTTAAATTGTTCAGTGACAGCTGGCTGATTTCACTCTTGACACAGCATTCTATGACTTCCTGGCCTGCTGTGGCAGAGAAGGGAAAGGTCAGCCAAGACGGTACCTGTAGAAGCAGTAACTTGATCTTTTTTTCTGTTTCTCTGCTAACAGTATAGTTTATAACATTCTTTCATTGCTGTACAAGTAAATAAAAAATTTATATAGTATGCATTAAGTCATTTATTGAGAAAACCACCTGCTGATCGTGTCAAGAACTGAGCTGTTCTGAACATATATGGTTGAACAAGTCAGGGACATTTTACGTACATGCAATTATAAATTTATTAATTAATATACATTAGCAATAAAGAATTTTATATAGATAACAAATCAACCCAAAGTTATTGTTTGAAAAGCAATAGATTTATATATATTATCCATTCAGTTTAGCACTCTCCTTACGATCTTTCACCACCCCAATATTTTTAGATGCGTACCCTTTCTTAGACAACTTGACAAGGCAAAATCAGTAAGAAGTAAATATATGCCTAGTGAATATGGTAGCTACTTCCACTACAGCTGTTTTTTACTTCGTGACATATCACAAAATGTGAGAATTTTTAGACAATTATTCTAACAACAGACAATCTCAACTTATCTTAAAGATAAATTTTGTCATAAACCAAATATGAATAGAAAATAGAGTGCTGGGGATTTGAAAAGGCCAATTTCAAGGTTTTAACCCTCGAGGAACTGGCCATTTATTTGGGGATTTATACAAACGACATAATAGAGGGTGTTTTAAGAGGTTTATCCCTGGTGCTTTATAAGCAGGGCTATGGCTTGTTGGATACATTATTTTATCAGGCAGAGACAATAGGCTTTATGGCTTTGCTGATGCAGTAGGTGCAGTAAAGGGGTCACCTCTGTGTGTCCCAGATTGTTCAAAGGACCTTGTCCCGCGAACTTTGTCTCTTTTGGTCTCAAGGCCACAGTTTCTGTCTCTGAATGGATATTAGTGAGCCACCCAAATTGCCCTCGAACTCATGAGTTTCCGCCTGTGGCTTTGTGTCTCTCTTCACGTTAGTACCTGGGATTCCACTTTCTTTCACTTGAGGTCAGCTTTTGTTGTCTATATTTTATCACCTTGAGATTATATGTCATAACAACATTAACCCTTACAACATTAACCCTGATCATAGACTCAACTTAATGAATAAACCAGAAATTAAACTCACTGAGGACAAGGATCTTTGTCTCTTTTGTTAATTGTTGCCTTCAAGCGTCCAAAAAAAGTTTGAGCAAGCAGGGGGTACACCATAAATACTTGCTAAATGAATGATTGAAAAGGAAGTCTGAGAAGTACTACCACTTGAGATAATGTCTGCAATTTTTATGTTGTGCATAATCCCCAAATATGTTTATTTTTAATTCTATGCATCTTTAAATCTGGTTTTGAACTATAATATTTTTTCAACAATATCACTAACTATAAATAAAGCTGCTTATTGGGTTCTTCTTTATTCAAATCCACATACAGTTTATGTTATTGCTTTGGATATTTCCTAAAGCAAAATTTTCTTTTTAGCATGTTTTTCTTAAAAATTGAGCCCTAGTGATACAGTGGTTAAGAGCTATGGCGAGTTACGGCTGCTATCCAAAAGGTCAGCATTTGGAATCCACCAGATGTTCCTTCTGTATCCGAAAGGTCAGCAGTTGGAATCCACCAGCTGTTCCTTGAAAACTCTATGGGGCAGTCCTACTCTGTCCTATAGGGTCGCTATGAGTCGGAAACAACAGCAACGGGTTTTACAGGTTTATCTTATGGAGATGATCTTCTCTTTCTCTGGAAATTATTTCACCACACACACAACACAAGAATTAATAATTTTGAGTATCTACTAGTTTGGGGAACAGCAGTAGGTTCTTTCCATAAATATCACATTTAATTTTTCCAAAAATATTATAAGCTAGATACTATTGTATATTGTACTGTGAATAAAATTGAAGCTCAGAGAATTTAAGTTACTTGGTAGAGATTATGCAGACAGAAAGTGGCAGAATTGAGATTTTCATTTAAATCTGTCTACAAAGTCCAACTTCTTTCCTTTATGTACCACTGAAGTGGAATAAAATGAGTAAAAAATCAATGGCAGCAAATGTATCTGAATTACCTGAATTTACGATTACAAAGGAAGAAACAGTGTTGAGTAGAAAATGGAAAAGTTAAAACATCAGAATTTAATAGGTGAATATTTAAACCCAGGGGAGGATTAACTAGTAAGCAAAGTAAGCACGGGCTTACAGTAAGCAAGGAACACATGGGCTTCATTACGGTGTTGGCAAATAATATTGAATATACCATGGACTGCCAGAAGAATGAGCAAATCTGTCTTGGAAGAAGCACAGCAAGAATGCTCCTTATAAGCGAGGTTGGCAAGACTTCATCTCATGTACTTTGGACATGTTATCAAGAGAAACCAGTCCTGGGAGAAGGACCTCATGCTTGGTAAAGTAGAGGGTCAACGAAAAAAGAGGAAGACCCTCAATGAGATGGACTGACACAGTGGCTCCAACAATGGGTTCAGGCATAGCCACAATTTGAGGATGGCACAAGACCGTGCAGTGCTTCATTCTGTTGTACATAGGGTCCTTATGAGTCAGAACCAACTCGATGGCACCTAACAACAACACGATAATTTAGAGGGAATTCACTTAAGTTTTAGGAAGAGATGTCATATGTCAAATATGATTACTGTAAAAGTTCAGAATGTTACTTGTCTAAGAGTTTCCATTTTATACAGCATCCCTACCCCCATTCTCTCTGCACCTTCAATTAGGCTTCTGAAAACCAGGGAAGTGTTTAATCTAGCTCCGTAGTGAAGGATAATCAGATATGCTACCATCACAAAAAGAATAGATGAGAGAAGAGATCTTCTCTCTTCTTTCAGAAAATAGAAGTATCATGTCTACAAACCTTAAAAAATGTAGACCTGATCTCACCCTGGGCATCATATATACGCAAAGTGCGATGACAAATCTTCCCATGTTAGTTATTTATCATTATAATACAAAATAAACAATTGCAAAATAAAACGTTTCTTGCTTTCTTAAGCTAGAGGGCTTCTAAACCTCCAAGGTGACCTGCTAGTCAGCTAGGGCTTCCCCTCCAAAAGAAGGTTTCTGTTACTATAGTCACATGCTGGTAAAGGATCTCTTATTTGGCTCCAGGCTCCAAAGCCATTGATTCTGACTCTTAGTGATCCTCTGAGGACACAGTAGAACTGCCCTACAGGGTTTCCAAGGCTGTAAATCTTTACAGAAGCAGACTGCCACATATTTGTCCCAGCAGCAGTTAGCAGATTCTAACCACTGACCTTTTGCTTAGTAACCAAGTGCTTAACCACTGCCCCAAGGTTCCTTATCACTAGACTTGTTGTTAGGTGCCGTTGAGTCGGTTCTGACTCACAGCAACCCTACGTACAACAGAACGAAACACTGTCTGGTCCTGCGCCATCCTCAAAATCCTTGTTATGCTTGAACCTATTGTAGCAGCCACTGTGTCAATCCATCTTGTTTAGGGTCTTCCTCTTTTCTGCTGACTCTCTACTTTACCAAGCATTATGTTCTCCTCCAGGGTGGTGCCTCCTGAAAACATGTCCAAAATATGTGAGATGAAGTCTCACCATCCTTGCTTCTACAGAGCATTCTGTCTGTACTTCTTTTCTTCTAAGACAGATTTGTTCACTCTTCTGGCAGTTCGTGGTATTTTCAATATTCTTCACCAACGCCATAATTCGAAGGCAGTAATTCTTCTTCAATCTTCCTTATTCATTGTCCAGCTTTTGCATGTATATGAGTTGATAGAAAATATCATGGCTTGTGTCAGGTGCACCTTAGTCCTCAAAGTGACAACTTTGCACCAGATTTCTAGGACATTATTCAGCAAGAATGAAGAAGGAAAAGATGATTTTCATGAACGGAGGGTAAACACACTGAAATCTAAGTACAGTGTCCTCCAAATCTCTACATCAAAAAAATGCTTAAAAGTTCTCTTTTTGATGTTCTAGAATACAGAAAAAGTTATAGGGCTTCTTGAAAGAATTAGAGCTTCTTAGAGGTCTCGGAAAAAATAGGAAGAAAAGGGACTTCTTGGAAAGGAAGAAATGTTTGCTAACCTATGGCGATGATGCATGCCTCTTGAATTTATACTTCTCCTTTTCATTCCAATTGTTGTCATCTTAGAATATGTTTATATCATCAATCATTTGGCCTAGTCCACAGCGCCTGACCTGGCTTTTTTTTTTTTTTTTTCCTGATCTCTTGCTTAACTCCAATCATCTATTCACTCTGCCAGCTGTCTACTATTTAAATCACCGATCTATATCACATAATTCCTCAACCTGGAAACCAGTATCAGCTCCTCAGCCACTGTAAGGTCAAGTTTCATATGGCTCTTTACATCCGGACCCTAACCAACCTGTCTAGTCTTTGATTTCCTACTTTCATCCCAATTGCCCTCTTTCCAATTCATACCTAACTACAAGCTAATGATTTTCGGGCTTGCTTAGGGGTCTCAGTTCATTTTATTCTCTCAGTTTGGAGTGTCCAAAACAACGTGAATTAATTTCCGAAAGATATCCACTTTCAAAGCAAGCATAGTGTAAATCTATTTTCATAGTGAATGTTTCTCTTCAAATATCAGATTTAATTGTCCAGGAATTGTTACTGTACCAGTTTGGTTGCACGAGGGAGAGTCTTCACACATTTTATGTTATGAAGCCTGCATTTCTTTTTAATGTTTACGAACTACCCCTTATGTGCTTAAAATTGAATTCCTTTTGCATGAAGTTTCCTTACTGTTTATGTTTGTTTTTCCAAATATCTTAAGAATGCTGTATAACTGACTAGTTAGGTATTTCACCTAGTATCAAATAAAATACGTTTTTCATTCTTTTTCATAAAAAAATCTCAAAATAATAGATAATTATTAATTAAAATAATTATTTGATGGGCCCTTTCATTGCAAAAGTTACTACTGCTTTTCATGAACAAACTCATTTAATACTCACAATAACCTTATGCAGCATAATCTATTATTATCCTCATTTTACAAATGGGAACATTAAAAAAAAAACAGAAATTAAGTGTTTTACTTAATATTACAAAATCAACCAAGTGTTGAAGGTTGCATCCCAAATCAGGATAACTGGTTCCAAATTCCATAAATTATAAGCTAATCCTTAAACAAGTCTTCCTTGACTATATTAGGAGAAAGGGCAATGATCATTTCTATCGTAGAGAGAGAAATGGTTGCTTTTATGTTTTCCTGGTTAAAAGGACTGGATTGAATCTTGGATGTATAAATCTGTAGGATTTTATAATTATGGTATAGAAATATCATATGTCATGTATTCACTGAATTATTAACTCGGATTTGCTATAGTCTTTACGTAATGAATTCCCTAGACCACTAAAATGTAAGATAGGAAAGTTTCATTTAAATATGTGTATCCTTTTCAAGGATAAAGGGATTGACTGTTAACCAAAAGATTGGCAGTTTGAAATCACCAGCGGTTTTGTGGGAGAAAGATGTGGCAGTCTGCTTCTGTAGAGATTTACAGCCTTGGAAACCTTATGGGGTTGCTATGAGTCAGAATCGACTTGACCACAGTTGGTGGGTGGGATCCCTTTCAGTATCTACCAAAGTGCTCACTAGAAACTTCCGGTAAGTGTTTAAATATAAATATAAATAAACTAAAATATATAAAGCTTTGCTTCTATCTAACCATTCAGAATAGTTGGGCAAAATTTCATTATTTATAATGTGTTCATTCCAGCCATTCTTTTGATTTAATTTAATTTAATTTTTGTTTACAGGGAATATATTATAATTTCAAATGGGCAGTACTCCCCTTCTTCATTTACTTTTTCTTATTTCAATATAAATTAAAAAGAGCCCTGAGACAGATACATAAATGTTATTCTGTTAGACACTCAGCACAAAAAAGACATTTTGTGATTTTTATAATTGTTCATAAATGCCATTGGTAATTAAATTCAGAGCTTATGTAACCCATAGGACTTTGTCTTTTTGTGGCTAATAATTACCATCCCACCTGATGTGTTATCACATATTCTCAAATCTTAGACACCTAACTTTTGAAAGGCAAATTAAAATCTACAATTTTTAGAATATTAATTATAGTACTTCATACTCTGTTAATACCTTTCATCCAAGGACTCCAAGAAGTCATAGAAGTGTTAATTAAACCTTTATGGGATTTTACTTCCTTTTAGATATGTGTGGAGAAGAATCAGGACATCATTATATATTACTAGTGATTAGAGACACCCAAATGATTTTGAGAAAACTCTGTTATTTTGCTATTTGCTCAACTTTAGAGATACTAACTTGAGAGACTCATGATTAACCAAATATATTACCTTTTGAAAAATCCTCAAAATATATGATTCCAGTATTAAAAATTAATCAAAGGAAGAGCTGTATCTTCACAGAGTGGAAATAGTCATTTAAATATTCAATATTTGGTTTCAGTTAATTGAAGTGTCTTTTCTCCTAATTCTCAAGTATGACCCTTCTTCTTTCTACCTCCATCTTTACTCACATTACGGGTCTTTTAAAGATATTTTACTCTACCTTGCAGTTAATATTTCACTCAAATGTATTTAAGGAATACTTAATGCATAACACCTTGTGATTTTTTTTCCCTAGGCCATTAATTGCTTCATGTCCAATGTGTACAATACTCAGTGCTCCCATTCCAGATATAACCTAACGTAAACCATTTTGCAAACTATCAGGCAGCATACAATCATTAAGGGTCTTGGACTCATGGCTCTTCTTTACCACTTACTAATGACAAGTAATTTTAAAATCTTTGAGCCTCAGGTTCCTAATAGTCTACAATGAGTGAATGAATGAACGAGAAAAGGAATACATAATCTGAAAGAGAGAATGGCTCCCAGCAGTGAAATAGACGTATACAGATCATTTATACCATTTGCACATAAGCTCTAAATGGCTGTTCTCCAGCTACAAAGGCATTCCATCATAGATAGATTAATATTCATTTTAATTACGACAATGGCTGTGACATTCATATTGAATGTGTTCTGTCTGTCACATGTTATCCTTAATTAGGCTGTTGTTCTTAGGTGTCGTAGAGTCGGTTCCCACTCACAGTGACCCTATGTACAACAGAACGAAACACTGCCCAGTCCTTTGCCATCCCCATGATCGTTGTTATGCTTGAGCCCATTGTTGGAGCCACTGTGTCGATCCATCTCATTGAGGGTCTTCCTCTTTGTCACTGGCCCTCTACTTTACCAAGCATGATGTCCTTCTCCAGGAAGTGGTCCCTCCTGAAAACACGTCCAAAGTGTTTGGGACATAGTCTCATCATCCTCTCTTCTAAGCAGCATTCTGTCTGTACTTCTTCCAAGACAGATTTATTCATTTTTTTGGCAGCCGTAGTATATTCAATATTCTTTGCCAACATCACAACTCAAAGGTGTGAATTCTTCAGTCTTCCTTATTTATTGTCCAGCTTTTGCATGTGTACGAGGCAATTGAAAACACCATGGCTTGGGTCAGGTGTACCTTAGTCCTCAAAGTAACATCTTTGCTTTTCAACACTTTAAAGAGGATTTTTGCTGCAGATTTGCCCAATACAATGTGTCATTTGATTTCTTGACTGCTGCTTCCATGGGTGTTGATTGTGGATCCAAGTAAAACCACATCTTCAACAACGTCAATCTTCTCATTTATCATGATGTTGCTTACTGGTCCAGTTGTGAGGATTTTTGTTTTCTTTGTGTTGAGGTGTAATCCATACTGAAGGCTGTAGTCTTTGATCTTCATCACTAAGTACTTCATGTCCTCTTCACTTTCAGCAAGCAAGGTTGTGTCCTCTGCATAACTCAGGTTGTTAATGAGTCTTCCTCCAATCCTGATGCTGCACTCTTCTTAATATAGTCCAGCTTCTCAAATTATTTGCTCAGCATACAGATTGAATAAGTATGGTGAAAGGATATAAACCTGATGCACATCTTTCCTGACTTTAAACCATGCAGTATCCCCTTGTTCTGTTCGAACAATTGCCTCCTAATCTATATACAGTTTCCTCACGAGCATAATTAATTATGGTAATGAGAATTCTTTACTATGTTACCATAATCTGAAGAAGAATCATTTGACCTTTTTAAAGTATTTGGATGCAAAGAAAGAAAATTCCAAATTTACCTTTAAACCTGATGCAAACAAAGACCGCAGAAAAGCTGTCCATAGTTTTGTCAACAAAAGTTTAGAAACCTTGTGGAACCAAATCGTTTTCAGAACTGAATTACAATGCTAATAATCCAAATGTAGTGAAAACAGTAAAGTTTCAGGCAAAAGCACACAAGCACAGGAAAAGGTCTCTTCTTGAACGCCAGGAAAGAAAAGTTATATACACAGCTTTGAGCCTGAGGAAAGAGAATCCGGAAATGTTTGAGTCAGTTGGTGTTTTAGCTATTAAACTGAAGGAACCAGCAGATTCCTTCTGATTTCAGTTATGCAGTCCTTAAAGACAAGAAAGCTATCACCTATTCAAACAAAGGTTGTTAGAAAAGTGACTGCAGAGAGATTAAAAAACATTGAAAAAGAAATTGAAAGGAAAAGAATGAATCTGTTTAATATTTGATCTGTAGATGAATCCCTTAAACTTGGTCAGCTCAAAGGAAATCACTTTGATATTATCATCAGAAATTTAAAAAGAAAAATGGTTCTGCACATCTGAAAGAGAGAACTTTCACGTAACAGAAAATGTTAAGACTAAAGGTTTTGTGAATTACTATGGACCTCAGAGATTTGGGAAGGAAAGAAGGCTCATACAGACCAAATCGAATTGGCTTTGCTGAAGAGTGAAATGGTGAAGGCTGTAAAATTACTTCTTACACCAGAAGACTTGGATGATCCTGTGAAGAAAGCAAAGAAATATTTTCTTCAAAATGAGGATGCTAGAGGCACATGCTCACTGATGACTGAATTCAAAGTTCGGGACAGAGCAGTGTTGGAGTCATTGCATCACTTGGGCACGAGAGAGGAAGGCTGTATCTGGGAGTGGTTCTCTTTTACCCATTCTATGCACATATTCTAGTTCATGCATTAATTAGGTATAAACTGTGAATTTTAGGATCCCATGAAATAAGCATATTTGCTTTAACCCATTCTCCAAAATTTATTAGGTCTCTCGTTTAATATTAAATTAGAGTAATATCTTAGGGTCTTGGTGTGAAGATCATTTATTCAAGCCATATATATATATATATATAATTTCTACTTTAACACAGAAATAGAAAACTATGATGGCCTTCTCGTGATGCACTTACTATATTCAAGTAACAGAGACTCAACGGATGTTATTTTAAACCTACATTTATGATCCAGATCATGACCAAATTATAAATTTCTGTTAGTGAGCTTAGTAAAAGTTGACTCTTTATCACTTAGCTTTTTTCAGATTCCCATGGTTATATTTAACATTGGATATTTCCTGTAGACCCAGGTTCATTCTAGTTCCTGAATGATACCTCCTTCACACCACCTGTGGAGCCATGCATCCCGAAGACCTACATATTAAGGAGGTTCCCAGCCTGCTTTACAAAGTCCCAGGGAGAGCATTCTTTACCCAATTCATTCCCATGATGTTGGCTTATTCTATAATGCCAGGAATTTTTCTATATTAGAATTTCAGCTTTGATCAGGACCCTTCATTTTATGTCAGTCTGCTTAGCTGGTGGATTTGAAATATTTTCCCTTTTTATTTTTTGACTTAAAAATTGATTTCTTTTATAGCACTATATATATATATATATACATTTTATATAAATATAATTCATATATATATTTATATATATATTTATTTTATATATATATACATTTATAGCACTATATATATATACATTTTACACAGAGTTCATTTTTTTTTCTTTCGTCATCTCTTAAGAGTTTTTTATGATGTTGGTACATATGGTAATAAGAGGTTTTGTTACTCTCCAACACTTGATCTATAATTCGACCTTTAATCTTTCTCAAAGCTATTTTAGTATTGTCTTTTCTCTTTTCTCATGATCAGTATCCCCTCAGTAAAATTTAAATTCATAGATTCATTTTTCAAGGCTTCAGCATCTATATGCTATATTATGGTCCTGCCAGTCAATAATATACCACAAAGTAAACCTTGACAATATTAAAGTATATTTTAGAAACCATTGGCTGTATGATATTGGCAACTTACTGGACTTCATTCACTCTCACTTTTTTTTCATCCATGAAATGGTGCTAATAACACCTGCAACAGAGAGTCCAGGTGAGATGCAATGAAACTAGAGAGCTCTGTGATCTTTTTATTCTTTTATACACTATTGAACATATTCTTTGTGTCAGCTACGTTTCCATGTGTGTGTAAGGATAGGGTGGGGTAGGTTACAGAGATATAAGAGGCACTGTTCCTGGCATAGAAACAAACACAATTTTATTTTTGTCAAAACCCCTGGGAACTGAAATGAGTTAATTAACACATGACAATTCCAATAATTGCATTCATCTTTGTAGTCCTCATCACAGTAAGAGAGGTCAGCATGGTTTGCCTATGGTTTGATTGGCTTTCTGGAGAGTTGACTTCACATGTTGGTCTTGGCAACATAAACAAAAGAGTCTTTTTGCCTCTTATTTCCCATTGCACAGCTGTCCAGAGTCTTTCTCCTGGCCTCTAATTGCCAATGACCCAACCTCTGTTTCCCATCAAAGATAAAAAAAAAAAGTCTTTAAAACAGTATGCCTCAGTCTGGAAATGGTAAAGAACTTTGTGGAATGAATATGTGTGTTTAAGGGGTAGAAGAGAGCTAAGTGTGCAGGGAACAGCAAAAAGCAGTAGAAGAGGGTCAATGTAAGAACAGTGTTGTTTTAGCTAGCAAGTGATTCTGATATACATCCCAACAATCTCCATTTTGAACATGCTGCTCCAGGTTTTACAATGACTGAGATCATGTATTTTTTTATGTGTGAATTTGGTTTCTGTTTTCTATAATTAATACATATAATCTGTTTAATAAAATGAAATATAAAAATTCATCCATAAGAAATTAAAATGCAAAATTGAAAATAATTTCCTCAGGGGGTTAGGATTTCAAATTATTTATTATATCTTATAA
>NW_004443942.1:16941028-16953060 GCF_000243295.1 Trichechus manatus latirostris
GTTTGGTGCTCGGCTGAGTTCTTTATCTCTTCATTTGATGTTCTAGGGTTTCAGGATTGTTGATTCTCTGTTTGGCTTAGTTTTTCGGATCTTTGCTGTGGAGGGACAGCATGGTGCTTCTGCCTAGAGCGCCATCTTGCCGGATTCTCCTATAGTGTTTCAAATTTTTTTAAACTGTTTCTCAATCTTACTCTCCCTTGCTTGCTTTCTCTCCCTCTCAGATAATTATGCCATCTTCAAATAAAAATATTTTTTCTCTTAGTTCCCAATACTTATATAAGAAGTATACACAATTGTACAAGTTCTAATGTTTTCTCCAAAAATAATAGAAGTATATATTAGTCATATCTCTACCGTGTACATCTTATTTAGCATTTTGATACTTCCCATCTGATCCTACTTGCTCAGCTCCTTAACTGGATTCACCCACCAAGTTCTCTATTCTGATTCTTCCCACTCACTGCTGCCACATTATTGTGTCTGGGGCCTAATTATGATAAAAATAGTTAAGTAGCTGCCATGAATTACTTAGTTAAATACAAACTTTATAGCTAAATATTGGAAACTTCTTGCTTCATCCATTCTTGTTTACCATACTCTTACCCTAAAACTGATCAAAATGATTGACATTCTGTTTCTTTATCACTCTCCCACTTTTATGTCTTTGATTATGTCATTTCATTGACCTGCAAAGTATCATCTTTCACATTTTTTACTATGCTTCGAACCCTATCTCAAAAAATATTCCTTCCCAGATGTCTTTTCTTATTATCCCAGATACTTTCGATCCCTATACTTTCAAAAGAAAAACAGCATTGCTTGTGAGTTTTTCACAGAGATGCTCTTTATCAGGTTAAGGAAGACCACTTCTCATCCTAGATTTTTGAGTGTCTTTATCATGAAAGAGAGTTGGAATTTTCCAGTGTTTTTTCTGCATCTATTGAGATGATCATGAGTTCTTTCTTTTCCCTTACTATATTAATATGGAAAAGCTGGTGGCATAGTGGTTAAGTGCTATAACTGTTAACCAAAAGTTAGCAGTTTGAATCTACCAGGCACACCTTGGAAACTCTAAGGGGCAGTTCTACTCTGTCCTACAGCGTCACTATGAGTCGAAATCGACACAGTCCGATGGCAACAGGTAACGAGTATATTAATATGGTGTGTTATATTTAGTGGAAAGATTATTACAGAGTTTAACCTAGATTTTCCTGAGTAATCTGTAATGGCCTTCACTGAGGCAGGTGCCTTACAAGACAAATACTACTTATATTCCAGAATGGAATATAAGGTTTTTAGAAATGAAGTTTTGGGTTACTCCACCAAAGAACCGTCGCTAGCTGAGGTACTAGATGAGGGCAAAGGGAATATAGAATGGGTGATAGAAGAAAAAAAAAACCCGTTGCTGTCCCGTCAATTCCGACTCATAGCGACCCTATAGGACAGTAGAACTGACCCCATAGGGTTTCCAAGGAGTGCCTGGTGGATTCAAACTGCCAACCTTTTGGCTAACAGCCGTAGCACTTAACCACTACACCACCATGGTTTCCAAGAAGGTAGTTATAAATACCAGCTATGACCACACGGCCAGTTAAAGAAATAAGGACTGTAATTGTCAGGAATATTTGCTCGTTTATTTCTTATTTTGTTATATGTTTGTGTCTTTGTGTGTGTGGCAAATATCTTTGTTTTTCTCCCTCTTATATTCCCTTACTTATCATATAACATAGGACACAATGACTTTACATCATAGTATTTAAATTAAAAAATATCAAGGATAAGAGTAAACATCACCTAATGATTTAGTATCCTCTCTGGGAAAGGGGTTATTAAGATTTTGGTTGTATACTGTATAGTTGTATCATGTTAGGCAGAAGTATGATTTTTTTTTTTCCTCTTTTGCAGGATGGGCATTTTTGTTTATTTATTTATTGTGGTGGAAATATGCACACTAATACAACATTAGGAAGAATGGGAATTCCAGAATACTTCTTTGTGCTCATGTGGAAACTGTACTTCAGTCAAGAGGAAGTCTTTCAAACAGAACAAGGGGACACTGTGCGGTTTAAAATCAGGAAGGTGTGTGTCAGGGCTGTGTCCTTTCACCATGCCTATTCAATCTGTATGCTGAGCAAATAATCCAAGAAGACGGACTATATTAAGAAGAATGTGGCGTCAGGATTGGAGGAAGCCTCATTAAAAACCTGCAGTATGCAGATGACACAACCTTGCTTGCAGAAAGTAAAGAGGACTTGAAGCACTTACTGATGAAGATCAAAGACTGCAGCCTTCAGTATGGATTACACCTCAACATAAAACAAAAATCCTCACAACTGGACCAATAAGCAATAACAAGATAAATGGAGAAAAGATTGAAGTTTTCAAGGATTTCATTTTTACTTGAATCCACAATCAGTGCAGCAGTTTGTGGAAGCAGCAGTCAAGAATTCAAACAACATATTGCATCGGGCAAATCTGCTGCAAAAGACCTCTTTAAAGTGTTGAAAAACAAAGATGCCACTTTGAGGACTAAGGTGCACCTAACCTAAGCCTTGATAGTTTCAGTCGCCTCATATGCATGCAAGAGCTGGACGATGAATAACAAAGACGAAAGAAGAATTGATGCCTTTCAACTAAGGTGTTGGCAAAGAATAACGAATATACCATGGCCTGCCAGAAGAATGAACAAATCTGTCTTGGAAGAGGTACAGTCAAGGTGCTCCTTGGAAGCAAGAATTGAGAGACTTTGTCTCACATATTTTGGAGATGTTATCAGGAGGGACCATTCCCTGGAGAAGGACATCATGCTTAGCAAAGTAGAGGGTTAGTGAAAAAGAGGAAGACCCTCAAAGAGATGAATTAACTGGGACTGCAACAATGAGCTCAAACATAGCAATGATTGTGAGGATGGTAAAGGACCAGGCAGTGTTTCGTTCTGTTGTACATAGGGTTGCTATGAGTTGGAACTGACCCCAGGGCACCTAACAGCAACAGCACAACTTCCACATTTGCAAGTCAATGACATTGATTACATTTTCCTTGTTGTGCCACCATTACCACTAGCTTTCTCCCAAATATTCTACCACCGTTAACAAAAATTCTATGTACCTCCATTTTGTTATTGTCTTTATTTGGAGACTAAGTATAGATTAAGGAGATGACTATGGGTGCCAAGTTGATAGGGATGTACTGTCATGGTTAATTTTATATGTCTGTTTTGCTAGGCTATAGTGCCTAGTTTTTTTATCATTCATTCCTCTCCATCACATTTCCACCGTAGGGTACATTGCCACTCAGGGTTGCATCTTCTTATTTTTAGTCATAGTTACCACTTGTAATCTGTGATTGGTATCTAGACACTAATATATTTTTATTGCTGAGGAATCTTTATTTCAGACTGTAATCTTTCTAAATGTTCTGTGAACATGTTGAAAGATTGGAAACTTTCCCCCAAGATCTGGAGTAACAAAAGGATTTTTGGTCTCACTACTTCTATTCAAAATTGTGCTGGTGGATCTAGCCAGGTAATTAGGTAAGAAAATAAATAGATAAATAAAAGACACCCAGAGGTAAAGGAAGAAGTAAAACTATCTTTATTGCAGATGATATCATCTTGTATATATAAAACAAAAGAAATCCACTAAAAAAATTTAACTAGTAAACATGTTCAGCAAGGTTTCAGGATACAAGATCAATATACAAAAAAATAATAATTGTGTTTCTCTATGCAGAAACAATGAACAATACCAAAATAATATTAAGAAAATAATTCCTATTTACAATAGCATCACAATTAAATACTAAAAAATAAATAAGTACAAGACTTACGCAACTATACGACAAAGCACAGTTGAAATAAAGAAGATCTAAATATTAAGAAAATATTGTTTAAGTGACTTGATTACTGTGGCTTTGTAGTTAGTTTTAAAAACAAGGTCAAATTCTCTAGCTTTTTCTTCTTTTTCAAGATTATTTTAGGTGTTCTGGATCTCTTGCATTTCCATAAAAATTTTAGAATCAGTTTTTCTATTTGTACAGAGAGAACATCTGGGATTTTGATAGGAATTTTGTTGAATCTGTAAATCAATTTAGGAAATATTACAGTCTTAGCAATATTAAGTGATGTTATCCATGAACATGGGATGTCTTTCAATTTATTTTGGTCTTTTATTAATTTTTTCCAACAACATTTTGTAGTGTTTGGAGTGTACAGGCTGAACATATCTTGTTAAACATATTCCAAAATATTGCATTATTTTTGATGCCATTGTAAATGGAAGTATTTTATTCATTTCACATTTAGATTGTTCCTTGCTAGTGTACTAAAATACAATTGATTTTTTTCACATTGATAATATTTCCTGCAATATTCTTGAACTCATTTATTGATCCTAATTATCATCTTAATTTAAAAAAAAAAGCAGCCAAGCCTGTTGCACTCCAGCCAATTCTGACTTACAGTGACCCTATAGGACAGAATAGAACTGCTCCATATGGTTTCTAAGGAGCAGCTGGTGAATTTGAACTCCTGAACTTTTGGTTAGCAGCTGAGCTCTTTATCACTGTGCCACCAGGGCTCCAAATCAAACTCATTGCCATCGAGTCTATTCCAACTCATACGGACCCTATAGGACAGAGTAGAACTGCCCCATAGGGTTTCCAAGGGGCTGCTGGTGGATTTGAACTGCTGACCTTCTAGTTAGCAGCAGAGCTAATCATCCTAATTGAGACCCAGAAATCTGTACATTTTAAGAAATTTACCTGTATTTCCTGTTGTAAGTGTTTAATTTGCCACACTTTGATGCTGATGTCTGGCATATTAATTCTAAGTGTTAATTATCACAGATAGATATTCCATTCACATTTTTCAGCACAACCAAGCTGTTACTACTGTTTCTTTCTCAAAAGCAGTAGTCCCTCCTTGAAAACATTTCTCTATCTTCTTAGGTTTAGCTCCCAAATTTGCTAACAGAGAATTTGCTCATTCTTCGATATTTTCACATTGTGTTATTTGCCTGTGATTCTCTGCAAGACAGGTAGGTTCATTTAGGACATTATCTTTAGAATCCTCAGTTCTTTAAAAATGGACTTTAAAAACTGAAATATAAAATCAAGAGTTTAGAGTCATATTGAATTTTCAGTTTGGGGTATGTTCACATTACTTTACAATGGCAGGTTATTCTCAAGAACATTGTTTAAATGGTATCACTATAGTCTCGTGGAGAAAGAAATGGATGCACCTTTTCCCTTCCTATTTTCCTGTAACTTGTTAATGTGCTTCATGTTGTATAATAGTATATCAAGAACGAAAGGAATTGTCAACTTTAACTTTTTATTAATGCTATATGCTCCAAGTTTATATTTATTGTAATGTATGTGACTCCTAGAGGTAGTAAATGTTTAATTTTTCTTAATGTACTAAAGAAATTAAAAGCAACAGTGGATTTTGATTAACTCTGGGAGCCCTTATTCAGTATTCTTCCATATACCCACATACATAAACCTGGCAAGTAGGTTTTATTCAACAGTAAGGCATTGCCTGCAGACGTTGAGAGAAGAGGTTTTGTGGAAAATAAGTCTAAGAGCAGAGGAGAGAAAAAAATGCTGAATTTTGGCAACTATCTGGTGGAGGATCATAAGATACCCTGCTATTATGTTGTTCCTCCAGTCCTGGACTTCTAATCAATTTGCCTTCCTTTTTCCAACGATCAGAGTTCCTGTTTAGTTGCCTTCTGTGCCACATTTGGAGGTTTTAGTTGTAGGTAGTAAAAATGGGTCTGCACCATCTAGTCCAATTCAGAAGCTTCCTACCTAGCATTTTAATTATGTTTAAAAGGTTTCTCTTCCTGCTTTAGATAGTAAGAAATTTGAAACAAGGGGCAATATAAATCATTTCCTTCAGCACCTAAGAATATCCTTGTCATAGCAGATACTCAATAATATTTATTCAATAGAATTACATAAAATTTTTAGATAGAGGGAATGTATATTTCAAAACATTAATAATGTCACTACAGAGATGAGAAATCAAGGAGCAGAGTGAGTGTGTGGTTTGCCTAGAGTTCTCTGGTCAGTTGATGGAAAATAAATATCAAGACCCTCTTGTACTCTTTCCCAGTCTAACACACTTATTGGCTTTACCAACCAGCCTCAGATTTATTGCTTTGATTCAGCGTGGCATTTCTTTCTTATAACTCCTTTCTATTTTCTACCAATATCTGAAGATTTCTGAATAGCCAAACAGTACTGAAGGCCATTTTGTAATAAACACAACAGATGATGGTGGTATCACAGAAAAATTGACCCAAAATGCACGTTTCTAAGGAACCCAGAATTTAATGGAAATTTTTTATCCTTTGCAATATTATGGAAAATCATTGATCTTTGCTTTCTGTCTTTGCTATATCACTTAATTAAATAAATAGGGGCTCTGCCTGGACTTTGTTCTATCATAGATAGTTCTAGTTGCTAGACTTTCTGTTTGTACTATATGTTTCCCTTTAATTTTGCTATGTTCTAGTTTAGAGTATTACAGAAACATCTTTAGAGATTTAATAAGCCTTTATTGCAATACAAAACAAAATACAGAACAAAGTAATTAACTAGGTAGAGAGCATAGGTATAAACACAACTAAAGCTTGGCAATGGATCACTGTGAATCCTAAACTCTTGTGTCTTACTTGATAAAGTTTTATTAATTTATTTTAACTTCAGAAAATTATGATACTGTAATAAAAAAGCAAAATATATATATATATCATGTGATTTTTTTAAATTTTATTTTGTGTTGTTGAGAATATACACAGCAAAATATACACCAATTCATCAGTCTCTACATGTTTAATTGATTGATATTGATTACATTCTTAGAGATGTGCAACATTCTCACCCTCCTTTGCTGAGGTGTTTCTTCCCTGTTGATATAAACTCACTGTCTGCTATGTTTTCTATCTTATTTTTCAAGTTGTTGTTGTCAGTTTGATCACATATAGATAGATCTTGAAAGAGCACAATGCTCAAGGCAGACATTCTTTACTAGTTAAGTTGAACTACTGTTTGGTTTTAAGAAGACTTCAGGGAATATTTTTGGTTTAGGTCATGCTTCTTTTAATGGCTTTCCAAAGAATAAGCTGTGAGATTTAGTCACACGGTTCCATTATAGAATGTCTGTTGATTTTCATACACCAGTAAACCTGTTGCCATGGAGTCAACTTCAATTCATGGTGACCTTATATGTGTCAGAATAGAACTGTGCTCCATATGGTTTTCAATGGCTGATTTTTTGGAATTAGATCACCAGGGCTTTCTTTCTAGGTGTCTCCCTGTGAACTAAAACCTTCCACCTCTTTTAGCAGCTAAGTATTTTAACCGTTTGCACCGCTCAGTGACTCCTTTCATTCACAGACTTAAGTAATTCGGAGAGCTTTATAGAACTATATAGTTTGGATGTTACCTTGCATACGTTTTTTGGCAGATGCAAGTTGCTGTCAAAAATAACAGAAATAAGTTGATTATTCTAGTGGTCTTGGTGGAAATTTATATGTAAGAGAGGGGATATGTAATTATTTTAACAAAGATGTATTCGTAGCTCATCCCATTTCATCATTTACAGACCCAGCTGTGCCCCTCCCTAGGTCTTCTGTATAAATGAATGGGTGAGCTGCATATTGGAGCACCTAATTTGTGTGTGAGTTTCTGATCAATATGCATATTTTAAACTTGAATTTCCAGTGGTAGGTATTCTTTTAATCAGGTTGAATTTTTAACTAATCATGATAATGTAAGTGTTTTGAAGACCTGTGCCTAGACTCTTATTGTACTCTTTTTCTCAACTCTCAAGCTTACCACTTTCAGTTTTTATTTCCTTTAATACCAAAAGTAGTTCCTTTATAAAAGTAATCAATCACTCACTACATCTAGTTATGTCTATACCCATTCTTTCCAAATTATAATATATTGCTTAATATAATGTGAATGAAGGAAAGTGAGATATGGAATTTTCATTTGTTCAAAAAGGATAATCTTTGCTTCAAATTGATACTATTTTCCCCCCTAGGCCTATGGATGCTTTGGAGTGGAAATAGCACAAAGTTTGGAATCAGATCAATCCCTCCCTCCCTCTTTTATATGTCTATTCCAAAGCATATCCATTAAGAGGAGTTTAATGTCCTTGACTTGGAGGTCTATGGCAAGTGATTAAGAGGGAAATTTCTCACAGATATTTTTCAAAATGTGTAATTCTCATGTCCTGTAGTCAGTGCACATTAAGTCCGGTTCCCTCCGCCCCCCTTCAGCAAAATCGAAAGAGTTATTATTTGTCTCCTGGTATTCAGAAAGCTGATATTCAGTACTAAAAAAGCCAGTAATCATGAATGATTTAATTACAGGTTCTCGATATTTTTGCAGAAATACTAAGCAGTAGAGGAGGTTTCTACCTACGAAAATTACCTGTGATTCCACCAGCGAAAGAAAGCTACGTTAACAATTTGGTGTATGTATAGTTATCTTTTTATAGGAAGAGCTTATTTTCTTTCTTTTTTTTTTTTAACATCTTTATTTTAAATCATTTATAAAATGTTATTTCCAACTCTTCAGTGTTTCCCACAAGTCAGTAAACTTGTAACATTCACATATTTCCCATACTATACAAGTATAATTTTAGGTGGTTTGATGTCTCAACCTAGAGGGTATGGTCAAAGCTGCCTGAAAATAGAGAGATCTATCATTTGGATAAAAGATTTCTTTATACATTTTTTTCCATTTTTTTAAATTATACTTTAGATGAAGGTTTACAGAACAAAATAGTTTCTCATTAAACAGTTAGTACACATTGTTTTATGACAATGGTTAACAATCCCACGACATGTCAACACTCTCCCTTCTCAAACTTGGGTTCCCTATTACCAGCTTTCCTGTCCACTTCTGCCTTGTCCCTGGACTGTTGTGCCCCATTAGTCTCATTTTGTTTTATGGGGCTGTCTATCTTTGGCTGAAGGGTGAACAACAAGAGTGACTTCATCACTGAGCTAAAAGGGAGTTCGGGGGACATCTCTTGGGGTTTCTCCGGTCTCTGTCAGGCCAGTAAGTCTGGTCTTTTTTTGTAAGTTAGAATTTTGTTCTACATTTTTCTCTAGCTCTGTCCGGGACCCTCTGTTGTGATCCCTGTCAGAGCAGTCAGTGGTGGTAGCTGGGCACCATCTAGTTATACTGGAATCAGTCTGGTGGAGGCTGTGGTAGTTGTGGTCCATTAGTCCTTTGGACTAATCTTTTCCTTGTATCTTGTTTTCTTCATTCTCCTTGCTCCTGAAGTAGTGAGACCAGTTGAGTATCTTAGATGGCTGCTCACAGCTTTTAAGACCCCAGACACTACTCACCAAGGTAGAATGTAGAACATTTTCTTTATAAACTGTGTTATGCCAATTGAGCTAGATGTTCCCCGAGACCATGGTCCCCACAGCCCCCCGCCCAGCAATTCAGTCCCTCAGGGAGTTTGGATGTGTCTAAGGAGCTTACATGACCTTTCCTTGCACTAGTTGTGCTGGCTTTCCCAGTATTGTTTACTGTCCTACCCTTCACCAAAGTTACCACTTATCTATTGTCTACTTAGTATTCCCACCCCCACCACCCCTGCTATCCCTTGTAAACAACAAAGATTGTTTCCTTTTGTGTGTAAACTTTTTCATGAGTTTTTACAGTAGAGGTCTCGTACAATGTTTGTCCTTTTGTGATTGACTTATTTCACTCAGCATCCTCCAGTTTCATCCATGTAATGAGATATTTCACAGATTCATCATTGTTCTTTAACGTTGCATAATACTCCATTGTGTGTATGTACCATAGTTTGTTTATCCATTCATCTGTTGATGGGCATCTACGTTGTTTCCATCTTTTTCCTATTGTGAACAATGCTGCAATGAACATGGGTGTGCATACGTCTATTTGTGTGACAGCTTTTATTTCTCTAGGATATATTCCTAAGAGTGAGATTGCTGGAGCATATTGTATATCTATTTATAGATTTCTAAGGAAGGGCCATATCATTTTCCAAAATGGTTGTATCATTTTGCATTCCCACCAGCAGTGCATAATACTTCCAGTCTCCCCACAGCCTCTCCAACATTAGTGATTTCCAGTTTTTTTGATTCGTGGCAGTAATGCCGTGGTGGGATGGTATCTCATTGTGGTTTTAATTTGAATTTCTCTAATGGCTAGTGATCACAAGCATTTCCACATGTGTCTACTGGCCTCTTGCATGTCTTCTTTGGTGAAGTATCTGTTCATTTCCATTACCAATTTTTTAGTTGGATTATTTGTGTTTTTGTTGTAGAGGTGTTGAATTTTCTTGTAGATTTTAGGGATTAGACTTTTGTCTGACTCATAATGTCCAAAATTTCTTCCCTGTCTGTAGGTTCTCTTTATACTCTTTTGGTGAAGTCTTTTGATGAGCATAAGTATTTAATTTTTAGGAGATCCCAGTGATCTAACTTATCTTCTGGAGTTTGTGTGTTGTTGGTTATGGTTTGTATCCTGCTAATGCCATGTATTAGGGCCTCTAGCATTGTCTATTTTTTCTTCTATGAACTTTACAGTTTTGGGCTTCATATTTAGATCTTTAATCCATTTTGAATTAGTTTTTGTATATGGTGTGAGGTATGGCTCCTGTTTCATTTTTTTGAAGACGGATATCCAGTTTTACCAGTACCATTTATTAGAAAGACTGTCTGTTACCAATTTGATGGATTTGGGGCCCTTGTCAAAGATCAGGTGACCATAGGTGGATGGATTTACATCTGGGTTCTCAGTCCTGTTCCATTGGTCAATGTATCTGTCATTGTACCAGTACCAGGCTGTTTTGACTACCATAGCTGTATAGTAGGATCTGAGGTCAGGTAGTGTGAGCCCTCCAACTTTATTCTTCTTCAGTAGTGCTTTACTTATTCGGGGCTTCTTCCCTTTCCATATAAAGTTAATGATTAGTTTTTCCATCTTTTTAAAGAATGTTATTGGAATTTGGATCAGGATTGCATTGTATTTGTAAATTGCTTTGGATAGAATTGTCATTTTTGCAATGCTGAGTCTACCTATCCATGAGCATGGTATTTTTTTCCATTTATGTACATCCCTTTGAGTTTCTTGCAGTAGTGTTTGGCAGTTTTCTTTTCATAGGACTTTTACATCCCTGGTTAGATTTATTTCTAAGTATTTTACTTTTTTAGGGGCTATTACTAATGGTATTGTTTTGCTGAATTACTTTTCATTGTTCTCTTTATTGGTGTATAGAAATCCAACTGAGTTTTGTATGTTGATCTTGTATTCTGCTACTCTGATGAATCTTTCTATTAGTTCCAGTAGTTTTCTCATGGAGTCTTTAGGGTATTCTATGTATAGTATCATATCATCTGCAAACAGGGACAGTTTAACTTCTTCGTTACCACTTTGTATGCCCTTTATTTCTTTTTCTTGCCTTATTGCTCTAGCTAGGATTTCCAGCACAATGTTAAATAGGAGTGGAGATAAAGGGCATCCTTGTCTTGTTCCTGTTCTCAAAGGGAATGTTTTCAGCCTCTCTCCATTAAGAATGATGTTGGCTGTTGGTTTTGCATAGAAGCCCTTTATTATATTGAGAAATTTCCTTCTATACCTATTTTATTGAGAATTTTTATCAGGAATGAGGGTTTGACTTTGTCGAATGCATTTTCTGCATCAATTGAGATGATCATGTGATTCTTTTCTTTCCTTTTATTTATGTAGTGGATTATGTTGATTGATTTACTAATGTTGAACCATCCTCCCATACCTGGTATGAATCCTACCTGGTCGTGGTGTATTATTTTTTTGATATGTCAAATTCTATTGGCTAGAATTTTGTTGATAATTTTTGTATCTATATTCATGACAGATATTCGTCTGTAATTTTCTTTTTTTATGGTTCCTTTGCCTGGTTTTGGTATCAGGGTTATGCTGGCTTCATAGAAGGAATTTGGAAGTATCCTTCCTTTTTCTATGTTCGAAATAGTTTGAGTAGTACTGGT
>NW_004443942.1:16953783-16993575 GCF_000243295.1 Trichechus manatus latirostris
AAGATACTTTGTATTATCTCAGTGTTTTGGATCTTGTTGAGGATTTCTCTGTGGCCTAAGATGTCGTCTATTCTGGAGAATATTCCATATGCATTGGAAAAGAATGTGTACTTTGTAGCTTTTGGGTGTAGTGTTCTATATGTGTCTATGAGCTCAAGTTGGCTGAATGTGCCCTTTAGGTCTTCTGTACTTTGTTGAATTTCTTTCTAGATGTTGTGTCCTTTATGGAGAGTGGTGTGTTGAAGTCTCCCACTATTATTGTGGAACTGTCAATTTCTCTTTTTGGTGCTGTCAGAGCTTGTTTTATGTATTTGGGAGCACTGTCAGGTGGTTCATAGATGTTTATTACATTTATGTCTTCATGATGGATCGTCCGTTAATCATTATATAGTGTCCTTCTTTGTCTTTTATGGTGGACTTTGTTTTAAGGTCTATTTTATCTGAGATTAGTATTGCCACTCCTGCTCTTTTTTGGTAGCTATTTGCTTGATATATTTTTTCCATCCTTTGATTTTTAATAAATTTACATCTTTGTTTCTAAGGTGTGTCTCTTATAGACAGCATATTGATGGACCCTGTTTTTTAATCCATTCTGTCACTCTCCGTCTCTTTATGTGTACATTCAGGCCATTTACATTCAGTGTAATTATTAGTAGATGTGAGTTTATTGCTGTCATTTTTTAGTGCTTTTTTTTTTGTGGTGCTAACGTTTTCTTTGTTCCTCTTACTCTCCTGTGCTGGATTCCTTTTGTTTGTGGATTTTTTTAAATTTCTTTTGTTTTTGTAGGTTTTGATTTTACTCAGACTTTATGTTTTTCTTCTTTATTTTGATGAGTAGGTTTGTTAAGTTTCATTGTGGTTACCTTTAAATTTACCCTTATCTTCCTAGATTTGAACCAGTCTATTATTACTGGGTATCGTCTTACCTTCCTCTCTATCAGAAGGTTCTATACCTAAACCATTTATTCCCTCTTTTATTGTTCTGATGTTGATGTCATTTACAGATTAACCTCTCTAGTTCCCTGTTGTAATTCTTTTGGTTTTGGTTAGTCTTTGAGAGTTCATTTCCTAGATTGGTATCTGGCTAATATGATCCTGCATCCTAGATTCAGCCTGTTCTTTGATGTTGTTTGTTCTCAGATCCAAGGTCCCTTTAATAATTCTTGTAAGTTTGGTTTGGTTTTACATAACCCCTTAATTTCTGTTTCTGAAAATTTCCTAATTTCACCATCGTATTTGAATGAGAGTTTTGCAGGATATATTATTCTTGGCTGACAATTTTTTTTTTATTTCAAGGTTTTATGTATGTCTACCCATTGCCTTCTTGCCTGCATGGTTTCTGCCAAATAATCTGAGCTTAGTCTTATTGTTTCTCTTCTGTATGTGACTTTTTGTTTTCCTTGAGCTGCTCTCAAGATTCTTTGTTTGTCTCTAGTTTTAGCAAGTGTGATTATGATATGCCTTGGTGCTTTTCTTTTGGGGGTCTATCCTACATGGGGTTCTTTGAGCTTCTTGGATGGGTAGCTTTCATCTTTCATGTTATTGGGGCAGTTTTCTGTCAGCAGTTCTTCAATGAGCCTCTCTGTGTTTTCTGTTATCTCTCCCTGTTCTGGAACTCCGATCACTCTCAAATTTTTTCTTTTGATTGTATCCCACATAATTCTCAGGATTTCTTCATTCTTCTTCTCTGATTTTTCTTCAAACAGAGTTGTATCCAAGTGTTTGTCTTTCACTGATCCTGTCTTCCATCGTTTCAGACCTGCTCCTCAGTCCTTCTATGACGCTGTCCATTTCTGAAATCTTGTTGTTTATCTTTTGGATTTCGAATTGTTGTTTTGTATGATGTCTAGCTGGGAATTTATTTTAGTATTTTGTTTCTGTATCATTTTCCTGAATTCTTCCATTTCTTCAACTCTTGGATAGTTCTGAATATTAGGGATTTGAATTCCCTATTAGGTAGTTCTAGTGCCTTTTCTGCTACTGGAAAGTCATCTGGTGTTTTATTTTGGACGGCTTCTGGAACCATTCTGTCCTGTTTTTGTAAAGTTTTGATATTGTCTGCTGTCTTCGGTACATTCAGTAATTATTTTCCTCATTTATTGACTGTAGATTTGTTTGTTTCATCCTGTTTTTTTTTTTTTTAATTGGGTTATGTCTGAAGAGGCAGGCTGTGCATTCTTTGTTGTTTGCTCCAGTGTAGGCACTATACTTTTTGCCTACTTTTCCAACAGGCTGGGTCAGTCGCTCAGGTATGGTAGAGCAAGGCAGGTTAGCTAAAGGGGAGTTGCTGGGATGGGTTGTTTGTGATATGTACTACGACTGACAGGGCAGGCCAGGAATCAGCGCAGGGCAGGTTCTGGTAAGCCATGCCTGTGCTGCTTGGGGGTGTGATGTTTGATGCATGGTGCAGGTAGACATGAAGGAGGGGGGAGATTGTGATGTGTGGAGCTAAGATGGGTATGGGAAAGAGGAGACAGAGGAGAGAGGAACAGGTGCCAAAAACATACAAACAAATAAACAAAAAAGAATGCTAAAGGAGCTTGCCATTGGAGTGTAGACATGAGAGATGGTCATTCTGTCTCCTGCTGGAAGCTCCATGAAGCTGCTTTCTCATACTCCCATTCTCTGATCTCTGATAGGAGACCAAGATGGCAGATCCATGCTGCATTACCTGATAGGGGACATCTGCATGTATCTTTCCTTGCTCTCTGTTCTCTGTCAGTTTTCTTATTCCATTCAGTGCTTGGCTGAGTTCTTTATCTCTTCATTTGATGCTTAAGGTTTCAGGATTGACATTTATCTCTGTTTGACTTACTTTTTCAGATCTTTGCAGTGGAGGGATGGCGTGGTGCTTTTGTCTATAGTGCCATGTTGCCCAGAAGATGGAAGAGCTTATTTTCCATAATCATAATAATTATCTGTATAATTTGTATCTTATGCTTCTACCATAAGCATTTTTTACATTGCTAAATGTTCTTAGAAAATACTTTCTTCATAGTTACAAATATTTCATATTATTACTATATCATTATTTAATTAATCATTCTTACATTCTATCATTCTTCTTTTATAGTTTCTTATTATATATTTTTTTATTTTTAATTAAACATTATTTGCTTCAAGAAGAAAAATTCTAAAGTGAATAAAAATCTATAGTATTTATTCATTTTGATTTGTTTTAAATTTTATTGTGTTTTAAGTGAAAGTTTACAGTGCAAATTAGTTTTTCATTAAAAAATTTGTACATGAATTATTTTGTGACATTGGTTGCAATCTCCACGATGTGTCAGCACTCTCCCCCTTTCCCTTTCCACCCTGGGTTCTCAACATCCATTCATCTAGTTTTCCTGCCCCTTTCTGCCTTCTTATCTTTGCTTTTGGGCAGGTGTTGTTCATTAGGTATGATATAATTGATTGAACTAAGAAGCATGTTCCTCACATGTATTGTTGTTTGTTTTATAGGCCTGTCTAATCTTTGCTGAAAAGTGGACTTCGAGAGTGGCTTCAGTTCTGAGTTAACAGGGGTGAAGAAATATTTGATCATCAATATGTTTAAGGTACTTTTATTCATCTTTAAACTGTGTCCAAAATATATTTATCAAATTATTTTTACAATAGTGTGGTACAGTGAATTGCTTCATATGGCCTTTCTAGTCATGGGCTTGTAACTCCCACAAGATGATTGGCTGAGACTACACAAATTGAGTGACTTGTGATCTGCTGAAGGTATTTGTCAATTTGTGGTCCTGCTGGGAGGAGCATGATTTGAAAGTGAGAAGGAATAGGCTTATATAAGGGCCAATCCCACAAAGGTTCAGGGGTACCTCACTACCATCAAGAAGAGTCTGGAGAAGAGCATGTCTTTTGGACTAAGGACTCAAAGTTCCTGCACTGAGAATCGCCTAGACCCAGAAGAAAGAGTTGTAACACTGAAGATGGCTGAAGACTGTGAGGGACAGTGGCGATGGGCTTGCTGGCCCACAGAGAGACAGATGAACATCTTTGGGCAGGATGCTTACCAGTGCAGCTAAAAGAGCTGTAACTTGCTTGTTCAGGACAGAGGCCTGACTGTGCCCCGTGCATAGGTTGCCTTGGAGGATACCGTGCAGGGGTCTTCCTACAGCAGGGCAGAGCCAGTTGCCTCTGTTCAGCACGCTTGCCAGGGGAGCTAAAAGAGCTGTAACACTTGTTTGTGCAGGGCAAAAGATCCCTGCAGGCCTAGGGAGTGTGGCAGGAACTAGCAGCAGAGGCTTAGAAGGGCCCAGCAGCAGAGGCTCAGGAGATCCTGTGCAGGGGTCTTCCCACTGGTGAAGCAAGGCCCAGCAACAGTCAGAATCAGAGGCAGCGGTGACATGAACACAGCATCTGACCTGAACCACTATGCATAAGAATGGACATAGGTAATTTGGGGAAAAATAGGTGTTTCCCCTTTGAGAATCTATTGTTACTGTTTACTGTTTGCTTTCTATAAATAATAATGTTGACTTTCACTTTGCCAATACTGGGTAAGAGTCTCATGTGTCTGGTTCAGTTATGCATGAACATAACACCCATAGAATGGTTTATGTCAGTGGATGTGTATGTCTCACTCCTAGCAGTCTTATGGCTGCCTGGAAGTTTGAGGCACTGCTTATCTGTGTGTGCAATGCAGATAAATAAACATAAACATTACAAATAGCATCCTAAGAAACACAGTGATTCTATTTCATCACGCTCTAGCCAACGGTGAAGGTGTTTGTTGTTTATTTTTGTTTGACAGGCAAAAGTGGTAAAGATGGTACTACATAGATATACATAGCCTGAAAAAGATTAATGAAGAACTGAACTTTTTATATGGAGACCTGGTGGCACAGTGGTTAAGAGCTACAGCTGCCATCTAAAAGGTTGGCAATTCGAATCCACCACCCACTCCTTGGAAACCCTGTGGGTCAGTTCTACTCTGTCCTATAGGGTCACTATGTGTCGGAATCCACGGCAACAGATTTGGTTTGGTTTTTTAAAACTTCTTACAAACTGAGTAGAACACAATAATCATAATAAACAACTATCATTTAGTGACTGTGTGTACAAGTGTTTGTGTATATGTATATGTGTGTGTGTCAGGGAAACTAGTATAATAATGTTAACAGATAAGGTTTATTGAGCTTATAGCGTGTCCCAGGCACTGTTAAAGTACTTCACATTGGTAGTTCATTTAATATTCACATCAACCTTATGAAGAAAATTCTATTTTTTGCCCTTTTCCTCATTTGCTACATGTGGATAATAAGACACAGGACTCAAGGGAATTAAGTAAGGATACAATGTCATACACGTTGCAAGTGGTCGTTTATGATAAACATTATTAGCCCAATTTACACATAAGGAAACTGTAGTCAAAATTCACACCCGGTTCTTCCTATTCCACAGTATATGTTCTTTTCCCTTTGCTGAACTGCTACAATCCTCACTGAGTTCTTGCAGTTCTTAACATCTGTATTAGTTTTCATTTATACCACACCAAATACTGCCTGTTATCTTTCCTGCTGCTTCCATCTATGCTTATTGTTCCTTTGGGACAGAGACATTTTATTCATTCATTATTTTCCCATAACATTTAGCTCAATTATCAACTCTAAAATAACACTGATATACATATTACAGTTTTAATTAGGATTGTATAGATAATTAATATTAAATCACCTAGGACATAGAAACTATTTCATAAGTTATTGTTGAATCTAAATCTTCCGTGTAATTAATTTCCTTATCTTTTTCTTAGTTTATTGTGAATTAGAAATCATTTAAGAGACGTGAGTAGGATGTAATTTTCTGTATATTAATAAATCAAAAACTAAACAACTTGACGCCAAGCTATTTTTCTTAACAAAGTATGATTATCAAACGTTGGAAGATACATTGAACTCTGACAGCTAGAAGATTAATGTGGCAGACCCATTGTCTTCTTTACCATTTCAGGGCATCTCAAAGTGAGGAGAGGCTTTGAAGATAACTGAATCAGCCATTGCATGAAACCACTTTATCACAGCCTTAAGAGGTGGCTCTTCTGGTCTGGCATGAATATTCACATAGCCAGGGACAACTGGACCACTGTTTGTCTCAAGCGAGCTCCCTCCATTTGGGGATGTATGTAATTTCTTTTGTATACATTTCTGTCCAGTTTTGCTGTATCTCCCACCCTGCCATCCTAGGAAAATCTGCGGAGAAACACCTGCTTAGTTTAGCCCTTCTTCCTGAATGGAAACCATTTAAACATTTAAGATATTGAGATATGATTAGACATTTGAGACATTGAGGATATTTTTGTATCTAGAATTGTCTAATGTTCACCAACTCTGAAAGATTGCAATTAGCTTCTAGTTGCTGAGAGATATTGTAATACCATCAATCAAAAAAGTAATGCTAGCCCAATACCCAGGCCAGTAGGATTGTTGGCTTTATTTTACAAATGTGGAAAGTGAAGTTGAGAGAATTTAAATGACTCATCCAAGGTGGCAAATTTAGTACATAGTAGATTTAAGAATTTAAACATTGGATAAGCCCATGTGTTTAACAATATTGTACTTGTCTGTGATAAAATATTTTATATGAGATGTTTTCTGCCTCTATCCAAGAGTTACACTTTTTTATAGACTGTATCAGGCAGAAGTTAAAGAATGAAGATTTAATAATTACTCTGGGAAATATTGGAAATGGAGACATAAGAGTTAATTCAACATCCTATTTGCTCTTGTATTTAACAGTAAGCCTATCATTCTAAATAGGTAAGTGTGCAGATTTTTTGTTTTTTTTTTATTTTTTTTAATGCCTAGGCATGAGGTCATGAGAGCTTTGTCATGTTTCATCAAGGTGAGTAAGACAGGCACGTTCTTGAATCCCATCTCACTTCTTTAATGAAGTAGTCTTCTGAGTCCCTCATGACGCATCCTTTTTTCTTCAGCCTCACTCTGCCTTCCTCCTCTCTTACCATTCCAGGTGCACATTATGAAGACAGTTTGCATGAATGTTTGGCAAGATCTTCCTTTTTTGTTTTTTTTTTGTTTTGTTTTTTTAACACTAACCATATAAAGCCCTAATAGTTTCAAATGTGGACAGCTAAGGAAACCAAGTTGGGATATTTTCTCAATAGGAAAGGCATTTTCACTTATTTGGGGTTGTTTATTCTTTCCTTCACAGCGCATCTTTTGGGACTAGAAAATCTCCTACTCTTCCTGAGTGTTATGCTCACAAATATGTTTGAGAAGGACACAAATAGAGATTTGATTTGGACTTTTCTGATGATGTTCTCTGGTGGCGGAGCAGGGGAAATGAGAGGATAGAAAAGAAGCCTATGAACTTCCAACTTACAGAATTTATTAGCCTTTAATCTGTGCATTGAAAGATGGATAGTTGTTAACCATGTGGAAAGCCTGGAGGAGGAGCCTGATCAGTGCTTGGAAATGTGAACTTGCAGAACAGGATTGGAGAAAATAGATAGTATGCTATGTTTACAGCATTTAGTGCAACTTATTTACAGGGACTGGGACCAATAGTGTTCTCAGACAAAGGGCTCTAAAAGTAGACAGAGGGCAGTTTAAGAAGTTTGAAAGTTATCTTAGAAGTAAATGTGAATCTAGTTGGGTGTAGGGTACTGTTTATTTTGTTTTTATTTGATTTTGATATCTGTGAAGTAGGTAATCTGACAGTGTCTCTTTTTAGGAAAATATCTTTGCTGGCTGAACTATGAATCTCTTAGAGAAAAATGAGGTTAAAGAGAGAAAGAGAGTTTACTGTTGGGAAAAGAATCCAGAAAAGAATGTTGGGTCTAAGATGTCTAAAAGTGAGAGGAGAAGGAGAATCTAAAACACATATTTGCAGGGAGCCCATTAATACATAAGACACTGAACCACATTTTTATAAGATTTTTCTTGGGGAGGCAAGTTTTGTTCATGATATTGTCCCCCAAATCTGTAGCAGTATTGACTATGACCCAAGCTATGAGCAGGAGGAGAAACTTCAGAGGTTAAAGTGCAGTGATCATAGGACAAGACTTGCTGACACACGCACTGGAGACTCACGGATGTGTGACATTCTAATTAAAATTACATTAAATGATATTGAATTCATCCACTTAGGGCCAGAAAATAGATACAGTAGCTCAGGGTTTCTGAATTAGTTTCATAAGAAATGGTTTACAGCCTTGTCCACTGAAGGACAGCCTCCTGCAATCAAAAACAATGTTCATTTTTTGCCTTCAAGCCGGGGCTTTCTTTTCAAGGTAATGTGACAGTAAATCTGTATGTGGCAGTTAAACTGGATAGTTGGTTGATTGTTTACTTTCTTCCTTTTTGGTTCTGCTCAGTGAACTTAATTGACAAACTTACAAGTTGACTGACTCTTGGTTTGTGATAAATGAACGTTAAAATTATAAGATAATATATCTTACTTGTACAAGTCTTCAATATTTGGCCAAATGTGGAGGAAGAAAGACAACTGGAGAAATAAGGGTTGGAGAATAAATCAAGCTTTGAGGTCATGAGTTCTGGACACAGCACAAAGGTGACTTATCTGGGAAAGCAATTTTACTATTGTTACCCTTCGGTTATATAATTGAACTTAGAAATGAATTCATCATCTCAGACCTGAAACTATGACTTTGATCATTTTGGTACTTAATGAAATCAGTCTCTGACAAATTTAGCCAAATTTCATCTTCTGGTAATGCAGGAAAAGGGAGACGCCTTGACAAGTCTATATTTTCTCCAGGATGACTCAGCTCATGATAGTGAGTGTGAGAAAAGAAAATGTGAAGCGTTTCAGTAATCCTTCAACGAGCCAAGAATATTTCCATTGACATGGTGTTTGAACAAGAACTTTATGTAATGACCTTATTAGAGTCCTGTTTAAGATTCTATTTAGATTCCAAACCAGAGGGAGAATTGTGATAAAGCATGCTGTTAGGCACTTTTCTGGCCCACTTTGTGAGCTTTATTTCCATTGAAAGTTTAGTTATCTGGACACTTGCAATGCTATTCAGGTTTTCCGGGGTTTCTACACAAATCCTGTCAGTGCTATCTGCAGGGACAGAAGTTGGTTCCCTGGGCTGCCTGCTGTTGATGAAACCTCCTGAGGACCAGTTCTGCTTTTAACCATTACAATAGTGCCTTTTTATCATATTACAGGAAAAGGGGCAAATTCCCCCTGATTTCAGCATTTGCCATCCTCTTGGACGTTTCTAAGAATCTGGGTGGTACCAACGACTACTAATCAAAAGGTTGGTGGTTCAAATCAACCCAGAGGTGAATCAGAATAAAGGCCTGGTGATCTTCTTCCTGAAGATCACAGCCTTGAAAACCTTCTGCAGCACAGTTATAGTCGGAAACACATGGGGTCACCATAAGTCAAAATCAACTAGAGGCAACCATTTTCTGTTGGGGTTTTTTTTTTTTTTTTTTTTTCCATTTGGTATGGGGCATTTTTGGTAGTTATGGTTTTACCCAAGGCAAGCTGGGTATATTTGCAGTAAGACTGAGAGACAAAGAATTCCATAAAGAATCTACATCTCCTTTGTGTTCTCACAAAATGAAAGTCAGCTTAAACAATAGCTACAAAGCAGATAAGACAGCTATTAACTCATGATACACGATATAATTATTTCCAACTTAAGTGTTGTTTCCTCCCTGAGTAACACTGCTGTCTCACTAAGTTTTCAGCTTGCCTGTGGAGCACAGAGAAAGGAAATCTGAAGATGTTTCTAATCAATGAGATCGAACTATTGGAAAAGGTCTGTGCTGCTATCCAAAACCAAAAAAAAAAGCCAAAAGCAAACCCACTGCCATCGAGTCGATTCCAACTCATAGCAACCCTATAGGACAGAGTAGAACTGCCCCACGGAGTTTCCAAGGGGCGCCTGGTGAATTTGAACTGCCGACCTTTTGGCTAACGGCTGTGGCACTTAAACCACTATGCCACCAGGGTTTCCTGCTGATATCCAGACATCTATTATTGCCTTTAATTTTCAAAAATTAATAAGTCTTTGTTTGGATTATCAAATGATTTTATCCTCATAGTCAGCTATGGTTTAGTTAATGAAGGAACCACCCTATAGTACATACTAAAGTGTATTTTTTTTCGGGACTGTGGTCTCAGGTAATACGTCACATCAAAAGTGTTTCTGGGTCTAAGAACAGATCCAGGAAAATTTCCATAATTAGATATTATATTTGAAAATAATGAAAAATTAGAACTGAAACTTCTGAGTATCTCAATTACCTAGAATACTTATTAAAAATGTGAATTCAATTATTGCAGATCTGATATGCTTTCAGAATAAAAACACCTCATCTTATTAAAAAGTTCTAAAGTCAATAAATGAGATGGTATTTCCTCATGAACAAAAGATTATATCTTTGTTTGCAGGGATGCTACAATATTTTATAAAATGTTAATGTTTTTTGCCAGGGAGATTGATGATTATTGATATACCTTAAAGCATATGGATCATTGCATTTTTTAAATCTTAAAGAGTCTAGGCACATTCAAGATCAAATGCTTTTCTAATTATTTTACATTAAAATATTTTACTTGTTCCATAGAACTTTGTAGTGGAATTGACTTTTTTTGTATTAACTGGTTGCCTTAGTATTGACTGTAACCCACTGTGAATACGTTATCTCTCCTTGTGGAGCTCGCTCACGTTTTGATGATTCTTTTTCTAGCTTGCTCTTCCAGCATATTTTAAAGTGGTAGGACTTACTCAAATGTGAAGAACTCAAGGGATATTTTTTCTTCTTCCTCATTTAAATTGAACTTCATATATTCTCAATTGCTACATTCATAGGAATTATTCCATACAGTGGATGCAGCACTGGAAGTGCTCACTCATCTATGCCAAGAAATTTGGAAGACAGCTACCTCGCCAACTGACTGGAAGAGATCCATGTTTATGCCTATTCCCAAGAAGGTGATCCAATCCAATGCAGAAATTATCAAACAATATCATTAATATCACACACACTTAAAATTTTACTGAAGATAATTAAAAAGCGGCAGCAGCGGTAAATCAACAGGGAACTTCCAGAAATTCAAGCTGGATTCAGAAGAGGACGTGGAACAAGGGATATCATTGCTGATGTCAGATGGATCCTGGCTGAAAGCAGAGAATGCCGGAAAGATGTTTACCTGTGTCTTATTGACTATGCAAAGGCATTCGACTGTGTGGATCATAATAAATTATGGATAACATTGCTGAGAATGGGAATTTCAGAACACTTAATTGTGCTCATGAGGAACCTGTAAGTAGATCAACAGGCAGTCGTTTGAACAGAACAAGGAGATACTGCGTGGCTTAAAGTCAGGAAACGTGTGTGGCAGGATTGTATCCTTTCATCATACCTATTCAATCTTATGCTGAGCAAATAATCTGAGAAACTGGACTATATGAAGAAGAAGGAGGCATCAGGATTGGAGGAAGACTCATTAACAACCTGCGTTATGCAGATGACACAACCTTGCTTGCTGAAAGCGAAGAGGACTCAAAGCACTTACTGATGAAGACCAAAGACCACAGCCTTCAGTATGGATTACACCTCCACATAAAGAAAACAAAAATTCCCACAACTGGACCAATAAGCAACATCATGATAAACGGAGAAAAGATTGAAGTAGTCACAGATTTCAACAGCCATGTAAGCAGCAGTCAAGAAATCAAGAAATCAACAGACGTGTTGCGTTGGGCAAATCTGCTGCAAAAGACCTCTTTTAAGTACTGAAAAGCAAAGATATCACCTTGAAGACTAAGGTGTGCCTGACCCAAGCCATGGGATTTTCAATCAACTCATATGCATGTGAAAACTCGACAATGAATAAGGAAGACTGAAGAAGAATTGATGCCTTTGAATTATGGTGTTGGCAAAGAATATTGAATATATCATGGATCGCCAAACGAAGGAACAAACCTGTCTTGGAAGAAGTACTACCAGAATGCTCCTTAGAAGCAAGGATGGTGAGACTATGTCTCACATGGTTTTGACAGGTTATCAGGAGGGACCAGTCCCTGAAGAAGGACATCATGCTTGGTAAGGTAGAGGGCCAGTGAAAAAGAGGAAGACCCTCAACAAGATAGATTGACACAGTGGCTGCAACAATGGGCTCAAGCATAACGATTGTGAAGATGTCGCAGGATCAGTGTTTCGTCTTGTTGTACATAGGGTTGCTATGAGTCAGAATCGACTCAAGGGCACCTAACAACAACAAGCTTACTGAGTGTTTTCCATTGCTCTAAGTGTTTTACATTCATTAACTCACTTACTTTTCCCATGAGCCCTATGAAGTAGATTCTGCTATCAACTTCATTTTACAGGGAAGCATAAGAGGTTAAGGGATTTGCACAGTCAATCAATGGAAGTGCTGAGGCCAGGAAAGTGGGGAAACTGTGGAGGAAAATACTTGTGGAGAATAAGAGAATATTATTTTTCCCCTTTCAGAAATGCTCATCTCCTTCCCAATTCCATAAAGCACAAAGAAAGTTCCTGCTTAAGATATGTTTTGCTTTGATGATGTCAAAATGCACTTCCTAGACCCACTGTAGTGGTTGCTTGCCTATCTGGCTGTAGCAGGAGAAGGAATGTTGGACTTGCTAAAATGAGACAGTTATTTCACCTGACACCTTGAAGATACTCTGCCTGTCAGTAAATTTATAACTTGATTGTATTTGATTGTATGAGGCCCAAAGAAAATTGAGAATGGGAAAAGTGTCTTCCTCCTAACAACAACAACAAAACAGAAACAAAACATGTACACATATGAGACAAATAAAGGATTTGAAGAGGTGGAGACGGTAGAAAAAATTAGCCTTCCCTCTCTTCCTCAAAGAAAGGCCACTTCAAGAGCTTATTTCTGACCTTCTATTATGATTATTCCATTAGACAGAAACTGTTGTATCATGGCAGAACTTAGCTTTTATTTCATTCAATACAATATTTATCATCTTTTTTAAAGATAAGTCAGAGTTAAAGTAACTTCTTGGTTTTTCTCAAAATATTGCTTGAAGCATCTTGTCATTTGTAAACAAAATATTTTTGTGATATTTTAAAAGTACATATACAGAGATCAGAGATACAGGTTTTTTAGCAAATGTGTTTGGATTAGTTTTCCATGTGAATTTTATATTTCATAACTTGAGAAAATGAGTTAATTGCTAAATTATGTTAAGAATCTAGATTTTTTACTTTTAAACATATTTATTTTGATTTCCTTAATTTTCTTTATTATCTGACAGAAATTTCAAATTCTCCCTTGCTCTGAAAGTGAGATTAAAAAAAAAAAAACCACCAGAAGATCAGTTGATAAGTGTTTAAGGAATGACAAATACAATAAGAAGAGTTCATTAACGAAAAATAAATATTACATCAAGAAACTATCTTAAACACATTCAGTTGCTATTTTCTTCATATACTTTTTAGACTATAGATTTGATGGAAAACATGCAATTTTATATATTTTAAAGTCTATTTTTTTCACAAAAGTTTGACTGATTCTGATCCCTTAGCAATAATATATTTGAAATGGATATCAACAAGTATAATTTCATAAAGATATTGCCTTTTATCAATGGCTCTTCAATTATAAATTGGATAGCTTTGAACCAAAGTGTTATATAACAGAGGCTCTGGTGGCACAGTAGTTAAGAGCTCAGCTGCTAACCAAAAAGTCAGCAGTTTGAATCCCCCAGCTACTCCTTGGAAATCCAATGGGGCAGTTCTACTCTGTCCTGTAGGGTTGCTATGAGCCAATATCAACTTGATGGCAATGGGTTTTGTTTTATTACACAACAGGTAACAGATAATTCTGGTTCCTAGTCCTTCTATGATCTTGTTGTAGCTGTTACGTTCCATCGAGTTGGTTCCAACTCATAGCGTGAGTACAACAGAACAAAAACCTGCTGGGACCTGCACCATCCTTGCAATTATTATTATGTTTGAGCCCATTGTTGCAGCCACTGTGTCAATCCACCTCATTGAGGGTCTTCCTCTTCTTCACTGACCCTCTTTTTTACCAAGAATGATGTCCTTCTTCAGGGACTGGTCCCTCATGCAACATATCCAAAGTACATGAGATGAAGTCTTGCCATCCTTGCTTCTAAGCAGCACTCTGGCAGTACATCTTCCAAGACAGATTTGTTTGTTCTTCTGACAGTCCATGGTGTATTGAATATTCTTCACCAACACCATAATTCAAAGGCATCAATTCTACAGTCTTCCTTACTCATTGTCTAGCTTTGGCATATGAAGTGATTGAAAACACCATGGCATGGACAGGCCCACCTTAGTCCTCAAAGTGACATCTTTGCTTTTCAAAACTTTAAAGAGGAATTTTGCAGCAGATTTCTCCAATGCAATACTTCATTTGATTTCCTGACTGCAGCTTGCATGGGTGTTGATTGTGGATCCAAGTACAATGAAATCCTTGACAATTTCAATCTTTTCTCCATTTATCATGATGTTGCTTATTGGTCCACTTTTGAGGATTTTGGTTTTCTTTAGGCTGAGGTGCAATCCATGCTGAAGGTTGTGGTCTTTGATCTTCACTAATAAGTACTTCAAGTCCTCTTTGCTTTCAGCAGTCAAGGTTGTGTCGTCTGCATCTCACAGGTTGTTAATGAGTCTTTCTCCAATCCTGATTCCCCATTCTTCTACATACAATACAGTTTCTCAGATTATTTGCTCAGCATGCATATAGAGTAAGTACAGTGAAAGGATATAACCCTGACACATACCTTTCCTGACTTTAAACCATGCAGCATCCCCTTGTTCTGTTCGAATGACTGCCTCTTGATCTATGTACAGGTTCCTCATGAGCACAATTAAGTGTTCTGGAATTCCCATTCTTCAAATGTTATCCATAATTTGTTATGATCCACACAGTTGAATGCTTTTGCATAGCCAATAAAACACAGGTAACATCTTTCTGGTATTCTCTGCTTTCAGCCAAGATCCATCTGACATCAGCAATGACATCCCTCCTTCCATGTCCTCTCCTGAATCTGGCTTGAGCTACTTGCGGTTCTCTGCGGATGGACTGCTGCAACAACTTTTGAATTATCTTCAACAAAATTTTACTTGTGTGTGAAATTAATGTTACTGTTTGATAATTTCCGCATTCTGTTGGATTGCTTTTCTTTGGGATGGGCACAAAATGGATCTCTTCCAGTCAGTTGCCCAGGTAGCTGTCTTCCAAATTTCTGGGTATCGAAGAGCGAGTACCTCCAGTGCACGTGCATTTACTGAAACATTGATCGGTATTCCGTCAATTCCTGGAGCCTTGTTTTTTGCCAATGCCTTTAGTGCAGCTTGGACTTCTTCCTTCAGTACCACTTGTTCCTGATCATATGTTAGCTCCTGAGATAGTTGAACATTGACCAATTCTTTTTGGTATAGTGACTCTGTGTATTCCTTCCATCTTCTTTTGATGTTTCCTGCATCATTTGATACTTTCCCTGTAGAAGCCTTCAGTATTGCAACTCGAGGCTTGAATTTTTTCTTTAGTTCTTTCAGCTTAAGAAATGCTGAGCGTGTTCTTCCCTTTTGGTTTTCTAATTCCAGGTTTTTGCACATTTCATTGTAATACTTTACTTTGTCTTCTTGAGCAGCCTTTTGAAATCTTCTGTTCACCTCTCTTCATCATTTCTCTCATTCCTTTTAGCTGCTCTATGTTCAAGAGCAAGTTGCATAGTCTTTTCTGACATGCATTTTGGTCTTTTCTTTCTTTCCTTTCCTTTTAATGGCCTTTTGTTTTCTTCATATATGATGTCCTTGATGTCATTCCACAACTCATCTGGTCTTTGGTCACTGATGTTCAATGTATCAAATCTATTCTTGAGATGGTCTCTAAATTCAGGTGGGGTATACTCAAGGTAGTACTTTGGCTCCCATGGACCTGCTCTAATTTTCTTCAGCTTCAACTTGAACTTTCATATGAACAATTGATGATCTGTTCTGCAGCTGGCCCCTGGCCTTGTTCTGACTGATAATATTGAGCTTTTCCATCATCTCTTTTCATAGATGAAGTCAATTTGATTCCTGTGTATTCCATCTGGCAAGGTCCACGTGTATAGCTGCTGTTTACATTTTTGAAAAAAGGTAGTTGCAATGAAGAAATCGTTGGTCTTATAAAATTCTATGAAATCCAGTTGTCTTTTCTATCACCAATGCCATATTTTCCATCTACTAACCCTTCTTCTTTGTTTCCAACTTTTGAGTCCCAATCACTAGTAATTATCAATACATCTTGATTGCATGTTTGCTTAATTTCAGACTGCAGAAGTTGGTAAAAATCTTCAGTTTCATCATCTTTGGCATTAGTGGTTGGTGCATAAATTTGAATAATAGTCGTATTAACTCATCTTTCTTGTACGTGTATGAATATTATCCCATCACTGACAGCGTTGTACTTCAGGATGGATCCTGAAGTGTTCTTTTTGATGATGAATGTTATGTCATTCTTCTTCAATGTGTCATTCCTGGCATAGTAGATCATATAATTGTCCAATTCAAAATGGCCAAAACCAGTCCATTTCAGCTCACTGATACCTAGGATATCGATATTTATGTAGTTCATATCATTTGTGACAATTTCCAATTTTCCTAGGTTCATACTTCCTACATTCCATGTTCTGATTTTTAATGGATGTTTGCAGCTGTTTCTTTTCGTTTTGAGTTGTGCCACCTCAGCAAATGAAGGTCCTGAAAGCTTGACTCCATCCACATCATTGAGGTCGACTCTACTTTGAGTAGGCATCCCTTCCTCAATTGTATTTTGAGTGATTTCCCACCTGAGAGGCTCATATTCTGGCACAATATCAGACAGTGTTCTGCTGCTATTCATAAGGTTTTTGCTGGCCAGTTTTTTCAGAAGTAGACCACAAGCCCCTTCTTCCTACTCTGTCTTAGTCTGAAAGCTCTGCTGAAACTTGTCCTCCAAGGGTGACCCTGCTGGTATTTGAAATATCAGTGGCATGGCTTACAGCATCACAGCACCATGCAAGCCACCACAGTATGACAAACTGACAGACATGTGGGGTTCTATGATCTAGCTGTTTAAATTATTTTGAGGATGATGAAATGCTGTGGATCCATAGCAGTACTATAATCAAACTCCCAACTATCCCATAAGTGCTATATCAAAACCAACCAATTAGGTACCTTTTCTTCAAGACTGTATCTTGCTAGCTTGAGTGTATATATATATATAGTGGGTTTTATTCTTATAGCCAATATTTTGGACTAAGTCTACACAATGTCAAAATAATTCATTAAGTGATTTAGCTGGTTAAAGAATTCATTAAAAGAGATATTTGGCAAGATATAGAAAAAAGCCTGGATGAATGAATCAATTAATTAGATTCTCTGGCATACTATAGACATTTCCCCAAGGTACATTTAAATGAATTATTCCAAATTAGGAAAATCTATTTATTAGAAATGATTGACATGATTTTTGGTATGAAGTTAGATGATGGAGAGGGTACTAAAATACACACACACATGCAAGCAGAAAATAGGTTTTATGAATTGAATCAAGTCTCCCCAAAAGATATGTTGAGGTCCTAACCCCTGGTACTTGTAAATGTGAACTTGTTTGGAAATAGGGTATTTGAACGTTATCAGGTCAGTTAACATGAGGTCATACAGGAGTAGAGCAAATCCTAATCCCATCCGAGTGGTGTGCTTATAACACAGAGGTATAGGCATATGAATGTGTGCATTAAAGCCTCTACCTGTGTAAAATTTCACACATGAGTACTTTCTTGCACATTTGTGCATATATGTATGTTTTATGAATGTAAGTATTACCCATTACCCCTTGCCATCCAGTTGATTTTGACTCATAGCAACCATACAGGACAAAGTAGAACTGCCCATAGGCTTTCCAAAGAGCAGCTGGTGGATTTGGTTAGCATCCAAGCTCTTATCCACATAAGTATAGGTGTATGAATATATGTTATTTACACTATAATGTAAAAATAGCTGAAATTTCTCTTGTCCCTTCCAAATAATCAACAAATACTCAAAAAATCTTTTATATAAAGGTGAATAAAATTAAAGTGATTAAGTTTATATAAATTTTTTTAAAAAGCCATACTAATTCTAATAAGAATAGTGTAAGAATTTGAAACAGGGATACATTACTTTGGTGTTAATTTTTTTTTTTTTATAATTGCACAGTTTAACAAGATTGTCAATGTAATCAACTGAAGACTTTGGAAGATTTACCCAAAGTCACATAAAAGCAGAACTGGTACTCCGAATGAGGAAGCCAGTGTTGCTTTAGCAACACTGCCCAGACTAACCTGAGGTTAAAGATACAATACAAATTCCTTGGCCAGATTCTATATTTATTAAAACATATTTTATGGGGATCAGGCTCAGGATTTTCCTTTTATATTATAAAATTGATCTGAACCTAGGCATGCTCAAGTTTCAGAATCACAGCCCTACATATGCTATGCTAACCTCTACAACAATTCTTTTTAGTTATAGAGATTTCCAACTCTCTCTTTATAATAACTCTACCTAGTTATCCAAATGTTCTCTGCAACATGCAAAAAGCAAAGCACTTACACCTCCTCATTAAGAAAGTGTAACACGTGCAATGCTGGCAGTTCCTCAGCCAATACTGAAATATGTTTGCTTCTCTCCCCAGTGTTGGCCTACTTTTGACATAGCAATTATCTTGCCAGACTGAGTCACCAAATATTCAGATTGGTAACTGTGGGGTTTACATTAACTTTACCTAAAATAATTTGGTATTTTTCCTTGATTAATGAGAAGTAACCCTAAACCACCCTAAAATCTAAACTCAAATGCTAGAGTATATTTTTTCACTATCAAATATATTTCCACACGTCAAATAATTAAACAAATATTTTCCAGACATAGTTTTGAAAGTAATAAAACTTGTTTTAAGATGTATGCAGCATTATAAAAGCTTACTGTCCATTCTAGTCCTCCCAGAGTGCTATTTCATAAAATTAAGCAACGCAACCATTCCGACACAGGTGTCAGAGGGTCTGCAATAAGAGTATGCTTTTTGAAGCTTCTCAGAAGGGGAAGAAGACCTGGGAAAGGGGAACATACTGGTCCCTCTTAAATTTCATATCCCTCTACCTTTTCCTCTGAAGAATGATAACGAAAGGTATGATGTCACATAATTAGATTCAAGGAGACAGACAGGTAAACCACACACCAATCCACCCATCTAGTGAAGGAATGGGTGAGAAAACAAGGACGCATTTCTCCAGTCATTCAGATAGACTTACTTAAACTTACAATATAGTAATTGTTTTTAGTTATGGATATAATAACGTATAGCTTGCCTTTGATTTATTTTCTTCTTCTGTACGTGTACCTCCACATATCTTTATAAGCATCTACCCTGTCCAGAAGGAGCCCTGGTGGCACAGTGGTTAAGTGCTCAGCTCCCAGGAGAAAGAAGTGGCAGTTTGCTTCCATAAAGATTTACAGTCTTGGAAACCCTATGGGGCAGTTCTACTCTGTCCTATAGCATCACTATGAGTCAGAAGCCACTCAACAGCAATGGTTTTGCTTTGGGTTTACTCTGTCTAGATCTACACATTAACCACTTGAGAATCACTTAATACAGTTTCATGAATCGCCTCATCTTTTATTCCATGAATGTTTGAGCCACAGTAATTTTTAAATCCGTTTTAGAAGTTGTCACTGGAAATGTTAAACTTAATCTCAGATATCCATTCATTTACATAAGGACATCTATCCTGTAAATGCCTATTCATGACCTGTACACTGTCTTCATATATTACATTTTAGATTTCATTAAAAGCTTGTCTAAAATTGTGAGATTCTATTGCTATGAATAATTATTAAATTTATTAAAACTTATTTGGCTATATTTTGTTAGACATATTTCATACACAAAAAAGTATATTAAATAATATATGCAAAAGTATGCTAAACTTTAAACATCCATTACATCACCACTAAACGGACTTCAATACAGTTATTACATAATTCGTGTTTTAAAGTTTTGTGTTTCAGTGCAGACCAAAATATGTTTAAAGTGCAAGACAAGAGTCATGATTATGTGGAAAAAGCTAAAGATGAATTAAAGTATATGTTTTAGCACTAGTGATACTTCTGTTATTGCAAAATCTGCTTTGGAAAGCCATGTTTATTTGAAAATACTTTCCTCACCAACTTTTTGTCATCAATCAGCTTTCAAAGTTATTCTGTGAGTTGACAGTGTTCATAGAAGAAAAAGCAATTGAAAGAAGCATACAAGCAGGAAAACCTATTGCACCTAGTAATAAACAAGATGACAAGTTCAATTTTTCTCATGTCCTAACAGAGTTTCAAAAAACTGTTTTCTGTAACTGCAATATGCCAAGAATGACTGCTTACCTGTCTTCAGAGATATCTTCTCCACCAAAAGTCACAGGACAGTTCACCTAGAGACAAGAGATATATGACATCAGAAAGTAAAGTGAAATGTTTGTACATTACAGCAACTGAGATTGACCTCTCATACCTCAATTAGTCAATTTCGTTTTATAAGAAGATAAATAAACAACGACAGTAAAACAGATTTACTATTTGATTGTGGAAGTATAGAAGGGAGAGAGTGTGCAAAGGAAGTAAGGATAAATGGACTTTTTATTAAAAATATTAACTAGACATTATTTAATGTTAACACTGTTGATAAGGCACTTCCAAAATGTTGGGGAAACTTCTGGATCTTTTCAGAGAGATTGCTCAATGATTGGTAGTGTTTTGTCGGCGTGTGGTATATGTGATATCAACCTCTCATTCATGTAGTCATTCCTTCAATATATTTCTTGAGAAACTCTCTGATCCTGTTCCTGTACCAGACACTAATCACCCTTATACCCACAGAAACCCACTGCCATCTAGTCAATTCCAACTCATAGCCACCCTTTGGAACAGAGTAGAGCTGCCTCATAGCGTTTCCAAGGCTGTAATCTTTATGGGAGAACATCGTCACATCTTTCTCCTGCCATCACCCTTATAACACCACTGTAAAAGTAAGGAGTTGGATTCTGCTGCCAAAGACAGAATCTTTCTATGGATTTTACTCTGTTTCACCTTTCACTGTAGCAAAATTGTCTGAATCTGAAAGTTTTTTTTTTACAAACATAATTGCTTTATAAATAGAGCAAAATTTTAAAATGTAAAATCTATTGATTTGCTTATTTTACTTTTTTTCTTTTTTAATATATGTTGCTCATCAGGATTAGCAGGATTAGTCTGAAGCTAATTTGAGCCTCCTGCTGTGCATTTTCCTGCCCATCTTTCCTATTTTCTCAGCTGTCTACAAGTTTTTCGCTGAGCTCATCCCCCTGGACTCCCGGCTGGTCTGACAGCTGCCAAGTTGTCTGTTAGTGTGGTTTTATCAAAGCTATTACTCCCTGAAAAACACCTCCCAGGTTAGCCTAGGCAGGATATCTGAAAGGGCTCAGAGACACTGGAGTTTCATCCTAATCAGAGAGGTAATAAATTGTGGTTCCCTTAAAAGTGGTCACCTTTGTTTCATCCCCATGTTGAACCCAATCCAAAGGTTTTAAGAATGAGAGAGCCTGTGGACCTTATCAGCATTGGGGTTACTTGTAATTTTTCTGATCTAGAGTAATATTGTAGCTAATGCAACAATTGGGGAAATCATATTCCTTCTCAGAAGTCTCAACCTTTAATTAAAGCCGCTCATCCCTGACTTAATCCCTGGATGTCCATCTGTATCTGTGTCTTTATAACTCTGTATCTCTGTCTTGACCCCTGGAAATGCATTTATATTTAAGGGAATAAGTCCTTTTTTTCTTTTTTTTAGCAGCACACTGTTCAGCCAAGAACTAAGAACTAGTGTATCTTTTCCCCATTGATGTTATTGATGTACTGGGAGTCATGGACCTACATCTAGCTTTATTGCCAAGAGTTGTAGGATCTTGGACAAGTTGTTTTATTTTTCACTTTTAGCCTCCTTTGGCTTCCTGACTGGTCAAGGAAACTAGATTTGGTTAATTTCTAAAATCCCTTCTAGGTTTAATATTCACTGAACTAGAGAATGTGAAGTAGCTCAATAATTCAGTTCAGGAAAAATGTAAAATGAAAGCTGATTAGGAAGGGAAATCCTCTAAGAAATTAAAGAGCCACTAGGTTGAAGTGACTCTCTTATCTGCAGTAGCAAAGATTCCAAGTTTCCCTACCATTTTTAAAGAGTATGATTTTAACATCTGCTCTATTAAAATATCATATACTTGAAGGAGATTATGTAAATAAAATTTCATCTATAGCAAAGATTAAAATAAAATATTTCTGGGAAAATTTAATACAAGTGGAATTAGATGGAAGCTAAGGGGCGGAAAATTTGTAGAAAGAGAGGATGTTCACGGAAATTTCATGGATGTCTATGTCATTATGATCCTGGCAAGAAACGGAAGGCACACTCACAGTTTTTAACTGAAGAGAATTTAATGAAGGACTGACTCAACGGCATCTATCAACAACAACAATCTTTACAGAATCATAATACCATGTCTTTCTCTTACATCTTTCTACTGCAGAGCAGCTCTGTGGATTCGCACCGCCAGTCTTTTGGTTAGCAGCCAGGTGCTTAACTATTGTGCCAGCAGGGCTCCTGATAGAGAGCTTGTTGTTGTTGTTAGGTGGTCCAGTTGGTTCCATCTCATAACTACCCTATGCACAACAGAAGAAAACACTACCCAGTCCTGCACCATTCTCACAACTGTTGCTATGCTTGAGCCCATTGTTGCAGCCACTGTGTCAATCCATCCTGGCCCTAATAAAATATCCCAGAGAAAATCTTTCATGGTAAAGCAAGATTGGAAACCGTGGCTGACTATTACTCTTCTTAGAGATTCACATTTGTTATTGTTGTTACCTCTTATGGAGTTGGCCCTGACCCATGGTGATCCCCTGCACAACAGGATTAGTCTTGGAATCCACAGTGTTTTCACTGACTGATTTTTTGGGAGTAGATTACCAGGCCTTTCTTCCTAGTTTGTCTTAGTCTGGAAGCTCCACTGAAACCTGTTCAGCATCATAGCAACATGCAAGCTTTCATTGACAGATGGGTGGTGGCTGCACTTGAAGTGCATTGGTCAGGAATCAAACCTAGGTCTCCCTTATGGTACTTAAGAATTCTACCCTCAGAGATTTACGTTATACAGTGATATATTTTAAGTCATGAAGAATTCCAGGAAGAGAAACCTATTTAACATTGTTTAATCCAAACATTTCCAATCATATTTGATTAAAGAGTGAATCTCCAGTAATACTGACTTCATCTTATTTTGACACAAGCATCCAGGTAATTAGCACTTTCAGAAATATGAATCAGTCATTGAAAATATTATTCTAAAGATTGAAATATTTTAGTACAACTAGATGGTGCTTGGCTACCATCACTGACTTCTCTGACAGGGATCACAATACAGGGTACTGGACAGAGCTGGAGAAAATGTAGAAAAAAATTCTAACTCACAAAAAAAGACCAGACTTACTGGTTTGACAGAGACTGGAGAAACCTGGAGAGTATGGCCCTGGACATCCTCTTAGCTCAGTAATGGAGTCACTCCTGAGGTTCACCCTTCAGCCAGAGATTACACAGGCCCATAAAACAAAATGAGACTAAAGTGGCACACCAGCCCAGGGGCAAGGACTGGAAGGCAGAAGCGGACATGAAAGCTGGTAATAGGGAACCCAAGGTTGAGAAGGGAGAGTGTTGACATGTAGTGGGGTTGGTAACCAATGTCCTAAAACAATATGTGTACTGACTGTTTAATAAGAAGCTAGTTTGTTCTGTAAACCCTTATCTAAAGTACAACCAAAAAAATTTAAAAATATAAAAAAAAAGACTGAAACATTTTAGAAAATATACAAAGGATTTATTTATATATTTGTCTATAAGCATTGTTTAAACTTTTGCAAAATGTAAGTGAACTTACCAATATGATTAACTCTATGAAGGCTGTGGTCAAATTGCCTTATGCACCATAAATTTTCGGTACTTAGCTCACTGTATAGTTATTTAATATCTGATAATTTCAGAAAAATAATTAATCAATTAAAAAGTGACCTAATAATAGAGAAGTGTTTTCATTTAAATGATAGACACGTGTTAATATTCTTAATATATTGAGGAGTTCGTTATTTCCAGTATGTAAAACCCAGCAACATTTAAAATAGATAAATTGACAAGAGGACTAAAGAGATAATTCACATGAGAAAAAATAATCCAAAAGTAATATGTATACAAAACTGTTTGACCACACTAAAAATAACCACACTATGTTTTTTTTTTAATTGCAATGTAAACACAATTAGTTACAGTTTTCCATATGTTATTTTAGGAAAAATCTAAAATAATACTATTCAACAATGGTGAAATTAAAGTAAAAGGAGTTCATTGAAACATTCCATGTGCCTCTGCAAAATATCTCATTCTTTCAGAAAATAATACGGTGGCGTGTATGTTGTTGTTGCTGGATGTCATTGAGTTGATTCTGACTCATAACAAGCCCATGAGAGAGTAGAAGTGACCCATAGGGTTTTCTTTCTCTCCTACAGTCACTAGGTGGGTTTGAATCACCAACATTTTGGTTAGCAGCCAAAGGCTTAACCACTGCACCACCAGAGATCTTGGGGTTGTATATAGAAGCAGTGAAATGTGCATATACACTGACACAAAGGTAGTTTTAAGGGTATTTCCTAAGTAAATATTTAAAAAAGAAAAAAAAGTATATTAATAAGTATTCTCATAAATTGTCGTTTTTGTTATTTGTTGTCCATCTTCCTTTATTCCATCATTTAGTTGGAATAAACATTCTTTTTTAATTTTCTTTTGGGAACTAATCCTAACACATTTCTGTATAGTTATGTTAAAATTATCTGTCATTGATAACCCTCTCCACTTTGTACACAAATAAAAGGGGCAGGCACTTAATCCAGACTAGTTTATAAGACCACTCCATCCCTGTGATCCTAGCTATTGGTTTGAAGGTGATGAAAATTGTTAACATGCTTGGCTGCTAGCTAAAATGTTGGAGGTTCACGTCCACTAAGAGACACTTTGGAAGAAAGACCTGGTGATCTACTTCCAAAAAAATCAACCATTGCAAACTCTCTGGAGCACAGTTCTAATTTGACACATATGGAGTCACCATAGAGTTGTCATCAACTCAATGGCAATTGGTTATATGATCATAATTAGGTCAATGCGATTCATCACTAATATTTGATACGTAGTTCCTGGGAAAGAAATGGTCTTTCTACTTACTAGAATTATGAAGTATCAGAATAATCAGAACTGGACTTGTTTGCATTCATCTTATATGGCCACTTGGAGTAAATGACCAGAGAATGAAACCTCTACCCAAAAGAACAAGATCAAGAGAAGAAAGGAAGGAAGCACAGCCTTCAACATCAGTTAAGCTACCGGACCTCGTAACTGAAATCAGGTGTTGTGATAATCTTCTGTAAGCTTTTCTAAACCTACTGCCCTCCTTCTTCTATCCGTTCTCTTCTTCAGAGGCTGATCTACCAGTAATGTGCATGGCATGTTAAACAACTTGAGCAGACCATTTTAAGTGACCCATCGTCTGTATCACAAAACTGTTCATATAAAAATTATGTAATAGTAATACTTACTATTTCCTTGATGGATTATTTAGTGCTAAAACAAACAGTTAATCATTAGTGGGAAGAATTGCATTTCACTTTTAAAGGTATTACTTACGTTTAGTAAAATATTTTACTTATGAACGAAAGCATACACTTACCAAACTAAACATCACACTTCTAAGTTTGATCTGTTTCATTGTTTTAAATTTTGAACAAAAATAAAAACTGCAAAAACTTACAGATTTCAGAATTAAAGTAATTCAAGATTTTTGTTTGTTTGTTTATAATCACTTTGCCATTGTTGTTTATTTTGACATTTTCTGCTTAAAATACAGGAATATCTAGTTCCACAAGCTGGCTCTGAAACTAGCTGGATCTGAAACCAGGTCAGAAGAATCTGAAACATTTCCCACTCTACAAAGGAAAAAGTAAAGCTAAATCTCTATGTGTTAGTGGCCAGTTGTTAACTGGGAGTTAACTGAGTTAACTTTCATAAAGAAGACAAGATTTATTAAAAAATAAATAATAATAACACTCAAATTTAAGCTTACATATATTTTTTAAAAGAAATGTTAATCACAGCAAATGTACAGAACTTAGAGCACAGAATTGTTTTTCAGGGAGAAACATTTCATCACTGATATTGTTTGGGATTGCCATTGCATGGTTAAGAAGCAGGCTGATTCTAGACATTATTGTTAGGTTTTAAAATTCTCTTCAGAAAGAGCACCAACTTATTGCCTGGACCTCACAGACCAACTGTCGTAGGTGTATCACTATTGCCTGTCACCTGTCAGCACTCAAAATATTGGTTGAATGAAAATGGGGAGGAGACCAGAAGGAGCAATTTGAGGAAGATTTATATATCAAAAGTTCTGATTAGTCGATCTGAGACCTATATTAAATATTGGAATGCAGAAATCAAGAAGGCAATTGGATAAAGTAAACTGGAGCTCAGTGAAGAATTCCTGGCTAGAGATGTGGATTAGAAATCCATCAATGTATGCAACACAGTAAAAGCCTAGGATTCAGTGAAGTTACAAATATACAACAGGGCTGGGATTTGGCGCTGGAGGAAGCATAAATACAGTGGTTTTCTGGAGAAGATAAGAAAAACAACTACAAGGGAACAGACAAAGAAGAGTACTAGGACGGTGTCATGTCAAGGGGTTCCTAGGAAACAAGGCTTAAAAACAGGCAAGGGAGAGACACAGACTACAGCAAATGTTGTTGAGAGATTGAGTAGGATGATAATTGAAAATCATATCTTAACTTGAGTCATAGAAGTTTCACTGGAGACCTTAATAAGCCTGAATGGAATAAGTTGAGCAAAGAATGAGTTCTGAAAGTGGAAACGTCAAGTGTAGACAAATGTTTTGAGATGTGAGATACTTCAAGAAATAAGCAAAATATGGAGAATTGGGGCACAAGAGGAAATTTTTTTTAAATGATGGCTGTTTAAAGCCATATTCGTATCAAAAAAAAATAAGAATAAAGATGAGAAATTAATGATCCAAGTGAGAGAGACAATGATTCCAGGAGAACAGTACATAAGAAACAAGAGAGGATTTAACGCTTTAGTGGAGGGTGTAAGGAGGAACAATTCTTCCAATGCTCCAGAAAGGAAGGGTACATAGAACTAAATTATCATGCACAAGCTAGATGGAATGATATGAATCATTAAATCATAAAACGCAATCTGAAATATAAAACTGAAATAAAACACAAAATATTATATTACAACTATGTAAAATATATATGAACCAAAAATGTAAGAGAAGTTAGTTAGATGACAGTATTTCCCCCCAGGATTTAAAACATATGTTGCTCTTCTTCAATTCTTTTGCAGAAAGCACTTGCCAAGTTATTTAAGATGGATTCTTGTAGGCATAACAAAACTGATTAAATAGTTCATTAAAGTGAAATTTAATTTCTCCCAAAATGTGACTGACATGTAAAACAGTGAATTTCATAGCAGGAAAGAATAATGAATACATCAGTAGCACTTGTAACAAAAATGAAAGCATAGAATACTTATTTTCATGTTTAATATTCATTTAAACCATTTCCACATATAAAAATGTTCCTAAATCTAGAAAATAAATATAAATTTTTGAATATCCATGATGCTAATTTCCAACTTTATTTTCTTTCATTCCCGTGGAAGATGTTTTCCATTCTCTAATATGTCATTTAATTTATATAAAAGAAGTCAGCTTGTGGGTATATTTATTTTATTTTCATTATGCCACAGTTCTTTTGCTGGTTTAATTCAACTTACATTGACACTTCAATTTCATCAAAGCAGTTTATTTCTTTGGTGAATTGTTCAGTCTCATATGAATTATCTTTGGTTCTGGTGTATAACAGTGTTTCTAACACCGAGTGGAAGTATTAGTAAAAACAGACAATTTTCTTTGCCTTAAAAAAATCTTACTTAGTTGAGTTTTATCAATGATATCATAATTTTAAGGAGCCCTGGTGGCACAGTTTAAGCACTCAGCGGCTAAACAAAAGGTCAGGAGTTCAAACCCACCAGGAGCTCTGTGGGAGAAAAGACCTGGTGATCTGTTCCTGTAAAGATTAACAAAAAAAACAAAAACAAACAAACCCGTTGTCGTTGAGTCAACCAGGAAATCCTATGGGGCAGTTCTCCTCCGTCCTACAAGGTTGATATGAGTCGGAATCAACTTAATGGCACACAACAACATCAATATTGGAATCGTTGTCTTTTCCTTTTTATCAATGGCCACATCCAATGGAATCGCATATCTTATACATTCTATAACTCTCTTATATCTCAAAGTCTTTTTGAAAACCAATGTCTTTTTTTACGACGAACAGTGAAGTAGGATTTGAGCTTATTGCTTCAAATCTATCTCTTAATCTGTATTTTTATATACTCTTAGTTGAAGTAAATTATTTTTGAAAGATTACATCCCCAAGAGATTCAGGAGGTAGATCAATTTTTGATTATTCCTTTGTAGTACTTAAAGGAGGTATATTAGATGCCTATTTTATGTGAATGATTTAGAGAGATTTCTGGAAGCCTGTCATCATTCCTTTAGGTGGTTACCTTTCTTTGTGTGTTCAAAAGTGTCATTAACAGGACTTAAATTCAATTGCTCCTTTCTCCAGTGGAAGCCTAAGAAGTAAAGGAAAGAAGGAAAGAAATCCCCTTATATATTATAATGACTAAACTCCTGGCAAACACACTAATGGTAATTACTAGTTGGAGAATCCTCATGCATGGAAAGCTTTAACAGATTGTACTTGTTATGTATAGGATTGACTATGATAAATAAACACGAAATGTAAAGATTTATGTGGCAGGGATTCCTACAGAAGTCCCGTAAGCTACGTAATCAATAGTGTATAAAATAGAAATATTTCATTACCAAAATTGCTGCCTTCTATCTAAGTAATGTTCCATTTGCATCATTTACAAAGATCCATAACTAAATTCTAGTCTAGAGAACATCTTAATGTGGCAAAAAAAAGATCTAGGATTGATGTTCCCTGCTTGACCTGAACCTCACAATACCTCACTCAAATCATTGAGTTTATTAGTAAGGTTTCACAATGTGTACATTTTCTGAATCCTATGAGTCTCACTGGTTTTTAAGTATAAAAATATGAAGAGTATCCCCCTTTAATCTTGGTCCTCAGAGTAAATATTGTTAAGAAACTGGTATGCAGTTTTTCTGACTCCTTTCCAGATTTATATGAATAAATACACATCTAATACATATTTCATAATAAAAATATGTCTTAAATGCATTGGTTATTTATTGAGTATAATTTCAATTACCAGAGCCAATATTAACTAAATAAAATAAAATTTGTATATAAAATTAGGAGTCCTTTAAAAAACAAAGCAGTTCTATTGAAAACTTTGTGCTTTCTTTGCCATAACGAGGGGCATTAAGGTCGTAGAAAAAGCTGTAGATAGCCCTGTGCCTCTAATAGTGTGGTTAGGGTTGAGAGAAGGGAAAAAAAAAAAAAAAAAAGGCTATTTTTCTTGAGGAAGAGCTGAACACAATCAAAAGCCTTATCTGACGTGTGATCATTTAATACACTCATATAAATAAATGCTGCTGATTCAGGCATTCAATAATAAATATCACAGTATTTCTTGAAGACTTCAATCAGCAGGACTTATGTAATTTTCATAGAAGAAGGAGAAGTTCAGGGGCTGAAATCTTCTAATAGAAATATATTGAAGATACCATTACAGAAAAAGCACACTGCATTCACTTGAATTGAAAGTTAATTTAGACTACCTTTGGGGACCAACGGGAAAGGTGATAAAGTCCACCCAACTCCAAGCCACATCTTTTGCAAATGGGCCTGTAGAAAAAATAATTTCATTACGTTAAGTTTGAAATTCTTCTCTCTTTCATAAATTTTCTTACATTCAGTTAACATAAAGATAAAATAAATCTGTGAGGGTGTAAGAGAATAGAAAGTTTTGGAATGTATACTAAATTGGAAACTGAACACCTCTATTAATAATATCTACAAGAGTGGTGTAGGAGAGTCCCCGGAAGTGGTCTGTTTGGTTAAAACCCCATTTCTTCCAGTTACTGGGTTTGTACATACTGTATTTATGCTTGTGTTATCTTATTTTTAAAATGAAAATAGTATTATCTATTTTATGACACTGTTACAAGAATTGAATAAGTTGAAGAGAACTTAGATGTATGCCTGACACAGAATAAGCATTCAATAAATGTTACTTTTTTCTTTCTTCCTTCTTATTTTCCTCTTTTCTTCCCCCCTTCCTCCTTGCATTCCTTCTTCCGCCCTCCCATCGTCTCCCCTTCCCTCATGCTCCTGAACTCTGGTTCTCTCTCTCTCTTTCCTTTTCTTTCAAATACAATGGGAACTAACAAAGTAAATCAAGAGTGGCCATTGGACTTGACCAACTAGAGTACAGTTCTTAACTTATTCTCTATCCTCTTGACACTAAATCAGTTATTTAGAGAACATGATTTTTTTTCAAGTAATGCAAAGTGTTATAAGAAATCAATAGTAATATTGCAACTGTGCAAAATTATTTCTGTACGTAGTATATAGAAGCACACATTATGAGGATGGGATTGTGGAAACTCATCCACAGAATCATGAATCACCGTATTTCCTTCCACAGCAGATAAGGAAGGGCAGGAACATTTTTTCAATATATTGTAATGAATCTTAGATTATTAAAGGTTAAAAAAAATCTTTTCCTGAGGCATTCTTTTCTAATTTTTGATTTGTTTCCTAGTAAACGGAATAAATATTTGGATATACAATTTTTAGTGGGTGGGAAGCAGGGGAGATGCTCTCTTGGGGAAATAACTAATTCTTAATTTTCACATTTCCCCTCAGGACAGAAACTAACCGGGTGTTTAATTTTATTAAAAATGACTACAAAGTAATCAATAAGTATTTGAATCTTTAAATTTTGCATATACAAATTAAAAATAATATCCCATTGAACCAGTAAACCAAATGCCGTTGAGCTGATTCTGATTCATGGAGATCCCATGTGTGTCAGAGTAGAGCTGTGCTTCATAAGGTTTTCAATGGCTGATTTCTCAGAAGTAGATTGCCAGACCTTTATTCTGAGGTGTCTCTGAGTGGGCTCAAACCTCCAAACTTTTGTTTAGCAAATGAATGTGCTAGCTGTGTGCATCACCCAGGAACAATATCTGATCAGAGGAAAAAAAAAAAATCAATCACAGTCAATTTAGGAGTTTTCTAAAAATTATTTCTACACTAAAATTATGAGTACATTTTTCAAAAATGTGAGCTTCTCTTGAAATACGCTAAAATATTTTCATTGACTTTCTTTTATCACATCTATTTGCAATGATCTCAGTCGTTTTAGGTTCTTTATTTGTTTAAAATTATCTAGATATCCATCCCAATCCCAACTGTAACAACTGAGTGTATTATTTCTTAATTACACATACACATTGCCATCAAGTAAATTCTGACTCATAGAGACCCTGTGGGACAGAGTAGAATTGCTCTATAGGGTTTCCAAGCAGATTGCCACATCATTCCCCTGCAGAGTGGCTGGTGGGTTCGAACGGCCGAACTTTTGGTTAACAGCCAAGTGATTTAACCACTGTACCACCAGGGCTCTCTCTTAATTATTCTATCAAGTAAAAATTGTCACTGTAGGTCACAAGGGAACATTTCAGTATAAAAAACGATTTGCATCAAATTAGGTCTATTCTTTGGCTTCCTATTCAAAGCATTTAAATGACTTATTCTCTTGAAATTTTGATACTTTGAATTTGAAATTGTTTTATTAATACAGAGTGCTTTTATATCAGTTTTTAAAAGCTATTCCTTTCTGTTGTGATTAAAAGATTATAGGTCACAGTTTCTAGTTTATTAAAGATGTAATTGTATATTTTTTACTTGAAATCAAAATTTAATTTGATTTAAAAAATATTAAAGAGGTTAGTAAAATGAAATGTAAATTTTCTGAATCTAATAGTTTAGGGACAGTTTAGGTAGTAGAAATATACAATTTTCTATAGAAATAGCACATTATCTATTAGATAAGTAATTGATTTTATTTTATTCTCTAAGAAAATTTTAATCGGTGTGTTCATATTTTCAAAACAATGACAATCAAAATTTCATCAGGATTTTCAAAGAGTTTAACCAGGCAATATAAAAATTCCTGTGCAAGATTAAAGGGTCAAGAATCATTTAATGATTTTCAAAAATATATGCAAGATGAATACTATTTTCCATGTCACTACATTTGTATCTATAAACAAAATCATCTATTTATATTTAAGTTGTTGTAGTTGTTGGGTGCCATCTAGTCAGTTCCCACTCATAGTGACTCTATGTACAACAGAACGAAACACTGCCTGGTCCTGCACCATCCTCAAAATCATTGTTATGCCTGAGCCCTTTGTTGCAGCCACTGTGTCAATCCATCTTGTTGAGGGTCTTCATCTTTTTCACTGACCTTCTACTTTACCAAGCATGATGTCCTTCTCCAGGAACTGGTCCCTTCTGAAAACATGTCCAAAGTATGTGAGACAAAGTCTCACCATCCTTGCTTCTAAGGATCACTCTGGCTGCCCTGCTTCCAAGACAGATTCATTCGTTCTTTTGGCAGTCCATGGTATATTCAATATTCTTCGCCAACACCATAATTCAAAGGCATCAATTCTTCTTCTGTCTTTCTTATTCATTGTCCAGCTTATGCATGCATATGAGGCAATTGAAAACACCATGGTTTGGGTCAGGTGCATCTCAGTCTTTAAGGTGACACCATTGCTTTTTAACACTTTAAAGAGGTCTTTTGCAGTAGATTTGCCCAATGCAATGCGTCTTTTGATTTCTCGACTGCTGCTTCCATGGGTGTTGGTTGTGGATCCAAGTAAAATGAAATCCTTGACAACTTCAATCTTTTCTCCGTGTATCATGATGTTGCTTATTGGTCTAGTTGTGAGGATTTTTTTTTTCTTTATGTTGAGGTGTAACCCATACTGAAGGCTGTGGTCTTTGATCTTCATCAGTAAGTGCTTCAAGTCCTCTTCACTTTCAGCAAGCAGGGTTGTGTCATCTGCATAACGCAGGTTGTTAATAAGTCTTCCTCCAATCCTGATGCCCCATTCTTCATATAGTCCAGCTTCTCGGATTATTTGCTGAGCAGGCAGGTTGAAAAAGTATGCTGAAAGGATACAACCCTGATGCACATCTTTCCTGACTTTAAACCATGCAATATCCCCTTGTTCTGTTTGAACAACTGCCTCTTGATCTATGTATGGGTTCCTCATGAGCACAATTAAGTGTTCTGGAATTCCCATTCTTTGTAATGTCATCCATAATTGTTAAGACCCACACAGTCGAATGTCTTTGCATAGTCAATAAAATACAGGTAAACATCTTTCTGGTATTTTCTACTTTCAGCCAAGATCCATCTGACATCAGCAGTGATATCCCTTGTTCCATAAAATTTCTAGTAGTTCCCTGTTCATGTACTGATGCAACTGCTTTTGAAAAATCTTCAGCAAAATTTTACTTACGTGTGATATTAATTATGTTGTTTGGTAATTTCCACATTTGGTTGGAAAAACTTTTTTTGGAATAGGCATAAATATGGATGTCTTCTTGTTGATTGGCCAGGATCTGACATCCAAATTTCTTGGCATAGATGAATGAGTACTTCCAGTGCTGCATCCATGTGTTGAAAAATCTCAATTGGTATTCTATCTATTCCTGAAGCCTTGTTTTTCGCCAATGCCTTCCGTGCAGCTTGGACTTCTTCTTTCAGTACCATTGATTCTTGATCACATGGTACTCCCTGAAATGACCAAAAGTCAACCAACTCTTTGTGGTACAGTCACTGTGCATTTCCTCCATCTTCTTTTGATGCTTACTGTGTCATTCAGTATTTTGCCCGTAGAATCCTTCACGATTGCAACTTAAGGCTTGAATTTTTTCTTCAATTCTTTCAGCTTGAGAAATGCCAAGCATGTGCTTCTCTTTTGGTTTTCTAACTCCAGGTCTTTGCATACACCATTATAATACTTTACTTTGTCTTCTCCAGCCACCCTTTGAAATCTTCTGTTTAGCTCCTTCATCATTTCCTCTGTTCACTTTAGCTACTCAGCATCAAGAGCAAGTTTCAGAGTCTCTTCTGACATTAGTTTTGGTCTTTTTTTTCTTTCCTGCCTTTTTAATGGCCTCTTGCTTTCTTCATGTACGACATCCTTGATGTCATTCCACAACTCTTCTGGTCTTTGGTCATTAGTGTTCAACATGTCAAATCTATTCTTGAGATGGTGTTGAAATTCAGGTGGGATACACTCCAGGTCGTACTCTGGCTCTAGTGGACTTGTTCTAATTTTCTTCAGCTTCAATTTAAACTCGCATACGAGCAATTGATGGTCTGTTTCACAGTTGGCCCCTGACCTTGTTCTGACTGATGATATTGTGCTTCTCTGTAAGTTCGCCATGAGTTGGAATTGACTCAAAGGCCATGGGTTGGTTGGTTGGTTTGTTTGTATTGTTTCTTTCCACAAATGTAGTCAGTTTGATTCCTTGTATTCCATCTGTCAAGGTCCACATACGTAGTCACTGTTTATGTTGGTGAAAAAAGTTATTTGCAATGATGAAGTCGTTGTTCTTGCAAAATTCTATCATGCAATCTCTGGCATTGTTTCTATCGCCAAGGCTATATTTTCCAACTACCGATCCTTCTTCTTTGTTTCCAATTTTTGCATTCCAATCACCAGTAATTATCAATACATCTTGATTGAATGTTCAGTAAATTTCAGACTGTAGAAATTGGTACAAATCTTCAATTTCTTCATCTTTGGCCTCAGTGGTAAAAATATAGAATTATCTATTTCGAAGACTCACATCCAAAATGAAACTGCTTCCAATTGTTCAGGCCAGAAACCTTCAAGACATCTATACTTTTTGATTTCTCTCAAGCCAAGAGATGATCTATTAAGAAATACTTTTATGTACACCTTCAAAAAATATATAATCTGACATCTTTTACCACTTTCACATCTAGTATATTACAGTAGCTTCCTATATTGTAAAAACTTGCTATTTTCCAGTACCTCTGGAAATTACTGATTCTCAAAATTTATATATATACATATATATTCTAATCCCCTACCAGAGCTTAAGTTCATATGTCTGTAACTAATACCAAGTTTTGTTGTGTCTGTCATGGTATATATATACATATTTCAATCAACCATCAGTTTTGCCCAGAAACCCTGGTGGTGTACTAGTTAAGAGCTCGGCTGCTAACCAAAAGGTTGGCAGTTTGAATCCACCAGGCTCTCCTTGGAAGCTCTATGGGGCAGTTCTGTTGTGTCCTATAGTGTTGCTATGAGTCGGAATCAACTCGACAGCAATGGGTTTTTGGTTTATCAATTTTGCCAATAAGACCGTTTAAGTAATATCTCATTTTCTTTCCTATAGATATGATGAAAGTTGTAGGAAGATAACAAAACAAGGGGCCGTGGCAAGAGAGAACTGCGTATTTTGAACAGTTTCTTCATCTCATCATCTGAGGTCAGTGAGAGACCTCAGTGAATTTTTGCAGAATTCCTTCCAGTTATGGTTTATAATCATAGATTCGAGAGCTGACAGACACATGTCTCTTTCAAGTGGACAAGTGTCTATTAAAGACTTCAGGATATTATGATGAACAAAAAAGGAGAAGAAAGTTAAAATATGTTAGCAAATAACTAGGAGTCGCACATTTTTATACACTATTTGTGGGAGTACAGATATAGAATTATATTTCTTTGTATTGAGTAATGTTAGACATATCATTGAAACATAATAAGGATTGCAATAATATGAAGTAAAAGAATTCCTTCAAAATAAATACATATATGTATATGTACAGGCACTCCCAGGGTTATGAATGAGATCCCTTCCGATGTCTTTAAGTCAAACCTGTAGGTAAGTCAGAACAGGTGCTTAAAGTTCTTATTTATCGTTACTTTAGTGCAAGAAGGAGACCTGGTGGCGCAGTGGTTAAGAGCTTGGCTGCTAACCGAAAGGTCGGCAGTTGGAATCCACCAGCTTCTCCTTGGAAACCCTATGGGGTGCTTCTACTCTGTCCTATAGGATCGCTATGAGTTGGAATTGACTTGATAGCAACGTGTTAGTGCAAGAAAAAGCTTGAAGCCTTTTCAATAATTCAGAAGGTGCACATGCAGCAAGTGAAGGCGATTGTGATGATGAATTTGTTGGGAAACCCTGGTGGCATAGGGGTTAAGCGCTATGGCTGCTACCCAAAAGCTCAGCAGTTCAAATCTACCAGGTGCTTCTTGGAAACCCTATGGGGCAGTCCTGCTCTGTCCTAGAGGGTCACTATGAGTCGGAATCGACTCGATGGCAACGGGTTTAGGGGTTGGTTCAATCCAGGGCTTTGAACCTGTTTATTCTGGTTTGAACTCCTGCTGAGAATCTGCATTTCTACCCCAGATATACTGGATCATAATCTACAGTCTAACAAGATACCCAGGTGATTCTTATATATAATAAATTTTGAGAACAACTGCTCTACTAGTGGTTCTAAGAATTGATCCCTTACCAGCAGTGTTAGCATCTCCTGGGAACTTGTTAGAAATGTAAATTCTCAGCAACCGTAGAACCTGAACTAACCAGTTCAAAGTCCCAGTTCAATCTTTTCAAAGTGAGGGAAAATTTACATAACATTAAATAGTAAGTAGGAGTTGCCTGTAAGTGGGACATTCATTACCCCAGGACTGTCTGTATAGCATATGTATGCGCATGTGTATGTGTACGTAAATGTATATGTAAATATAATGTATATAAACGTAAATGTATATGTGTATGTATATGTATATAAGGAGCCCTTGTGGCAGAACAGTTAAGGACTTGGCTGCTAACCAAAAGGTTGGCTGTTCGAACCCACCCCACTTTTCTGCAGGAGTAAGACCTAGCAATCTGCTCCTGTAAAGATTACAGCTTAAAAAACCCTATGGGGCAGTTCTACTCTGCCACATGGGGTCATTTTGAGTTGAAAATTGACTGGACAGCAACTAACAACAACATATGTATGTGTATATATATATTTATTTATATGTGTATATGTTATATATATAATATATGCATATATATTCTGTCCAGTTATTAAGTAAAATTCTAAGTTGAAGTATAGGAAGCACAAATTTTTTTTAAATCACAGACACACAAACACACACATATATATATATATACCACATTCACATATATACTTGTCAGCTAATGCTATGTTTTTCTTGTGTAAGATATTTGATAGCCTTATAAATATGTGTAGTGGACAAGGAAGAAGGCCAGGAAAGTAATAAAGCTCATGCAAGGAAGACTGTCAAAATGGGACCCTTTTTTCCCCTAAATTTCTCTGCATTTTGTAGAAAATGTATCCCAAAACTACATGTCAATGATTTTCTTTATAATGTAAACCATATATGAATTATTTATCCCTCTATCTCCAAATCACCTGTCATTTCTTGGATAAAACAGTTTCCCAAATGAGATTGATAGGAATGAATACTTGAGAAATAAATCATATTCTCTGACTTCAGCTGACCCACTAACCATGCATTCATGGACCAAGAAAGAAACAAATAGTGGAGGAAAATCACATAAAACTTTCAATTATTATTAGCCTGTTTTTTACCCTATAGGAATCTCTGCAGATCACATTTCTGAAGTTCACCAATATAGACCTTAAACGTTTTACTCGCCATCAGTGTTAAAAGGCAATCCTGTGGGAATGGGGGGTATGGGAAGCTATTTATGAAAGCCCTGTACTGTTTTCCTCTGAGTATTGGGAGGAGTAAGAGTAAAACCAATATGCCCCTTGGGAGTAGACACATACAGGCGGAGGCCTGGTTTGACTCACCACTGATCATGGTGTTTCCTTATAGATGGGGCTCAGAAAGTACAAATGGGAGCTAGACATGCTGAGTAATAGATGTTATCTGGAATAAAATTAATTACAAGTTCATAGGGAATATACATTTTTCAAACAAAGTTTTTAAAAGGGAAACCTCCTTAGAATAAAATTAGTAATTATGTCTTTGTTGTCTTATTTTCTCAATTGACAGAATGTGATATTTTGATTAAAATATAAGCATCACTACCAGGAACAATTTTTGTTGCTATGTTCCAATCTCAGTTTTTCTTTCTAGTGAATACGCATCACTGCACTATCTGCCTATCACCCTAGAATCTTCCCCACTTTACATTCTGCTACCTCCATCCTGAAATCATCAAATTCATGACAAATTTCTTAATAAGTCTGCCTGTTACTGACTACCCCAAATTTTTAATCCTTCATCACACACGCTAAACCAAAACCAAACCAAACCTGTTGCCATCGAGTTGATAGAGTCTCATATATGCAACAGCATGTACAGGGTATACTCATTCAAAAATGTATGTGTGTATGGGTGTTTGTGGTGAAAACAGAATAGTTTTATGTATTTCCCAATGACCTAAAATACAGAAGAATTTATTTTTCCCTATTGGGTTTTGAAGTAATTTATTTTTCCTATATTTTATAGAACTAAAATGCTATAGAACAGGTTTTTGACAGATCATCTTGTGCCTCAGAGACAAGGACCTGCACCAAGATTGATTTTCTAAAGAATTTTCATGACAGTCTCATCATAAAGCAGGGAGGAAGATAGATGAAATAACAAGAAACCATTTATTCATAGAGATTATTTTTTCATTGATTGACATCTGAACTCAGAGGACATATGGTTGCATTTTTCCCCAATAGGATGAATAAAGTTATTTAACATAGTTTTCTTCAAAATCAAATATCCTTTATTTCATCCCTGTAAACTTAGAGACTGTTCCTATGCCAGGACATAAATCTTGTAGTGTAGTTCCATATTTAAAATTAAAATTATCATGATTTGCCATGTAATCTGGAACAAGTTAATTAATATATTTTCTGCTTGGCTCGTCATTAATTAATTGATATCTTAAATATTTCTATTAAAGGGAACTTGTTAGCTGCCATTGAGTTGGCTCTGACTCATAGTGACCCCATGTACAACAGAACAAAATGTTGCCAGATCCTGCACCATCTTCACAATTGTTGGTATGCTTGAGTTCATCGTGGTAGCTAATGTGTATTTTGAGTGTCTTCCAACCTAGGGGGCTGATCTTTCAGAACTACATCAGACACTATTCTGTTGTGATCCATGGAGTTTTCACAGGCTTGTTTTCAGAAACAGATTACCAGGACTTTCTTCCTAGTCTGTCTTAGTGTGAAAGCTCCACTGATACCTGTTCATCATGGGTGACTCTACTGGTATTTGAAATACTGGTGGCGTAGTTTTCAGCATCATAGCAATATGCAAGGTACTATAGAATAACAGACTGACAGATGGGTGTTGAGTTAAATGATTACAACTTTTCTCATCTTTCTTAGTTTTGTTGTTGCTTTGCTTGTTTGTTTTTTCTTTCAGTTTTCTAAAACTTACTGGTACTGATTCTTTCTTTAAAATTGACTAGAACATTCAAATGGCCAACAGACACATGAGAAAATGCTCGCGATCACTAGCCATTAGAGAAATGCAAATTAAAACCACAATGAGAT
>NW_004443942.1:16994850-17057218 GCF_000243295.1 Trichechus manatus latirostris
TTGTTAACCAATGTCATAAAACAGCATGTGTGTTACTGTTACATGAAAAACTATCTGTTCTGTAAGCCTTCACCTGAAGTACAATAAAATATTAAAAAAAAAAAAAAAATTGACTAGAGTCCTTAGCTAGGATATTAGCAAAAATAAAATATGACTTGAAAATAAAACTATGGAAATGACTTTTTTCACTATATTTTGAAACTTTATAATGGAGGAGGGGAGAATAGTTGATTGCTATGTCTATTCTATGGTAGGATTTGAGAATAATTTCAAACTCTTCGCTTTTTGTTGCTTGATATTCCTTATATAAGTTAAAACAAGCAACTGAAGTCAATCATCTATTTAAAAAGCACATGCTAAATTCATTGTGTGAAACATTCTTAAGCAGCAAGTACTGAATTTCATCTTCAAAGACAAGGTTTAATTGTGGTTAAACTAAGTTATGTTTAGAATCCTCTATGTGTTAACAAAGATATAATACTCAGACATTCTCATCCAAAAGATTTAGACGATTCAGCCATCATCCTTCAGTTTCATAGCAAAGTGTCTGAAGCTTTAATTTTCTTCCGTTGTAGCTGGGATTTCAAAGAAATATAATCACAACAAAAACTTTTGGATATTGGGTAATGTTTCAAATTCTCACCTTCCACATGCAATTTGATAAAATCCGTATGCAGTTAAGCATAACCCTGATGTAAACATCTTAGTAAAGTTTCACTTTCAACAGTATTTTTGAAGAGCAAGGAAAAGTAACACAAAATGCAAGAATATTATAACAATGCACCAGGAAATAGCATATGAGCAGTGTCTGTTGTCCGAAACTTCAAAACAGGAGGCAGAAATAATATAGTGTGTGTAGTAATGCATACTGGAATCATAGAAATATCAGCCAGAGTAGTGCCCTGTTGAAAATATGTTAACATCATCCCTCCCCACAAAGTGAAAGCATTCAGGCTTCATGAATTTCCTGTTTAATGCTGTGTCCAGGAAAATAATTTGAGTGTGTGCGTTTTCATGATGATTGATTAAGTGTGAATGTGATTTTATGTCTGCAGCTATTTGCTGCCCTGCCAGAAACAGCCTGTCACCCAACAGTTCTATGTTGTGCCCTTAATTTCGAAATCATGACAGAATTTCCAAATCATTTCTGCAATTAACAAATGAGGTCATTAACATTTTGTACAAAATTAATTGTTATGAAATAGCTTTGTTCTTTGACTTTCCTCTGTACTAAAATCTCAACCGTCATTAGATTTTTATTTCTAACATTCCTTAGAGTTTATTCTTTAGTTTATGCTTCCAAATTGTTCATAAAGATGGACATTACCTCTGTAATATTTAAATAATAATTTCATAGATTCTTAAATTATGTTAAATTTCTTTTTAAATACATAACGTATGTGAAGTTTTTTTAATACACACCATATGTGAAATGATACATAAATTATTTCCTAAACAATCTGTCCACCACCCATGATTTTGTCAAGTTGTCATGGCTTGCATTTTGCTGTGAGGCTAGAAGCTACGGCACTGGCATTTGAAATACTAGCAGGGTCACCCATGGTGGACAGGTTTCAGCAGAGCTTCCAGACTAAGACAGACTCGGAAGAAAGGACTGGCAATCTACTTCCAAACATTAGCCAATGAAAACGTTATTTATCACAGAACATTGACTCTCGTACTTTGGACACATCATCAGAAGGGATCAATCGCTGGAGGAGGAAATCATGTTTGGTGAAGTAGAGGGTCAACTAGGGTGTGAGAGACCCTTGGTGAGATAGACTGGCGCAATGGCCACAATGATAGACTAAAATATGTTGGTGATTTTGGGAGAATCAGGACGAGGCAATGTTCCATTATGTGGTGCATAGGTCACCATGAGTCTGAGTCAACTGGACGGCAGCTAACAATAACAACAGCAAACATTTTGTAAAGTATATGTTTTACCATAATCTCCAGATATATAAAGTAATAATACAAAATTATAAGAATCCTATCTGGTTATCCAAATTTTTCACTAATATTAGAAAACACTATTGTCTTAGTCTTCTAGTGCTGCTATAACAGAAATACCACAAATGGATGGCTTTAACAAAGAGACGTTTATTCTCTCACAGTCCAGTAGGCTACAAGTCCAAATTCAGGGCATCAGCTCCAGGGGAAGGCTTTCTCTGTCAGCTCTGGAGGAAGGTCCATGTCATCCATCTTCGCTTGGTCTAGGAGCTTCTCTGCATAGGAACCTCAGGTCCAAAGGACACGCTCTGCTCCCCGTACTGCTTTCTTGGTGGTGTGAGGTTCCCATGTCTCTCTGCTCACTTCTCTCTTTTATATCTCAAAAGAGATTGACTTAAGACACTATCTAATCTTATAGATCTCATCGATGTAAGTGCCGCTAGCCCATTTTATTACATCATAGTGATAGAATTTACAACACATAGGGAAATTACCTCAGATGATAAAATGGTAGACAGTCATACAATACTGGGAATCATGACCTAGTCAAGTTGACAGATATTTCTGGGGAACACAGTTCAATCCATGACAACTATATTGATTAAATAGTAGGCTTTGCTTGAGAACAATGCAAAATCCATGGTGATAGCATTTTCTCTTCATTCTTTGTAAAAATGGCGTGGGGGCAGCGTCTGACCTCCTCTAACTTCACAAGGGGGAAGGAGAATCAAGTTCAACAGCCCAAGGCTAGTGCTTATGAAGTGGAGGTCAGACATGCCTCCTCTCTGTGCCATCTTTACCAAAATCTGACACCAACCATACCTCCTACGGCACTCTCTACTTCTCTGCTGAGTTTGATAATTTGTAGCAATGGCCACACAGAACTCACAGACCATACTCATGATTGTGGGGTTTGTTAGGAAAGTAACAAGTTCCAATTCAGGTTCAAGTAGGCTCAGGACATAGTTCTTCCATCAGAACAACCTCTTATCAGCTGTGCCCACAGGAACACCTCTCTCTGACCCCTTGGCCTAGGTCCTGCTCCGGTACGTGTTATAAAGCTCTTTTAGCTCTGCTGACAAGTGCCTCGAGGCACCCCACTCCACCAGTAAGTATCAGTCCTAAGGCACTCAGCTCTAGTGGGTCGGCAAACCAAGATCCAGCAAGTGCCTGGAGGCACCCCATTTTGCCAGTAAGTCTCCTGCCCGAAGGTACTCAGCTTTCTTATTCTGAGGGCTGGGAATTCCACTGCACTGTACCCCACTAGATTCTCCTGCTGTTGTTTCTCTGTCCCTGCTGCTTGCTGTCTTCAGTGTTACAGCTCTGTCTCTTGGTCTCCTGGTTCCAAAGGAGCTTCTCAGTGCAGAGATCCTGGATCCAAAGGACGCACTCCATTCCTGGCTCTTCTTTCTTAGTAGTAGTGAGAGCCTCTGTGTCTGCCCCTAGGATGGTTCATTTTAAGCCTAGCAGGATGGCAAAACTTACCAATCCCCTTGGTAAGCCAAAGCTCTCATTTGCATAGACCCACCCAGCCTTTTGGTGGGAGGTACAAGACCATGGTGAAAAAAAGGTCATATAAAAGTTATCCAACACACCGCATTGTCTTTGCCAAGTAATAAGGTGCAATTGGCTTTAAGTGCATTTAAGGCTTCAAAGAAGTTTCTTTTGGCAGTTGGGTTTCATTTGTATATATAATTGTGTTGTGATCAATGTAAACCTGTCCCTCACAAGTACCCTTTTATTTAATAAGAGCTTTATTGAAATTTAATTCACATACCAATAATTGAGCTATTTAAAGTGTGCAAATCAATGAAGGTTGTTTATTGCATTCACAAAGTGTATAAGAAGTATCGCTATAATCAAATTTAGAGCACTTTTATCACCCCAACCTTAGGCAACCACTAATCTTCTCTCTGTTTCTATAAACTTGTCTATTCCGGACGTTTCATATAAATGGGATGATACAATATGTGTCTTTTATGACTGGCTTCTTTCACTTTAACATGATGTTTTCAAAGTTCATCCATACTGTGGTATGTATCAATTCCTCATTCCTTATAATGGCGGAATAATATTCCACTTCTTAGATAGATCACATTTTATTCATTCTTTAAATTTAGGGACTTTTAGATTGTTTTCATTTTTTTGCTATTATAAATAATGCTGTTATGAACATTGGGGTATATGTTTTAGTGTGAATATAGGTTTTATTTCTCTTGGGTACATATCTAGGAGTGAAATTGCTGGGCTGAATATGTAAGATTTTAAAGAACTGTCAGAATGTTTTCCATAGAAGCTTTGCCATTTTACATTTTCATTAGCACTGTACGAGGTTTCTAATTACATCCTTATGAACACTTGTAATTATCTTTTTGATTATAGCAAACCTAGTGGATAGAAAGTTGTACCTAATTGTGGTTTTTGGTTTTCATTTCCCTGATGTCAATGAGGTTGAGCATCTTTTCATGTGTTTATTGACCATTTATATGTCTTCTTTAGAGAAATTCCTACGTAAATCTTCATCTATTTTTAATTCAGTATTATGTAGTTGTAAGAATGTTTATATATTCTAAATATATTTTATTTAGTTAGTTTTTATTTGTAGTTTTTTATTATTATGTAGTTGTAAGAGTTCTTCATATATTCTAAATACAAATCCCTTATCAGATACACGATTAGCAGATATTTTCTCCCATTCTGTGGGTTGCCCTTTCACTTTCCTGATGGTACGTTTTGTAGCCATTTCTGACCTCATTTTGAACAATGAGCTTCTATCCTCTGCATATTCAGGATACTTGCCTACTTAATGTTACTAAAATGTACCAGACTTTGGACCTTTGTATTTGTTGTTTCTTCTACCTGGAACACTCCCCTATATATCTGTAATGCCCACCATCTTCTCTTCCTCTAGATCTTAGTTCACTCTCAATTCCTAAAAGAGGCACTACTTGAGTACTTGATGTAAAACCAATCCCTCCAAAGCCCTTTTCTAGAAAACCTCTCTCTTTTATTTACAGTGTTTGAAATAACGTTGAAACGTCTTATCTCTTTAACTGCATATCTGTTTATTGTTCATCTTACCTTACTAGAATTTAAGGGTTATGACAACAAGGACCAGGTTTGGTTTATTTATTATCATATCCAAAAACTTACACCAATGCTTAGCGCAGTGTACAATTACACTGACGATTCATTGCCTTAATTAAATAAAAGACACAAAATATAATCACAAACTCTCAATGGTATTATTTTTTAAAACCTATATTTAGTACAATGTCAATAATAGAAAGGCAAGATGCTTTTCCATATTCTTCTAGCAGCTATGTTGGTAAGAGTGAAAATGTTATTTTTGTCTTAGACTCCTTCCATTTGTCAAATACTTTCATGTTTTGACTGTTTTTTAGATAAACTGTATGCATCCCCTTCTACATAAGTGAGGAGATAAGTATTTCTATGTATTAAATGTTATAATCTTTGGGCCATATCTGATAACATTTGGGTCATATTTGAATATTAGGGGGCCTGGAAATCCCCTGAAATTATGGGCAATTTACACGAGTTAGGGTTTATGTTTGTTGATTTATGTGTTGTATATTGTGAGTTTCTGTTTCTTCCAGTGAAACCATGTGTATACATTTTTAGGAAATAATCTATAGTTTACAACCATTTTTCAAAGTAATTTGAGACTCAAAGGAATATTAAATCACTTCCCTATAAAGCAGAGTTATTTAATTAGCAGTTATTTAATTCTCCAGTTTCAGAAAATAATAGCTTAAATAACTAAAGGCAAATTCCCTAAACAGTTAGATTCATTAATGGTAGTTTGCTAAGTGACTTGCTGTTGTTAGGTACCATTGGGTCAATTCTGACTCATAGCAACTGAAGGTACAACGGAATGAAACACTGCCTGATCCTACGCCATGCTCATAATTCTTGCTGTATTTGAGCCCATTGTTGCAGCCATTGTGTCCAATCCATCATTGAGGGTCTTCCTCTTTTTCACTGACCTCCTACCTTACCAGCCATGATGTCCTTCTCCAGAGACTGTTCCCTCCTGATAACATGCCCAAAGTACATGAAACGAAGTCTCGCCATCCTTGCTTCCCAGGAGCACTCTGGCTGTACTTCTTCCAAGACAGACTTGTTCGTTCTTCTGGCAGTCCATGGTATATTCAATATTCTTCACCAGCACACTAATTCAAATGAATCAATTCTTCTTCAGTCTTCTTCATTCACTGTCCAGCTTTCACATGTATATGAGGCTATTGAAAATATTATGGAGTGGGTCAGGCACACCTTAGCCCTCAATGTGACATCTTTGCTTTTCGACACTTTAAAGAGTTCTTTTGCAGCCGATTTGCCCAATGCAATACGTGCTAAATAACTACTACATTTAAATGTCAAGAATGAAATGATCATGATGCAGAGGTGAGCATATGAGTGAAAGATGAATAAATTACCTCCACGAGTGTTCTTATAAATGTTTATTGTATGAAAATGATTCCATGCATTTTGCACATGGAAATGCTTAAAAGATATTCATTTCATGAATGAAGAAAAAGCTTCATTCAAAAAAAAAAAAAAGATAACATTTTGGAAGTTATCTCTGGCTTATCAAATAAAACCTTATCTCTATTTACATGTTTGCAAACAATAAAATCTAAAGTCTTGGTACTTTTATTAACAAGGTACAAATACTATGTAAATTTTATTTATCATTTTATCGAGGCTACTCCAAAGTAGCTCAGAGTCTGACAGTCACTTTAATGCCCTATAATTTCTATGAGTGAATGATTAATCAGTTTTGATTGTCCCAGCCGCAATTCAATTTGGAACTGGACCCTAGCCTAGAATCACAAGAAAACAAATAATTCTTTAATCATTTTTGCATCACTGTTTTTAAAAATTACATGAGATAATTCAGATTCTTGATTAAAATTGTAAAAAATATTTAAACTACTTTTGTAGCAATGGAATGGAATAGAATAGTGTCTCCTCATTACTGTTACCCAGAAGAAAGAAATAGTTGAATTATTCTACGTGAATTTTTTTCTTTTAATTATCATGCAGAGAATAATATAAAAATTTCAGGAATATAGCACCATAGTGACTTGTCTCAAAAGAAAAAAGAAAAGAAATCATTAGGAATTAACAAGAACCATCTCTTCTAATTATTTTTACAGGTTTCTATTCCTTTAATTTCTCTTAAAATTATAAATTCTGTCATTCAAAATGTGATATGTTTCATTTAGATTTGAATTGGAAAGCTGGGCTTGAGTTGAAGGAATTTCTAGAAATCATGTCAAGGTCATTGACATAAGAATGTGGTTAAATATAATCCAAATTAATTAAATATGGAAAAAACTTAGACTTCCACAAATAAGGAAACTGATCCAATGAGAAGGGACCTGAGAGGTGTTTTTCTTCTGACTTTATCATACGGTGTCAATTAAAAAAAAAACTGGAAAATTTATTCTTAGTTGTGATTAAAAATTAACCATGTGTAAGAAATTATTACAGTTAATGAAATGATGAGTTTGAAGTATTGACATAAGCTTCTTGTAGTATAGTATGGGCTGCTTCACATAGATGTAGCATATACCGCCCAGGCTGGGAGGCACTGACAGACAGCAAGAAACAGATTGCCTTCTCCTGAGGCAAGGAGCAGCAGAACAGACTGTGAAAGCCTGGGTATCTGCACGGAGGCACTTATTTTATCTTAATAGCATCCTCAGTTGGAGGTAGCAAGGCAACAGGAGTGGTGATGGGAAGGAGTAGTATATTTTAATACCACTTTATAGATGAGGACCTGAGTTTCCTTGATCAGATGGGCTGGCCCAATGTGGGATTATTACATTCTTGCCAGCCAAGTCAATGGCAAAACCAAGGTCAAAATACAACTGCCAGTCTTCTTTGTCTTGATCTTTTCTTCACCTTATCAGTCAAGAAAATATTTCTTAGTTGTTCTGCTTTATTTAATATCACATTTTACTAAGAAATGTTTGGGAAAAGAGGGAAGAGAATTGACTCTTGATGAACTGCTGGTCTAAATCATGGATAGTAGTATATGCTTTTCATTAAATTATATTTAACTCTCATGACAATCCTACGTGAACTATAAGGCAGATATTGCTAGTCTCCATTAACACATGAAAAAGCTGACAGTCACTGAGGTCAGGTAGGAAGTAATTTAAGTATTATAGGTATAATAGCAAAGCCTGAATAATAGTCTATCCAGTTATTAGAATCTTGGTGGTGATTGATGGTAATTACCAAAGCTTTACGTGAGCAAATGTGGAGGGTGTTTATACTGGAGGCTAATATAACTGTATCTGAATATCAATGTGGCTCTCTCAAGAATTATTCTAAGAAATAAATCTAACCAGAGGCATAAAAGACCTATACAATGAAAACTACAAGACACTACTGCAACAAACCGAAAGAGACCTGCATTAAGTGGAGAAACATAACTTGCTCATGGATGGGAAGACTCAACATTGTAAAGATGTCAATTCTACCCAAAGTGATCTACAGATACAATGCAATCCTGGTCCAAATTCTAATGGCATTTTTTTTAATGATATGGAGAAACAAATCACCAACTTCATAGGGAAAGGGAAGAGGCCCCAGATAAGTAAAGCATTGCTCAAAAAGAAGAACAAAGTGGGAGGCCTCACACTACCTAATTTTAGAAACTATTATACTGCCACGGGAGTCAAAACAGCCTTGTTCTGTACAAGAACAGATACATGGACCAGTGGAACAGAATTGAGAATCCAGAAGTAAATTCATCCACCTATGAGTAGCTAATATTTGACGAAGGCCCAAAGTCCATTAATTGGGGAAAAGACAGTCTCTTTAACAAATGGTGCTGGCATAACTGGACATTCATATGCAAAAAACTGAAAAAAGACCTATACCTCACACCATGCACAAAAGCTAACTCCAAATGGATCAAAGACCTAAATATAAAATCTAAAACGATAAACATCTTGGAAACAAAAATAAGGACAACTCTATGAACCCTAATACATGGCATAAACAGAATACAAACCATAAGTAACAATGCACCAACTAGATAACTGGGAGCTCCTAAAAAAACAAACACCTATGCTCATCAAAAGACTTCACCAAAAGAGTCAAAAGATAACCTACAGACTGGGAAAAAATTTTGGCTACGACAAATCCAATCAGTGTCTAATCTCTAAAATCTACAACATACTGCAAAACCTCAACAAGAAAAAAACAAATAACCCAATTTAAAAAATGGACACCTAAAGTACAATAAATAAATAAATAAAAATAAAAAATGGACAAAGGATATGAACAGGAACTTCACTGAAAAAAACATTCAGGCAGCAAAAAAGAAATGCAAATCAAAACTACAATGAGATACCATCTCACCCCAACAAGGCTAACATTAATCCAAAAAACACCAAATAATAAATGTTGGATTGGTTTTGGAGAGACTGGAACACTTATACACTGTTGGTGGGAATGTAAAATGGTACAACCACTTTGGAAATTGATTTGGCGCTTCCTTAAAAAGCTAGAAATAGAAGTACTATGTGATCCAGCAATCTACTCCTTGGAATACATCCTAGAGAAATAAGAGCTGTCACATGAATAGATATATGCACACCCATGTTCATTGCAGCACTGTTCACAATAGCAAAAAGATGGAAACAACCTAGGCGACCATCAACGAATGAATTGATAAAGAAATTATGGTATATTCCATATAACAATGGAATACTATGCAACGATAAAGAACAATGATGAATCTGTGAAACATAACCTGAAGGAATCTGGAAGGCATTATGCTGAGTGAATTTAGTCAGTCGCAAAAAGACAAATATTGTATAAGACCTCTATTATAAGAACCCAAGAAAAGGTTTAAACGTGAAGAAAACATTCTTTGATGGTTACAAGGGCAGGGAGGGAGGGAGAGAGGTACTCACTAACTAGATAGTAGACAAGAATTACCTTAAGTGAAGGGAAGGACAGCACACACTACAGGGGAAATCAGCACAACTGGACTAAATCAAAGCTAAGAAGTTTCCTGAATACAACCAAACACTTCGAGGAACAAAGTAGCAGGGGCAGGGGTTTGGGGACCATGGTTTCAGGAAACATCTAGGTCAATTGGCATAACAAAGTTTATTAAGAAAATGTTCTGCATCCTACTTTGGTGAGTGACATCTCGGGTCGTGGAAGCTAGTGAGTGGCCATCTAAGATGCATCAATTGGTCCCAACCTACCTGGAGTGAAGGAGAGTGAAGAACACCAAACTCACAAGGAAAGTGTTAGCCCAAGAGACAGAAAAGGCCACATAAACCAGAGACTGCATCATCCTGAGACCAGAAGAACTAGATGGTGCTCAGCTACCACCAATGACCTCCCTGACAGGGAGCACAACAGAGGGTCCCTGAAGGAGCAGGAGAAAAGTAGGGTGCAGAACTCAAATTCTAGTAAAAAGACCAGACTTAATGACTTTACTGAGACCAGAGGGACCCTGGAAGACGTGCCCCTGGACTCTCTGTTAGCCCAAAATTAAAACCATTCCCGAGGCCAACTCTTCAGACTAAGATTAGACTGGACTATGGGACATAAAATGATACTCGTGAAGAGTGTTCTTCTTACCTCAAGTAGGAACATGAGACTAAATGGGTAGCTCCTGTCCAGAAGCAAGATGAGAAGGCAGAGAGGTTCAGGAGCTGGTTGAATGGACATGGGAAATGTGGGGTGGAAAGGAGGAATGTGCTGTCACAGTATAGGGAGAGCAACCAGGGTCACATAACAATGTACGTATAAATTTCTGTATGAGAGACTAACTTGAATTGTAAACTTTCACTTAATGCACAAGAATAAAAAAGAAAAGAAGAGAAAAGAAATCCAAAAAAAAGAAAAGAAAAGAATTATCCTAAGAGCACAGTTCAGGATATCACCTCTTCTTTAAAAAACAGAGGGTTTTTTTAGTCTCATTTCATTCTGAATTTATAATGGTTATCATCAATTCACTAAACAATATTTGTTATTGTTGTTAGGTGCTGTCGAATTGGTTCTGACTCATAGTGACCTTATGTACCAGAAAGAAACACTGCCTGGTGCTGTACCATCCTCACAGTCATTGCTATGTTTGAGCCCATTGTTGCAGCCACTGTGTCGATCCATCTCATTAAGGGTTTTCCTCATTTTTACTGACTCTCTACTTACCAAGTATGATACCCTTCTCCAAGGACTGGTCCCTCCTGATAACATGTACACACTAAGCAACACAAAATCTCACTATCCTCACTTCTAAGGAGCATTCTTGCAGTACTTCTTCCAAGAAGGATTTGTTCATTCTTCCGGCAGTACATGGTATATTCAATATTCTTCACCAACACCATATTTCAAAGGTATCAATTCTTCCTTGGTCTGCCTTATTCATTGTCCAGCTTTCACATGCATATGAGGCAATTGAAAATACCATGGCTTGGGTTAGGCATACCTTAGTTCTCAAAGTGGCATCTTTGCTTTTTAACACTTTAAAGAGGTCTTTTGCATCAGATTTGTCCAATGTAATACATCGTTTGATTTCTTGACTGCTGCTTCCATGGGTGTTTATTATTGATCCAAGTAAAATGAAATCCTTGACAACTTCAATCTTTTCCCCATTTATCAGGATGTTGCTTATTGGTCCATTTGTGAGGACTTTTGTTTTCTTTTTGTGGAGGTGTAATCCATACTGAAAGCTGCAGTCTTCGATCTGCATCATAAGTGCTTCAAGTCCTCTTCACTTTCAGCAAGCAAAGTTGTGTCTTCTACATATTGCAGATTGTTGATGAGTTTCCCTCCAATCCTGATGCTGCATTCTTGTTCATATAGTAGAGCTTCTCAGATTATTTGCTCAGCATACAGACTGAAAAAGTATGGTGAAAGGATACAGCCCGGAAGCACACCTTTCCTGATTTTAAACCATGCAGCATCTCTTTGTTCATACGACTGCCTCTTGGTCTGTGTACAGTTTCAACTTGAGCACAATTAAGTTTTCTGGAATTCCCATTCTTTGCTATGTTATTCATAATTTGTTACAATCGACACCAGTTGAATGACTTTATATAGTCAATAAAACACAGGTAAATATCTTTCTGGTATTCTCTGCTCTCAGCCAAGATCCATATGACATCGGCAATGATATATCCCTTTCTCTACACCCTCTTCTGAATCCAGCTTGAATTTCTGGCCGTTCCATGTCAATATACTGCTGAAACAGTTTTTGAATTATCTTCAGCATAATTTTACTTGCACATGATATAAATTACATTTTTTGATAATTTCCACATTCTGTTAGATCACCTTTCTCTGGAATGGGGATGAATATGGATCTCTTCCAGTAGGTTGGCTAGGTAACTGTCTTCTAAATTTCTTAGCATGGAGTGGGTGCTAGGTTCCAACATTGCATCCATTTGTTGAAATATTTCAATTGATATTCCATCAATCTCTGGTGCCTTGTTTTCTGTCAGTGCCTTTTCAGGAGGCAGCATATCATCTACCATTTCAAGAGGTATAATATGATCAAGAACTGATGGTATCGAAGGAAGAAGTGCAAGCTACACTGAAGGCATTGAGGAAAAATAAGGCTCCTGGAATTGATGGAATACCAACTGAAATTAATATTTACTTATTGCCTTTTCTGTGTACCAAAGATTTACCTAGATTTACAATAATTACTTGTGACTACTTAAACTTAAAGATGAGTAAACATGGAGGGCATTTTCTTTAGAGGCAAATATGTGTTTATTACTACCCAAGTTTGGCATATTTCCCAGAAACCTAAAAATGTATATGTAACAGTGTTTGAAGCCTTGGGGATATTGTGCAAATATGAATATTTTAAGACCTATGAAATTAGCCTCACAATCTTCTGTAACTGGGGAACTTTGGGATAAAGATGTGTAATCATCATTTATACATTATTTACTAATACTTATTTTGCTACATAAATAGTGTCTAATTCCAAAATCTGAGCATTAGGTTGTAAGGATACAAACTATTGTCTCCTGGTTAATTAATAATTTGAGGACACTCTATAAAAACATAATAATAGGCAATACTGAAAATAATTGTATTGCTATAATTGTCTTTTACACAGGAGAGTTTCAGATAAGGGAAATGGTATACATTTCAACTTTCTAGGATTTGCCTTCGCTATTTAATCTTGCATGGATAGATATAATACAATTTCTATACCTAAAAGTGGAATAAAAATAAAATGCATAGATCACTCTCTGACTTACTTTTTACATCTCTAAAAGGGGGATAATAATAACCAAGGGTTTATTTTTGTTTTAAGGTCTGAAGAAGATAATACATGCAAATCTTTTAGAACTGTGACTTATCCATTGTGAGATTAAATAAATATAACTTCCATTTCCAAATTGTCTTGCTATTATAAGAGAAAATAAACTACTTGTGTAAAAATAGACCTGGAAATGACTGACCAGGACTGACTGTTTTGCCTGACTACTTAAATTGCTTATCTTTCCATCATTAATTCCTAAATCTTTATACTGGAATGTGCTGTATCAACTTCCTATGCTGAAAACTGTTTCCCAGAACGATATTTCTTGAGTGGTTTCAGGTTATAGTTGTCCAGTATGAGAACTGTGTAAGATTAGAAAGATAGAAGTGAAACAGAAGCCGTTGTTACTGGATTCATCACAGAGAACCTTGGGTGCTTCTAGCTTGCACCCACCCTTCTCCACTCTGCATAGAGCTCATCTACCTCAATTCTGGAATAGCAGTAAAAATTCATTTCTTTCTAAATTTGTGTACTGTGAATGAAATAATTTCAAGTTGATTATTTGTAGGTAGTAGATGCATTGACATTTATTACTTAACGTATTCTAGGCATTTGTCATAGAAAGACATAATTTATTGAAGATATGCTGAGATATCTTTAGGAGCCCAAGGATAGCAAAGTTTAAGTTGTACTAAAAATCAGAGGCTAAAAATTCTCCTGGTAAAACTTGCCCTCCACTTTTAATATCTGCTGTCCTTTGAGAACTACTTAGTTTAATATATAATGAAACATACATATACATATCTCAGATTTTATCTGCTCTCAATACACACAACATTAAATTTAACATATTTTTCTCTGTAACTCATACAATGATGTATCTGGTTTCGTTTTCAAACTTCTAGGAGTCTTGGGGCATCTTTTCACCAGCTATCCAATCAGCTGTGGCCATGGGGTCAGTGTCAGAGTTTGCAGGATCCCTTGCCTGGAGTGAAGTTCTCTAAGAAAGAGTTTCATTGATAGTTGGACAGATACTCCAAAAGCCAGCTGCATTGTCCTAAGTGGCTGACAAATGTTATCCAAGTCAATCCTTTCAGCAAAATTACAGAGAAAGTCAGTTAGGAAGCTTAATCAGAAAGGTTTATGCCCTTTGCCCAGAGTAACACAGCTGACTGAGAGATCCATGATTCAAAATCAGTCTACCCTAACTTTGGAGCCCAATCAAAGTCTTTGAGCCCCTATAAAACAGATATGGGAGCCTCCACTTTGCACTTTGATGGGGGAAAAATCAAACAAACAAATAAACAAACTTACCTACAGGTGAAAACATTTTTGAAATTTGAGAGATTCATCATATAGCTACACTTACCAGAAATGATCCCATTTTGATTTATCAAATCTTATACTGACACATAAATTAATTCTTTGTGTTTCTGATCAGTACTCTAAGGTAATCAATAAACGTTTATTACTGAGGATTAAATTTGGTAAATTTTTATTTGCAGGGGAAAGATAAAGATAATATATGTATGTTCAACTAGGGTTTCAGTTTAATGGTTCCATTATCTTGACCACTGGGTTTGATAGGAATTGTGTGTGAATAAATGGCACCACAAAATATAATGGCAACCATGATTTGTAGGACTAGGAGTTACTGATAAGTAACTGATAAGTGCATTTTCTCTTAAAATATTGAATTCTCATATTCTAGGGAGCCACATTCCCTACAATATATTCATAAATGTCACCAGAGTAGCAGGGTAAATTCTACTGAGTTCATTAACAGAACATTTGGCTTTAGGGAGAGGAACATTTCCATATATATGTGACACTTCATTAATAGCACAAATCTTCTTCTCTATGACCCTCAATCCTCCATTCTGAATCACCCAACATGTCAATAAGAACTATATATGACATGGCAACACAAATATGAAAGAGATAGAGAAGGAGAAAGAGAGAGAGAGAAAGAAAAGGAAACTCCATATGAAATACCTGTTCTCATCCCTATTTCAGTTTTTTCTCTCATTGACTCAGCCCAAATAAAATATCAGGCTGAAATAATTTTAAAATGGAAGATATGATGCCTGATAATCAACAACACCGAAGCACAGAGGGTGAAGTTAGGGATGTAGAATTTCCAGTCTCTGTGTCCCAAATTACGTAGTTAATTTAAGCAGTCATAATTGTCTACACAATACAGGTGAAAGATTGCATATGTGTAGCTTGAAGTTTTAAGTGGGCCATACCAAGCAACTAGGAGCATTAAGGTCTGATTTTGTCTAGTTGAAAATGATAATTGGATAGAGAAATAGGAAATTAGGTTATCAATATTAATTGTACCTTAACATTCCTCACATGGGAAAATCTTTACAGAGATAAAACATTTGTTTAGAAAAAAAATGTCTACAATTTCCAAATGATGTTGTTGTTGTTAGGTGCCATCGAGTTGGTTTCAACTCATAGTGACCCTATCTACAACTGAATGAAATACTGTCTGGTCCTGTGCCATCCTCACTATCATTGTTATGCTTAAGCCCATTGTTTACAGTCCTGTGTCAATCCATGTCATTGAGGATCTTCCTCTTTTTTGCTGACCCTGTACTTTATCAAGCATGATGTCCTTCTCCAGGGACTCATCCCTCCTAACAACGTGTCCTAGGTATGTGAGACGTAACCTCGTCATCCTTGCTTCCAAGGAGCATTCTGGTTGTACTTCTTCCAAGACACATTTCTTCATTCTTTTGGCAGTCCATGATATGTTCCGTGTTCTTCTCCAACACCACAATTCAAAGGCATCAATTCTTCTTCGATCGTCTTTATTCATCGTCCAGCTTGCACATGCATAGGATGCAATTGAAAACACCATGGCTTGGGTCAGGTGCACCTTAGTCTTCAAGGTGATATCTTTGCTTCTCAACACTATAAAGAAGTCTTTTGCAGCAGATTGGCCCAATGCAATGCGTCTTTTGATTTCTTGGCTGCTGCTTCCATGGGTGTTGATTGTGGATCCAAGTAAAATGAAATCCTTGACAACTTCTATCTTTTCCCCTTTTATCTTAATGTTGCTTATTGGTCCAGTGGTGAGGATTTTTGTTTTCTTTATGTTGAGGTGTAATCCATACTGAAGGCATCATCAGTCTTTGATCTTCATCAGTAAGTACTTCAAGTCCTCTTCACTTTCAGCAAGCAAGGTTGTGTCATCTGCATAATGCAGGTTGTTAATGAGTCTTCCTACAATACTGATGCCCTGTTCTTCTTCATATAGTCCAGTTTCTCAGATTATTTGTTCAGCATACAAATTGAATAGGTATGGTGAAAGGATACAACCTTGACACACACCTTTCCTGACTTTAAACCACACAGTATCCCCTTGTTCTGTTCAAACTACTGCCTCTTGATCTATGTACACATTCCTCATGAGCACAATTAAGTGTTCTGGAATTCCCATTCTTTGAAATATTATCCATAATTTGTTATGATACACAGAGTTGAATGCCTTTACATAGTCAGTAAAACACAGGTAAACATCTTTCCGGTACTCTCTGCTTTCAGCCAGAATCCATCTGACATCAACAATGTTATCCCTGTTTCTGCACCCTGTTTTGAATCCACCTTGAATTTCTGGCAGTTCCCTGTCTATATACTGCTGTAGCTGCTTTTGAATGATCTTCAGCAAAATTTTACTTGCGTGTGATGTTAATGATATTGTTCGATAATTTGGAAGACAGCTTCCTGGCCAACCAACTGGAAGAGATCTACATTTATGCCTATTCCTAAGAAAGGTGATCTCACCGAATGTGGAAATTATCAAACAATATCATTATTATCACATGCATGTTCCAAATGATAGTTGCAATTATTACTAACCACGGAAATACTTTGATGTGGCTTTATATGAAAATAACCAGAATAAGAAGTGGCAGAATATGGTACTTAGCTTTACAGGGCTCCTGGAGTGAATACAAGCTCTTTTCTGTTAGGAAAAGCGGAAAATTTGTTAACTACCTTATGACAAGTCAAGAATAGATACTGTTGACAAAATAAGCACTAATCAGTTTATTAACTCACAAGAAGTATAAAATTTCTTAAATAAGAGGAATATTAATATCTCACGTAGAAGATATGTAACACTAAGGTATAGAGTTTAGAAAGCAACTAATTCTTGTATGAAAGATTAATCTTGATTTAGATACTTAACAAGAAAAACAAAGAAAAAGGACCTAGCATCATTTTCTCAAAGCCACACCTTTTCACCCAATCTCTACCAGCATTTCACTCTCATCCCAAAGAGTCCAACATGAAACAACCTCTCCATCACCTAAACAGCAGTAAGTGAGTAAAGGACATTTAATATGGGATGCTCAGATACATACAGATAGAGACTAAGACTTGATTATTAGTTAAGGGAGGTTGAATAACCCTGCACTAAAAAGTGAGAAGGTGGAGCACCGGCAGAGGAAAAGATTGATGTGCAAGAGCTGTGAGAAGTTGGAGAGGCTCAGTTAAGAGTCCTTGTGCATCTCTCTTCTCTTGCAAACTCTGCCTTGCAAACATCTTTGTTGTTGTTGTTGCTTACCATCAAGTCGATTCCGACTCACAGTGACCCTATATAACAGAGTAGAACTGTCCCACAGAGTTTCCTTTGGGAGCAAATCGTCAGATCTTTTCTTCCGTGGAGCCAATGGTGGGTTCAAACTGCTGACCTTTAGGTTAGCAGCCTAACACTTTAACCATTGCATCACCAGGGCTCCTTCTGCAAACTCTAAATGCGTTGCCTGCTGTCATGGAGTTGATTCCGACTCCTAGTGACTGTATAGGACAGATTAGAACTTCCCCTTGGGTTTCCAAGGAGCAGCTGGTGGATTTGAAGAGTGGATATTTTGGTTAGCAGCCATAGCTCTTAACCACTGGGCCACCAGGGCCTCCTGAACTCTCAGCTTCATCTTCTTAACTCAGAAAATCTGTCAGGCTCTGCTTGGGTTCTTCTACCCTACTTCCCAGCCTGGAAATTTTCTCCAGGGGGTAAGCTTGGACAGTCATAACGCTCACCTCATTGTTTTTCATCTCTCAGAAATTATAGTCCTTCATTGACTGACATAATTTTTTTTTTTAAGTTGTTATTCATAGAATGAATTGGAGAGGGTCAATAAGAAAGGCCAGGTAGGCGGTCTTTACCAGCAATTCTCATGAGAGATAATGGTAACTCAACCTAGCATGGAGGCAGTGGAGTTGCAGTGAGGTTGGATGGATCTCATAAGAAAATTCAATAGGATTATCATTTTAAGAAAGCAATATGAATGTGGAGACAGCCTGAGATATGGGCTTAAAAATTAAAAACGCTTTGGATAGGATAGCAGCTATAACCGTAAGTGAAGGTGTGGACTGAAAGGTATTGCATGGATTAGTGGTTTTTTCTATGGGCAGGTTTAGGTGGTAAATATGGAAAACTATATTTCTCAGACTCCTGGAAAGAAGGTTACTACAAAGAAAGAGAAATCTACACAAAAGCCTAGAGAAATGGAAGTAAATGGAAGAGTTGCATATGGCTAGATGGGTCAAATTAGAACTAAAATGGAGTTCAGATCCAAGAGGCCTCTTTTAAGTGTTATTCAAAGGAATTCCAGGGTTGAACAGAAATAGATATTCATCAACATGGATATCTTATCCTGGTGTATGAAGGAGGGTCTGAGGACCAGATTTTTAAACATGTGCACATCCGGCTTGGGTAGCATTTCTGAAACAGAAACTAGTTGCAAACGCAAATTTTGGAATAAAAACTATTTCGAGTGTGGTTTGGAAATATACATTTTTTAACATACAATCCAAACAATTCTTGTGGACATTAAAGTTTGAAACACTGAGCTAAGGATTTTTAATCTGATTTAATTGGCAGTGTGGAGACAGATTTTTGTGAGCAGGAGAATATCGTGATCACAGCTATGATTTAGGAAGTATGAACTGGAGGACATGCATGTAGTCCCTGGATCGTAAGGTGGGCTCAGCAATGCCAGTGCATTTATGGTAAAAATACTGAATTAATAATATTTTAGGAATTTGCTAATGATATTTCTCACTGAATATGACTAGTTACAAAATTGTGAGTTTTCCCACTATGCAAAAATGGGTCATGAAAGACAAATGTATTATTCTTGATATGTCAAGAGTAATATATTCTTTAGCCAAATTACATAGCCTGAGAATTAGATCTTCAAGCTACAGATAAATTGGATTGAATTTATTAGGATAGGAACATTTCATTGTGTTAAAATGTATAGTTCGTGCTTAGAGAAGCATTCTGGCATACTGAGTTCTCAATTGCTGAGGAGTCAGCTGATTTAGTATGAAAATTGTCATCTATGGATGCAAGATATGAAAATGCAGATGCTCTCAAAATGAACACTGGAAATTCAAGGCTGACAACAAAAAGTCATTTGAAATGATTTTTGCCATCAGCTTGTCTTTGGATTAAGAAAATAGGCCTTTACTCCTACTGTGATATTTGTTTTTATCAGAAGCCCTTATGATGATCTAAACTTCAGGTTAATGAGAAACAATCACATTGTTTAACTAAATGTAACATGTATCCTCACATTGACCTCCACTGAGAATATGATCTCTTCTGAATAAATTATATAAACAATTGATGTCTACTGAGAGAAGCCTGTTCCATGCAGAGATGCTATACCACACGTGTGACAAGCACAGTTCAACAACACTGCTGGGGCTTTCGCCAACTCCTCAGGGTCCCAAATGCCTTAATACACTCCACTAGGCATAATCTAAATAGAACCCAAGTCTTTGTTAAAACTAAACTATGAAGGACTTTGTATTCATCTTCTTAATATAGAACAAGATTTAAGAAATAATCAAGCTAAGTGATATAGATAAAACAATGTGGTAGAATGATTGTCAAAACGGAGTGAGGGGTACATGGGCGTACAACATACAGTTCTGTATAATTTGTACATGGTTGAAAATTTTCACTACAAATTTTTTTTAAGTAATAATAATAATAAGCACTTCAATAATAGGTTGCTTAATGACAAGCTCTGTGACATTGACCAAGGTGCACTCTTTCTGAGTCTCAATTTCTTTGACTGTAGATCATTCCTTTAATAAGAATAAAATAGGTTATATATGTATACTCTGAGGAGCCGTGGTGGCACAGTGGTTAAGCACTTGGCTGTGAACCAAAAGGTTGACAGTTTGAACTCACCAGCAGCTCCTCAGAAGAAAGATATGGCAGTCTGCTTCCATAAAGATTACAGCCTCGGAAACCCTATGGATCAGTTCTATCCTGTCCTATAGGGACGCTGTGAGTTGGAATTGACTGTATGGCAGTGGGTTTGGTTTGGTTTTCGGTTTATGTTTACTCATTGGTAAAGAGCTCAGCTGTTAACCAGAAGGTCAGCCGTTTGAATCCATCAGCTGCTCCTTGGAAACCCTATGGGGCAGTTCTACTGTGTCCTATAGGGTAGCTATAAGTCAGAATCAACTCGACAGCAACAGGTTTTTAAACATAAGCCAAAGTCAATATTTACAGCCATGTTGTCTTTAAGAGAATTATAAAAAGGTTCCTGTCTTAGTTATCTAGTGCTGCTATAACAGAAATACCACAAGTGAATGGCTTTAACAAAGAGAAATTTATTCTCTCACTGTCTAGGAGGCTAGAAGTCTGAATTCAGGGTGCCAGCTCCAGGGGAAGGCTTTGTCTCTCTGTCAGCTCTGTGGGAAGGTCCTTGTCATCAGTCTTCCCCTGCTCTAGGCGCTTCAGAGTGCAGGAGCCCTGGGTCTAAAAGACACGCACCCCTGGCTCTACATTCTCGGTCTTATGAGGTCCCCATGTCTCTCTGCTAGCTTCTCTCTTTTATATCTGAAAAGAGATTGACTTAAAACACTACATAATCTTGTAGATTGAGTCCTGCCTCATTAATATAACTACCTCTAATCCTGTCTCATTAACATCATATAGGTAGGATTTACAACACATAGGAAAATCACATCAGATGACAGCATGGTGGACAATCACACAATACTCACAATACTGGGAATCATGGCCTAGCCAAGGGTAACACATGATTTTGGAGGACACAATTCAATTCATGACACTCTCTCCCTAAAAATACTTTTTTTTTTTTTTTTTTGTGAACCATATGCAAGAAAAATCTCAACATATGCAAAAAATTGTGATGAATATGAGGTAAATGGGGTGGGGCCCCTAATATTGGCAATATGTACAACTGTTTGCTGCTTCATTAAATGCCTGGCATAAAATAAGTTCTAAACATCATTTGGAGCCCTGGTGGCAGGGTGGTTAAGAGCTCTGCTGCTAACCAAAACGTTGGCAATTCAAATTCACCAGCCACTCCTTGGAGACCGTATGGGGCAGTTCTACTCCATCCTATAGGGTTACTATGAGTCAGAATGGACTTGATGGCACATAATAACAACAACAAACATCATTTTGTTACAATAATTCCCAGTCACCAAAGCTATAGAACAATGGTAGGAAGATGTGACCCCGAAATTGCAGATTGACCGCTGCAAGTAAAGGAAGTTAGGATAATGAAGGCATGTGACATATCCCGACCCCTGCCTGGGCAAGATAAAATTTTAGCTTTTCTATCTAAAAACTTACTCTAGTTATACCATATTTGTTGGAAAAATACACTACATTTTATGTTAATGTTACCTATTATACTTTCAGCTGCTGAGAACTTGTGAGTTGGGTTCTTTTTGACAATCTGCCCACCAGTCTCTCCCAGAGGAAAAGACTGTAAGCTCCTTCTGACGACTTCACTCTCCATGCTTCGGTTCTGCTTTTTTCTCTAATCGTCCTATTTTATACCATGTTTGCCTAGTAAGCTACTTCAAGTCATTCTAATTTCGAGAAAATGAGATTTAAATCCAAAATAAATACATTCATAAATACAAATTGTATTTGAAATGGAAAATGGAAAATGAAAAATGTTTCACATTTTCCAGAATTGTTAAGCAGAGAAACATGAATTGTGACATGGTGTTGATGTGGGAATGCTAATGGGGTACTGAGACACAACAATATGTATTCCATCTTTCCTATAGAAGTAGGATTCCAGTGCTGCCTGAATGTGGGAGTCAAGAGTACTTGATAAAGTGTTGTCCTTTGAATTTTTTCTTTAAATAAAATTGTATTTTCATACCCCTGCTTTGAAATTGCACCAAGTTAAGGCAAATTTTATTTTATTTTTGTTGTTATTATTGAGAATGTACACAGCAGAACACACATCAGTTCAACAATTTCTACATGTACAATTCATGGCATTAATTACATTTTTCAAGTTGTGTAACCATTCTCACCCTCCTTTTCTGAGATGTTCCTCCCCTATTAGCACAATCTTACTGTTACTCTGAAATGTAGAGAGGGAATGTAAGTAGTTTTTATTTTGTTGCTTTTTATTTTATTGACCCTAAGTGTTATTTGGGAAATCCTGGTGGTGTAGTGGTTAAGAGCTACAGCTGCTAACCAAAAGGTTGGCAGGCAGTTCAAATCCATCAGGCATTCCTTGGAAACCCTATGGGACAGTTCTATTCTGCCCTATAGGGTCACTATGCGTTGGAATGGACTCAAGGGCAACAGGTTTGGTTTTTTGGTGTAAGTGTCATTTAGAAAGTTATTTATTAAATGAACTTTTTTTAAAAGCATAAATATAGATAAAATAATTTATCTTCAGAGAAGACAATTTTCTTTTTTCTTTTTTTTCAGTTTTATTTTGATTAATTTTGTTTTGTGTAAGTTAACTACTTTCTACTAAAAATAAATTAATTCAAATGATTAATTCACTGTTTTACATTTTACTATCAAGTTTTAAAGTATACACTTATATACTACCCGTATATATCTCTGTCTCCTGTATCAACACAATGTGATATTATTGGTTATCTTGTCACTGATGAAGTCTATAACTAATTACATACAACAATTTTGTAGTGAATAAACTACAATATGTCTGTTAATATAGATAATTTTACCCTGGAATACTAAAGTTGTTTACGACATACAACATGTTTTTCATTTAGTCAAAATTATAATAAAGCTAGTTATACAAAATCTACTTCATTTTCATGGATTGTCTTTTCTTTGAAAAGATAAAAAAATCGACAAACCATTGGCCAAACTGATGTTTCTTTCCAATAAACATCGTTGTCATTCTTTTTTTTTTAATTTGGTTCTAAGAACACTATGCAACATGTCTGCAAAAGCTGGTTAAGAGGGAGAAATTTTCACTGCTGCAGACTGTGTGTGTGTGTGTGTGTGTGTGTGTGTGTGTGCGTGTGTATGGAGAGAGAGAAGTAGAGAGAGCATAATATTCATCACGAAAAGGTAAATTATTTTTTAAAGAACTGAATTTTTAATAATTTGCTCTATTTTCAACTTTATTAACAATAATGATAGCTACTATTCATTATGCCAGCCATTCTATGTAGGCTTCCTTTCAATATTGTATTATTTATTACTGATTCCAAACTACTAGGAAAGAAAAGCTCAAAGAAAAAACTGTTGGCAAGACCTCATGGTTGGCATGTGGTAGAACCAAGATCCTTTCCTAACACAAAACTCTTCTTTCCACTACATCTAGCTGCATTTCTAACTAAAATACATTAGTTTAGTTTTATCATTGATTAAAAATTTCATATTGTTTAAAATAGAATTTAATTTAAAAATCAATTCAATAAATTCTACTTATTTAGGTATAAAACATTCAATTACAATATTTACTGATTATAAGTTTTTGGATTTTTTTACCCCAATTTCTGTATTAATCTGTGTATAACATAAATTTCCAATAGCAATAGAAATGGACTATTCATGGTTGGATAAAAAAAATCCCAATGCCTATAAAAAGTCTCATTAATGTAAGTCTGTAAATCAAAGCAAAAGGAAATAGGATAAAAAGGAATTATGGTGAGTAGGCATGGTTTTATTTTGCATTGACTCTCACTTTCAGTTTTAAGAAGTTTATATGTTTTATATAGTGTCACCAGGAGACCTAAACACTATTTAGCATGTATATTGAAAATATTTCAGGTTACTGACTGTCTTTAATTATCTAGTGCTGCTATAACAGAAATATCACAAATGGATAGCTTTAACAAACAAATTTATTCTCTTACAGTCCAGGAGGCTAAAAGTCCAAATTCAGGGTGCCAGTTCGAGGGGAAATCTTTCTCTCTCTGGCAGCTCTGAGGGAAGGTCCTTGTCATCAACCCTCCCCTGGTCTAGGAGCTTCTCAGCACAGGGACCCCAGGTCCAAGGGATGTGCTGTGTTCCTGGCTCTTCTTGCTTGGTGGTAATGAGGTCCCTCTCCTCTCTACTTGATTATCTCTTTCATATCTCAAAAGAGATTGACTCAAGATACAACCTAATCCTGTTGATTGAGTCCAGTCTCATTAACATAACTATCTCTAATCCTGCCTCATTAACATCACAGAGGTTAGGATTTACAACAAAAAGGATAATCACATCAGATCACAAAATGGTGGACGACCACACCAAACTGGGACTTAAGGGCTAGCCAAGTTGATACAGATTTTAGGGGGACACAATTCAATCCATAGCCCTGACTAAAACAAACAAAAAATAAATAAAAAAAGAAATTGGATAGCATACTTGAAGCAATGCTATGTTGTGCTATAATTTAATTAAAGCTTAGTGGGCTAGTAGGGGGCATTGAGAAAAATGAAAAATATAAATAAAATGAAATTTATTGACTTATAAATTGTAACAAAAATTCAGGTGTTATGTTATTTTTTCTCCATTTTTACAGAAAAACAATTCAGTCTAGAAAAGCGATAATGTCCTTACCTATGTCCCACAAAGGAAGCAAAATCATATTAAACCCTAAAAGCTGTTAACCAATGGAGATAAAGGAAACTATTCATAAATCACCACGGACTGTCTATGAAGTGTTAGACACTCTCCTACGGAGTGAGAATATAGAGAGAAGAAGCCAAATTGAAGAGGTAAAAAAAAAACAAAAATTCACAGAGCTGACATTTTTTGAGGGGTGAGGCAGGCAGTAAAGAAGTCAACAAAGATAGAACTAGTATAAATTTCAGAGGCAATAAGTGCTCAAAAATAAATAAAGCAGAAAAATGATTCTGCTGGTGAGGAGAATGCTCATAACTTAGCACTTTGGTTGCAGAAGACCACTCTATACTGGTGAAATTTGAGCCTTACCTGTAATGAGGGAAGGGATGAGTAATCAGAAGGCTAGAGGGCAGGTATTCTAGGCTAAGGTCCTTGACAGAAATTACTTTGTCATGTTCCAAAAAATGTAAGACTAGTATAGATCTAGTGAGGCTAGACCAAAATTAGCAAACTACAAAATGATGGGATTTGAGATTAGAGAGACAACACTTGAATTACAAATGACATTGCTGGGATTTTGGACTGTTTGAGCTAGGGAGTGAAATGATCTGGTTTTTTTTTTTTTTTTGAAAAATATAGATAACACAACATTTGCCAGTTCAACATTTTTCACAATTCAGTGAGACCAATTACATCAATCATATTGTGCCACCATCACCAATAACTATTGCCAAATTTTCCATCAGATAAACAGAAACTCACTGCTTCCTAAACAGTGACTTCCCCTTTTTCCCTCACCATTCTCTGAGTAGTCCAATACTTCCTGTCCAGTTCATCCTTCAGTGGAGGAACGCATCCACTGCCAATCCACAGCTCGGAAGGAAGAGAGCCAGGGGAACAAATGCATCTACTTCTCTTTCCTCCCGCTCTCCAGTGCCTTCCATTGACTGAACACAACCTGAAGCCAGAGTGCAAACGAGTTGTCAAGGTCATACTGCTGTAACACTCCAAGAGTGCAGGAAGGTGGAGAAGAAATAAAACAAATGTAGAAGAATAAAGAGAATATATTCGGCACAGTCATCTTTCCCTTCTAGATGTCTGCACAGTCATCTTTCCCTCCTAGATGTCTGCACAGTCATCTTTCCCTTCTGTGCGTAAAATTGTTTGCCTGGCAATATCCACAAAAAGTATGTGTTACCATGAGAATTCTGTGTGCTGAAGCTTAGATATATACAACCAGGCCAACTAATCCTCATATATTCTCAAAATTTGAAACTTAAAGTACCACAGTTGAGACATCCCCCAGCTGAACGACAATTTTACATACATCCTGATTGAATTGTTCTAGGGTAATAAGTAGCCATTAAAGTCATTCATCAGTGACAGTGTTTTGTTCCTTCTTTCTTGAAAAACAATCAGGCAAGATGGGTACTAAAATTATATCAATTCACTGAAATTGCTATGGCTTTAGTAACTCCTATATAGATAGCAATTTAAAATGGACCATCAGATACAAAGCTCTACAGATTCACCCATTATGCCAGTCTTTTCATTGCTACTTGGAATATAATAGAATACAGGTATTAAAAAAAAAATGGTTTTGTAGAATAAAACTCCTTAGCAAATACATTTTTATTCATTACAGATCATGATAGGTTGTTTGGAAAAACAATCTTAACAAGTTTATAACAAGTTTCTACAAGGAGACTGTAAATCAAATCATACACAGCTTTTTCAGTATTTCTTGTATGCTTATCACTATTTTAGGCTTTTTGCAGGACAGGAAAACTACTGTTGTTGTTAGTGTTAGGTGCCATGGATCATTTCCAACTCACAGTGACCCTGTGTACAACAGAATGAAACACTGCCAGGTCCTGCTCCATTCTCAAAATCGTTGTTATGCTTGAGCCCATTGTTGCAGCTGCTGCATCAGTCCATCTCCTTGAGAGTCTTCTTTTTCACTGACCCTCTACTTTACCAAGTATGATGTCCTTCTCCAGGGGCTGGTCCCTCCTTATAACATGTCCAAAGTATGTGAGATGAAGTCTTTCTACCCTCGCTTCTAAGGAGCATTCTGGCTGTACTTCTTCGAAGAAAGATTTGTTTATTCTTCCGGCAGTCCATGGGACATATTCAGTATTCTTTGCCAACACCATACTTTCAAAGCCAGCAATTCTTCACTCTTCCTTATTCATTGTCCAGCTTTTGCATGTGTATGAGGCGATTGAAAATACCATGGCTAGGCTTAGTGCACCTTAGTTCTCAAAGTGACATTTTTGCTTTTTGAAACTTTAAAAGAGATTTTTTGCAGCAGATTTGCCCAATGCAATAAGTCATCTGATTTCTTGACTGCTGCTTCCATGGACATTGATTTTAGATCCAAGTAAAAAGAAATCCTTCACAACTTCAATCTTTTCTCCGTTTATCATGATGTTGCTTATTGGTCCAGTTGTGAGGATTTTTGTTTTCTTTATGTTGAGGTATAATCCATACTGAAGGCTGTAGTCTTTGATCTTCATCAGTAAGTGCTTCAAGCCCTCTTCACTTTCAGCAAACAAGGTTATGTCATCTGCATATCACAGGTTGTTAATAAGTCTTCCACCAATCCTGATGCTGCTACTACATATCTCTTTTTAAGAATAATCAATTGACTTTCACAATTTTAAAAAGAAAACTTTAGTTTTCTTTCTGGGAAGATATGTCTAAGTGGGAAAGGTATGTGCAAGGTAGGAAAAGTAGCAGTCAGTGTTGCCATTTGTAAATAAGAAAATCAACCGCAATAAGTTCAGCAGAACAGGAATTTATTTAAAAAGATATTAGATAGCTCACAGATCTCTTAGCGAAAAGCAAAAATTAGGAATTTGAGGTTATACAACCAAAGAAAACAGTCAAACTACACCCTAATTCTATTGCAGCAAAAATACTGCAAACTCCGAGTGCAGATGCAACAGCAGCTCGCACTGCTAACAGGAGACAATAGATATCAAGATCTCTGCCATTCTACTCTCAATGCTCACTTTCTTTGCCACTGTCTTCACAGAACAAATGAATTTCTTAATATACCTGCTCCCTCACATTGCTGTATTGTGAATAAAAGTCTCATGCTTGCGCTTCAGATTGTTAGACCTGGGACACATACCTACGCTCAGGAAACTGAGAAAATCAGTTTCTGATTTCCATCTTGGGAGAAGAAAACACAGATTGTGGCAAATTCTCCTAACATGGAATGGTGTCACATTCATTATCTACCTACTTAGTTATGTATCTCTCTCTCACTCTCTCATCTTTTAGCCTCATCAGGAAAGAAGAAATCTGTGTCAGAGCTTGGATTTAGAGTATTAAAAAATTCAAATATTGCACCAATCAACATAATCCTCTCTTAGAGGGATTGGTATGAAAATAAAGAGATTCAATTGCAGTAATTGAATATGAGATATGACTGATAAGAGACTTTCTAACTGTAAGGAGGCTTTAAAGGATGGACACCACTAATTCAGATCCAAATGTCATTCTGTGGCATTAGTTTCCCCTGTGTAAATTGTTTCATAGGACTAAAAGGCAATCAAGAAATGCTGAAGTGTCATTTCAAGATTAAGCTATTCAAGTAATGATATGGGCATAATAAATGCAGATTTTTCATTAAAATCAAAGGAAAAATATTTGCTATGTTCTTAGAAATTTAGGAAACCTAAGAAGCAAAGAAATTTCACCTTTTCTGAATTCTATAACAAGGAGTTTAAGGCTGGATTATAATTACTTATCCTGGTCTCCTGAAGCCTAAAGAGACAGAACCTCTATATTGGAGCACTCAGAACTAGTCAAAATAATTCAGACATCATGAAAATCTTTAACATTTATAAAATCTAAGGTTATATTAATGCACATTTGCATGCAGAAATATGCATAGTGGTATAACTTCCTTTCAAAGGAGAATATGTCTACTGTACATGTGTCTGATAAATAGTCACTGTTCTCATCATAGCTCACATGGCTGTTCAGTGTGCAATTGTTATAAAACTAACAAGTTTAGTTCTATAAGAACTAGAAAATCAGTGAAAATTGGCAAAGCACTTTCAATTTTAGATTAGGAACAAAGACATGAAGACAAGAATGAATGAACTTGTGCTTAAGAAATGAGGGAGACAGAAAAGGAATGTGATACTAGATATGATTATTTTGATTTTGGTCTCAAATTGCCTTCAAAGTTTCCTATCCATCCCTCTTAACAGAATTTGATAGAAAACCCTAACTAGTTCATCTTAAATTATCTGTCAGTTGTAACCAGGTTCAAGAATGGTTTGAACAGGCATTCAGATGATATCATCTAACCAGTGGTGAAGACTAACACAGATCAATTTTTTCTACTTATCACTTCAAGTGGGATCCAGATTGCTCTGCTATAAATAAAAGGATAATCATTTTTTCTGGACAAATGTTTTTGAATCAGTGCAATCTTGGCCTGAACACTACTATAGCTCATTAGACTTTTTCACACATGTCTATGACATAGGCATAACTCTCTGTAGACTGTAGGTGAATAAAATCTTCATATCTCAGAATCTATTCTTTCTGTGAGCTTACATTGAACTTCAGGCATTCTCACTTAAAGAATCCTACTTTTTCATTCCATCACACATAATTTACAAATATTTGCTTGGGATCATACTGGGAATAATTAATATAGTTCATAGTCCATATTCTATATCATTCTGAACTTCATGAAATTATTATGTTTGTAAAACACTTTGAGGGGCTTCAAAATAAAATTTTGCCTTTCTCTATTGAGAGAGCAATTTATTGAAAAAGTGCCTGTAAAACAGATCTCACTTTAAGAAATATGTCTTTTGTATTTTTAAAACAAAACCAAATTGCATCCAGCTTTAAGGAATAAAATACCACAGCTGTAGATCTGACAGAAGTGTGAAATTTGAGAACCATTATAATATGAATGGGTAATACCCATTTCTTAAATATTTCCCTACTGTAAACTTTTAAGCTTTGAGGGTAGATATTTGACCAAACTTTGGTTAAGTACATTCTGTTTGAAGAACATTGTATCTGACACTGAGGAAGGAAAACGCAAATAAAGAGATGGAGTTTAATCTTAAGAAACTTATAGTCTTATTGAAGAGTAAAAAATATTAAAAAGCATTAGAATATGAAACTTGAAAATAGCATGACATGAAGCACAAGACGTAAGTTTAATCAAGTGCGTGGGAATGGACTTGAGAAGAAGTCAACGAAGTAGAGCTAATCAGAAAAAGCTTCTTAGGAGACACATTTTCACTAGGCCTGGGAAGATATGTTTAAGTTGGAAAGGTACAGGGAGGGGAAAATAGACTTTGAAGGCTAGTGCTTATTAGTGAAGAAATGCAGATAGAAATAAGCAAGTTGTTGAGAAATGAAATGATGTGTATAAAGGGTGGTTGTTATTGATTATGTACTCACTAAGTGCTTTACTTCTATTATTTCAATCCCCTCAACAACCCGATGGAGTAAGTAGTTATTAATCACATTTTAAAGATTAGGCCACTAAGGCCAGAGAAATTAAATAATTTAGAAAAGGACAAATAGCTGGTTAATTTAGGAGTCAGGGATTCAGACCTTGTAAATTTAATTGTAGAATTCATGCTATTTATCATAATGTATTCTAAAGTTTTTATTTAATCACAATCAGATGGACTTTAGGTTTTTCCGTTCATAAAAACTTGTAATTTTTTATAAAAAATTTGATCTCATTTAAAGCTTATGAAATCAATGTATATTTTTCTTGAATTATAATTATTAGAGTACTTATTTTAGCACATATTTGATAATACTTTAGGGATTGGATTATTTTTTTTTCATCTCTGAATCACCCACGTTACCCAGTACAGTGTCTTGCACATAAAAAATGCTTAATAATATTTGTTGAATATAATTAACTTTATAAAAGAAAGAAGAAATATTGGGAAGTGTTTTTGTAAAAGGATGCCTTGGTAGCTAGGCTAAGGAGTTGGGATTTGATAGGATAGGCAACTAAGTCTCATTACAGTTTTCATACATAGGGGCAAAATGTGATGAAAACAGAAGTGTTGTTTCTTTGCTTCTTCCCATAATATGCAGTGGAAGTAAAAATACTTCCCCCTAAGAATGTTTAAAGAAACAAACATGAGAATACCAGGACCAGACAATAAACTACCCCTGAGTAGCTGATATATGAATAATGTAACCTGGGAGTTATTTATTAACTGGGTCTATTAATTTTTTAAAATATTTATTTTATTTTTGGTGAAAATATACAGAGCAAAACATGCACCCATTCAACAATTTTTGCATGTACGGTTCAGTAACATTGGGTACATTCTTCACACTTTGTCAACAATCTCACTATTTCTACTCAAATTTACCATTGGCTTTATCCATTATATAACATGTAGATAAAAATGTCAACATTTGAGAACTTACTGATTCAAAATTTCCTTAGCTATAAAAAGCAATAAAACAACATATATGCAAGTAGATATCATAAAACAAAAGCTATTTGCAAAACTAAAAATAGGTTCGATTGTTTCTCACGTCAATATATTCTCTGTACTTCCAGACCTAGAAATAACAAAAAAACAACAAAATAAAAATATATATGATGTTAACTTTAGTCTGAGCACAGATTTAAAAAGAGAGACTTGAAGGATGTTATTACGGAAATACATAATTTCACACAGCTATACAAATATATACTATGTATTTTTGTACATCTGCAACATAAAGGAAGTAAAGCTGATAAATTTTAGATTCTGTATACATTCATAAGATAGGGCCAACAACATTTTTTTAAGAATTTGATTTAGGCTGTGTTTTAACGAAAATAAAGACCTTTGTCAGGAATATTCAGAGAGAGAGTTTTGCTGTTAACTGAGAAGGGAGAGACTGTAGGTGGACTGGGTTTGAGGAGAAAGAGCGCATGCTTGTTTGGGACAATTAAGTTTGAGATGTTTAAATCTAAGTAGAGATGTCAAGCAAGCATCTGGAGTTCAGGAACTATAAATTAGAAAACCATTGGCGTGGATAGTATTTAAAGTCTATTCCTGAATAATAACGCTAAGGCAGTAAAAGTAGAGAAGGAAGGCCCGAGTACCAAGATTTGTGTCAGTCCAAGGTTGAAAACTTTGGCAACGGAAACTGAGATGTAGTCAGTGTGGAAGGAGGAAGAACGAAACAAAAATACCCCCCAAAACTATCAAACAGAGCAAAAACAACCCAGAAGAATACACAAGGGAGGTGTCTCAGAAGCCTAGTCAACAGAGTCTAGCAAGGAGAGGTAATGACTAACCATGTCTAATGCTATTGATATATCTAGGCAGATGAGAATCAATAATTGGTCAATGGATTTAGCAACATGGAATTCATAACACAGTTTGACAGTAATAAAAATGTTATATAGTGTTTATGGATGCATACTTAGGTAGTAAAAGCTTTTTAAAATATATATATATTCATATATACAGATAAAGATACACACACATAAATATATATATATATTTGTTGTTGTTGTTAGGTGCCTTTGAGTCAGTTCCGACTCATAGCGACCCAACATTTCCGGGTTCTATGTCATTCTCATAATCGTTGTTATGCTTCAGCCCATTGTTGCAGCCACTGTGTCAATCCATCTTGTTGAGGGCCTTCCTCTTTTTTGCTGACCTTCTACTTTACCAAGCATGATGCCCTTCTCCAGGAACCGGTCCTTCCTGATAACATGTCGGAAGTATGTGAGACAAAGTCGCACCATCCTTGCTTCTAAGGAGAATTCTTACTGTACTTCTTCCAAGATAAACTTTTTCTTTCTTTTGGCAATCCACGATATAGTCAATATTCTTTGCCAATACCATAATTCAAAGGCATCAATTCTTCTTCAGTCTTCCTTATTCTTGTCCAGCTTTCACAAGCATATGAGGCGATTCAAAACACCATGCCTTGTGTCAGACACACCTTAGTTCTTAAAGTGACATCTTTGTTTTTCAATACTTTAAAGAGGTCATTTGCAGCTCATTTGCCCCATGCAATAAATGTGTCTTTTGATTTCTTAACTGCTGCTTCCATGGGTGTTGATAGTGGATCCACGTAAGATGAAATCCTTGGCAACTTCAATATTTTCTCCATTTATCGTGATGTTGTTTATCGGTCCAATTCTGAGGATTTTTGTCTTCTTTATGTTGAAGTGAAATCCATACTGAAGGCTGTAGTCTTTAATCTTTATCAGTAAGTTCTTTCAGCAAGCAAGGTTGTGTCATCTGCATAACGCAGGTTGTTAATGAGTCTTCCTCCAATCCTGATGTCACATTCTTTTTCATATAGTCCAGTTTCTTGGATTATTTTCTCAGCATACGGATTGAATAAGTATGGTGAAAGGATACAACCCTCATGCACACTTTTCCTGATTTTAAACCACACACTATCCCACCATTCTATCCAAATGACTGCCTCTTGGTCTATGTACAGGTTCCTCAGGAGCACAATTAAGTGTTCTGGAATTTCCCTTCTTTGCAATGTTATCCATAATTTGTTATGATCCACATAGTCGAATGCCTTTGCATAGTCAATGAAACATAGGTAAAATATCTTTCTGGTGTTCTCTACTTTCAGCCATGATCCATCTGGCATCAGCAATGATATTTTAGGTTCCATGTCCTCTTCTGAATCTGGCTTGAATTTCTGGCAGCCCCTTGTCGATGTACTGCTGCAGCCACTTTTGAATTATCTTCAGCAATGTGTTCAAACCATAGGGAAGACTAGCTTATCCTGGTTTAGAATATTATAGAAGGTAATATGGCAATTCCCATGCCTCTGTCAACCATATTCCCATGTTGTAATTTCTCAAATGATCCTGATGGAAGAAAATGAACCATATTGCTTCTCAAATATATAACAATTTTATTGTCTACTTGAGGTATGTATGAGAGCTTAGCTAGTAATCAGTTAAGAAGGAGTTGTTCACAGCAGTAAACATTTGGCAAGCTTCAATCAGTGCCCAAATGATAAGCAAGGCGTCCATTTATTCCATCTAATAAATTAACTTTAATGCTCTTTATATGTCCTGTTTAGTGACTATCAGTATTTTGAGCATAAACATTTTAAAGAAAGTTATATGTGTATGTCTTATGCAGCTAACAAATTTAATCTGTGAATTTGGCAATATGTAACATATTTCTTATCTTTGACCTGTAGAATAAGGAAAAATAATTGTGATACCACTTCAAGAAGAGTTTCTCACAAAGATATGAAGTAAGAATGAGATCTTTTTTTAATCACTGTAGTCACTCAGCTATGTTCCTTGAATGAAAGTATTTTATTGGGCTGTGGATTTCCATTAGAATAGCAAGGAGAAGGTGGCAGGTGTTCAGGGTTTAATTGGATAGGTCAGGGTGAGAATATCCTCAGCAGTAATTACAGGTGAATTAGCTGATCTTTCCTAATGATTTCACAGTGAATTTACTTTTCCTAGTTATTGTTCTAGCTGTAAGGTACATCCTGAATCATAATTCCTTACATCTCCCACTGGAGGGTTGCCTTGGCTTGTGAAAACTGCAGGCGTCTGAAAATAAAAACATTAAAATTTAATTTAATGCATATGTATAGGTTATGAAGAGCTAATTTGTTCTTTTAAAACAAGTGTTAAACTATGAATTCTTCTGTGCATCATCTATCCTACCATCTGCATTTTAACTAGAATATTGACTTACTAACATTTCCAGAATTAAAAAGAGAAATACATGAAAAGGTTTTAGTTCTTGGAAGTTACACTCTGTTATCAGAAACATTAAAAATGAAATAATGTCTTTCTAAGAATTGATGATGTAAAACGTTTCTATTTTAACATTAATCACTATACACTATGATTTTTCTTGTTGCTGTCTCTAATATGATTGCTTATCACTTGCAAACTTACATCTTTGAAGGAGAAAATTTTCTTTTTCAGAGATTTTAAGAAATATTTAAATAGAAGCAAGTGTGGAGCTCAAGCAGTCACATAAAGTGGCCTCTGTGCAACAAGTTTAACAAGTTTAGTAAGTTATAAATAGGAAATGCTTTACACGGAAGGACATAGTAGTCTATAGTTTTCGACTTGATGCTTCTGCAGGTGTTTTTACTTTCATTTTAAATTTAATTATTGTTGTTATTGTTAGGGGCTGTTATCGATTGAACTGTGTCCCCCAAAAATGTGTGTCAACTTGGCTATACCATGATTCCCAGTATTGTGTGATTGTCCACCATTTTGTCATCTGATACGATTTTCCTATGCGTTGTAAATCCTAACTCTATGGTGTTAATGAGACAGGATTAGAGGTAGGTATATTAATGAGTCAGGACTCAATTTACAAGATTGAGTTGTATCTTGAGTCAGTCTCTTTTCAGATATAAAAGAGAGAAGCAAGCAGACAGAAAGGGGGAGCCCATGCCATAAAGAATGAAGAACCAGAAGGGGAGCACATCCTTTGGACCTGGAGCCCCTGCACTGAGAGGTTCCTAGACCAGGTGAAGATTGATGACAAGGACCTTCCTTCACAGCCAACAGAGAGAAAAAGCCTTTCCTTAGAGTTGGTGCACTGAATTCAGACTTCTAGCCTCCTAACTGTGAGAGAATAAACTTCTGTTTGTTAAAGCAATCCACTTGTAGTATTTCTGTTATAACAGCACTAGATAACTAAGACAGATGCCTTCAAGTCAGTTTCAACTCATAACAACCCTGTGTACAACAGAATGAAACACTGCCTGGTCCTGTAATATCCTCACAAATCATTGCTAGGTTTGAGAACATTGCTGCGGCCACTGTGTCAATCCATCTCATTGAGGGCCTTCCTCTTTTTCTCTCACCCTCTACTTTACCAAGGATGATGTCCTTCTCCAGAGAACAGTCGATCCTGATGACATGTCCAATGTTTGTCAGATGAAGTCTCACCATCCTTGCTTCTAACGAGCATTCTGGCTGTACTTCTTCCAAGACCGACTTATTCATTCTTCTGGAAATCCATGCTATATACAATGTTCTCCACCAATACTATAATTCAAAGGCATCAATTCTTCTTCAGTCTTCCTTATTCATTGCTCAGCTTTCACATGCATATGAGATGATTGAAAATATCATGGCTTGGGTCAGGCACACCTTAGCCTTCAAAATGACATCTTTGCTTTTGAACATTTTAAAGAGGTCTTTTGCAGCAGATTTGCCCAATGCAATTCGTCGTCTGATTTCTTTACTGCTGTTTCCATGGGCACTGATTTGGATCCAAGTAAAATGAAATCATTCACAACTTCAATTTTTTCCCTGTTTATCACGATGTTGCTTATTGGTCCAGTTGTGATGCTTTTTGTTTTCTTCATGTTGACTTGTAATCCATACTGAAGGCTATAGTCTTTGATCTTCATCAATAAGTGCTTCAAATCCTCTTCACTTTCAGCAAACAAGGTTGTGTCATCTGCACAAGGCAGATTGTTAATGAGTCTTCCTCCAATCCTGATGCCACATTCTTCATTACATAGTCCAGTGTCTTAGGCTGGGTTCTCTAGAGAAACAAAATCAGTGAAGTATGTATATATATATGGAGAGAGAGAGAGAAACTGAGAGAGAGAGATTTATGTCAAGAAAATGGCTAATGTGATTGTAGAGACTGGGAAGTCTCAAGTCCCTGGGTTAGGCTGGAGGCTTCTCCTGATTCACACAATTGCAGGGGCTAGTGAACCAAAGATTGACAGGTAAGACAGCAGGCCACTCACTCACAGGCTACGAGGCTGATGAATCCCAGGATCAGCAGACAAGCTGCTAGCTCATGTTCCAAGAAAAGGAGGTCACATGAGGATCCAGAACAAGCAAAAGCCACTGAGCTTTGCCAGAAAGTCCATATATATTGGATACAGGCTACTCCCCAAACGAAATTCCCTTTCAAATGATTGTTTACTCATAGCTGAACTAGTCATGGAAGTGATTACATTATTTCAGATCTCATTATGGAGGCGATTACAACATTACATAGCAGCCAAACCAATGAGAATCATGGCCAGCCAACTTGACACACAAACTTAATCATTATAGTCCACCCCTTGTCAACTTGGCACCTGTACACATCTCCCTAAATCATACACAATCTCTAAGTAAAGAAAATTATAAAGTCATACTTGCACCTAACATGACACAACTAACGTTTACAATCGAAAAACCACAAGCTTGTCTAAATCTTGTATTTTATAAGTGAAGAAAACAAAAATATTTGAGGAACACATGAAGGAAAAAATACTCATAACAATTACAATTCTTGTCTCTGCAATTGGTCATGTGGTCATAGCTGGTATTTACAACAACCTTCTTCCACCACCCATTCAGTATTCCCTTTACCCTCAATGAGCACGTCAGCTGGATGTGGTTCTTTTCCTGGTGGGATGACCCAAATCTTCATTCCTGAAGGGTCTGGGCCATTAGTGGTAATGTCGGAACTGGGTTGCTATAGTTTTCCATTGACTTTAATCACAGAGCATGATAGTACTAAGAGATATCCTAAGGAAACTCCTGCATTCCATACATACGCTTCTTCACTTCCATTATGTAATATCAATTCAGTTTTCTCTTGGTAATTAGAATCAATCACATCATCAGTACAGTAACTCCCTTCTTTGTCTGTTGACCCAGAGACATAAGGAACCCAAAGTGTCCTGGGGGCATTCTTAACTTCCAGTTCAATGTAATCAGTGATGTATCTCCAGGTGAGAACATTCCTCCCATTGGATCTAAGACCTCTAGACCTGTAGAGTATAGGGTCATGGGGGCAGGGAGCAAAAATTTTGTGAGTGGGTCACTAGGGGTAATAGTGAGTGGTACCACTCCAATTTCCACTTCTTGATGTCTGGACCCATGAATCTTGGCTATGGGAGAAATAGTACTGTATATTGGACTCAGGTTTAGAGTATACACAGCCTCCTGGAGAACACTGCCCCAACCGTGCCAAGTATTGCCACCTAGCTGGTACCATATTGTGTATTTAGAAGGCCATTCCTTTGTTCTGTCAAGCCAGCTGCCTCAGAATGAGGTAGAACATGGTAAGACCAGTGAATTCCATGGGCGTGGGCCCATTACTGCATTTCATTTGCTACAAAGTGAGTTCCTTGATCCGAGGCAATGCTGTGTAAGATATCATGACGGTGGATAAGGCATTCTTTAAGTTCATTAATGGTACTTTTGACAGAAACATTGTGTGCAGGGAAGGCAAATACGTATCCATAATGGAAATGGTCCAATGTAATCAACCTGCCACCAGGTTGCTGGATGATCACCTTGAGGAATGGTGCCATTATCGGGTACTCAGTGTTGCTCTTTGCTGCTGGCAGATTGAGCACTCAGCGGAATAAGTATGGTGAAAGGATACAACCTGATGCACACCTTTCTTGATTTTAAACCACGCAGTATCCCCTTGTTCTGTTCAAATGACTGCCTCTTGATCTATGTACAGGTTCTGCATGACCACAATTAAATGTTCTGGAATTCCCATTCTTCAAAATGTTATACATAATTTGTTATGATCCATATGGTTGAATGCCTTTGAATAGTCAATAAAACACAGATAAACATCTCTCTGGTATTCTCTACTTTCAGCCAAGATCCATTTGACAGCAGTGATGATATCCCTGGTTCCATGTCCTCTTCTGAATCTGGCTTGAATTTCTGGCAGTTTCCTGTTGATGTATTGCTGCAATCACTTTTGAATGATCTTCAGCAAAATTTTACTTCTGTGTGATATTAATTATATTGTTCAATAATCTCCACATTCTATTGGATCACCTTTCTTTGGAATGGGCACAAATATGGATCTCTTCCAGTTGGTTGGCCAGGTAGCTGTCTTCCAATTTTCTTGGCATGGATGAGTGAGCACTTCCAGCTTTGCATCTATTTGTTGAAACATCTCAGTTGGTATACCATCAAATTTAATTACACTTAGGGAATTTGATGGCATATTTTCAGTTGTCTGAGGGCAATGGTAAGTTTTATTTAGATGTAAAAAAAAGTGATGCACACATTTTTTATAATTTATAATTTATGCAACCGTATGTAGTCTAAGATTCTGAATTTTGCCATGAAAATCTATAACCATACATCATTGCACTGCACATTTATGTATAATACTTTAATTCTGCCTTGTGACTTTGGCTTATGCTAGGATACCTTGTCTTGTTTGATTCCTGTTCATTTTCTGAGCCTTGGTCACTATCTTTCTTGTAATTTACCCAAAATTGTTCCAAAACAACCGTGATTAATACATAACCTGAAAGGACAGTATAAATTGGAGGTTCATTGTGATTTTTTGATTTTGGAGTTTTTTATGCAGCAAGATTACAACGACTTACTTACTAAAATCATGATAACTCACTTCTGTTTTTCAGGCCAGAAATTTTTGGAGATTTCAGCTAGCATATAAGCCCTACTGAATTTTTAATATTTTAGGTTTCCTTTTAATAGTTCAAAAACTCGTTTAATTGGTATGTTTTATAATAAGTATTTCTCAGTATTGTTGCCAGATGGAGTACTTTTTGTGGACAAGGGGGGAATAGATATTGACATTTTATGCAGAACCGACAAGTATGTAAATTTATTTTTCAGAGATGTTGAAATGAACATTCGTTGTGCATGTTCATCCAGAATTTGGTCAAGCTTCATATTTGGTGGTGTTTCCTAAAAAGTTGGTAAGAAGTATCTGCCTTTCGCAGAAGCCAATAACAGGAAGACATTTCCTTTATTTCCTTTCCCTGGCAGCTGTGCCAGGGGCATATGAACTAAGCTTGACCCATTGGATATTTCTGTCTGCTATTCTGATCTACGATGTAGTAATATGTATTTAAAAAAAAAAAAAAGTCAGATAATATTCAAGGTGAGAGCCAAAAAATAGCCAAATATTTTGGAAAGTGACCTAAGTGCTAGTTCTAGAAAGATGTAACTTAAAGATCCAGAAATGTATAGCTCTAGAAATGGCTGTGTCTAGGCATGCAATATCATTTTGAGTCAATATTTCTCTCCATACTCTGCTTTCTCTCTTTTATTTATTTATTTTTATTCAATCATTGATAAGCTCTATTTTAATGGTAATCTCTAGTTTGTGTCCTAGTAATTCTAGCAAAACTCCCATACTTGCAACTAAGTAGTAAGGCTTGTGCCTCATTGTTCATAAACCAATGTGCCATATGTAACCCCTCAATCTAGTGAGTGGAGTTAATGCTACTCAAACCTAATGAGCTTATTATAAGAGAGGAATGTGTCCCTCACTACAAAAACATGGTGTGATTACCAGAAGAAGGAACAGAGTCTAGCCTGGTAGAAACAACAGACATTTACTACATTTGATGAATACTCTTCTAAAGTACTACAAGGAAAAATCAATTTCCATTTCTCTGGTATCAAATGTGTTGATCAATCAATGCAATCTATTATTAATTCTGTCCCCCTCTCTTCCACTTCTGTTCTGACACCACGTGCACATGCACTATAGTACTCTGAGCTAGGTCAGATCTCATTAGTTAAATGGCATAGTTCTCCAGAGTGCCAGGTTTGCCTAAGGCTACAAATACCAGCTACAAGATTGGAGGTCCCCATGACACCCTCACTTCATACCTGCTGGCTACAAATGTGGGATTTTTCCTCTATGTTATCAGGATTCCAGCCATAAGCTCAGGAGTCCCCATGGCTCCCCTCACTTCTGCCCTCCTGGCTCCCACTACTCCCTTGAGTTCAATAATTTGCTAGAACTACTCACAGAACTCACAGAAAGTACTATATCTATGATTACAGTTTTATTATAACAAAAGGATACAAATGAAGAAATGCATGAGGCAAGATCTGAGAGGGTTCCCAAAGCGAAGCTTCCGTGTCTTTCCATGTGCACCAGTGTCTATCACCAGCAAGGTAGCCCAAGAAGCATCCATGTTTAGAATCTTTACTGGGGCCTCATTAAGAAGACATGATTGGTTGAATTACATCCCTCACCTCCCTGAGGTCCACCGATATCATGAGATGGTCTCTCTGGCCTGGCCAGCCCCCAACCTGAGTCACTCCATTAGCATAAACTCTCCAGTGTGATTTACAGGCCTCATCAAAGAGACCTCAGTTACTGGAGGAATTCCAAGGTTTTTAGAGCCTGTCTCTCAGGAACCAAGGAAAGGACCAAATTATTTGTGTTAAAGTTAAATTCTTTACCTCACAAATGCTTTTCCTTATATCTTCTCATGTGAGGCACAGTCAATTTCAGGATTTTGGAGCACTAAGCCTGTGAGTAGAGAGATGTAAGTCATGGAAAGAAACATCAGCAGGGAATAAAGCCAGCTATTATCATTGCTGTTTTTAAAGTTTATAACATACTTGCCATTTGTCTTAGTCATCTAGTGCTCCTATAACAGAGATACCACAAGTGGACGACTTTAACAAAGAGAAATTTATTCTCTCACAGTCTAGTAGGCTACAAGTCCAAATTCAGGGCATCAGCTCCAGGAAAAGGGCTTCTCTGTTGGCTCCAGAGGAAGATCCTTGTCATCAGTCTTCTCTTGGTCTGGGAGCGTCTCGGCGCGGGAACCTCAGGTCCAAAGGACGCACTCTGCTCCTGGCATTGCTTTCTTGGTGGTATGAGGTTCTCCTGTCTCTCTGATAGCTTCTCTCTTTTATATCACAAACGAGATTGGCTTAAGACACTATTTAATCTTGTAGACCTCATCAGTATAACTGCTGCTAATCCATCTTATTACATCATGGTGATAGAGTTTACAACACATAAGGAAATCAAATCAGATTACAAAATGGTACACTATTATACAATACTGGGAATCATGACCCAGCCAAATTGCAGATATTTTGGGGGGACACAATTCAATCCATAACACCATTCAAGCCCAAAATTTAAGAATACCCACAAGAAAACTATTAATCTTCTTAAGTACTAGTACATCTGCACAGTTTGAACAAATGCTGGGATAGAATGGACCATTTCAAAAATTTTCTATAATAAAAAGCATCATTAAGCAAAGGAACAACATAAACAAGTAATGTGGTTTTCAAACTTTGAAAATCACTTTCATAATACCTGTTTTGATTCAGCCAATTAACATACCCCCTAAGGGTCCACATCCCTACACTAGCAAAGTAGCTCAGTTGATCTCTAAATAGGATCAGAGTAAATAATAATAATGAGAAACTACCTTTATATGCACTTGTACAGTGTATTAAGTTTTCACATACAATATCCCACTAGAATATAAGGCCCGTGAGAGTAAGAATTGTATTTATTTGCTGCTGTATCCCCAGCTCCTAGAACACAATGAACAAATAATTCCAGTAGTATTAATTGAAAAATTAATACTATTGAGCTAGAAATAAATATTTTATTAACAAAACATTGTCAAAATGAACACTTCAAGATCTATCCTGAAGTACAATGTTGTCAGTGATAGGATAGTACCCATACCCCTAAAAGAAAGACCAGTTAATACAACTATGTTTCAAATTTACACACCAACCACTGATGCCAAAGATGAAGAAATTGAAGAATTTTTACGAACATTGACAGACTGATATTGATCAAACAGGTGATCAAGAGGCATTGATAATTACTGGTGACTGGAATGCAAAAGTTGAAAACAAAGAAGAAGGATCAGTAGTTGGAAAATATGGGCTTGGTGAAAGACACGATGCTGGAGATCGCCAGATAGAATTTTACAAGACCAATGGCCTAGTCATTGGAAATACATTTTTCAACAACATAAATGGCAACTATAGACATGGACCTTGCCAGACGGAATGCACAGGAATCAAAATGACTACATCTGTAAAAAGAGACAATGGAAAAGCTCAATATCATCAGTCAGAACAAGGCCAGGACCAGCTGCGAAATAGACCATCAACTGAACTTACAATATTTCAAGGTGAAGGTGAAGAAAATTAGAACAAGTCCACAACAGTCGAAGTATGACCTTGAGTATACCCACCTGAATTTAGAGACCATCTCAAGAATAGATTTAAAGTTTTGAACACTAATGACCAAAGCCCAGACGAGTTGTGGAATGACATCAAGGACATCATACATGAAGAAAGCAAGAGGTTATTAAAAAGAAAGGAAAGAAAGAAAAGACCAAAATGAATGTCCGAAGAGACTCTGAAACTTGCTCTTGAACACAGAGTAGATAAAGAAAATGCAAGAAATGATGAAGTAAAAGAGCTAAACAGAAGATTCCAAAGGCTGCTCAAGCAGACAAAGTAAAGTATTATAATGAAATGTGCAAAGACCTGGTGTTAGAAAACCCAAAGGTAAGAATACGGTTGGCATTCCTCAAGCTGAAAGAATTGAAGAAAAAATTCAAGCCTCAAGTTGCAATATTGAAGTATTCTATGCCTTTGAATTATGGTGTTGGCAAAGAATATTGAATGTACCATAGACTGCCAGAATAACGAACAAATCTGTCTTGGATGAAATACAGCCAGAACACTCCTTGGAAGGGAGGATGGCGAGACTTCATCTCATATACTTTGGACAGGTTATCAGAAGGGACCAGTCCCTGGAGAAGAACATCATGGTTGGTAAATTAGAGAGTTAAAGAAAAAGAGGAAGACTCTCAACAAGCTGGATTGACATAGTTGCTGCAACGATGGGCTCATGCATAGCAAAGATTGTGAGAATGGTACATGACCAGGCAGTGTTGTACATAGGGTTGCTATGAGTCGGAACCGACTTGATAGCGCCTAACAACAACAACACATGTATATATATATAGATGAATGATTCTTTGTAAAACAGCCTTGTGTTTTTTCTGAATTATTCTGATTTGTGAAGGAGAAAGTAGACTTTAAAAGTAGAAAGTCACTAATAGGCTTCTCAAACTGTAGGAGAAATAAAAAGAAAAAAACAGTTGCCCTCTAGTTGATTCCAACTCAGGGAGACACCACTTACCCAAACAAGGACTAAAACAACAAAACTTTCAGTTAAGTGGGAAACATACTGATAAATGGCTAAACTCTTTCTGAAAAAGTAATGACAAGTCATGTTTAGTTCATTCCATCAGCTACGATGTGCCAATTGCTAAGTGCTAAGAACACTTCTGTCTTTAGGAGTTCCTTACAAGTAAATTGGAGTGGCAAATTTGGAAACTAGTTATTTTATTTTTGTCTTAGTTATCTAGTGCTGCTATAATAGAAATATCACAAGTAGACGGCTTTAACAAAGAGAAATTAATTCTCTCACAGTCTAGGAGGCTAGAAGTCTGAATTCAGGGTGCCAGCTCCAGAGGAAGGCTTTCTCTCTCTCTGTTTGTTCTGGGGGAAGGTCCTTGTCATGGATTAAATTGCGTCCCCCAGAAAATGTGTCAACTTTGTTAGGCCATGATTCCCAGTACTGTGTGGTTGTTCCCTATTTTGTGATTGTAATTTTATGTTAAAGAGGATTAGGGTGGGATTGTGACACCCTTACTAAGGTTACATCCTTGATCCAATGTAAAGGAAGTTTCCTTGGAGTCTGGCCTGCACCACCTTTTATCTTACAAGAGATAAAAGGAAAGGGAAGCAAGAAGAGAGATGGGACTTCGTACCACCAAAAAAACAGTGCCTGGAGCAGAGCGTGTCCTTTGAACCCAAAATTCCTGCACCTAGAAGCTCCTAGTCTGGGGGAAGATTGATGATGACAAGGACCTTCCTCCAGAGCTGACAGAGAGAGAAAGCCTTCCCCTGGAGCTGACGTCATGAATTTGGACTTTTAGCCTACTTTACTGGGAAGAAATAAATTTCTCTTTGTTAAAGCCACCCACTTGTGGTATTTCTGTTAGAGTGGCACTAGATGACTAAGACAGAATTAAGATTTTATGTCAATTTGTCTAGGCCATGATTCTCAGTGTTTTGGCAGTTGAATAATGTTGTGATCACTTCCATGTTGAATTTGATATGTGATCACCCCCATGATGGAATCTGCTGAGTGGTAGCAGCGGGGGTGGGACCTGTGGCAGCTCACTGCCCCTCCAGCCTTCATCTCTCCACTCTCCACCAGCTACTTCCTTCCTGCTCGCCTTGCCAAGGTTTTTGGCTTGTTCTGGACCCAGCAGCTGCCTTTTATCATCTCACCTCTGGTTCTTGGGACTTGAGCTAGCAGCTTACCTGTCAATCTTGGGATTCATTGATCTTCATAGCCTGCAAGCAAGAGTCCTGTTCCCCAATCTGCTGATCTTGGGTTTGCCAGCCCCTGCAGCTATGTGAATCAGGAGAAACCTCGCAGTCTTGTCTGCTGATCTTGGAATTTGTCGACCTTAACAGCCTGTGAGCAGGAGCCCTGCTCTCTGAGCTGCCAACCTTGGGTTTCCCAGCTTCCGTGGTTGCGTGAATTGGGAGAGGCATCTACCCTGATCTATGGACTTGGGACGTTCTAGCCTCTACAATCACATGAGCTGTTTCCTTGATATAAATCTCTCTATATATACATATTTATACGCTTTACTGGTTTTGCTTCTCTAGAGAACCCAGTCCTTGTCATCAATCTCCCCCTGGTCTAGGAGCTTTTCAGCTCAGGGACCCCGAGTCCAAAGGACGTGCTCTCCTCCTGGCACTACTTTCTTGGTGACACAATTCAATCCATAACAATATTACTATAAATACATGGACCGAGAAAGCCACTTGAAACTCAGATAGTCTAGAGAAACAGTAGGTGGCCTAGTTTACCAGAGAGTTAGAAAAACCTTGCTGAATGAAGTGTCTTCTCAATGAAATGAATGAGTTTTTCCCCAAAAAAAGAATGGAGAAAGATACTTCAAGTTAAGAGGAGAAAGGCATTCCAGGTGAAATTTCCATTAATTCTGGGCAAATAGTTTGTAATTTGCTGCAGTTAATTAGTCTGTCAGTAGGTCAAACAATTTAACTACCATGAATCCCATCGATACTTGTGCTTCTCTGTGAGGATGGTATGATCTCCAAAGGGTGTTTTGAAAGTTGATGGTGATGGTGAGGGCATGCTATTTGCATAATGATTAGGAATAGAACTGCCATGTAGGGTGGGGCTAGGGAGACTAGAGATGCCTTAAAGCCCAGGGAAGTCCTTCACAAAGGAAAAATATCCCACAGCTCATACAAATTTCAAATGCCCTACCAGACCTTCACGTAGAAAAACACAACAAACAAACCAAAAACCCCAAAAGATGTTTATAATTATCTGCACATCGAACCTAACTCTGATTTTAACTAACACAAATATTTTGCATGGATTTAATACACACTAAATTATCCGAGCATGCAACTACCAACTGAACTTAGGAAATGATTTTTCATTTTGTTTTGTTCAGAATTTTGCTGAAGTTAGTGCTGTTTGTGATATTTGAGCTGCTAATGCAACACCCCATAATATTATGCTTTTGAAGCAGTTACATTTATGCAATTCTAAATATATGCCCAACTCTCTGCCCTATTAGGTTTTCCAGAAGTTTGTGATTGAAAATTTAGGTACTGAAGTACATACTCATTATAAATTGCTTTTCATTTATTTCTCCTTTAATTTACAGTTGGGGCATTATTTTATTTTTCTTGTTTTGTTATTATTTCTGCAGGTGGATTTTATAAGGTGTGGGTTTCTTTTTTGGAGGGAAAGAGAGTGTCACAATGTATTTGTTATCAAAAAGGGTGTATTGAGTCTGATAGGATGCATAACTGCTGTTGAATAAAGAGATAAGAATGATAGAAGTTTTCTCACAATCCCTGTAGAGACTAAATTGTCAAGGCCTCTGCACTATTGGACTGTTATTTTTCTTGGTTAAAAAAGTAAATAAATAAAAGCTGTACTAATTATGAGAGACTAAGTTACATATGTGAATGATCTGGAAGTCAGCATCCCCTCTTCAGTCACTTGCCATCAGTCACCATCTATGTCTGGAAAAGTACTTTGTTTCTCACCTAAGAACAACCACAGCAGGAGCCTTAACATGAGGCTACCCTGAGTCCCATTCAGCTTTCAGGCTCAATTGACCTAGCTGTGGCCTTTGTAATCATATACAATTCTGGATATCTTTCCACAGAACAAAATGCTCTAACTCTGGAGTTCTGGGAATAACATTTGGATTAATGGAAACATATTACTACTTTACGCAGTTGCCTAGAACTACCAGCTACTAGAGTGGACTGTGGACATGCATCAAGAAAACTGCCATTTCTGGGTGGCCATATGCATATTTATGTCCAGGCCTGACAATCTCCTCTATGCCAGTCCAGGTTTGTTGCCCAAGTGTATTATAAACATTTCTTTCGAAACCCTATGATTTGTGCTGACTAATCATCTTGAATTCTCACACAGTGAACACAGGAAATCTCAGTGAATTTCATTTTGCTTTAACTGAGACAAATAGCTTTATTTTGTTGTGCTTGTTCTAATTGAAGCCAATACAGTATATTCAGATAAAAGTGATTACACCACATAATATACAAGGCTGTCTCCAATTCTAAAAAAATCTATGAGGCCAAAATGCTGTTAATTATAAATTCAAAATTGGATAACTATTATAAATATAAACCCAAGAATATGCTAGAAACATAAGAGAACCCTAAAATTATAGACAGAGTTGTGATTATAAAACCATGTAGTCATCAAAGCAGATAGTTTGCATTTTAACAACTTAAAATACTACAAATAGGTGAACCACATGAACTTAATAAAGAGGCATTGTAGCTATGAAATCTACAAAGTCTCACAAGTTGACTAGTTTTATTTTTCTAATCGAAGTATTATTTTCAACATTATTTTCAATGAATATCACATAATTAATCAGGTAGGAAATAATTTATGTGATCTTTACGAAGGATACACACAACTGTCATTCTATCATTTTGATTTTTATGGCCATGTGGAATCACTATTAGTAAGCTAATTCTTGCTTGATGACCAACCACTATACTAGCAAACACTTGATTCAATCAGTCATGATTACTTTGTGAATGACCAAGTAATTCTGATTTGTGAATGAGGACTTTGTGATAGCCAGAAGAGATGTTGAGGCAGGAAGAAACAATTAAAGAGAATCCTAGGGTCCACTCTTATGTAAATTAGAAATATGGAGACTATGGAACCCTTCACACCTGAGTAAAAACAAAGTTACTACAAATCTCAGTAATATCCAATGATATCACTAATATAGGCTAGAACAGAAGTGGGCAATGTACCTGTTGTTTTTGTAAATAAACTTCTACTGGAACACATCCATCCCCATTTTTTGTTGTTTTTGTGTTTATATATTGTCTTTGACTGCTCTCTACTGCAACAGCAGAGTTGAGCACTTGTGACAGGGACCTTATAGCCCTCAAAGTGAAGTGACTTACTGTATGGGTCTTTACAGGTTTTGCCAGTTTCTGGTCTACAATTTTAATTTGCATTTATAATAGAGTTCTGAACCATGAAGTTACTTATGTTTAGTATATTGTATTATTCTATTAAGAAGACCAAGACATGTATGACACCTTTTAATAATGTTTTTCCACCCAAAATATTATGCAGATAAACCCTCTGATGCTTGCATTTAAATGCTAATATCTTCAATGTGTCTGGCTTCAGCCGGAAATTTATTATCTTCCATCCTGATAACCAAGTAATGTGTATTTTTGTGATTTAATTATCTATTTTAGATATAAGGGTGGTCACAAGCAATTCCTAATATATTTAATTTTTTCATTCAACATATTTATTGAATGTGCTATTCCTGAGAATATTTCTGGAGTATATATGCATGAAGGACACATGGTTCTGAAATTAAAACGGCTTCCAACCTAGTGAAAAGGGCCAAAATAAGAACCACCACACTCATGTTTGGCTCAAGCTAATAATTCTCTGGGAGAGCACAGTTCAGTGTTTTGCAAACCCACTGCGGGTTTCCGGAGGGTAAAGACATTAGGGAAATAAACATGACCTAAATTATCACACAGTATTTATAGACAAAGATTTCTCCTGTATGTTCTCAGGAAGCAAAATGCAGACTAAGCTAATAGATACCTTAGGTGTTTTCAAGATAGAGATTTAAGAAGTTTAACTCTTGCCAAATGAGGTAATACAACAAAGTAATGTTCCTTAGAGTCCCTGAATTTCCAACTCCTTCATTAGCATTAGAACCATCTTCTGTAACAAATCTTCTCTGAGCATTATCTACAAGAAGAATACTGTTTCTGGCACTGGGAATAGAGAGAAAAATCTGACATAGATTAAGCTTTAAATTCGGTGAGGGAACAGGATCTGAATATAAATAGTAGCAAGAAACAGAAATACCAATTTGAGTTTTAACTCTTCTGTACTGAATGTTCTTATTTTTAATATATTTCTAAAAGTATTAACATAGCATTTTACCTATTTTCTATTTTATTTTGTTTTACTATAATGTAAATTTAATTTAAAAACTATACTGAAAAATAGTTTAAATTGTGAAAATTATACCAAAATATTATTTTATTATATTTACAACAATTATGAAGAAAACTAGCCACACACTATCAAATCACATAAAAGTTATAATTTGCTCATCCTAGCATCTAGTTGTTAATTATATGTTTGTTCAATGATTACACATTTAAAAATATATTGCAGAGGGAATTCTGTTTCCACATTTTTTTTTCCTATTTTATTTTTTTTATTGTACTTCAGGTGAAGGCTTACAGAACAAATAGTTTCTCATGAAACAGAAGTACACATGTTGTTTTATGACATTGGTTAACAACCCCACAACATATCAACCCTCTAACTTCTCAATCTCTTTTTTTTTTTGGTGAAAATACACATAGCCAAAGATACACCATTTCAAAAATTTCTATATGCACAGTTCAGAGACATTGACTATGCTCTTCGAATTGTGCTGTTATTCTCACTTAAGATGAAGGCTTACAGAACAAAATAGTTTCACATTTAACAGATACTACAAATGTTGCCCTATGACAATGGTTAACAATCTCACAACACATCAACAATATCCTGGGGACCATGGTCTTGGGGAACATCTAGCTCAATTGGCATGACACAGCTTAGAAAGACAATGCTCTACATTCTACCTTGGTGAGTAGTGTCTGGGGTCTTAAAAGCCTGTGAGCGGCCATCTAAGATACTCCACTGGTCTCATCCCTTCGGGAGTAAGGGAGAATGAAGAGAACAGGATACAAGGAAAAGATTAGTCCGAAGGACTAATTGTCCACAGCTACCAAGGCCTCCACAAGACTGAGTCCAGTACAGCTAGATGGTGCCCGGCTACCACCGACTGCTCTGACCAGGATCACAACAGAGGGTTCTGGACAGAGCTGGAGAACGATGTAGAGCATAATTCTAACTCACAAAAAAAGACCAGATTTACTGGCCTAAAGGAGACTCGAGAAACCCCGAGAGTAAGGCCCCCAGACACCCTTTTAGCTCAGTGGTGAAGTTACCTCCGAGGTTCACTGTTCAGCCTGGGAGTGAACAGCCCCGTAAAACCAAATGAGACTAACGAGGTACAGGAGTTCAGTGACAAGGGCCAGAAAGCAGAAGGGGACAAGGAAGCTGGTGATAGGGAACCCAAGGATACTGTTGATGTGTTGTGAGATTGTTTCCACATTTGCACCGTAATTTTTGCCTTGGTATTTAAGAGCCAGTTGTATAATCTTGAAGCCCTGGTGGCGTAGTGGTTAACAGCTACAGCTGCTAACCAAAAGACTGGCAGTTCAAATCCACCAGCTGCTCCTTGGAAACCCTATGGGGTAGCTCTTCTCTGTCCTATAAGGTCACTGTGAGTCAGAAATAACTCGATGGCAGTGGATTTGGGTTTTTTTTTTTTTTTTTGTATAATTTTACCCACTTATATCAAATTTCTTGCAGCCACAAGTATACTTCTCTAAGTATTTATGCACTTTTATTTATTTATTTAATCATCAGAATAATAATTATTGTTATTCTATAGAAATAGAATTATAGTGCATCTTTCAGTCTTTTTTCTTCCTGCCATTTATATTTAAGAATGAAATGTAGGCATCTCTTCAGAGCAATATTTATAGGCATGCTTGATTGTTTTAAATAGCTATATGATTTTCAATAAAAAGCACGTTGCCGTTGCGTCGATTCGGACTCATAGGGACCCTATAGGACAGAGAAGAGCTGTCCCATAGGGTTTCCAAGGAGCTTCTGGTGGATTCAAACAGCTGACCTTTTTGATATATACCATATTTTAATTGTATATCTCCATGTGTGCTCTGTGAAAGCAGAGGGCTTCTTTGTTTATTATTTGTATTTCCAGGAGTCAAAACAATGTCAGATCTTATGGGTCTCTCACCTGGGTGGAGGGGAAGAGTGAATGAATGCATTATTTGCCAAACATAAAATGTCAGATAAAAACAATGTGTGTGACATAAGTTCATAGCAGAGGCTACTGGTAGACGATAGACTGGTCACAGAAAACTTTCTGAAGGAAATACAGGTCCCGAAAGAAGAGTAGGGGTTAAACTCATGAAAGAGGAGAGGAAAATATACACACTGAGAAAATGGCTGTGTTTAGAAAAAACAAAACTAAACAATTCCCTTGGAGTCCATTCTGACTCACAGCAACACCATCTGTATCAGAATAGAACTGCATTCCATAGGGTTTTCAATGGCTGATTTTTCAGAAGTAAATCTCCCAAGGCGCCCCTGGGGGGATTCAATCTTCCAACATTTCAGTTAACAACTTGGTACATTACCAACAACCAAATCAGCTTTGGTCCCAGCAAGTAAGAATAAGGTATGAAGGGAAATTTCTTGAGGTCAAACTTGTGTGGAGTCTGGCTCCTGGTTAAAAAAATGTGTGATTTTTCATGTCTGACCACAGACAGTTACAAAGGGCTTTACCTGGTAGGGTTCAGGGGGATGGCTATTCTCTCCAACAAGACTTAGTGCACATCCCAAAGCATTACAATCTCTGAAGGGAGGAGTCAAAGACTAAGCTCCATCCCACCACCCTCCTAAGTGTGGTCTTCAGATGTCTGCATTCTTAGTCCAGGATCCTCCTCCTCCCACAGGGATGGGGAGGGGCTTGAAAAGACACTTTTCTCCAGGCTAACACTGTATTCAGTTCCTTTTCACTAGTAGACTTTACCTTTCCTCCTCCCTGGCCCCAGGATCCATAAATCTAAAGAAACTCCCTCAGCAGTGAGATGATACTGTTGGGGAAATTTAATTAAACCCAAAATCCCTCAACTAGATGGATTGACACAGGGGCTGCAACAATGGGCTCAAATATAGCAACGATTGTTGAGGATGGTGCAGGACAGGGCTGTGTTTCATTCTGTTACACATAGGCTTGCTATGAGTCGGAATTGACTCAAAGGCACCTAACAACAACAATAACCCTGAAAACCTCTCAACCAAAATAGAGGGGAAAGAAAAGTTTTATTATTGAATAAGCATCAAACCAGAATGTGGCGCATCACAGGCAATCTGCTAAAGAGAATGAAAGACAGAGAGGAATCTGACCCTTGGTATAGCTGAGTGGATAAAACCTGCTACATTCATGTTTACAAGTTAAAATTGCTAATTTTCTGGTATGTTTATGGCAAGATACCTGAAGTTATGCTAATCACCTTCCAGGAAACAGGGAAGTACGGGTGTGCTCTTCATTGACGATTACATTTGAGAAAAGATGACACCCAGGTCCTTGAGGAAAAATCCTGTTTCACAAACTTTTCAAAGAGATAGAGAAAGAATTTACAATTACGAGTTATCTGCAGTGAATTCTGTAAGAACAGGGGAGGAGGGGAGCCTCTTCTCCTGTTTTCAACAGGCTGAATTAAAACCTATTATTTTCAGTTTGTGTTTGTCCCTACAGTAGTCACATCTGGCTGACCTACCTGACGTTTGCAGGAACGATGTTCCAGAGGAAATATGGAACAGGCGGAGCCAGCACTCCTTCTCAGGGTGTCTTTTGCTATACTATTGTAGTAAGTAATTAAAAGCTTGACTGTTATTTTCATTTTGGCTCATTGTCTTAATCAGTTACTCAAACACCTGGCAGCTCAGCTCCCTGACACCTCAAAAGACAGTGTAATTATCATACCCACTAGAAATTTTCCATATAAGTGAGACACGTACTAAAAAATTATTCAAAAATTTCTCTGAAACATTTATGCTTAATGGTCAAGAATTGGAGGATCCTGTGGTAAATTAGAAAAATAATTTTTCCAAGCGTCGAGGATATGGGACTGTGCTGGAGTGGGGGCATAGGGATGGGAAGAAAGGGAAGATAAATCTAAGATTTCATATATGATTTTGCTTCTTTCTTTTTTTTCCTGTTATAATGGATTTATTTTTTAGATGAGTGGCAAAATGAAACTTTCATCTTAGAAAACACCTCAGAAAATGTTTATCTCAGATGTTATGACAGGTTGTACATTCTAAAGATGACCGCAACAATCTGTCTCATCCCACATGTTCTTCTTACAATGTGACTATAGCCTAGTGGTGCAGTGGTTAAGCACTGGCCTGCTAACAACTGATAGGTCAGCTATTTAAATTCTCCAGCAGCTCTGCAGGAGAAACATGTGGCAGCTGCTCCCGTAAAGATTACCGCCTCGGGGCAGTTCTACTCTGTCCTATAGGGTCACTATGAGTCAGAATCAGCTAGAGAGCAATAGGTTTGGTTTGGTTTTTATGAGAGATGGGATCTAGGCTTCCTCCTCTTAAAACTGGGTGGTGCTATGCAACTTTCTAGGCTAAGTCACTAAAGGTCATACAGCTGCAGCTTAATCTCTCTTGAGACTCTTGCCCTTAGTACCAGGCCATCAAGTTGTGAGAAAGCCATGAAGCCATATGGAAAAGCCACATTTACATGTTCTACCACAGTTCCAACTGAAGAGCCGATTGATAGCAAGTATCAACCAAAATACATGTGATTAAAGAAACTTTCAGGTGATTCATTCCTCAGCATTCAAGCCCCCCTCCTCTCTTGCTGCTAGCAGTTGTAACAAAGACAAGCTGTTCCTGCCAAGCTCTGTCAAAATTGAAGACTCATGAGCAAAATCAATGTTTTATTGTGACAAGAAATGTTAGGGTGGTTTGATATAGAGCAGTAGATAACCTGAACATATTTTGGGATCTGGAAGTGGGGTGGTGCCAAGCAAAACCTAAAACATGTGGCACTGGCTTCAGCCTGAGCAAGTCGTTGAGAAGAATATTAGCAGCAGACTGATGGACCTCAAGAAGGCTGTCAGGGCTTCAACTAAAATGATAAAATCATCATTAGAAGATGGAGAATAAAGCAATATGTGCTATATAGTGACAAGAAGTTTGGTAGGACTGTCACCTACAACAATATGGAAAACAGACAGCACACCTAATCAACTGGATGATCTACATAAAGAGATTTTCAAGCAGAGTTAAGGGTACACTTATATTCTTTCTGTTGCTTATAGTAAAATGTGAGAGGAGACATTATCTTGAGGAGATTTGAGGGTATAGTTATTGTCTAATCAAGTGTACTATAACTTGGTTTTTAAGAAACATGAATTTAATGGAATCACAGGTTTCCCTGCTATCTGAAAGTAGAGCATTCCTGTGAAAATTTTCTTAAGCCGAAATGGCATAAAAGCGAAGAAGCAATTACCACTAATTTATATGGGAAAAATTTTTGAGCATTCCCAGACCCAAAAAATAACCAACCAAATCCTACCAAACAACAAAACCTATAATAATACTAAAAATCTGTTGCCGTTGAGTCGATTCCAACTCATAGCAACCCTGTAGGAGAGTAAAACTGCCCCATAGGGTTTCCAAGGAGAAGCTGGTGTATTCAAACTGTCAAACTTCTGGTTAGCAGCCAAGCTCTTAACCACTTCTACTAACATATAGTAAAAGCAGGAATGATATGATAATTGCACAGCCTATATAAAGTAGAAATAGATTTCAAAGCTATGGAGGTTTGATGCTGAGATGCTGAATGTAGCTCCTGGGGAAAGAGCTTGGCAAGGGCACTCTTGCTACTCAGGGTGCACACTGCCTCTTTAAACATCTGCTGCAAAATAAACTCTGAACGCTGTTTCCTGCTTTTGGCCTTTTTGTGTAAAAACGAAAATCCTTTTCATGTCTTTCGGTTTTCGAAAACAGGTACTAATGTAAGTCTTTCATAAAAGTGAAGTGGAGTAAAGTGAGCTTTCAAAAAGCAGGGGATAAATGTATATCAATTTCTTTTGAAAGGGACAGAAGCATTACAAACTGAAGTGAATGCTTTAAACCCACAAATTTCTATGGGTAGGAAGCAGCCTGAGAAACCTGTTCAGCTGCAAAGACAGGCTACCTTTCTTAGAAAAGAAAGAGCGACTTAGGGAATGGAACCAAGAGCCCAAACGGTAGAGCTAAGATTTTAAGCAATTCTGAGTCAGTAGGACTGAGTGGTAATCAAGAAAGTAACAACATGCCTCCAGCTGGATTTCAGAATTTCTATTTTCCTCATTTTTTAATGTGACTGTCGATAACAGTTATACTATTCCTGGCCACCATTCCATGCAGTTTTTATTGGGTGAGGAGGTAGATGATGTGTTTCCTTAGTTCACAGGTCTTCACATTGAGACAAATAGTACTCAAGGAAGCTGTACCTGAGAAACTATACCTAAATTTTTCTGGCCATGTTTAAAAAGTTTAGAACAATTTCTCTCAATCAATAAATAAATTATATCTTAACTTAGAGCTTTATAATTTTCAATCTCTGAACTGTATACTACAAGTATATCTCAGGACTCTGTTTTGTCCCTTAATATATCTTAATTAAGGGAGCAACCTACCCAGCTAACCTGAGACAGTTGTTTCATTTAATTAGATATTATAAAGACAAAACCCTGTTAAACACATTACAGAGTTTCCAAATCTCATGTGTCTGATATTTCTTAAGCTATCCAAAACAGAGGGCATTATATCCTTTTAGAAATAAGGCTTTCATTATGATTTTACTTTCCTGATGAAAGGCTTACATGAGTCTCCTTATTAAACAAGAGTAATGGATGTAGAGACCATTAACTGAATTCAATTTATTAACATAATTGCAGTTGACTGGGTCTAGAGACAGAGATCTAAAAGACTGAATTTTCATTTTCAACCGCTTTTATCATACTAGCCCTGAGCAGGTTTCTTTAACCTCTCTGAGCTGATTTCTCAACTGCATGAAAATCATAACGATTTTATAAGGATGGTGATATGGTGGTCAAAATAGACCATGTTTGTAAATTATTTAACACAAAGCCTGGCACATAGTAGACAGTAATCAAATAATCAAAATCTCTTTTTATTTCCAGTTTATTTTTGTGAAGGTATATTTTAGATTATTATTTATTATTGATGATAGATACAGTAAAAAATAAAATATTTTTTCCACTTTTTTATGATATTGCAGAGGCAAGTCTACGATAGATTTGAAATGTCACTTATATTTTAGACATGAAGGATACAAATGACATTCACAAGGTATCCCACTGAGGATATTGTCTCGTAGTCTTATATTATCTCAAGATAAATGCTGGAAGTCCATATCACTTTGGTCCTCTGATACGTAATCACTGTGTGGTCTAGTGGCATCGGTTTTTAATTAATTGTACTTCATAACCCTTAGCAAGTCATCCTTCCTTGCATGGTTGAGTCTTTGTTTATTTTTCCCGTGTGTTATGAACTCCCAAACCACTAGTAGCATTTTCATTTCCATTTTGAAAACAATAAATAAGTTGGTTGTTTATTATTTTCTTCACTCTGGTAAGAGGATCTCTAGTGGCGCAGTGGTTAAGAGCTCAGCAGCAAATCAAAATGTCGGGCAGTTTGAATCCACCAGCTGCTTCTTGGAAACCCTATGGGGTAGTTCTACTCTGTCTTATAGAGTCACTATGAGTCGGAATCAATTCGAAGGCAATGAGTTTCGGGGAAAGGGAGAAAACAATTATGAATCATGAATTTTAAACATGCACAAGAAAAAAAGAAGAGGAATACTTGCTATAATGTTATAGTTGCATAGTTGGGGTCAAGCAAAGATTAATTCATCCAACAAATGTTTATTGAGCACCTAGGCATGTAGGACTAAAGAAGCTAATGGTGATATTTGTTCTCAGGAAGCTAATAGGGATAAATGAATTTGGATGGGGACCCACACTCAGAAACACTACAACTTAAGCTTTATGTTTACGTATTACATATTAACTTTCCACACACCCTTCAACACACCTGAAAGGGCTTTCTTAAGAGATGCAAAACTGGCTTTCTCCATACTAGAGGAGGGAAGTCAATTGAAGTTCAACCTAGTAGAATAGATGTGTATGTCTATAAAGAAGAATTATTTGCATTGTAGGTTTTCCATGAGTTAACTTCTACCTCTACAAAGTAGTAATATAGCTCAAAGGAAATGAAACCACAAACTCCATAGAATCAAATAATCCAGAAATGTGTACTCTAAATAAAGCATTTCAAGAAATGTTGAAATTATTAATTACATATAAATTATGTTTGCAGCACACACAAATCTTGGGGGTTTCTCTGAGGATATTATTTCATTATACTTTTTCCACCTTTATGGTCTAAAGTAGTTGAAAAATCGACAGGTGCTGTGAACTTGAAAATCTCATATCAGCTTTGTTGGTGAATTGGAGAATTCTAGCCAAATTTGGGTGTTCTAATACTTCTCCCACTCACTTCCAATTTACTCCCTGAATCTATATTTGCATGAGAAAAATAGTCTTCAAGGCAGTATCAGGTTAACTACAAGTCAGATTATATCTTGCACGCATAGTTTCCCCAAAAGCAGAGATATAATCTCCAGAATTGACTAAAGAAGGCACACCTTGAGCCCTTAATCAGCTCCATATACCATAAAGAGGTTAGGAAAAGAAGAATATTAGATTCTTTAGGAAAGAATGTTCCAAAAGAGGGGACAAGGATGCCTTGAGGAAACAGAGTATGTTAATATTTTCACCCTGCTATACATTGGATCCGTGGTGGCACAGTGGTTGAGAGCCCGGCTGCTAGCCAAAGAGGTTGGCAGTTTGAATCCACCAGCCCCTCCTTGGACCCTATGGGGCACTTCTACACTGTCCTATAGTGTCTCTATGAGTTGGAATTGACTTGACTGCAACGAGCTTGTTTTTCTTTTCTTTTTTTACCCCTTTGGTTTTATACTGAAAAAGACAATACCCTTAAGAGGAGAGCACATCAAGCTGGTGACTCATGGTCCCAGATTCTGCTCAGGAGACTCTGGTATTTCTTCTGTGAATGCTACACTCTTGTCATCAGGCAAGACTTTGATATTCAGCCAAAGAAAAAGGAACCAAAGCTTTTCCCTGATGCTGAAGGGATAAAAAGGCCATTGTTATTGACTCAGCAATTCTTACCAGTTTGCCTATTTCAGTCAATTTTGTAATATCTGGAAAATGGGCAACTGCCATTAAATATTGAGTCAGACCACTTACTCATCACTCAGTATCAATAAGTAATGACTTTGCCTCTCTAATTTCTAAGAAGTGAGAAGGAGTTAGTGAATTCAAGTTCTGGCAAGACTTCAAGGAATTATGGAAATCTTGGATTTGCTGAGGCCAGTACAACACTAGTCACCGTATGGCATGAGAAGTAACAGGTTCTATGTAGTTGTTGTATTTAGATGCTGTAGTGTCAGCTCCAACTCATAGCAACCCTATGTACAAGAGAACAAAACTCTACCTGGTCCTGTGCCATCCTAACAATCCTTGTTATTATGCTTGAGCCCATTGTTTCAGCCACTGTGTCAGTCCATCTCTTTGAGGATCGTCCTCTTTTTTGCGACCCTTCACTTTACTAAGCATGATGTCCTTCTCCATGGACTGGTCCCTCCTGATAACATGTCCAAAGTATGTGAGATGAAGTCTTGCCATCCTTGCTTCTAAGGAGTATTCTGGCTGTACTTCTTCCAAGACAGATCTGTTCATTCTTCTGGTAGTCCATGGTATATTCAGTGTTCTTTGTAAACACCATAATTTAAAGGCATCAATTCTTCTTAGGTCTTCCTTATGAATTGTCCAGCTTTCGCATAAATATTAGGCAATTGAAAATACCATGGCTTGGGTCAGGCGTACCTTAGTCTTTAAAATGACATCTTTGCTTTTTAATACTTTAAAGAGGTCTTTTACAGCAGATTTGCCCAATGCAATGCGTTGATTCCTTGACTGCTGATTCCATGGGCGTTAAATGCAGATCCAAGTAAAATGAAATCCTTGACAATTTCAATCTTCTCTCTGTTTATCATGATGTTGCTTATTGGTCCAGTTGTGAGGATTTTTGTTTTCTTTACGTTGAGGTGTAATCCATACTGAAGGCTATAATCTTTGATCTTCATCAGTAAGTGTTTCAAGTCCTCTCTACTTTCAGCAAGCAAGGTTGTGTCATCTGCATATTGCAGGTTGTTAATGAATCTTCCTCCAACGTTGGTGCCCCATTCTTCTTCATACAGCCCAGCTTCTTGGATTATTTGCTCAGCATACAGATCGGATAAGTATTGTGAAAGGATACAACCCTGACACACAACTTTCCTGACTTTAAACCATCTAGTATCCCATTGTTCTGCCTCTTGATCTATGTACAGCTTCCTCATGAGCACAATTAAGTGTTCTGGAATTCTCATTCTTCACAATGTTATCCATAGTTTGCTATGATCCACACAGTCGAATGCCTTTGCATAGTTGATAAAACATAGGTAAACATCTTTCTGGTATTCTCTGCTTTCAGCCAGGATCCATCTGACATCAGCAATGATATCCTTGGTTCCACGTCGTCTTCTGAATCTGGCTTGAATTTCTGGCGGCTACCTGTCAATATAATGCTACAGCTGCTTTTGAAAGATCTTCAGCAAAATTTTACTTGAATGTATTATTAATGATATTCTTTGATAATTTCCACATTCAGCTGGATCAACTTTCTTTGGAATGGGCATAAATATGGTCTTTTCCAGCTGGGTTGGCCACATATCTGTCTTCCAAATTTCTTGGCATAGACGAGTGAGCACTTCCAGTGCTGCATCTGTTCGTTGAAACATCTCAGTTGGTATTCTGTCAATTCCTGGAGCCTTGTTTTTTCACCAGTGCTTTCAGTGCAGTGCAGCTTGGACTTCTGTCTTCAGTACCATCAGTTCTTGATCGTATACTATCTCCTGAAATGGCTGAACATCCACCTATTCTTTCTGGTATAAAGACTCTGTGTATTCCTTCCGTCTTCTTTTGATGCTTCCTGTGTCATTTAATATTTTCCCCTTAGAATCCTTCAGTATTGCAACTTGAGTGTGAATTTTTTCTTCAGTTCTTTCAGCTCGAGGAATACCAAGCACGTTCTTCCTTTTTGGTTTTCTAACTCCAGGTCTTTGCACATTTCATTACACTTTGTTTCCTGGAGCCACCCTTTGAAATTTTCTTGGGTATATGAAATTAGTATCATGATAATATCGGGAAGTCTGAGTAATACTATGAAAAGATATAAAGAAGTGTCTGTGGTAGGATGTTATTCTTTGTATTCCCCCAAAAAATAAGCTCTGGTCTTGTTTTATTGTTCGTGTGAGAATATATCTAACCATTTAAATATGAGTATGGTTTTGTTAAAAGTGTAGCAGAATCCTCAAAGTACGTTTAAGTTTAGGAATTATAACTGCAAATTATATAAAGTACAGAAGAAATGAAAGATAGAATAAAAAACATTCAGTCATGAAATGCTATAAGAATGTGATGAAATTGTATTATCAAAACCCTAAATTCCGTTCCCCACTGTACTCTCCCCAGGCTTAAGATTCTCTGTCTTTTTCATTCTGATGTAACTCACTGATTTGTATTTAGTTTCCCTTAATATTTTAAAGGCCATGGCTGTTGAACCTGCTTAATTTCACAAAGGTAATTTGCTAATTTTTCAAATTCGTTGGGAATACAAAAGTCATGTTAGGGCACCAGGCCTTATCCAGGAATATGATACATAAACTACCCATATACAAATTACATTCTGCGAAGTTTCTTCAGGTTTAGAGCAAGGAGGTTTTTTATTTCTTGCTCTTTTGCCAAAAATCTATTGCAAAGAATTTTCCAGGAATTTTCAAAAGGTGCACCTGGAGTCGTCATATATCAGTGGTTCTTAACCTGTGCCATGCATTTTAATCACCACAGAACTGTAAATATCCTAATGCCTAGATCCCATTCACAGAGATTCTGATTTAATCAGGCTGGAGCGTATTCTGGAAAATGACATTTTAAAATACCCCTGGGAGAGATTAATTTATAGCCAAGCTTGCAAACTACTGAAATCCTTAACCTAGGGATAAAAGGAGACTGTAAACATAAGCCTGTTTGTTCTCCCCATATTCCTGCTTCTAGAGAAAATGATCCCTGACCTAGCTCAGATATTGATTATCAATATTAGCTCTTTTTGACCAGCTCGTTATTAGCTAACCACTTCATTCCTTCTACAATCTACCACTTATCTAACTATATTTTTCCTTGCTAATACCATAAGCATGCACATAAGGATATACATTCAAATGCTTATATTTCCGTGATGTGACCAGAGTAATTTTGAGGATAAAAGTGAAGGCACAGGTATAAAGCATTTCTGTAAGGTATTACGAAACTCTGAAAACTTTTCTTCTTTTTTTCTTTTGGGAGAGGGAAGGAGGAGTAGGCCTTGATGTCTTGTACGCAAACATCATAAGAAGACATGACATTTATGAGGCAATGCACAATTTCTAAAAACGTAAAATATTTTCCAGGTCAATATGACTATTTGCATAAGTGTTTATAGGCTTATGTATATATATATATAAATATTAGGGTATGTCATTGAACTTGTAAAAAGTAATATGTTGACTGATACTATATGACTTTTTAACACTACTACATTGATTGATGTCCAATATGGTTTGGAATCCTATGCTAATAAGTTTTCCTTCATCCATCTTCCTTGATGAATATCAAATGAGAACATTACTTACAGAATTTGATTTGCTGGGTGTCATGGATTGAATTATGTCCCCCCAAAAATGTGTGTATCACTTTGGCTGGGCCATGATTCCCAGAATTGTGTAGTTGGCCTCCATTTTGTGATTGTAATTTTATGTTAAAGAGGATTAGGGTGGGATTGTGACATGACCCTTACCCAGGTCACATCCCTGATCCAATGTAAAGGAAGTTTCCCTGAGGTGTGACCTGCACCACCTTCTATCTCTCAAGAGATAAAAGGAAAGTGAAGCAAGCAGAGAGTTGGGGACCTCATACCATCAAGAAAGCAGTGCCAGGAGCAGAGCACGTCCTTTGGACTGGG
>NW_004443942.1:17057318-17116468 GCF_000243295.1 Trichechus manatus latirostris
GTCCTTTGGACTGGGGTCCCTGCTCAGAGAAGCTCCTGGTCCAGGGGAACACTGAAGAGAAGAAGGCCAACAGAGAGAAAAAGCCTTCCCCTGGAGCTGACGCCCTGAATTTGGACTTTTAGCCTACTTTAACTATGAGGAAATAAACTTCTCTTCATTAAAACCATCCACTTGTGGTATTTCTATCGGAGCAGCACTAGATGACTAAGACACTGGGATATATGTTTGAGCTCTTTTCAAAGGCATTTGCATCAATCTGAAGAGAATATTAACTGATACTCTTCCAAATTAAAACATGTCACTTTCTTAGTGGAATTTTTATTGCATAGAATTCCAATAAGTCATATTTATATTCAGAGTAAATTTCATAATTAAAATATTACTCCTGTCACATGAGAATACCTATCTGATTCCATTTCCTTTATAAATATCGCCATTATAATTGGTAGTACAGCCCTCCCAGTAGTAACGGATTCCTTGGATTCCCAAAAATAAAAGATACTAAGCACTTGCAAATGTGTTTCAGAATAACGTTTGTTTACACTCACCTAGGCGCAGGTTAGGAAGAACCCCATATTCTCTCACCATCAATGCACCAAGTCTTAGTTTTATCAACGCTAATGGCATTTCTTTTTTTTTTGCTTTGTATATAGAAATAACTGATCTACTTTCTCTCTCTTTATTTTTTCCTCCAGTAGAAATGATTAGCTATACAAATTTTATATCTTTATAACATATGGAAATGAAAAGGGTATTTAATGAGTTTTTTTCCCTCTTCAAAGCTTATCTATCAATCTATTATTGAGGTTGTATCTTGAAGTCATTGGGAAGTCAAAAAAAAGTCCTTAAGCAAGAGAAACACTGACTAGATTAGAATTTTAGAAAGATACGTCTGGTGATTAAACAGAGAAAGAGAAGATCAGAGAGCAAAAAGCTGGAAGCAGGGGAGTTCTTAGAAGAAGACTGTTAAATTCTGAGTGAGCAATAACGGGGTGGTGGTAATGAAAAAGGAGAGGAGAGGATGGATTTGAGAAATAAAACTGTGATGAAGTTGACAGGAATTCTGTGAATATGTGGAGGCAGCAAGAAACAGACAGTTCTCTTAAATAAATATAGTGTGTAGAGAAGGGCAAATAGGTCAAGGGAGGCTCTATTTTAAAATAAGCAGTTTGAAAAGATACAGAGGAAGGAACTATTGAAAGTATAAGTGAGAGAGAGACGTAAAAACTGATGCGAAGTTCCAAAGGAAGCAGCAAGTAATGTGGCTATGAATCCAAGGAGAGTAGTTGGACACAGAGAGAGAGAGACATAACAGTATGTGAGTTGAGAGATAATTTGTTAAAGAAGAATAAAGATCTAGTAACATCTGATGTAAATAAAACGTTAGATTCCAAATGACTTGTATTTTCTCGGTAAAAACTGGGTCCCTGTGGACTTAGGAGGAGTCCCTGGGTGGCCCAAATGGTTAAGCACTAGGCTACTAACTGTAAGATTGGCAGGTCAAATCCACCCAGAGGCACCATTGAAGAAAAGCCTAGAGATCTATTTCCGAAAGCTCACAGACATCGAAAATCCTACAGAGTGCAGTTCTACTCTGAAACACATGGGGTCTCCATGAGTCTAAATCAACTCAACTACATCTGGTTTTATGGACTTTGGAAAGCCTTTTGTCCTTAAAGACAAAGCTCTAAACACCTAGATATGTTCCCCACTCCATCACAAACACTCCATAACTTTATAATGCAAATCCTCCCTATGACATTTCTGGTGAGTAGTTTTCCAGCTTCTGCTTTATTCTCAAATCCAGAAAGACAAGTGTGAGGGAGCATAACTGTTCCATAAGACAGTGACTGTTAGGATGGATGAGAACAAATATAATGGGCTGTGGTTTCAAACAACAAGTAGCAAAATAAAAAGTAATCTTTGTACCAAAAAGTGATGCAGACTAAATTTAAAAATATATTCACTCCTCACTTACCGACATGGTTATGTTCCAAAGACCAGGCTGTTATGCAAAAATCAGCATTATGCAATGACCACATCAGATTGCAAAATGGAGGATGACTAGACCATTACATAACTGCCAAATTACATCATTACATAACTGCCAAACCACTAAGAATCATGGCCCAGCCAAGTTGATACATAACTTTCACAGCCAGCGTTACTCTTGCCTCGCACCTCGGCCTTCATTACTGACAGGTGTACATTTTAATGTGCAAAATAGTAGGTTTTTTTTACTGTTGTCATAAATGTAAATGTCAGATAATGAGAATAGTCAATAAGTGAGGAGTATGTGTAAATTCAAAAAGAGATTTGTAAATTAAAATATAAACATTCACCTTAGAATTCTGAACAGAATACGTTATGGGACTAAGTTCACCTGGAATTCATCAAACAAGAAAAGTTGAAAATAGCATTGTAGTGCAGGAAGAAAGAAGTTAAATATGTGTTTTTGAGGCTTGGGCTGGTGCTGGATTGCTGCTGTGCTTGCAAGTTATTTGCAAGCAACATTAATGAGGTCACCCTCACTATTCCAGACTTCTTTTTTTTTTAATCATTGCCTTGGAGAACTATGCTGGAATCTTCCATCAAATGCCTTTTTGCTGTGATACTAAGGAATTCAATATTAGAGTAAGGAACCTAGAACCAAGCAACATGCATAAGAGTACACACTTTGGAATCTGATGGGCTATGTTCAAATTCTGTCTTCTGCCTCTTCATTAGTGGCATGTAACACTTCATCCAACAACTCATAAACCCAGTGTTATCATGCAAGAAAAAGTAAATAAATAAAAGTAAGAATAATAAAATTAGACAAACCCCAAATGAGGGGCATTCTAAAAAATATCTGACCAGTACTCCTTAAAATTGTCAAAGACATCAACAAGGAAAAATCTGTTAAAACATGACAGCCAAGACAAGCCAAAGCAGATATGACTACAGATATACATGCATGTGCATTTACTTATATATATGCCTTCTTACACACATACATACATACATACATATCTACCTACATAACCACACACATATTTTGTGGTTGTTGTTACTATTGTTGCAAAATTGTATACTGTATTTTTGTGCAAATAACCCACACCTTCTGTCTGTTTGCCAGCAACATGTGAAAGAGGATTGGCATGATGGCCCTCGTGACGGCATCTCTTTGAGGGAAGGCATGGCCTGCAAACAAGCACAGAAGGTGTGTGTTATTTGCATAAAATACAGTGTGTTATAGCATTTACCAAAAATGTCCCTTTTTCTGGTGTATTTCTTAGTGTCTTTATACAACATTTGTATATGCTGCATATATATCCAGATATATAAAAAAACACATAAGAGGCACAGTTATGAAGGCTTCCTAGACATAGCCAAACAATTTTGGGATTGGTTTACTGGGTTAAAATGCTTAGGAACATAGTTTTGGGGGACAACTTAGTCAGTTGACATAATATAGTTCATACAGAATAATGTTCTACACTCTAGTTTGGTGAGTAGCTTCTGGGGTCTTAAAAGCTTGTGAGCGGTCTTCTAAGAGACAACTATTGGTTTATACTTGTATGCTGCAAAAGAGAATGAAGGAAACCAAAGGCTCAAAGAAGAAACTAGTCCACAGGATTAATAACTTACATGAACCACGCACAGCCTCTTCTAACCTGCAACCAGAAGAACTAGATGGTGGCCAGCTACCACTACTATTCTGACCTGAAACACAATAGAAGGTCCCAGAAAGAATGAGAGAAAATGTAGAACAATATTCAAATTCCTAAAAAAGGCCAGGTCTGCTGGACTGATAGAGACTAGAGGAACCTCTATGACTATCACCCTAAGATAACCTTGGAACTTGGAACTGAAGCTATTCCTGGAGGTCTCCTATCAGCCAACTAATAGATTGGCTTATAAAATAAACAATACCACCCGTGAGTAATGTGACCCTGTAAACACTCAACTATATGAGACCAAATGGTCAACATTTACCCAAAATCAAAGATGAGAAGGAAGGGAGAGGAAGGGAAGCTAGATCAATGAAAAGAGAACAAACAGAATAGAAATAATGAGAATGCTGGCACATTGTGAAAATTGTAACCAATGTACAGAAAAATTTGTATAAAAATTGTTAAATGGAAACCTAATTTGCTGTGTAAACTTTCACCTAAAATACAATAAAATATGATTAAAAAAAAAAGATCTGAGCAGGGTTATCAGAGGCAACACACTATGAGAGAAATAGGCTTAATGGAATTATTTGAGCCAAGTCACTAAACAGACAAATAAATGACCAAACAATAACAACCAAACAAACAAAAGTTTATTAAAGAAAACATTCCATAGAAAGCACATCTGTTGACATAGCTAGGTCCTTTGCCTATATTTCAGATAAGGTAGAGCATGGAATGCCTCATTCTATAACCACTGAGGAAAGGATTACCCTTCAGAAAGAAACAAGAATACTTTTTGGAAGGTAGAAAAGATATAGTGGAGTCATATTACAGCTGAGTTTCTCAAATCGCTAGAACTTCACAGAGTGGATGCTTAATGTTTGCTGATTTTACTGGTCCTGATAATATAAATTGCCATTTTTTGACATCCTTCCTGTAACAAAATGTTCACTCCTATTGATTCAGTACTTAATGATAACTATCTTATCCTCTTTACAATAATCTTGAATAAATAAAAAAATAATAATAACACTAAGTACAAAATGTGTACTGTTTTTAGTGGCTCCAATGGAGAATAAGATGTTTTACTGTAAGACTTCCCTGTTTCTAGAAGAGTTGACATGGAATTCAATGACTATAGTGATACAAGTTATCATAGTAGTTGATACCAAGCAGGTTGATGCTCATCGCAATATTAATGACAGTAATTGAAAACAGCCTAATCTCCCTAAAGCTCCCATCCCACAGTCCCAGCTTCTATTTTATAGATGGATAGATGATATAGACAGATGATTGATAGATCGATAGAAAAAAACTTAAACAGTGTTTATAGAAAATGGTAAACCCATTAAAACTGTTTGCCAACGAGTCGATTCTGACTCATAGCTACACTGTAGAACAGAGTGTAACTGCCCGATAGGGTTTCCAAGGCAGTAATCTTTACAGAAGCAGACTGCCACATCTTTCTCCCGAGGAGCAGCTGGTAGGTTCAAATATCCGTCTCTCAGTTAGCAGTGGAACTCTTAACCTCTGTGCTGCCAGGGCTCCTTGAAAATGGTGTAGACACTATAAACAGTTACTTTTAAAAATCTGCATGCATATGACTTTGACAAAGACTGGAAGGCACCATTACAACATAAAAACAGCTATTGCTAAAATAATAGATGTGTTTAATATTTGATTTCCTTTAACACTGTTATAATACTTTTATCACCAAAAACAAAACCAAACCCATTGCCATAGAGTCAATTTCGACTCATAGCAACCCTATAGGACAGAGTAAAACTGCCCCATAGGGTTTCCAAGTAGTGCCTGGTGGATTCAAACTGCTGACCTTTTGGTTAGCAGCTGTAGTTCTTAACTACTATGCCACCATAAATACAATTTATAGAGAAAAGTCGAGATGGTTCATTCAGTTTTCTTATTCAACAGTAACAGAATGTAATAAAATTGCCCTCTTATTATTATTTTGAGTTAATTCTATCTTACCCTTTTGTGCAGCTGTGGTTTTTGCTTGGAATGCCTGGGGAGACTGCTTGTTGTTAGGTCCTGTCATGTCAGTTCCCACTCATAACAACCTATGTACAACAGAAGGAAAACATGGCCTGGTCCTGTGCCATTCTCATAATCGTTGATATATTTGAGCCCATTGTTGCAGCCACTGTGTCAATCCATCTTGCTGAGGGTCTTCCTCTTTTTTGCTGACCCTCTACTTTACCAAGCATGATGTCCTTCTCCAGGGATTGATGCCTCCTGATAACATGTCCAAAATACACGAGACAAATCTTGTCATCCTCACTTCCAAGGAATACTCTGACTGTACTTCTTCCAGACAGACTGTTTCATTCTTTTGGCAGTCCTTGGTACATTCAATATTCTTCACGAACACCATTATTCAAAACCTTCGATTTTTCTTTGGTCTTCCTTATTCATTGTCCAGCTTTCACATGAATATGAGGCGATTGAAAATATCATGGCTTGGATCAGGCACATCTTAGTCCTCAAAGTGACATCGTTGGTTTTGAACACTTTAAAAGAGGTCTTTTGCAGCAGATTTGCCCAATGCAATATGTTGTTTGATTTTTTGACTACTGCTTCCATGGGCGATGATTGTGGATCCAAGTAAAATGGAATCCTTGACAACTTCAACCTTTGCTCCATGTATCATGATGTTGCTTATTGGTCCAATTGTGAGGATTTTTATTTTCTCTAGGGTTTATTTTATCCTTTTGAGTTTGTGACAGTTTTGTTCTCTGGGAACACCTGTATTTGGGGGGCTGTGGTAAGAAAGGTATTGAATGTTTATTTCATTTTAGCTAGAATAAATACTGCATTTCAATAATACATCTCTATCTAGACATCTTTTTAACCAAATGTGTATCATCATTCTCTATCTAATTTTTCCTTTCTCCCCTAGATTCTCTATTTCTTTTGAATCCTCTACATTATGCAGTTTCTAACCTTTTCCCCCAAACATAGATTTTTGCCCAATTGCTGTAGATTTTACCTATTTCCATCACCACTGTAGACGTTTTAGTACTCGAGTTCAATTCTTTGTTACTTCCTGTCTTTTTGTTGTTGTTGTTGTTGTTATTTTCAGTCTTTTTCGTCACAAGCTCTTATGGCTTTCTTCACCCTGAGATTTTCTGTTCCAATTCTACCCTCACGCTGCGGACACATGGTGCTGACAAGAGCTCTAATCATGTAACACCTCTGCTCTGAAACCTCAAACGGCTCCTTGTGGATTTTTCAATTACATGTCCACTGTGTACTTCAGTGTTTGAACACCCTGCCTACCCATGTACTATTATCTTCCAACGCTACCCTATTCTACTCTATAACCAACCAGCTGGCTAACCTCCTGTTCCCAGATAACATCACTAATGTCTTTGCTTATGTTATTTCTTTTACCTGTAATACCTTTTCTCATTTTTGCTTTAATCATTCAAAATTCTACCTCTTCTTAAATAATCATATCAAAGATATCACTTTCGTTGATGCCTTTTCTTATTATTCTAAATGGGCATGATGTTTACCCTTTAAATCCAAATAAAACTCTACCTGTACCCTTTTTTACAACCTGAATTTGCTTCCTAGCATATTTATTTCTGTAAATCAACTATGTACAGACTAAGCACAAGAACAAGCCTTACTTATCTTTGTATCTACCAACAGCTATCTATCACAGCATTCTGGAGTGTTTGTTTTCTTAAACTAAAGGCTAACTCCAAAAATGTTGAAGAAATTTTATGATTATAAAAAATAAGTTTTATTTACAATTTAATTTTCTATAAATACAGAGTGATGATACAAAGAGAAAACAGTAGCAATGGTCCTGCAGAATGAAGAAAAGCTTATAAAGGGAGCAAAGGAGAGGAAGTTTCGTTACCTTTTGGAGTCCATGAGTAAGTTACATTTGGATTAAAATTCATCACATTTCCTTGGTGAAGGAGGAGGAAAAACAACTTTCTGGTGGTTCATATGTTTCCTCCATTTGTGCACACATATATTTGCTGGTTAGAAGGTCCACTACTTTCTTATAATTTAAAAATTGTCCAAACAATAAACCACTTACTTAAAGAGAATAAAATCAGTTTCAGTGATTTGATTCCAACTCATGGGGACCGCATGGGTGTCAGAGAAGAACTGTGCTCCACAGGGTTTTCACTGGATGATTTTTTGGAGAGTTTATTCTGAGATGCTTCTGGATGGACTTTTAACCTCTAACCTTTTAGTTAGCAGTCAATCATGTTAACCATTTGCACTATCCAGGGACTCTGCTTAAGGAAAATACCATGGTACTAATTATACTTGGAAGTATAACTGTACATGAACCAGAATGGTCCATGTAGGTAATGCAGTCTTTCTTTTGAGTTAGCCTACTAAAATAAAGGGTTTGCTTAGTGTACACTGAGTGAAAGTCAGAAAATTTGGAAAATCTCCATGGATTGTATCAAATTACACACTTCTGAAGCATATCTTCTCACTGTTAGACTAGCCCTGTCAAGAAAATAGGGACATTTCCATCTGAAGGTCATGACATACTCTTACCTGGGAAGACTAGAAAAAAATTGCCATTTTTTTCTTTAAAATACATAAAGAGAATTTGTTGGAAATCAGAGTTTGTTAGTGAAGCAGAAGTGTTAGTGTGACCCTTTATGTATATTTCCATGAGGTGGAACAAATTATTCTGCCCCTAATTAGAAAAAAAAAAAAATTGAGTACTTAACTAGTCCTAGGCACTCTGGAGGTTAAAATAATGAAGGAAAAAAGAAAAGAAAAGAAAAGAAAAGAGCTGATAACTGTGACAAAATCTTTTATGTAAAAAAAATATTTATTTTGGAATATAATTCATTAAATAGCAGTGATTCAAATTTGAATGGAAATGATGTGATTTAATTTGAAAGTCATGGATTCTATAATACTTACTGTTCAAGGTATCTGATATTTGAAAAAATACACTCTACCTTCAGTCTTCATTTGCAATCTTGTGATTGTTATACTTTAATTAATCATGTATGTCTTTTTGTTGAAACTGATTCTATTTTTCAATCATTATTTTTCTTAATTTCTTTCCTCAATTTTTTATAGAGTGCTGCTGGAAACAAAGAGGCCTCTCAGGTTGAATAAACACAGGAAGAAACCCCAAGTGCCACCGTGTTTGACTCTCAAGACGTAAGATTAATTTTACAAAGGGTTTAATGACACTAGATGTGAAAACAGTGGCATAAACACTTTTATAATGCTAGTTTACACTACCATGAAATTCTCCATTCATATAGATTGTATACTATCTAAACATTTTACCTTGAAGTGTGATAAAACAAATACTTTGTAGATGTGAAGTACGCAGGTGTCCCTTTCTGAGCTGTAATCTGGCTTTTAGGGATTTGTGAACGTAAGCTTGCAAAAATGAGTGGGTGAAAACAGGCTCACTGACTTGCTCATGCCTCCATCTACTGCATGAAAGCTGTTGAAATATGAAGAAAGCACTATGGGATTCTATAGCATCCTTCCCAGTAAGTAGATAAAACCTGCATTACAGTGAATTTATACTAAAATATGAGAGATTGTTTTACCTTGAAATAATAATAGAAAGAGGTTTTTTTTTCTGTACTTCTGACAAAAGTTTACAGAACAAGTAGTTTCTCATTAAACAGTTAGTACACATATTGTTCTATGACATTGGTTAACAACCCCACGACATGTCAACACTCTCCCTTCTCGACCTTGGGTTCCCTATTACCAGCTTTCCTGTTCCCTCCTGCCTTCTAGTCCTTGTCCCTGGGCTGTTGTGTCCCATTAATCTCGTTTTGTTTTATAGGGCTGTCTAATCTTTGGCTGAAGGGTGAACCTCAGGAGTGAATTCATTACTGAGCTAAAAGTGTGTCTGAGGGCCGTACTTAGAAAGAGTTTTTTTAAGTGTGAAACAGAAACGTGTTTCTTTTTTTACTCACTAAGGAAATGCACTAATTTTAATTTTAGAACCTTAGCAGATTACAGCTGATAGGTCTACCCTGCTTAAACTTGAGACCAAGTAAGTAACAATGATCACATTGAAAAGGTACAGAATCGGAGCTTCAATGATGTTGGAGTTGAAGTTGAAAGAGTCTACTGAAATGTTTGATGCTTGAAAAGAAGTCAGGCTACAGTTAAATGAAATGAGACAGGGAATAAAAATAAACTAATCAAAGGGAACAGAAAGTCAGGAAGTCTTCAAATAAGAGGGAACACTTATGCTATCCTTTGAATGATAAGTGTGTCTTTCACAGTGAGAGAAAATGCATAGAGGCAGATTTCAGGATTGTGCTCAGTATAGCTAAAACATAGGGTGCATAAAGGTGTATACTGGGGTATGAGCCTAGGAAAAAGAGACTTTGGCTAGGTTGTGGAGGGCCTCTGAATGGAAGCTAAGGAGTTTGGACTACTTAACTTGTGGAATGACATCAAGGACATCACACATGAAGAAAGTAAGAGGTCATTAAAAGGATAGGAAAGAAAGAAAAGACCAAAATGTATGTCAGAAGAGACTCTGAAACTTGCTCTTGAACACAGAGTAGCTAGAGTGAATGGAAGAAATGATAAAGTAAAAGAGCTGAACAGAAGATTTCAAAGGGCTGCTAAAGAAGACAAAGTAAAGTATTATAATGAAATGTGCAAAGACCTGGAGTTAGAAAACGGAAAGAGAAGGCATTTCTCAAACTGAATGAACTGAATAAAAAATTCAAGCATTGAGTTGCAGTATTGAAAGATTCTGTGGGCAAAATATTGAATGACACAGGAAACATTAAAAGAAGATGGAAGGAATACAGAGTCACATTACAAAATAGAATTGGTGTATGTTCAACCGTTTCAGGAGGTAGCATATGATCACCAACCAATGGTATTGAAGGGAGAATTCCAAGCTGCACTGAAGGAATTGGTGAAAAACAAGGCTCCAGGAATTGACAGAATACCAATTGAGATGTTTCAACAAGCAGATGAAATGCTGGAAGCGCTTACTTGTCTATGCTACGAAATTTGGAAGATAGCTACCTTGCCAACTGACTGGAACAGATCCATATTTGTTCCCATTACAAAGAAAAGTGATCCAGAAGAATGCAGAAATTATCAAACAATATCATTAATATCACATACAAGTAAAATTTTGAGGAAGATAAAATTCAAACATGATTGCACCAGTACATCCACAGAGAACTGCAGAAATTCAGCTGGGTTCAGAAGACGCGGAATGAGGGATATCATTGTTGATGTCAGATGGATCCTGGCTAAAAGCAGAAAATACCAGAAAGATGTTTACCTATGTTTTACTGACTATGCAAAGACATTCAACTGTGTGGATCATAGCAATAACATTGGGAAGAATAGGCATTCCAGAACACTTAATTGTGCTCATGTAGGACCTGTACAGAGACCAAGAGGCAGTAGTTTCAACAGAACAAGGAGATATGCATGGTTTAAAATCAGAATATGTGTGCATAAAGGTTGTATCCTTTCACCATGCTTATTCAATGTGTATGGTGATGAAATAATCCAAGAAGCTTTGGACTATATGAAGAAGAATGTGGTATCAAGATTGGAGGAAGATTTATTGACAACCTGCAATATGCACATGACACAACCTTGCTTGCTGAAAATGAAGAGGACTTGAAGCACTTACTGATGAAGATCAAAGACTACAGCCTTCAGTATGGATTACACTTCAACATAAAGAAATAAAAATTCTCACAACTGAACCAATAAGCAACATCACGACACACGGAAAAAATATTGAAGTTGCCAAGGATTTCATTTCACTTGGATCCACAATCAACCCATGGACACAGCATCCAAAAATCAAATAGTGTGTTTCATTGGGCAAATATTCTGCAAAGGCTTCTTTAAAGTGTTCAGAAGCAAAGATGTCACTTTGAGGACTATAGTGCAACTGACCCAAGCCATAGTATTTTCAATTGCCTCATATGCATGTGAAAGCTGGACAGTGAATAAGGAAGACTGAAGACGAGTTGATGCCTTTGAATTATGGTGTTGGTGAAGAACATTGCATGTATCATGGGCTGCCAGAAGAACAAACAAATCTGTCTTGGAAGAAGCACAGCCAAAACGCTCCTGAGAAACTAGAATGATGGGACTTTGTCTCCCTTACTTTGAACTTGTGATCAGGAGGGACCAGTCTCTGGAGTATGACATCATGCTTGGTAAAGTAGAGGGTCAGCAAAAAAGAGGAAGACCTTCAATAAGATGGATTGACACAGTGGGTGCAACAATAGGCTCAAACATAGCAAGATTATAAGGATGGCGCAGGACCAGGCAGTGTTTTGTTCTGTTGTACAAAGTGTCACTCTGAGTCTGAACCGACTTGACATCAACAAACAACAACACAAATACTTCCCAATAGACCATGTGTGGAGTGGTGGTAAAGGAGATGAACATGTCTAGCCCCAATCACTTTGTAGTACTTGATAAATGCTGATTTCTATATTGTTTGTGTGTGTGATCAGTGTTTCACAATATGATCTTAAATGTTTGTTTTGAGTGGGCAAATCTGTTAATATTTTTCTATTTTTACTTTCATAGAGTCCATACTTCTCTTTGGGAGAAGAGTACACAGAGCAGCTATAATCAAACAGTGCACTATTGGATGCCAAAAGCAGCACACTGGGTTGTTTTCAGGCACTGAACCATCTGGGTGAGAGGGGAAAACCTAGGTAATATTAAAGATCCTTTCAACTCCAGGATTCTATGACCCCCAAAGACCTGAATGAAAGCTGATAGGAGCACACCTGGTCTCTCCGTGAAAAAAGAAAAACAAATGACTGATTTTGATTCTGCTCAGAACAGAAACACAGGACAAAGCTGGTCTCTTTCAAACTATAGCTATCATGGTTGTCTTCTCTCACGATCACTCAGCCATCTTGTGCCCTTATTTAAGAAAACAAATAAGTACATTTATTGAGAGTCAATATGAGGGAAATATCTTTGACTAAGCAAAGGAATACCAAAAAAATAAAAAAATAAAAACCGGAGAGCCATCTATGGGTCTGTGACCCATGTGGGTACTTTTTCATATGAAAGGAGTTCATCTGAGTTCTTGGTGAATAAATAATGAAGTGATCCATTTGAGCACTATAGATGCATGTGAGACTGAATCACATCAGGAAAAACACTTTGGTTTTGAAATCAAGATGACCTGAATTTGAATGCTGCTTTTGTTGAGTCCTAACTGTGTTACCTTGGGAAAACGGCTTTAATATTTTGAATTTCTCATCAATAAAATATAGAATTTTGATTCTCAAATATTATGGTGCTTAAAAATCACCTTGAAAACATCTTTTTTTAAAAAAATGTACTCCTCAACATGATAAAGGGTATTTATGAAAAACCCACAGCTGATAGCCCACTCATTTGTGAAAGACTTCAAACTTTCCCCCTAAGATCAGGAACAAGACAAGGATGACCGCTTTCACCACTGCTATTCAACATTATACTGGAATTCCAGTCTAGCAATTGAGGAAGATAAATAAATAAATAAATAAATAAATAAATAAAAGGCATCCAAATTGAAGAGGAAGAAGTAAAACTATTGCTAATTACAGATGACATGATCCCAAATATAGAAAATTACAAATAATCCTCAATAAAGCTACTAAAATTAATAAACAAATTTGGCAAAAATTTAGGGTACAACATCAACACACAAAAATCGGTATATTTCTATAGTGCAGCAATGAGTAATCTGAAAAGGAAATTTTTTTAAAAAAATCCATTTACAAATGCATCTTAAAAATTAAATACCTAAGAATACATTTAACCAGAAAGGTGAGAAATGTATACAAACTTACGACAAGGGTGCCAAGTTCCTCCAATGGGAGAAGAGTAGTCCCTTCAACAAATGGTACTGAGACAACTAGATCTCCCCATATGCAAAAAAACGAACTTGAACGTATACCACACACCACTTATGAAAATTAAGTCACAAAAGATGAACAACCTAAATATAAAAGCTAAAATCAAAAAACACTTAGAAGAAAACATACCGATAAATCTTCAGGACCTTGTTTTTGGTTAATAAATTCTTAGCTATGACACCAAAAGTATGAACAACAAAAAAGTAAATAAATTGTATGTCATCAAAATTTTAGAATTTTCTTTTGTGCATGAAAAGACTTTATCAGGAAACTGAAACCCAGAAGCATGGGAAAAAAAATTGGAAACCATGTATCTGATAAAGGTTTAGTATCCAGAATATATAAGAACTCCTGCCCCTCAAAAAGACAAAATAACCCAATTTAAAAATGGGCAAAATCTTTGAATAGATATTTCTGCAAAGAAGGAATACAAGTAGTCAATAAGCACAAAAAAGATGTTCAAAGTCATTAGTCACTAGGGAAATGCAAATGAAAATCACAATGAGATACTACTTCATACCCACTGGGAGGGCTATTCTCAAAACACTGGGAAATGACAAGTGTTGGAGAGGATGTGGAAACACTGAAACATTCATTCATTGAGCAGAAGGGTGCAACATGGTGGCAGTCACTGTGGAAATAGGTTAGTTGTTCCTCAAAAATTTAACATATCATTATCATATTTCCCAGAAAGTCCAGCAATTATTTTGGCTATTATTTAACAAAAATAATTAAGAGCAAGAACACAGACAGATACTTGTACACCATTGCAACACTATTCACAATAGCCAAGTGTCCAACAATAAATGAAATGGATAAACAAAATGTGGTATATACATCCAATAGAATATTATTTAGCCATAAGGTAAATGAAGTTCTGATACATACTCTGACATGGGTGAACTATGAAAACATTTTGCTAAGTGAAACAAGTCAGACACAAAAGGACGAATATTGTATGACAATATAGTAGACAAATTTATAGATACAGAAAGTAGATCAGGGGTTATCAGGGACTGGAGGGGGAGAAGAGAATGAGTACTTATTGCTTAATAGGTGATGAGTTTCTGTTTTGGATGATAATGAAAACATTTTGGAACTAGATAGTGGCGAGGGTTGTACAACATTTTAAATGTAATCAGTGTCATTGAACTGCACAGTTAAAATTGTTAAAGTGGTAAATTTTGTTATATATTCATTATTACAAAAACATTAAAAAATAAATAAGCAAAGAACTAACACACACACACACACAAAAAGAAGCATATACTCAGATTTTATTCTTTTCTGTTAGGATGTGGTAGGCCTGGACAACCACCAGGAATCTGAACTTTAAAAAAAATACCCTTAGATTATTCGTCTATCCAAGTTTTATGTTCACACTTTAAAAAACATTGACATTGCTGCTTTCAAGCTTATTGTGAGGATTATGTATATCATAGTTTTGATTAGTTCTTTGTCACAAAAATGTTGCTCTGGAATTTTAATATTGAAGAGTTGTGAACTATGGCCAAGTTTCTTATATTGGTACCAGATACCATGTTCATTTTTAAATATCTTCCTAAATTCCACATGCTGCCTCTATCCTCTTCAAGGCTGGCAGAACAATTTAGGAATTAGCCTTGCTCCTTTGATTCTTTTTAATAGACTTAGAAAATTTGAAATGGATCATCAAGGGCTTAGGGAAATATTGAATTTTCAGTGTGACGTGTGTTTAAATTACTTTAAAATGACTTGTTCTTCTCAGGAGCATTGTTTAAATGATAACACTGAAGTCAAACAAAGGAAGAAAAGAATATAGCTGTTCCATCCCATTTTCCTCTAGATCATAAATGTGCCTCATATTGTTTAATAGCATATCTACAATTAAACCAACTGCGCATTTTACTTTAGCTTAGGGATTAAGACAATGCTCAACTTAAATGGATTCTGCAATGTTTTCAACTCTTAGAGGTAGGAAAACATTTAATTTTTCTTAATGCCGTGAGGAAATGAAAAGCAACAATAACTTTTGCTTAGCGCTGGGAGCCCTGCTCAGTTCTCTGTTGTTACACTTGCTTGCATGTCCCTGACCAAGTTTATTCAACAATATGCTATTGTCTAGGGACAATGAGAGGAGAAAATGTGTAGAAGGTAGCAAGTCCTAGAGCATAGAAGAGAAACATTTTTATTTTTCTTTTCTTACCAGCTATTTCAAGTTAAAACTGAATTTTGGCAGAGGTTTGTGAAATCACATTTGCTACTATTCCCATATTCATTGTGCAACATTTAAAGGCTCAAATGAGCTATTGGCAGATGCTTGGTTTAAAAACAAAACAAAACAAAAAATCCCTAGACCGTTCATGCCTTGCTATATGGGCAGAGAGACCACATACCATTGTCAGTCTGGGCTACACTTCATCTGGCCATCTGAACAGGTTGGCTTCATACATAGCATTTTCGCAAATCTGGCGTTTTTCAAGAAAAAGCAGGCTCGCCTCCAGACATTGCAGACCGTGTGTATAGTTTCCAAGAACTTTGGACCAACTGGCTGTTTTCCTGTTAGATATCTATTGCATAACACCTGAAATTAGAGCATTCCAAAATGTTACCCTAAGTTTATTTTCTTAACAGCAATGAGGGTTAATTTCTTATTTGCAGGGAGTAAACTAGGAAGTATAAAGTATTCTAAAATTTATGGTAGGGAGATGGCCAAATCAATTAATCTGATCCGTAATTCCGTGACTCCCCACACCCCTAAATTCCATCACCAGTACATAATGGCTTCCTCTTCCGTGTCCCTTCAGTACTTGGTTTATACCAGTATTATAGCAAGTATCGGAGCCCTGATGGTGCAATGGTTAAAGTGCTCAGTTTCTAACTGAGAGGTCAGCAGTTCGAACCCACCAACTGCTCCTGGGGAGAAAGATGTGGCAGTCTGCTTCTGCAAAGATTTACAGCCTTGGAAAATCTATGGGGCAGTTCTACTCTGTCCTATTGAGTCGCTGTAAGTTGGAACTGACTCAACAGCAATAGGTTTTTTATAGTAAGTTTCACAGCTTATGATGCTTGGTTGTATAACACCAAAAAACCTGCTGCCGTCGAGTCGATTCTGACTCATAGCGACCCTATAGGACAGAGTAGAACTGCCCCACAGGGTTTCCAACCAGCGCCTGGTGGATTAGAACTGCTGACCTTTTGGTTAGCAGCAGTAACTCTTAACCACTACGTCACCAGGGTTTCCTTAGGCGTGTAACGTTTACTTAATTACTTTTATAAGGCTTTTCTTCTTGCATTGGATTATTAGCAAATTGTGATTACTGGCCATGAAAATTTTATGTTAACTTTAGCACCTAGCAAGATGTTTGCCTTTGACATATATTCAATAACATTTGTTAAATCAAATTACAGTTTTCAAGCTAAATGGGACTGCAGCATCAATTTGTTAAACTGTAACAAATTTAACTTTTTTGTTTGTTTTGTATTTTACAGATGAGGAAATTAAATTCCAGGAGTGTGACTTTCTGAGAGTCATGTGGACAGTTAGTGGTTAATCTCAATCAGAATCCACATGCCCTGTACTACCTTTGAGTCTAACATTTGTTCTATAGGTTCCACAGCTGGATTCAGTTATTGCTTAGTTGAGTACCGAGGATTCCATCTTGTGATGTTTTTTCTTCCCCTCTAATATTTCCACTTTCTGACTTTTTCTGAATAGTAAAATAGTATTGTATCAGTGGTTTTCGTAAATATGAAGAAATCCATTTGGTAGACAATGGTAATATCAATGAAAAGTTTGCTGGAAATGCACACGTTTCTCATCAACATTGTACTTAATTCCAATCATTTCCCTTTCAAATATTCTAAACAGTGTGCTTGTTTCTAGCCTCCAATCTCCCCATCTCTTACGAAAATGAGCAATGAGGATGGGAGTTTTTGTTTTCTGTATAGATTGTTCTTGCTAGAACTTCTGGCTGCTTGGCTATACATTTGACTTAATTATTCTGAGGTTTTTAAATGTATTTGAGGAAGTCATAAGAGGTTAAACTAGTTTCTTTTGTGATATAGAACAAAATGATAAATACCAAAAACCAGGATTAGGGCAAGAGGCAGAGAGTATAGAATCAAACTCAAAAAAGAATAGGCAATGAATAACTGATAACTCCATCTGCTTTAATTTATAACATAAAATAAAATAAAAACATTCTCTATGAAAGATGGAAAAGAACATAGTTAAAAACAAACGAAAAACAAAAGAACCTATTAATTAGTCATAAGTTCCTTTCACAGAGGCCCTTGTAAAAAGCTAGAAAAAATGGGAGGAAAAGAGCACCTACTCAGGAAAATGTTTCTTAAGAAGGCTAGTTGTTTGATTGAGGAGATTTTTTTTTTCCCCTGCTGAATCATAAACAGAAAAGAATAAAATGAGAAGTGAAGAACCACACACATAGGGAAAACATTAATAGCAAATTCCTTAATAATTGTCAATATACATGAAGACAGTTGTCAGTATGTTGAAACTAGGAATTGTAAAAAATGAAACAATTTAATGCTGACATTTCCACTCTCATACATTTATTATTAAAATGAAAAGAAAGATTTTGATGGAAGGGAGAGAAGGCTGTGAAAGGAATGAATAGAAAAGAACTAAATTAAGCTCCATCAATGTGAAAAACTCCATACAATGAAACTGCATATATTTTTGTTCAACCTTTCTAACCTTTTTAAGTGAGTATTACTTTGCCTTATTTGCAGATGAGGAAACAGAACATCAATGGGATGATGTAATTTCCCGAAATTCATACGACTAATAAGTATAACAACTAGCCTTCGTAAGAAACATTCTCCTGAGTATATGCTTTTCCTCCTATTTTTAACTCTCCATTTGCAAGGGATGGCTTAACATAGGTATTTCCGTTACACTGTGTTACCTCACTAAAGGGGCCAGAAATCACACTTACTGAGCAATTTCTATTTACTTATCAAGTTGTGTTGTATACATTATTGCGTTTCACTTTGATGTTAGGATTTTGAGGATTTATAAACTATCCCTAATTTGTAAATGAGAAAGAAAGACCAACAGAGGCTAAGTCTGTATTTCCCAAACACTGATTCACAGGTAAGGGTTGCCTGTGGTGAAGTTTTTAACATTCCATAGGTATGAACAAGTAATTTAGAAAAATGAGACGAATAATGACAAAGTAGCTCTTTATCTGTGTAACCCTATTTCTTGCTTCCTATGTTTTGAGAGTTAAGATGCCCTTTTATTTTTGAAATACTGGTAAAAGACCGCAGTGGGTACCGTGCATGCTTGTTGTTTCCATGTGAAGTTTCAAGGTTAGCAGTTATAATAGTCATTGTTCTTGCTTAATTTTACTCTTGTTACACAAATTATTGGGGCAAGAAAGAGAAGTAACTAGGCATGACTCCAAAGCTTGTTTTGTTCCCACTGTAATGTAGTCCTGCTGATTATCAGTGACAAGCCAGAAAGGCAGCATCCTTACTCATCATGCAATTGTGTTTTTTTTTTTTTTTCTCCTGTATTTAGAGACTTAGACTTACCTGTGTAATTTTGTTACTACTGTTAAAAAAAATTTTTTTTTTGCCTTGGATTTGACTCTGATTCAAGAGAATTATGCCCTGTAGTATTCTCAGTGGCAGAATTTTTTGAAAGTAGATCACTAGGCCTTTCTTAGGAGAAGCCTTTGGGTGGACACAAACATCCAACCTTTTAGTCAGTAGCCAAGCACGTTAACCATTTGCACCACCCAGGGACTCCATTGTTAAACTGCTTGTTCTAGTGATGTGTGATGTGTATGTAAAAAAGAGGGTGTTTAAAAATTTTTAAAAGGTGCATAGATAAATTATCCCACTTCATGATTTATAGACTCAGATGCAATCAGTTTGTATTCCTTCTACAAACATTTTTCTGGCTGAAACAAACAAAAAATCTGCAATACAGAAGCTGGTGAGAATGCACAGCAACTTCAACTCCCATTCACTGCTGCTAGGAATGCAAACAGTGTAGCTATTTGGAAAACAGTTTGGCGGATTCTTACAAAGTTATATAAGTATATATAAATACCACCCAATCGAGAGATCCTACTCCTAGGCATTCAACCAAGTGAATTGAAAACATTTGTCCACCCAAAAGCCTGTATGTGAGTGCTCATAAAACTTTACATGTAATTGGCAAGCTTTATACATAAATGATTTTACAGCTTCATAAATAATCCAGCCAAAACTTGGATACAACCAAGATGTCCTTTAGCAGATGAATAAACAAAATATGGTACATTCATACAATGAAATACTACTGAGCAATAAAAATAAATCAGCTACCAATTCACACAACATTGATGAATCCTTAGAGCATTTTACTAAGTGAAAGGAGTTAACACCCAAAAGGCTATCTGCTGTATGATTCCATTCATATGCCATACTGGAAGAGTCGAAACTATAGGAGCACAACAGAACAATGATTTTCAGGGATTGGGGTCTGGAGAGTAGGTGATTACAAAGGGGCCAGAAGGGGGATTTTTAGGGAGTAAGGACTGTTCTAGGAGCCCTAGTGATATAGTGGTTAAGCACTTGGCTGCTAACTGGAAGATTGGCTGTTTAAATCCACCAGTTGTTCCGTGGGAGAAAGATGTGGCAATCTGCTCCCATAAAGATTTTAGTCTGGAAACTCCAAGGGGCAGTTCTCCTCTGTTCTGTAGGGTCACTATTAATTGGAATCAACTCGACAACAACAGGTTTTGGAACTGTTCTTTATAATACTAGAGTGGTGAACAAATGACATGGCATTCGTTAAAACCCATAGAACTGTACATCACAAATAATAAATCTTAATGTATGAAATTATTTTTTAAAAAGTCACAGTGATATGGGAGGATCCAAAGACTGAATGCAGAATGTCCAAAATAAAACTAATTGTATAGAAATGTGTGACATAACCTCACTTAAGGGAGTGGGAAAAAAAAGGAGATGTCCTAACTTTGGAAACAATTTTAGACAGAAAACTGGGACTAAAGTCAACAAGAACAGTAGAAAGCATTGTTCTCTGGCTGGTAAAATTGTTTCTCACAGTGGAAGGAGTTAAAAAATCTGTATTTACTTTGCAAGTATGCTAGGGTAAAACAAATAAGTAAATAAATTGTGGATAATGAGACCTAAGATTCTCACTGTAAGAGAAAGAATTTACAAATAAACAAGGAGCATAAGGCCAGAATGAACCCTGTGCTGCTGGAATACAGTAAGGACCTTAGTATGAAATTATGCTTTGTTTAATATATACATATTAAATATATAAACATAAACAGATACAAAGATTTGTATTGCCACCAAAGGAACCCTAAACCAAAACCAAACCCAATCCACTACCCTCGAGTTGATTCCTACTCATACAACCCATAGGACAGAGTAGAATGACCTCACAGGTTTTTCAAGGCTGTACATCTTTATTGAAGCAGACTGCAACATCTGTCTCCCACAGAGCTGATGGTGGGTTCAAACCACCGACCTGCTGGTTAGCAGCCAAGTGCTTAACCACTATGCAACCAAGGCTCCTTAACAGAACCCTAATAATTTTAATTATTTGACAAAAAGACTAAATTAGTAGATATGATTCTATGCTGTATGTGTACATCTCTTTCCCTTCACTTTCCTGTTTTATTTCATAACATGAATGAGTTGAAGATATTAGAGTAGTCCTTTATAATGCCTGGGAGAGTGACATCCAGTTCCTTTTCATTTATTGACTTGTTTTTCAAAGACATTTTTCTCCAGTACTGATGTCATTTCTTTCTCCTGTTGCAAATCACAAACCCTCATTCTGACTGTGGGGTTTTGTTTGTTTCTTAAGATTTTAAAAAGACTGATTTTTTTTTAAAAAAACGCTTTTGGGATAACTAAATTTGCCAGATTATTTTCTTTGTTACTATGATATACAGTGAGTAATACTTGGGAGATGGGGATGCAAAAATAAAAACAAGAAACATTTATCTCCTCTTATTTAGAGACATATTACTTTAATAAAATATATTTGGGGCTGTAATTCCAAACTGAAATGACCAAGTTGTTTGTGTGTGTGTGTTTGATTGATTAAATACAGAAGTAAGATTTTAATGTTACGAACTCCATTTTATAGGAAGACAGGAAATATAGATATTTCAATTTATCTTTTATATTCCAAATTTTAAATTGCATATATAGGCCTCCGTACAATTTTTTTCTGGGACCATTAAAACACTGAGAAACCATTAATCAAAACAACCGTATTTCAGATTTTATGGTAGTAGAAATGATTCTACTTACTTCCATACCTTTTTTGAAATGAGATTTTTATCCTCATTTGGAAAACTGAGCATCAAGTTTCCTTCTCAATCTTTCCTCATTTCAACTTCAAAGCTTCAACACGTAATAGACTTCTTTAATTCTTCTCCCTCCACTACCAACTTTTTAAAGGATGATTTTTTTTTAATGGACCCCTTCCTGATGCACATTAAATTTTTTATAAAAGAAGTAAATGAGACAGGGTCTCTGTGGAACTAAGACTTATGAAAGGTTTGGATCTGAAAAAAAAAATCAAAATCTCAAAATGGAAAGTTTTTCAATTTCTTGAACCCCTGCAATTGCCTTTCAAACTGTCACTCCATTTCTCCTTGTTTCCTACAGCCTGTACACTACAGAAAGTCATAATAACTCATTTAAATGTATATCAGATGATGGCATCCCTCCTGTTAAAACTCTCCAATGATTTCCATATCATTGAGAAGTACATAAAAAATCCTCAGCATGGCCTATTAATTCCTACTGTACCTCTCTTCCCCATATTTCCCACCGATCTCCCCAAGGTTCACCCATGGTAGACAGGTTTCAGCTGAGCTTCCTGACTAAGACAGACTAGGAAGAAGGACTTGGAGGTCTACTTCTGAAAAGAATTAGCCAGTGAAAACCTTATGAATAGCAGTGGAACACTGATACAGTGCCAGAAGATGAGTGCCTAAGGTTGGAAGGCACTCAGAAAACGGCTGGGGAAGAGCTGCCTCCTCAGAGTAGAGTCTACTTTAATGACACAGATGGAGCCAAGCTTTTGAGACTTTCATCTGCTGATGTGGCATGACTCAAAATGCGAAGAAAGAGCTGCGAATATCCATTGATAGACAGAATATGGAATGTACGAAGTATGAATCTACGAAAATTCGAAATCATCAAAAACGAAACGAAATGCCTAAATCATAGGGATTAGTGAGCTGAAATGGACTGGTATTAGCCATTTTGAATTGGACTAACTTATGGTCTACTGTGCCGAGAATGACAACTTGAACAGGAAAGGTGTTGCATTCACCATCAAAAAGAGCATTTCAGGGTCTATCCTGAAGAACAATGCTGTTAGTGATAGGATAATAGCCATACACCTACAAGGAAGATCATTTAATGCAACTATTATTCAAATTTATGCACTAACCACTAAGGCCAAAGATGTAGAAATTGAAGATTTTTACCACCTTCTGCAGTCTGAAATTGATGGAACATGCAATCAGGATGCATTGATAATTACTGGAGATTGGAATGTGCAAGTTGGAAACAAAGAAGGATTAGTAGTTGGAAAATATAGCCTTGGTGATAGAAACGACACCGGAGATTGCATGATAGAATTTTGCAAGACCAACGACTTCTTGATTGCAAATACCTGTTTCCACCAACATAATCGGTGACTACACACGTGGACTTCGCCAGATGGAATACACAGAAATCAAATTGACTACATCTGTGGAAAGGATGATGGTAAAGCTCAATATCATCAGTCAGAACAAGGCCAGGGGCCGACTGGGGAACAGACTACCAATTGCTCATATGCAAGTTCAACTTGAAACTGAAGAAAATTAGAACAAGTCCATGACAGCCAAAGTACGACTTCAAGTACACACATCTGAATTTAGAGACCATCTCAAGAATAGATTTGACTTGTTGAACACTAACGACTGAAGACCAGGTGAGTTGTGGAATGACATCAAGAACATCAACATGAAGAAAGCAAGAGGGCATTAAAAAGACAGGAAAGAAAGAAAAGACCAACGTGGATGTCAGAAGAGACTCTGAAACTTGCTCTTGAACGTCAAGTAGCTAAAAGAAGAAATGATGAAGTAAAAGACCTGAACAGAATATTTCAGAGAACAGCTCAAGAAGACAAAGTAAAGTATTATAATGACATGTGCAAAGAACTGGAGATAGGAAACTAAGGGAGAACACACTCAGCATTTCTCAAGCTGAAAGAACTGAAGAAAAAATTCAAGCCTTGAGTTGCAATATTGAAGGAATCTATGGGTAAAATATTAAACTATGCAGGAAGCATCAAAAGAAGATGGAAGGAACACACAGAGTCACTGTATGAAAAAGAATTGGTCAGAGTTCAAACATTTCAGGAGGTAGCATATATTCAAGAACTGATGGTACTGAAGGAAGAAGTCCAAGCTACACTGAAGGCGTTGGTGAAAAACAAGCCTCCAGGAATTGACAGAATACTAACTGAGATGTTTCAGCAAATGGATGCAGCACTGGAAGTGCTCACTCATCTATACCAAGAAATTTGGAGGACAGCTACCTGCCAACCGACTGGAAGAAATCCATATTTATGCTTATTCCCAAGAAAGGTGATCCAAATGAATGTGGAAATAATCGAACAATAACATTAATATCACATGCAAGTAAAATTTTGCTAAAGAGCATTCAAAAGTGGCTGCAATAGTATATCAACAGGGAACTGCCAGAAATTCAAGCTGGATTCAGAAGAGGATGTGGAAAGGGGGATATCATTGCTGATGTCAGATGGATCCTGGCTGAAAGCAGAGAATACTAGAAAGATGTTTACCTATGTTTCATGGACTATACAAAGGCATTCTACTGTGTGGATCATAACAAATTATGGATAACATTGCGAAGAATGGGAATTCCGGAACACTTAATTCTGCTCATGAGGAACCTGTACATAGATCAAGAGGCAGTACTTTGGACATGTTATCAGGAAGGATCAGTCTCTAGAGAAGGACATCATGCTTGGTAGAATGTCAGAGAAAAAGAGGAAGACCCTCAAGGAAATTTATAGATACAGTGGCTGCAACAATGGGCTCAAGTATAGCAACGAGTATGAGGATGGTGCAGGACCAGGCAGTGTTTTGTTCCATTGCACATAAGGTTGCCATGAGTAGAACTGACTCAATGGCATCTAACAACAACAACCTCACCACCACTAATCCATTACTTCTTATTCACTTTTCTTGGTTTATTTGCCTTGATAACATTTATTACTACCTGACGTTACCCTCTACATTGATTTGTTGATTTGACAATTGACTAATGAAATTTCCTTGAGAGCGATGGTTTTATCTCTTTTGTTCATAGCTGAATCACTGGGATTTTGCACAAAGTAGGGACCTACATTAGTTTCCTAGTGCTGCTGTAACTGCGTACCACAAACTGGGTGAATTAAAACAACAAAAATGAATTATCTTACAGTTTTGGAGGATAAAAACCTATCCCCATGAAGTTGATTTCAACTCATAATGACCCTATAGAACAGAGTAGAACTGCCCGGTAGTTCCCAAGGAGCTGCTGGTGGATTCAAACTGCTGATCTTTTTGGTTAGCAGCCATACTCTTCACCACTGTGCCACCAGGGCTCCATAAATTAAAGTGGCAGCAGGGCCATGCTTCCTCTGGGGGATCTGAGAAGAATATTTCTTTGCCTCTTAGATTTTGGTGGTTACTGGAAGTCGTTAGCAATTCTTGGCTTGTAATTGTATCCCTCCAATCTGCCTCTTTTCATGGCATTCTTCTCCGTGTGTGTCTTCATATGACCTTCTTATAAGCACACCAGTCATTGGATTTAGGGCTCACCCTAAGTTAGTAGGGCAGCATGTTAACTAATTAAACCTTCAAAGTCTGCATTCCAAAAGAAGTCACATTCTGAGGTTCTGGATGATTTGGGGAGGAGACACTCTTCAACCTAGTACAGGGCCCAATAAACAATGATGGAATAAATGAATGAAAAACTCAGATGACTTTCTCATTGGTCCCACTGTTCCTTTCTTATGTCACTATAGTAAGAATCATTCTGAAATTGGCTCAAAATGTTTTCAGCACAAGTCCTGTCTCTGCCCCTTACAGGCTAATTAGCCTTGTGAAATCAGGCATATCACTCAGCCTCCCTGAAATCAGTTACCACTGCCTGTAAATTGAGGAGATTCATACCTGTCCTCTTTACCTCACAGGGTTGCTATTAGGACAAAATGAGATAATAAATGTGAAAATGCAATGTAAACACTGTTCTAAAAGGGTGTTAAAAGGGGAGGTTGGTGGTATAATAGGTAAAGATATGGCATGCATATAATCTAGTCTAATTTTAGGTTTAATTTAACATATTGTTGATTTAAATACATAGAATGATGCAGTAAACAGTTTTCTTAAAGTGAACTTCATATACTGATTTTCTGGGCACAATTGTCATTAAACTTTTGTCGCTGTTATTGTGATCAATGATCTATTTTTGACATGTTTGGTTTTCCTAGTAGATTTTACTTTGTGTGTGGTGTGGGTGTGTGTGAGCACATGCCAACAACTCTTATTCCGATTGAAAAAATAGATATATACACTATAATAATCAACTGACTTATTTAAAAAAACTCAAGCTTACAAGGCAATGGCGATACAGGATGTGTTTGTTGAGTAGAGGAGTTTTCTAAAAAACAATGGGTGCAAGAGAAAGGTATTTAACATTTTATGGACATATGAGTGTTGGCACATTTTTCTTCCCTTCCAAATCACCAGAAACTCTCAGGTAGAAGTACTGATGAAAGTGGACAAGATTAAAGACACTGATCATATATAAAATTAAAGAAAGAAGAGCCATAATATATCCTAATCAGAATGATGCAAGGATGTGGAATAAGGACAGTTCCGTTTTAATAAATACAATAGAATAGAATAGGATAGGATAGATGATAGATAGATAGACAATGATCGATTGATTGACTGATTTAGGTTAACCAGATTATTTAAGTTACCCTGCCAAAGAATTTAAGTGATTTACTCAAGGTAAAGCAAAGTAGAACTAGAATATAAATGAGAAAACCAGTGTTGTCTTACCTACTCTAGCACTGAAGTGTTAGGTATGTAACCAAATAATCAGAGGATGGTACAAATGTAAATTTCTGGGCCACATCGTAACCTGTAATCATTGCCATCAAGTCAGATCTTACACACAGTGACCTTGTAGGGCAGGATAGAACTGCCCCTTAGGGTTTTCAAGGAGCAGCTGGTGGATTCGAACTGCTGACCTTTTGGATAGCAGCCTGAGCTCTTAACCACTGTGCCACCAGGTTCACATCCTAGATTTACTAAAATAGAATTTCTGGAGCTAGATCCTTACAAGTGCATTTTCATTATGCAGAAATACCAAACCTATGCAGACTCAGTTTTAAGAATCACTGCCCTATATATGCCATACTGCCTATATAATTATTTTTCTTTTAGGTATTTCCCATTATATAAGTTCTACATTGTAAGTAAAATTTGTCCTGTTAAAAGGAAAATCATTGGACATACAAGCTCTTTCCAAAAAATGGCATAACACCCACCCCCCTCCGCAAGTACTGACAATTTTTCCAGCTGGTATTGAAGAATATTTCTCTCTTTCCCCACTCCTAGTCTACCTCTTGCATAGCAAACAACATGCCGAACTGCATCACCAAGTTTGCAGATTGTCAGTTTAATATTCTCTTCCTATCTAATAATATTGAAGGTGGTAACTGATGGCCAAAAATAATGATAATCATTCAAATAATCAGTTAATCAGCCTTTGTGCAGGATGTCTATGATGAGATTTCCATAGCAACAGCCCCTTTTGGAAGCTGCTGGTTATGCTTTTTCATATGCTTTCATAAATCATTTTGAGCTGTGATTTTTATGTCCCCTTCAAAAGAAAGGGTTTTGAATTTGGTATTTTAAGTATTGCATGAACCAAAAGATGTCTGTTGGGGTGAGCCTGAGTGGTGTTAAAGTATAGTTTCCAAAAAAGGTAAAATCATTTATCTCTTACAAATATAAACTGAACACATGCCAACGATTTTGTTCAACTCACTGATTAAGAAAGATTAACATGTTATGGCCAGTGCAAAGAGCACTTGAGCAGCTACTATATATATAATAACAAAGAAATAATAGATTAAAAGTGTTGGTTTTATATAAATCTGGCTAATGTCCAGCACGGCCATAAATAGATAACCTCTGAGGTTATCTATTTTGTCAGACAGACATTACTTGCATATTTACTTGACAAAACCTGCATATTAATATCTGCTTTTACACAATTGTAAGCTAGCCCAGTCAATATAAATTCAAAGCTGCAAGCTCAAAACTTCACTAGTAATACACCCAGTAATCTCTTTGCCTATTTCCAAGTTTTAGATAATTTTTTTTTCTGACAGGAGGAAATAAGCTTCAGGAGCTAACAGTTTTCTCTCACCTAATTCGGAGAGGATTATGAAGTAACAATTGGGCCAGTATCAATGGTTTTGAAAAGGATTAAACAGTGGCAGTTTTCAATGAGGTAGCTGTTGGGTAGATCATTAAAGACCTTGAATTTGGACTATTTCTTGAATATAGTATAGAGTTTGTTTCAAGCGCTCTCTGATTACAAGGAAGATTAAGAATTGCAGATGGGTTGGAATTTAGTGAAGTTCTGGTTTTCATCCCTCAAGAAAAAGCCAAAATCCTACAAGCGATTCTCATGTCAACATCAGAAACTATTTTCTTAGGGATCATATATATGAACAACTCTGAGCTGAAACACACACTTAAATCTTTAATAAAATGATGGAGAAATAAACAGAATAAAGTGAAAAGTCAGATCATGTCATTCTTTATTTTCACCCTTCCAGAGACTTCCCACAATTCAAATCCAAACTTCCCCCGCAAGGCCCACATAAGGCCCTGTAGCATCTGGCTTCTGACTATTTCTCTGACCTCATCTCCTGCCAATCACTGCCCTCACTGCTTTGGAGCCACAGTGGCAGAAACATCCTTTTAAAATATAGTACCACCACTACTACGAAGAATAGTAGCTAACACACAGTTTGCCATGTGCCAGGCACATTTCTAAGCACATCTTATATATTAATCTATTCAAACCTTACAACAGCATCGGGCAATGTTATATCACTGTCCCACTACAGATGAGGAAACTGAGGCAAAGAAAACTTAAGTAACTTGTCCAAAAAGAAAAAATAAATAAATAACACTGCGAGGACAAAGTAGAAATTCCCCATAGGGTTTCCAAGGCTGTAAATCTTCACAGAAGCAGACTACCATATATTTCTTCCAAGGAGTGGCTGGTGGGTTGGAACCATCAACCTTTAGGTTAGCAGCTGATTGCTTAACGACTGTGCCACCAGGGCTCATTAGTAACTTGTCCAAGGTCACACAAATTCTAAGTAGCAAAACTGGGATTCAAACACAGGCAGTCTGAGTCCAGAGACCACACCCACTGTGTCACTCTAACAATCAGATCATAGTGCTCCCTTACACAAGAAACACTCTAGTGGCTTGTCATCTGACTTAGAACAGAATCCAGTTCTCCAGACAGCCTTGAAGGGCTATTTATGTTCAGGCCTCTGCCTTTTTTGGCATGATCTCCAGTCACTCTCTCTTCTACTCACCAAGTTCCAGACATACTGTCCTCCTGGATGTTCTTCATCTACTTCAAGTAGCTTCTGCCTGGGGCCTTTGCACTTGCAGATCTTCCTGCCTGAAATGACTTGCCCCCAGAGAGTCACAACTCAGTTTCCTCAGTTTGTTCAGGCTGTGACTCATTGATACTTTGGCATTGAGGCTTCCCTGCTCATCATCATCTAAATGAATGCCACTTTCACACTTTCCTCTCTGGATATATCAGAAATCCTGGGTATATCAGAAATCCGTGTACCCACCACCAGCTTACAAAACAAAACATTATGTTTTGGAACTAGATGTAGACAAGAATCATCTTAGGTGAAGGGAAGGACAACACACAATACAGGAAAAGTCAGCCCAACTGGACTAAACCAAAAGCTAAGAAGGTTCCTGGACACAACCAAATACTTCAAGGGACAGAGTACCTGGGGCTGGGATCTAGGGACCATGGTTTCAGGGGATATCTAGGTCAATTGGTATAACAAAGTTTATTAAGAAAATATTCTGCATCCCACTTTAGCGAGTGGAGTCTTGGGTCTTAAAAGCTTGCAAGCAGCCATCTAAGATGCATCAATTGGTCCCAACCCACTTGGAGCAAAGGAGAATGAAGAGCACCAAAAACACAAGGAAAATATTAGCCCAAGAGACACAAGGGCCACATAAACCAGAGACTTCATCAGCCTGAGACCAGAAGAACTAGATGGTGCCCAGCATCACCAATGACTGCCCTGACAGGGAACAAAACAGAGACTCCCTGACGGAGCAGGAGTTAAGTGGAGTGCAGAACTCAAATTCACTTTAAAAGACCAGACTTAATGGTCTGACAGAGACTGGAGGAACCCCTGAAGCCATGGCCTCTGGACGCTCTGTTAACCCAGAACTAAAACCATTCCTGAACCCACTCTTCAGACAAAGACTTGACTGGACTATAAAATATAAAGGAATACTTGTGAGGAGTGTGCTTCTTGGTTCAAGCAGATACATAAGACCAAATAGGTGGCTCCTGTCTGGAGGCAGGATGGGAAGGCAGGAAGGGACAGGAGCTGGTTGGATGGACATGGGAAACCCAGAGTGGAAAGGTGGAGTGTGCTGTAACATTGCAGGGACTTCAACTAGTGTCACAAAATAATATGTGTATAAATTTTTGTATGAAAAATTAACTTGAGCTGTAAACTTTCACCTAAAACACAATTAAAAAAAAATTATGTCTTTGGTGTTGTTAGGTGCTGTTGAGTTGGTTCTGACACATAGTGACCCTATGTACTACAGAACAAAATACTGCCCAGTCCTGTACCATCCTCATACTGGTTGTTATGCTTGCGCCCATTGTTGCAGCCACCGTGTCAATAAATCTCCTTGAGGGTCTTCCTCTTTTTCTCTGACACTCTACCAAGCATGATGTCCTTCTCCAGTGAGTGATCCCTCCTGATAACACGTCCAAAGTACGTAAAACTTCGTCTTGTCATCCTCACGTCTAAGGAGCATTCTGCTTGTACTTCTTCCAAGACAGATTTGTTTGTTCTTGCTGGCAGTCCATGGTATATTCAATATTCTTCACCAACACCATAATTCAAAGGTGTCAATTCTTCTTCAGTCTTCCTTATTCATATCAGATATTCATGTACCCACTCACAGTAATGGGTTTGTTTGTTTTTAAATAGGAGTTCCTGAGTGGTGCAAACAGTTAAGTGCTCAGCTACTGATTGAAAGGTTGGCAGTTTGAATCCACCCAGGTGTGCCTCAGAAGAAAGGCTTGATGATCTGTTTCTGAAAAACCACAGCCGTTGAATAGCTTATGGAGAACAGTTCTGAAACACACGCGGTCACTGTGACTTGGAATTGACTTGATCGTCTCTGATTTGGTATCTATCTATACATTTTGACACTTGCCATATACATGGTTGTGTATGTAGTGAAAACAACACAGTTATTAGGGAAATTTATAATCAAAGAGTCATGAATTTATTTAGTTTACAAAATAAAACATTATAGATATTAAATCCTACTTCACTTCTCACACTGAATTATACTGCATTTATTTGTTTCCTTTTTGCATTTTTATGTAAGATCATGAATAACTTACTACCATTGATCATATTCTTCTAGGAGGTAGTAATTTTTTGAGCATCCGACCAAAAAGTGGGAACATGTTATTACAGGATACTCCATAATGCAAGTTCATTGTATAACCACTGAACAGATTTCAATGGTAGTTAGAATACTAGGGAAAAAAGTACTTAAAATTTGATAAATGCATAGGAAATTCTGTGTATTCAAAGTGCAAGAAAAAAGAAAGTAGTATGTAGTATTAAGAAAAATTAATAGTGAATTAAACTTTATTATAGCATATTTCCAAATTTGTTATATCACATCTTCTTTAAACACACAATAATTTGAAGATACTTTCTTCACCGTCTTTTCCTCTTTAAAAAGTTTATAGATTTTGTCATGGGAGAGAATGACCTTCACTGAACAGAAGATAAGTAAAAAAATGAAATGTGCAATCAAGTAAATCTATTAAGCCTAGAGTTCAGACACATGTGTTTTTGCTCTTGATTTGACAGATTTTTGAAAATATTGTTTTCCCTAACTTCAGTGCATCTAGAATTACTATATGCCTGTCTTGAGTGATATCTTCTCTTTCAAGAGTCAGATGTCAGTTCACACAAAGGTGAGGGATATATCACATCAGAAAGAAAAGTGAAGCAATCTTACCTTCCAACAACTCTGAATGACCTCATCTATCTCAGTAAACCCACTTAATTCTACAAGAAAAATATGTTTTCAAACGTCAGTAAAACCAGTCTATTACGTGATTATGGAAGTAGAAAGAAATGTAGGGAGGGAAGTAAGAATTCTTTATTTAAACCATTAATAATAAGCTATTGAATGATAATACTGAGGATGAGGTACTTTCAAAATCCTGGGATCCAAAATTTTCCTGATCTTTACAGAGAGATTCTTCCATGATTGGTAGTTTTTTGATATCAGTGTGTGGTGCGTGGATATTGGTTCATTAATCCTTCTTTCAGTACATTTCTTGAGTAACTCCCCTGTGCCGTTACTGTACTTGACTCTGTAAAAGCAAGGAGTTACAGGCCGCTGCCAAAGGCAGGTATACCATTTTAATACTAATTTTACTTTTTGTTTTTGCTTTTAATTTACCTACATTGATATTCTGAATCCCAAGGCTTATTTTTTATTTTTTCTTCATAATCAGGGCAAGTTTTAAAATACAAGGTTGTTGCACATTTTACATTTTGTTTATAGCATCTCACTCATCAGAATCATGCTGTAATGAACCCACTGCTTTTTCTCAGCTCTGTCTAAGTTTTATTCTGAGATCATCCCCCAGGCTGTCTGCTATCCTGGCAGGTGCCAAGGAGTCTATTAGCATGGTTTGCTCTAAGCTGCTGTTCTCTGAAAAACACTTCCCAAGTGCAGGATCTCTGGAAGGGCTCTGAGATCATCTGGGATAAGTAATTAATGAGTGGTAGTCCCCTTCAATCTCTTCACAGTTGTCTCATTTCCTCATGGTGAAAGCAAACAAAAAGCTCTAAGAATGACAGAGACTATTGGCCTTGTCAGAGCCAGGGCTACCTGTTGTTTCTTTGATCTTTAGAGAAATATTGTCTTAAATGCCGCAATCAGGGCTAACCATTATTCCTTCTCAGAAGTCTTACCCTTTAATCAACACTCTCCTCCATCACTAGTAGACTATTTTATTCTAGAGGAACATGCCTAGTTGTATCTTTATATCTATAACTCTATATTTTCATAAATATCCCTATCCACAACCTATTACCATATCTCTGTACCTATTAGTCTATCTATAGGAGTTTCTGGAGCCCTGGTGGCACAGTGGTTAAGAGCTCGGCTGCTAACCAAAAGGACTGCAGTTCGACTATCCACCAACTGCTCATTGGAAACCCTATGGGGCAGTTCTACTCTGTCCTATTGGGTTGCTATAGGTCAAAATTGACTCACTGGCAACCGGTTTGGTATTTTTTTAATAGGAGTCCCTGACTGGCACAAATGTTTAAGTGCTCAGCTACTGATTGAAAGGTTGACAGTTTGAATCCACCCAGGGGTGCCTCAGAAGAAAGCCCTGATGATCTACTTCTGAAAGACCGCAGCTATTGAATACCCAATGGAGAACAGCTCTGAAACACATGGGGCCACCATGAATTGGAATCAACTTGATGGCCACCAGTTTGGTATCTATCTATACATTTTGATGCTTGCCATATACATGGTTGTGTGTGTAGTGAAAAAACACGTTTATTAGGGAAATTTATAGCCAAAGAGTCATATGCCTTTTCTCCCATGAATATTATTATTGCTTTGGGAATCAGGGATTCACAGCTGGCCTTGCTGCTCATGAGCTCTGGGATCCTGACCAAGTCTCTTCTCCACACTTGGCGTTGGTTTCTGAGTCAGCAAATGAGTAAACTGGACTGTGATCACTTTGATCTATTCCAACTCTAATAATCAGTGACCCTACGCATTAGAGAGATTGAAATAGTTCAATGATTCTGTTCACCAATAAGTAAAAGGAATATTTAAGGAGGAAACTTCCTCTGAGAAAAGAAAAAATCCACCAGGCTGAAATGACTCTGTTGTCTACAGTGCCATGAATCCTGGATTCATTTAAATTTTTCAACTGTAGAAAATTTAACCCCATAATGTTCAGTAAATCTTTTTTAACTGGGATGGTTATTTAAATAAAGTTTGCATTACCTATTAATATTATGACTTAAAACTTGCCCTGTCAAGGAAAATCGAGTCTATGTGTACAGAGGCAAAGGGATATAATATTAGTAGGAAGAAGACATATGTTGAGGAGAGTGCTCATTGATTGATGGAGTAGTTGGGTACTCAGCAGGAAAAAGATGACACACTCAGGTTTTCTCTGAAGAGGGTTTAATGAAGGGACTATTTACAGAGTTGCAAACAAAGGTAAAGGGTTATAGATAATCACGAATACTATGTGTAAACATGGGAAATAGAACTAACAAGAGATGTGAAGTGGGCAGTGGCAAGCAGCATCAGGATGCTATTATGCCATTTAGACCTAAATGATGAAGAAAATGAACAGGTTTACTTCCGTCAAGACAGAAATGATGGAAAATAACCATTCCACAAAAGCTGGTATCTTAGAATATAGCCACTCTCAGATCCCACAGTAAGGCAGTAAAGGAATGGCAGGGGCAGAGCAGAGTAATCATACTCTTACATGTCTCTTTCTCTGCCCTCCGATATCAAGCCAATCCCTCTCATTGACTCTTGGAAGCCAGAGAGTAATGAAGCTCAGTTCATGTAGTTCAGAAGGGTAGAAAGCATGCTAAATAAACACCTTGTGTAAACAGAGAACAACTAGCATAACAGTTGCCTGTAGAAGAGTTGATTGTTGTTTCTTTAAGTTCTACACAAAATAGAACTTTATAATTTAGAGTAAACCTTATTTAAAAGATACTTTAATACCTCTTGCAAAGTGATTTGGAAATTTAGGAAGAGGCCTTAAAGCTAATGAACCTGAATACCATGCCAAGCTGAGGGTCTTTAACCACTATCTTTCTGAAAGTAGAAGCTTAATCGGCGGGGGATGCTGGAGTCTCAAACTGGGAGAGGCATTTCAGTCAGGCAACTGCTCTGTTACTGAAACCCTTTGAAATGATCCATCGGAAGGATTCTACTCTGCACAGAGAAGCGAAGAGAATAAATTTAATCATATGTTATATTTCTAGCCTTTTCTGCATATAATGCTGAGAAGGATGAGAACGCTACCTCAGCATAATCATGTCAATAATAATGCTAATGAATACATTGCATTGAATGCTTGCTGTATCCATTCACAGGCTAAGTGCTTAGAAAAACTTAATGAAGTGGGTCTTTTATTTTGCATATTTGCTAGAAAAGTACTTCATGTTTGGTAAAGTAGAGCATCAGTGAAAATAAGGGAAACCCTCCAGGAGATGAATTGACAATGATTGTGAGGATGGTGCAGGACTGCGTAATGTTTCCTCCTGTTATACACAAGGTCACCATGAGCTGAAGCCAACTCGATAGCAACTAACAACAATATTTTGCATTTAAGAGAAAGAGTTTAGAGAGGTTAAACAACTTCCTAAGATTACTTTTATACCAAAGTGTCTTTTACTTTTGATTTAAATTGTATTATTTTCTCTAATTCTTTCCAAATTATAAGTGGCTTGTATTGCATTTACTTATCAATTAACTAATTCTACTTACTAGTTTGTTAGTCAACTGTAGAGACTACATAGCATACCAATATACTGCTTTTTGTTCAATATGGCCAGAGTATAGAAGAAATTTGTTCATCTTTTTATTTTTATTCATTTAAGTTTATTAATTCATTCATTTAATTATCTAGCAATTCAGGTACTATTGATTTAACAACAACTATGTGAAATTTATTAATCCTTTAATGTGATAGATAGTTATTATCTACAACTACTTGTGAAACAATGTTTTTAGCACCAAGTATTTATCAATGAACAAGATAGTATAAAAAATATCTGGGCCTCAGGGCCATAAGGAGCTATCATTCTGGCAGGGGTTGAGGGGGTAGATTAGAGAATATAATAAATAAATAAAGAAATAAGTTGTGATGGTTAAGGTTGTGTATCAAACTCAGAGGTTTGACAGTTATGATGTAATTTGGCAGTTATGTAACGGTGCGATCAACTCCAAGATGAGATCTTCTATGAGCAGCTGATCAGTTGAAAAGAGAGTTTCCTTGCGGGTGTGGCCTGTCTCCAGTATATAAATGGATGTTCCAGCAAGCTCTTCCTCTGGATCCTGCATCTGGCACATCATCATCTGACCTCTGGTTCTTGGGACTTGAGGTAGCAGCTTACCTGTCAATCTTGGGATTCGTCCTTCTCCACAGCTTATGAGCCAGTGGCCTACCATCTGACCTGCTGCAAAATATCACCACCAATGGATCAAATATCTGTGACAAACAAAGCTTTGAGTGATCTCATTTTAATACTTTTCTACAATTTTGTCAGAATGAGAAGCATAAGGAAGCTGGTTGGTTGGTCTTACTTTTGATAGACAAAGTGTTGAAAGAAAGAGATGAGCTCAGCGTTTCAGAGTCACAGCTCAAGTATCACATAAACGATCTCAGAGTTGGCACTTGTGCCCTGACAGAAAGCCTTATTTCTTTTAGTAACAGAGCTTATATTGCCATAAATCAAACCCAGAGTCTTATCGTAACAGTAACTGAATAACAACGCCAATTGAATTCCCAACCTTGAATTGTGTCTGAAGTTAAAGTGAGGGCATTGATTGGGAAGAAATGGGATCCTGAAACTTGGGATGGGGACGTATGGGAAGATAATCAGGAAGCTGGAGACACTGAACCCTTAAGTTCCATTGAATCACTCCTGCCAACAGAACCAGCCCTCTCACTCCCATCTGAAAAGATTACTCCATCTTTGTCTGCTAAGCCACCCTCCCCAGTAAAACCATTAGCCGTTTCACTCTCGTCTGATGAGATTAAGCTGTGTCTGAAGAGGCTTTGTCTGAGTCACCACCTGGGGAGGCATCTGAGTCATTTCCTGGGTCATTGACTGAGACAGATGCCTTACAAGACATTGTTGATTGTTCTCAGAACACATGCTCACCATACATTTTTGCTTCTAGACCTATGTTGTTGTTCTTAGGTGCCCTTGAATCAGTTCTGACTCACAGTGACCTGATGTGGGACAGAATGAAACACTGCCCGGTCCCGCACCACCCTCAAGATCATTGATATCCTTGAGCCCATTGTTGCAGCCACAGTGTCAATCCAGCTAATCAAGGATCCTCCTCTTTTTCAATGGCTCTTTACTTTACCAAGCATGATGTCCTTCTTCAGGGACTGGTCACTCCTGATAACATGTCCAAAGTATGGGAGACAAAATCTTGCCATCCTCAATTCTAAGGAGCATTCTGGCTGCCTTCTTCCAAGATGGATTTATTCTAGACTAAAACCGGACTTAAGTCCCAGTGATCCAAAAAAAGTGAAATACAAAGTGTGACCCAGAAGGAGGTACGCTACACTCCAAAAGAACTGCTTGACTTTTCTAATATGTATAAAAATAAACCTGGGTAATATGTGTGGGAATGGCTAGTAAGCATGTGGGATAATGGTGCAAGGAACATAAAGTTGCATCAGCCTGAATTTATTGATATGGACCCACTAAGCACAGATAGTTTCTTCGGTTGAGTCGTTGAAACATGGATTCTATGGTAGCCAACAGTAAATCAAGTGGAGTACCGGACCTGCTTTGGTATACTGTAGAAGACAATATCCAAAGGCTTAGGAAAATTGGCATGTTAGAGTAGATTTATTAGATTAGGCCCACAGACCCACACATATTCCAAGAGGACACATCTTTTATCACAACAGTGAGGAAAAAAGTTGTAAAAGGAGCCCCAGCATCCTTGAAGACTGCTGTGATTGCTATTTTATGTAAGTCAGATTGGACAGTGGGAACTTCCCTAACTGAATTAAGATACCTAACAACAATGGGGCTGATTGGACCCCATACTGGTAGAGGCCAAGTGGCAGCATTCAATCTGTGAAGACAAGGTGGACATGGTTACCATAGTGGAAAGTAGTAATCAGAATAGTCTGACTTGTATGGATATATAGTGTTGGCTACTTAGTCATGGTGTCCCCAGGAGTGAAACAGATGGGAAATCTACTAATTATTTACTTGATCTGTACAACTGGAAGAATTCTAGGTTAAGTGAATCTTCAATCACCATAATAGAAATTCACAACCCTTTAATCAATTCCCAGACTTGAGTCAGTTTACGGACCCATAACCCCTTGCATAAAGGGGAGGCCAGATACTCTTGAGGAAGGACTCCATTTCACTGCCAAAATTTATACTGTTAATCTTTCTCTCAGCCTTCTCCAAAGAGATCTGCAGCTTTTTACAAGCGTGACTGTTCACTGGGGAAAAGGAAATAATCAGACTTTTCGGGGGTTACTGAACAATGCCTCTGAATTGACACTAATTGTAGGAGAGCCAAAACATCACTGTGGCTCACCAGTCAGAGTGGGGGAATATGGAGGTCGGGTTATTAATGGAGTATTAGCTCATGTCCATCTCACAGGGGGTCCAGTGGGTCCCTGAACCCATTCTATAGTGACTTCCCCAGCTCCAGATTGCATAATTGAAATAGACATACTCAGCAAAATGGACTTCCATTCATCAAGACTGACTTGGCTACAGCCACTGCTGAGTACCCAATCTGCCAGCAGTAGAGACCAACACTGAGTCCCTGATATGGCACCATTCCTCTAGGTGATCAGCCAGCAACCTGGTGGCAGGTTGATTACATTGGACTGCTTCCATCATGGAAAGGGCAGTGTTTTGTTTTTACTGAGATAGACACTTACACTGGATACAGGTTTGCCTTCCCTGAATACAATGCTTCTACCAAAACTACCATCTGTGGACTCACAGAATGCCTTATCCACCATCATGGTATCCTACACAGCATTGTCTCGGATAAAGGACTCACTCCACAGCAACTGAAATACGGCAGTGGGCCCATGTTGATGGAATTCTTTGGTCTTATGTTCCCCATCATCCTGAAGCAGGTGGCTTGATAGAATGATGAAATGGCCTTCTAAAGACACTATTATGATGTCAATTAGGTGCAATACCTTGCAGAACTGGGGCAAAGTTCTCAAGAAAGCAGTATATGCTCTAAACCAGCATCCAATATATGGTGCTGTTTCTCCAATAGCCAGGATTCATGCATTCAGGAATCAATGGGTGGAAAAGTGAGTGGAACCACTCACTATTACCCCTAGTGACCCACCCATAAAATTTTTGCTTCCTGTCCCCATGACCCTATACTCTGCGAGTTTAGAGGTGTTAGTTCCAAAGGGAAGAATGCTCCCTCCTGGAGACACATCACTGATTTCATTGAATTGGAAGTTAAGAATGCCGCCCAGCCTCTTTGGGCTCCTCATGCCTCTAGATCAACATACAACGAAGGGAGTTACCATATTAGCTGGTTTGATTGATACCTTTTACCAAGAGGAAACAGGATTGATATTACATAATGTAGGTAAAGAAGAGTATATCTGGAATACAGGAGATCCCTTACGTCATCTCTTGGTACTATGAAGCCCTGTGATTAAAGTCAATGGAAAACTACAGCAACCTATTTCCAACATGACTACTAATGGCTCAGGCCCTACAGGAATGAAGGTTTGGGTCACTCCACTAGGCAAAGAATCATGACCAGCTGAGTTGCTTGCTGAGGGTAAAGGGAATATGGAATGGATGGTGGAAGAAGATAGTTGTAAATACCAGCTATGACTACGTAACCAGTTGCAGAAATGAGGTCTGTAATTGTTACGAGTATTTCTTCCTTGTATGTATGCATCAAATACTTTTGTTTTCTTCACTCAAAAATATAAGATGTAAACAGGGCTAGTGCATTTTCAGTTGTACGTATGTTAGTTGTATCATGTTAGGGAGAAGTGTGGCTTTATAATTTTCTTTATTTAGAGATGTGTACAGCTGTCAAGTTGACGAGGGGTAGACGGTAATTGTTAAGGTTGCATGTCAACTTGGCTGGGCCATGATTCTCAGTGGTTTGGCAGTTAAGATGTAATTCAGCAGTTATGTAATGTAGTAATCAACACCATGATGAGATCTGCTATGAGCAGCCGATCAGCTGAAAGAGAGTTTCCTTGGGGGTGTGACTTGCCTTCAGTGTATAAATGGATGTTCTAGCAAGGCTCTTGCTCTAGACCCTGCATCTAGCTCATCATCATCTGACCTGTCGTTCTTGGGACTTGAGGTAGCATTTTACATGCCAATCTTGTGATTTGTTGGCCTCCACAGCCTGTGAGCCAGTGGCCTTCCATCGACCTGCTGATCTTAGGTTTTTCAGTCCCTGCATCTGCACAAGACAGGAGAAGCCTCCAGGGTGATGCCTGACCCACGGACTTGGGACTTACCAGCCTCTACAACTGCATAAGCCATTTCCTTGAGATAAATCTCTCTATCCCTCTTTCTCTCTCTCTGTCTCTCTGTATATGTACATATATATATTTACTCTTCACTGATTTTTTTCTGTAGAGAACCCAGCTTAAGACTTAACTATATAATATATTAATTGGAGCTAAGTTATACAAAGAAAAATTAAGCAGGGGACAAAAAAAGTAAACCCATTGTCATCGAGTCTATTCCAACTCATAGAGACCCTGTAGGACAGAGTAGAACTGCCTCATAGGGTTTCCAAGGAGCAGCTGGTGGATTCTAACTGCCGACCTCTTGGTTAGCAGCTAAATGCTTAACCATTGGAGCCAGGCCTCCAGCAACCCTACAGAGAATAGGAATTCCAGGGGATTTTGCAACTTTAAATTCAGTGGCCAGGGAAGTCCTCACTGAGAAAGTAACATTTGTGCAAACCCCTAAAGGGGATGAGGAAACAATTTATAGATATATGTGCATGAGAATAATCCAGTCACTAGCCATAGGAATATGCCTATTGTATTTGAGAAAAAATAAAAGCAAGGAGTCCACAATAGAAGGGTCAGTGGAGGGAGAGTGGTAGTATTTGAGGTCAGAGAGGTTTTGGAGGGTGAGATCATGGAGGATCATGTAAAGCATTATTAAAGCATTTTTACTTGCTCTTAATGAAACATTAGAATGTTTAAGCAGAAAAGCAGCAAGATTTGCATTTTAAAAGAACTACTTCATATATTGTGTTAAGAAAAGGCTTTAGGGGAACATACGTATAAATGGAAAGACCATTAAGTGACTATTATTATATTCCAGGTGATAGATGATAGAGAATTGGCCTAGGTTAGTAAAGAGAATCTTAAGAAGTAGTTTTTTTTTACACTTTAATACTCCTTTTTCACTTTAAGAGTCAACATTTTAGGTGCAACAATCAGATAAGAAATTTTGGTCTTTTTTTTATGTGAACATTCAAAACGTATTTATCCAACAAAAATATTAGCAATCAAAGTAGTAAATTTTGTAGGCCAGTAATGTCAGTTCTGAAAAGAGTTTTGAACCTCTTTTTTGGGAATTGACTTTAGAATCTAGATAAGTTATTAGAATGCTAATTACTAAAGTTTATCTAATTCAAGATCACATTTTATATCAGAACACTGTGTTACCTGTGCCAGACCCCATTGCAAATTAGTTTACACAAAAAGGAGAGGAGAACATTGGCATATGTAATAGAGTGATCCTAGGGGAGAACTGGCTTCAGGCATTGCAAAATTAAGATCCCTAAGGACATTATGAGAAGACTTTTGTTTTCGCCTTTTTATATCTGGTTTCTCTGTGTTGCATTCCTATATATTGACCTCATTCTCAGACATACTCCCCTAGAGTTGTGGCAAATATATCCACTAGCTCTAACCTTACTTCCAACTTTGTAACTTCAACAGAAAGTAGATACTGTCTCCTAAAAGTTCGAGTACAATTTCCAGGATCAATCTGGATTGGCCTGGTTTGGGTTGCAGTCAGTATTGAATAAATAATTGTGATCATGGAGATGTAATTCTGATTGGCCATATCTGATCACCTTCATCAGCAATCAGGTGGTGAGAAGGTTCAGTCTCATCAAAGCCAAATTGGCTGAGAATTGGAGAGTGGATCCTCAAAATAATTCTGTGCATGCAGTAAAGGGATGTCAGTCATAGATACATTAATTTTAGATACAAGGAATCAGAGACCCAGGAAGATGAAGTAATTTGTTTCAGATCACATAGCGAGTTACTGACTAAACCTGCAAGACCTCATTACCTCCAAGCCATTCATCTTTCCATTAGCCCATGTCTGTGGTGCAGATTTTTAAAACCTAATAAAGGAATACAACATTATTATTTGTTTTGGAAACATGATGATTTACGATTACTGTTTTAAAAATAATTAAAATTCATTTAAAGCCAAAACATTAAGTAAATATTTGCTCAAAATAAATAATACATAAGGTAGAGGAAAAAAGAATTACTTTAATGTAATGAAAATATTCTTAAAACACTTCTAAAACATTTTTAAAACATTGACTAGACAGAATGTATGTGTATAATTTTAGATATATTTACCTAAATTATGTGAAATAATTTTATAATCATAGTCATCTATCTTAAAAATAATTTTCCCCCTAATGACCTCTATCTCTCTAATTTATATACACAGCTTATTTTGTAATTGAAGATAAAACATGTCAGTGATATTGAGTTAAAATGCAAATGTTTTTTCTTCATAAAGAGATATTTCAAACTTGAATAATCAAGACTGTCTCAAAATTTGATAATCTTGTTAAAATTGTAAAGTGATATCAACTATGGATATTTATGCAAACATCTTAGATAGAATATGATCAAATATTATAATTAGTCACCAGCAATGTAAAATAAAATAGAAGTATTTTATTTAAAGAATGGAAAAGCAAATCATATTCCTGGAGGAGAAGGTTAAATAGCATTGTTTGTGAATTTCTTTAGGTTCTCTATTCAATTTAGAGTAATACAGATCCAAGCACAATAAGGTATTTTTTAAATAAAACAAAATAAGGTTACAAAATGCATTTGAAAAATGAATGGGCAAAAGTCTGATAATACAGATAATACTGATAGCTAAACAAAAGTCAAAATAAAAAATAAAATCGAAGAAGACTAGATCATCTTTGCACCCTGATCTTTATAGTACCTGTTAACCCCACCAGAAAGCATTCACCACAGAAAAGGCATGAAACAAGCAAGTACACAAATGACTTGGCCAGTTGATGTCAGCCAGCCACCCCAGAACTGTGGATTGATCATGGGTACATGATCAAAGTGAACAGAGTGGCAGAGATGGAAGTCACACATAGGTCAAACAGCATGGAAGCCCTCTTATAAAGGCCAATTTAGCTACTGCTGCCTCTGAATGACAAACCTACCAGCAATAGAGACCAATCCAGAATCCCCAGAATGACACTATTTCTTGAAGAAATCAACTAACTGCTTGGAGGTAAGTCAGCTACACTGGGCCCCTACCGTCCTGGAAAGGGAAGGGGTTCACTCTCACAGTAAAAGGCAGCTTTCTCAATACGGGTTTGCCTTTCCTAATGGAAAAGCTTCAGCTAGCACCACTATGCAGGAGCTATGGAATGCCTGATCCACCGGTGTGGAAAACCACACAGCATTCCATCTTACCAGGATAAAAACTTCACAAAAAATGAGGTACATGAATGAAACTATAATCATGGGATTCACTGGTCATATCACGTTCTGCAACCATCTAGAAGAAACCAGTCTCATAGAGTGTTTGAATCACTTTCTTAATGTACAGCTGAAGCAGAAGCTCAGAGACAATACTTGGTGAGCACAGGGTGCTGTCCTGCAGGGTGCAAATATGCACTGAATCAGAAACTTCTGTATGGTGCTTGTGTCCCTAGCAAGAAGAACATACGAGTCAGACTCATTCCCAATGACCCATTAGAGGATTTTATGCTTCCTGTCCCTGAAATTATGAATGCTGCAAGGTTATTTGTCCTGACTCCAAATAGGGAATACTTTTTCCAGGAAGCACAGAAAAGATTTCTTGAAGTAGAAATCAACGGCTACTGCCTAGATGATGAGTCCAACACAGGTTATCCACTTGTGTACCTCTTGGTAATCTCCTGGCAGACCTGAGTCTCTTTACTGTAAATGGTAGACAAAACAATCTGGCCTGAGAAAGGTATGGTTATAGGATCTTAGATCCTTTAGGAATGAGGATTTGAGTCACAGTACCAGGCAAACCCATTGAGACCAGAAGAAGTTGCAATGGTGAGCGAAATTAAGAATGGAAACTGAATTAGGAGGTGAATGAGAACCAATTGTGGTCCAGAAACCAAGTGCAGTGATGGGGGCTATAATTAACCCACTAACTCCTGTCTTCTAAGTTTCTACTCAGGAAGAAACTGCTCCCTTAACATTTATAAATGCCAGCACAAGGAGTAGACTGTGGCATCCAAGGGGGTGTGCAATATTTATCTCCCACAAGAAAGAGTTTGTGCTGCTACAACAGTACAGTTAGTTGATAGCTTCCAGCTGGAAATGCATTCAAGATCCACCGCCATGAAGACAGTGCCTCACTCAAGCCAGGCAGTCCTGAGTCAATGACTGAGAAGTGGTATGGCCTTTTCTGGACTATGCATGTCTTCTCTAACAGACAATCTTTGTTCTGGAGCTTCATGTTGAATTCACCAAGATGTTTCAGGTCAGCTTTACTGTGAAAGGCTCTCTCTGCCCATTCTTGACTTCTCTTCTCTTTCCTTTCACAGAGTCAAAGTTTATCATAGTTTGAAGACTCTCCTTGCTCAATTCTTCCTCCCACTTTTATAGTTCATAGATATCGCTAATCAAAACTTCCTCACTCCTAACTTTGTCTCTGCAGCTGTGTTCCAGGGACCCAGCTGACACAGAAAATGATTTTAAAAAAGGAAAAAATAGTGATTCAGAAAAGACAGAAGATAGTGACTGGGAAAAAGCTTAGGGGTTTTTAAAATAAAATAAAACAAACAACCAAAAGCAATATGGCCCAGTGATTCTTTAGATACAACCAAAAAACCAAACCCGTTGCTGTCGAGTCCATGCGTACTCATAACGACCCTGCAGGAAAGAGCAGAACTGCCCCATAGGGTTTCTGAGGAGTAGTTGGTGGATTCGAACTGCCAACTTTTCTGTTTGCAGCCCAGTTCTTAACCATTGCATTACCAGGATTCCAGTTCTTTTCATAGAAGCAGGGTCAGTTGTAACAGGAGGACTATTGTAATAGCAGAGACAATTGTAACTTCAAACTATGATACAGAAATCAGACGGAATGATTGTAATTCATTAGATCATAAAATGTAGTCTGTAACATTTCCTAAAATAGTAAAATTAAGGTTACATATATATATTTATTAACTACGTATGATGTGTCTGCACATGAACAAAGAGTGTAAAGAAAGAAATATGCCTATTTTATTCTGTCTAGAAGTTAATTACATGAATTAATTTTTCCCAGGATTTTAATCATATGTTTCCCTTCCCTAATTACTCTCCAGCAAACCCTCTAAGAGCTATTTTAAGAATGAATAATTTTAGACATAACAAAGGAGTTTAAATAGTTCAGTAAAATTGAAATATAATTATTTGCAGAGTTTGTCTGGCATGTAAAACAATTAATTTCACAGCTGGAAAAGAAATGTACAGGCAGTCTCCGGGTTACAAACGAGATCTATTCCTAAGTCTGACTCTAAATTGAATTTGTAGGTAAGTTGAAACAGGTACATATGGTTCTTATTTAGTGTTAGTCAAATGCTTGTCTTAGTATATAGTATATATTTTACCTTTCTATGTATATAAAGGAGCTCTGGTGGCACAGTGGTTAAGAGGTCAGGTTGCTAACCAAAAGGATGGCAGCTGGAATCCACCAGCTGCTCCTTGGAAACCCTATGGGGTAGTTCTACTCTGTCCTATAGAGTTGCTATGAGTTGGAATTGACTCGAAGGCAATGGGTTTGGTTTGGTTTTTTGGTATGCATATCAAGGAGCCCTGGTGGTAAAATGCATTAAAAACACTTAAGAAATACTTCAAACTGCGCAGTGTTCTCGTGAGCATCACAAAGTAGTGCCTGACTTCATTATTAGGAACCATTGTATTTAACTCAAATTTTTAATACAATAGGCTTTATGGCAGTCTGTTCTTACATATGAGTTGTCTGTAAGTTGGATATTCATAACCAGGCCCTGCCTCTATGTCAGTAGTGATTTTCAAAAAAATAAGAGAATAAGTTGCTGATTTTAGATTTTTAATTATTACAATTTACAAATATGAGATTGTGCGGAAGTTTAGAAAATAACTGTACAAGTTTACAGTGTCCTTAGTACTAAGTTGCCATTTTTTTATGATAGATATTTCCCTTTTACCAATATTTGGATTAATTTAGGATCTCTGGGTGGCACAAAAATTTGCGCTCCACTACTAACCTAAAAGTCGGTGGTTCGAACCCACCCAGTGGCACCATGGAATAGAAGTCTGTCAGTCTGCTTCCTTAAAGATTGTTTTTGTTGTTATGCACCCTCAGGTTGATTCCGACTTGTAGCAAGCCTATAGGATAGAGTAGAACTGCCCCATAGGCTTTCCTAGGCTGAGATCTTTACTGGAGCCAATCATCTCGTGTTTTCTCCTGCAGAGCGACTGGTGGTTTCAAACAACAGACCTTTCAATTGGCAGCCAAGTGTTTAACCATTGTGTCACCAGGACTCTGCAACACATGACAACAACATAAAGATTACAACCAAGAAAACGCTATGGGGTCATTATGAGTCAGAATCAGCTCAGCAACTAGTTTTTTTTTTTTTTTTTTTGGTTTGTTTAGATTAATTTATGGTGAAAGATGTCAGTTTGTAAATGTTTTTCATATGTTTCCATTCCATTATCCCCAAACTTTTTTCATTGATTTGTCCTACCCAGGCTAGTTGCTTTAATTTTAACAAAGAATTAATTTCTTTTAGTGCCTAATGCAAGCCCATTTAAATTATGGTGTTATTTTGCAGTAAAAAAGGGCTTTTAATAACGAGTGAAGGAGCCCTGGTGGCACAGTGGTTGAGTGCTAAACTGCTAAATGAAAGGTCAGCAGTTCGAACCCACCAGCCACTCCACAGGAGAAAGATGGGGCAGTCTGCTTCTGTAAAGATTAACCAAAAGCCAAGAACCAACCCCACTGCCATCGAGTCGATTCCAAGGGCCTTGGAAACACTGCGGGACAGCTCTACTCTGTCTTACAAGGTCACTATGAGTAGGAGTCAACTGGACAGCAACGGGCTTGGTATCTAATTGAATGGAATCTATGTTTCCCAATCCAAAAATCAGAAATGTATGTTCCATTCAGTTAGAATGGAAAGTCCAGGAAGAAAGAAATAGGACCCAATCAAATTCCCTTATATACCTGCCTCTAATAGACACTCTGTCAAACACACTCATGATATTTACTACTTAGAGAGTAATTATCTATAGAAGGCATTTACCAAGATGTACCCAGCCTGTCTAGGCTTGTTTATAATAAACAAGCCCGATGAACATAATCAATGTCACTGAACTGTATCTGTCAATATTGTTGAAATGACAAATGTTTTGTTACCTATATATTTACCACAATAAACGAATAAATAAATAAACAATAGACAAACAAACAGAATGTAGGCTCTTACAGTATAGTGCTATATGTCTTCTAAAATATTTCAAGCTTATAGAAATACATACAAAATAATGCAATAGACCCTTATGGCATTATTTAACAAGTATTAACATTTGCCATATTTGTTTTGTATCAGACTAAGGGGAAACATGAAAATGGCAGCCATTAGTGGTTCTTTTATCACTTGGAACTGAGCATTTACTAAGTGCTAGATGCTGTGTTAAGCATGGTAGATACAGCAAAGACCAGGGAAGAGAAAATACTGCATAGTGGATGTGATATTTAATATATTTTAAAACTATTTGTATCCCACCATTTCCATTGCCATTGCCCGAACTAAGCCACAATCTTGTGTAGATGTTGATAAACTCCTAACTTATTTCTTCACTATAGGATTTTAACACAAGCTATTTGCTGTTCCCGGTGCACTCTTCTCCAGCTATCCTGTATCTCTTAGCTTATCTTAAATTTCATTTCCTTTGGAAAGATATCCCTGACCTCAGGATTAGGTACCTCCATTATGTAATCTCAAGGCTGCCTGCATTTCTTTAGAGAGTCTACTGCAGCTTGTAATGAACTCGTTGACAAATGTTATATGGGTTTATCTAATTTCTGTATTTTCTGCCACCTGACCTGACAGCCCCAGGAAATTGACACAAGGGCAGTCAGTTTCTGGTAGAAGAAGTGAATATCTGTTACTTCTCAAAGATCCTTCTGGCATTCAGCAAGCAGCAAAGCCTGTCATAAACAGCTATGGGCAAAACAAAGGAGCTAATTCTTCTGACTCTACCTTCAATCTCACTGCAAGGAAGGATGAGCAGGTTTTGAGTATTATCTGTTACTTATGTCAAGCATAGGAAGATTTCATGGATTGGAAGAGGCAAGTAGATTGCCTTTTTCCATTAAAAACAAAGATAAAAACCTTGGTCCAGTGGCCTAAATGGCCCTAAAATGCTTTGTATTTGAGGTTGTGAATATCAGCTTTATTAGTTTATTTTCTCTTTGCACCTTCCTTCCTTCCCTTCCCTTCCCCCTTCCCCTTCCTTCATGCCTCCCTCCTCCCTCCATCTCTCTCTACTTCCCTTTATTCTTTCCTTCCTCTTTCTCCTCCTCTTCTTCTCTCTCTGTCTTTGAGTTTCTGTATGATTTCTCACAGTCATTTTCTTTTCTTGCTGCTAAAGATGCAATTTCCTCATCTTGAACCTTCTATAGGCTGAAAAATTAAATAGCTGGAACAGTTAAAATTATTTCCAAAACAAGAGTAAATAGGTTTTGAATAACAGTTTGGGCATCAATTTTAGTTCATGGCCTTCACAACATCTATTGACTGGTTAGAAGACAATTGGACTCTTTTCTGGATTTTATTTTCTTGTAGGGGATAGATGGAATTGGAACACTGATTTTTCTAGATGAATGAGAAATTGCCTATGTAACACACACACATACACAATGGAGTGTACCCCTGAACAAATTAATTCACTGTTTATTTTGAGACTCATGTTAATCTAATTATTCAACAAATGACAATTAGTTGATGATAATATTCTTCAAACTGAAGAATAATATAATATAGCAGTGAAATAACAGTCAAAAGATTATCAAGAAAAAGAAAGTTAATTTATTCAAGTTCACCCTAAGAAAGCATTTTATAATTGATAGCTTACCTTACAGGAAATACATTTCTTTTAGAGATTTCTATTGGGGCCCTGCTGGCAAAGTGGTTAAGAGCTTTGCTCTTAGCCAAAAGGTGGGCACTTTGAATCCACCAGCCACTACTTGGAAACCCTATGGGGCAATTCTACTCTGTCCTACAGGGTCGCTATGATTCAGAATTGACTCTACAGCAAAGGAGATCTTTTACTATGTTTTAGGTTTTACATTAACAGTATCTTTAGCAATGACAAAGCAAACAAATTCTATGTTTTTAGGAGTTATGCACGGGTTGGAAGTGAGGAGTGACTTTTAAATTGGGTATGTAAGGACAAGTAGGAATAAGTATTTATTTACACTTCTCTCCTAATAAGAAGGACTTCCTAGCAACAGGAACTCATTGCACCAAGGCACTCAGGTAAGAAATGAGAAACATGAAACACTGTAAATAATTCAGTAAAAGTCACTCTGATTCCTTGGATCAATATTCTCTCTCACCCTGTCCTTCTCTCCACTTCTCCCCCTCTCTTTCATCATTAGTAACTGTAATGTAATAGATCTGTGGGGAAGGAAAAAAAAAAAACCCTCATATTTGCTTATGTGCTGACCAGGCTTATTTTCTTGGAATCAACACTGATATTATTTCTATGTATAAACTAAGCTGAGTCAGACCCAGACTCAAGTAATCTCTCTGTAAAATGACCAGAATTAAGCCTTGGCACCTTGAGGCACATGAATGTCTCTAAGGATTATGTCACTAAACTTCTCACTCCAAACGTAATTGTAACATTTTGGGATATTGTTGTTGTCCTTGTAATACCTCTTCTTTTGTCAATGGTTTTCATAAAAAGAGATTAATTATGTGGAGTATAAGTATTTGAGAAAAAAATACATGCATTCTTGGGGTTGCTCTTCAAAGACTGAGTCTATCACTTATTGACTATGAGCCTCTAAACAAGTTATTTTAACATCTCTGGGCTTCAATATCCTCATCAGTAGAGGTAGGGAACTTGACTACATGTTTTTAACTTCTTTAATTATTTAATTTTTTTCAGCTCAATTTCTATGATTGCACGAGACTGATTACTATCTCTGTTTTTCTGAAAACCAATTTGACATTTAACTAAAATGCTCCTCATGCACCTGTTCATATTCTTATTTTTTGGAGTACTATCATAATTGGAATTGTTTTCTTAATTTTGATTTTTGTTTTTCAAATTGTCGATTTCTGATGTATAGGAACACAATGTGCGTTGGTCTTACACCTTCCAACTGTGCTGGATTTGTTTATTAGCTCTAGTAGCCTTGGTGGCACAAGGGTTAAACGCTTGGCTGGTAACTGAAAGGTTGGCAGTTGGAACCCACCCAGCTGCTCCGTGAGAGAAAGACCTGGCAATCTGTGCCCATAAAAATTACAGCCTAGAAAACCCTATGAGAAGTTCTACTCTGTCACATGGGGTCACTATGAGTCAAAAATAGACTCAACAGCCGGAAGAACTTGATGCCTGGCTACCATAATCAACTGTTCTGAACAGGGTCACAATAGATGGTCCCGGATAGAATGGGAAAAAAACACAGAAAAAAAAAATTCTTAAAATAGCCAGACTTACTGGAGCATGGACACCAGAAGGCTCTCTGAGACTATTGCCCTGAGATACTCTTTAAACAATGAACTGAATCTATCCCTTGAGATCACCTTGTAGCGAAACAATAGAGTGGCACACAAAATAAAGGATATTTCCCATAAGTACAATCAACATTCATGAAAGCAGCGGTCGAGAAATCAAACAACACATTGCACTGGGCAAGTCTGTTGCAAAAGACCTCTTTAAAGTGTTAAAAACAAAGATGTCACCTTGAAGACTAAGATGCACCTGACCCAAGCTGTGGTGTTTTCAATCGCCTCATATGCATGCAAAAGCTGGGCAATAAATAAGGAAGACCGAAGAAGACTTGATGCCTTTAAATTACAGTGTTGGTGAAGAATATTGACTATACCACAGACTGCCAAAAGAATGAACAAATCTTTCTTGGAAGAAGTACAGCCAGAATGCTCCTTAGAAGCAAGGATGGTGACACTTTGTCTCATGTACTTTGGACATGTTATTAGGAGGGACCACTTCCTGGAGAAGGACATCATGCTTGGTAAAGTAGAGGGCAGTGAAAAAGAGGAAGACCCTAAACAAGATGGACCGATACAGTGGCTGCAAGAATGGGCTAAAGCATAACAATGATTGTGAAGATGGCGCAGGACCATGCAGTGTTTCATTCTGTTGTACATAGGGTTGCTCTGAGTGAGAACCGACTTGACGGCACCTAACAGCATCAACAGCAACCCATAAGTACAACGCTGTACTAAACAACCTCTATATGAGACCAAAAGATCAATATTTGCTCTAAAGCAAAGATGAAAAGATAAGGGGGCAGGGAAATTAGAGTACTGGAAACAAAATAACCAGAACAAAATTAAAGAGACTGTTGGAAAATTTTAAAAAATGTAACTAATGTCACTGAACAATTTGTATAGAAATTATCAAATGGGAACCTAATTTATGGCATAAACTTTCACCAAAAACACAATAAAATATTATTTAAAAAAAGACTCTACGGCACCTAATAACAACAGCCAACCGTTTTATTATGAATTCTTTGGGATTTTCTATATACAGACATGCACCACGTAACATTCGTTCACGCAATGTCCGGCCGCATATGCATCCGTGGTTCCATAAGGTTATAATAAACCACGAAAAAAAAAATCAAACCCATTGTCGTGGAGTTGATTCCATCTCATAGCGACCCTATGGGACACAGTATAACTGCCTCATAGGGTTTCTGCAGAGTGGCTGGTGGATTCAAACTGCCTAACTTCTGGTTAGCAGCAGAGCTCTTAAACGATGAGCCACCAGGGCTCCAAGGTTATAATAGAGTTCAGAAATCCCAATCAGAGAACGGGACATAGCGGACACAGTGCTTAAGAAACACTTCCAAACGGTGCAATGTTTTCATTAGCTTCACAAAGTAGTATGTGTGTTCCTAATTATGAGCCATTGTATGTATTTAACTCAAATTTTTAAAATAATAGGCTTTATGGCAGTTTGTCCTTCAGCACTAGTTATCCATAAGTCAGATGTTCGTAACCCAGGGACTGCCTGTATATAATATGGTGTTTGCACAGAGTCCAAATCACATAATATCCTATTTCACAGAAGGTATCATAGACATTAAATGACACATGACTGTATAAGATTATATCATCTACGATAGAGGTACTTTTTCTTTTCTTCCTTTCTTATTTGTATATGTATATATATATTTTTTCCTAATTACTATTGCTAGTGCTTCCTGTACAATATTGAATAGCAATGGTAAAAGCAGACGTCTTTGTCTTATTCCTGATCTTAGAGGAAGCTTTCAGTCTTTCACTACTGAGATAATGTTAGCTATGCTTTTTTGGTTGCTTCTGAAAGCTCGCAGCCTTCAAAGCCCTATGGAACGCAGTTCTACTTTGACACACATGGGCTCCCTATGAGTTGAAATTAACTCAACAGTAACTAACAATAACAACATTCCATCTCTCTTATTTTTTTAACTTTCTCCACTGATTTCTCAGCATCTAGTTCCACCTCTCTCTTCATCCCTATCCCATTGCCTTCCAGTCGATTACAACTCATAGCAACCCTGTAGTCTGCCTCTTCTCTCCTGGAAATCATCAAGTTTCTTAATAACTAGCTTTTCCTGCCATCACCTTCCCCCCTCACCTCAACACAATGTTGTCACATAACCATTGGCAAGTTAAAGCCATTCTCAACCAAAGAATATTGCTCATTTATGGTAAAAACCAAACCAAATGCATTGCTGTCCAGTTGATTCCAACTCATAGCAAACTATAGGACAGAGTAGAACTGCCCCACATGGTTTCCAAGACTGTAAATCTTTCTGGAAGCAGACGGCCACATCTTTCTTCCGCAGAGTGGCTGGTAGGTTCAAACCACCGACATTTTGGTTATGTCAAGGTCCCCAAAACAATTAGACATCCCCTTCATCCAGCCTGGTTAGATTCTGTGGAAATTTAATTTCCTAAATGTTTAAAACTTAAATTTATTCTACTAGAGTATGTTTTTAATAGATCATCTTGGACATCTGAGTCATGGACCTGTACCAAGATTACTCTTCAAAAATGTTTTTATGGCAAAAATCAAAACCAAACCCACTGCCATCAAGTCGATTCTGACTCAGAGCCACCTCACAGGACAGAGTAGAATGGCCCCACAGGGTTTCCAAGGAGTGGTTGGTGGATTCAAATTGCTCTCATTTTCGTTAGCAGTCAAGCTCTTAACCATTGTGCCACTAAGGCTCCATTTTTATGACAGTATCCTTCTAAAGCAGACATGAAAACAGATGAAATAATAAAAAATACATTTATACAAATTGGTTTTTAAATGATTGACATCTAAATGCAGATAGAACATGGTGTCATTTTCCAGTATGATAAATTATGTCTGTCCACCTAAATATTTCTAAGCCCACCTTCCCTTTCATCATCCTAAAATAAGAAGATAGTTTCCATTTGTCAGAGTACAAAAATTGAAGCCTAGATACTTGCTCCAATTTTCTATGTAATTTAGAAGAAACCAATTAATTTTGCCCTCCTTTAACTCTCTAACAATTAGTAGATATATTGGAAATAAATGTCAATAATTAGAATATTTCTTAAGTATTTTTATCATTTTACTTTTTCTTTTCAGCTTTCTGGAGCTGATTGGTGTGGATATTTGAATTTTACTGAAGTTCTTAGCTTGATATTATTAGCACTAGGAGCTGAAAATTGAACTATGCTATTAGTGACAATTTTCACTCTAATTTGAAGTTTCAGAATGGAGAATGGGAGAATAATTGGTTATGTCTATTTCGTGACAGGTTTTGAAAATCTTTACTCCCCTCCCTCCGCCAGCCTTTGGCATGCCCTACATAAGCTGAAATGAGTAACCGGGATAAATCGTATGGAATCAAAGCCATCATCACCTTATCTGAAGGGAACTTTCTCAATGCAGCAGAAACTGCATTACATCTTTAGAGACAGGATTTACTTATAGTCAAACTAAATATGGTTTAAAATCTATGTGTTAACAAAGATAGAGTCCTTACACATTCCTGTCCAGAAGATTTATACAATCTATCTCCCATGTTTCTGCTTTACGGCAAATGACTGAAGCTTTAATGACCCTTCCATACAGCTGGGCAATAAAAGGAAAAATAAAACAAAAAGCCACTGGAAGTTAAACAATGTTTCAGCTTCTCAGCCACAACATACAATTTGCCAAAATTCATTTGCCATTTACAAACATTACAGTAAAGGATTTCACTTCAAATATACTAAATAAGGCCAAGGAGCAGTAATACAAAGTGATATGATGCCACTAAGTAAACCAGAAAACAGTATCTGAGCATCATTTGTTGTTAAAAACCTCAGTATTGAAGGCAGATATAATATAAGACTTGGATAAATGCATTCTGGGTCCAGGATATCCTCCTCCTAAAACAAAGTAATCTCACCTTCTCTGGCTGACTCTTCCCTTTAAATGTTTGTCTATTTCTCTTGCCAAAGTGTAAGAAGTTTAGAAATTCCCTCACCAGAAAAGCAACTTTGTTTCTGCTAAACCCAGCATGATTTAGTACTGTATCAGGGTTGAAAGGAACCTGAGATCACTAGTTCATTCTGCTACAAATCGATGGAATTCCATTAGAACATTTTTACTCAAAGTAAGGTCTATGGACCAGTAGTGATTAGCACATGGTACTTATTACAAATGCAAAATCTTAAGCCCCACCATACACCCTACTGAATCAGAATCTGCATTTTTAACAATATCTCTAGTCGGTTGGTTTGTGAATTATAGTTTGAGAAGCACTGTTTTTCGATACTAACTCCAAATACCCAGTCATGAATGACAATTGTTTTCACATTTCATTCATCTCAAATGTGCTATGTTTTTAACAACCAGACATGTATAAAAAACATAATGAAAATGAAACCTCTCTAGCTCACTGAAACTCATGCTTCATTTATTACCAGATATGGCACTGCCTAATTATCATAAGCAAAAACTTACGCACAAATTCACATATTCAGTATGTATCGTTAATTATGGGAACTGATGACTATGTTCTCTTTCTCTGAACATGTAGTCTTATGTGCCCACTGGGGTTTGTCTAATGACATTATCGGACTATATTTGGATAAGAGTTTTATAAAGTCAATGATTCATTCCTTTTTGAATTATGCATATAAATTTGAGAAAATAGTCTATCCAGCAGCAAATCTGTGTTTTAAAATTGAAGATGTATTTTTTTCTATAATATGGATAGAGATAGAAACCATTAATAAAAATGTTAATATAAGGAAGATACTATAAGAAAGTCAAGGTAAAGCTATTTATTGATCATTTCAAGTAAATATTATGAGAGGTAAACTATTTAGATCCTTTAAAGATTCAAAATTAAGTACTGTATTGATAGCAAGTATGACTTGTATCACAGTGAAAAATAATCATAAAGTTCTGCTTGAAGTAAAAGCAAAAGGTTTATTGAGTAAGAAGACAATTTGCAAACTGGGGGAACACAGTCAAGAAACTCCTGACACGGTGCTCCTAGGACCTGTTCAATTACAAAGGCTTAAAAAGCCAAAATCCGCAAAGGAGTAAATAACAAGGGTATGGTGTTTGACTGGTGGACACTTATGAGTTGGCAGCTGGCTGACCACAAGTTTTAAGTGGAAGGTTACATCCCCCTTGGGTTTAGGCTGAACAAGTTTATGGATAAGTACAAAGTATTATAAAAGGGTCAGAAAAACGTTTTTCTAGAGAAAGGGAAGGGGGGACATCTTCTGAGAATTGGCCTAACCACTAAAATCACACGTTTAACACCTGTATAAGCTGTTCTTAACATTGGCTGTTTCCAACCATAACAAAACCACATTTTTCTGCAGAACTTACTTGTTTCTCTTGGTCAAAGGATATAGTGGAAATAATTACAGAAGTGACAGGCTGCACTGTATGACAGAAGCTGTATTTAAAAATACAAAATGGAGTTTCTTAAGCTAAGATGGAATTAGACCTACACTTTCTTCAGAAGCCTCGCCCGTGTCAAGTGCCTTCAATTTTAGAATGCTCTCGTCACTTCAATATACCAGCTTCATATTTTGGCATATCACATATGATTTGACCTATGAAATTCTCAAAAGTATAGTAGAATCTCTAGTAAATGAACTCTTCTTAAACTGACACACTGAATTAATTGATGAACTAACTCTCTTTCATCTCTAAACCATAATGGCGAAGGTCCACAACACGCTGAACATTTAAGCCAACATTCTGGCTGTTTTCAAGCATGCATGTGAATTTCTGTACCCAGTGTTTAAACTGTCGATTCCCAAACTATCTAAAGATATTTACGGCATTTGCCTTGTTACTGTAATTTTACAATTAAATGAAATTGATACTGAATATATGTAATTAAATTAAATTAATAGAGTTTGTGTTTCTATGAATTTTTACTCAAAGTAAGGTCTGAGTAAAGAAAGGAATAGTAAAAGGAACTCATTAAAATGATTGAATTTTAATTAGTTGTAAAGCAATCATATATAGAAGTTTGAGGGGAATTATAACATCTAGAAATATTTTGCATCTAGATGGTACTAAAATGTCTTTAAGTTCTTGCTACAGTTAAAGTTACCAGAATGGATTATAGCTGTGGCTGTGTAAGAAAGATAATGCAGATCCCAGATATGGATATTGATTGCAAAGTGAAAGTATATAAATGAAACACTGCACATTAGAATCGGGGGAAAAAAGGTACTGATGAGTGATTGGGAAGAAAGAGATATTTCTCTTGATTGATCAAACTGGCATATTTGAACTCTTTAATATATCAGAAAAAAAATAAAATGAACTTAATTTTCTTAGTGATTTAATCTAACTAACAGGTGGCTTATACAGAGCATTTGTGTTTTTAGTCCATATCTTCGTTCAGAAAATACCTTATTTCCAAGAATCAAGAACTACCAAATTACATCCTCAAAAGAGAAAAAGGAATAAATTGTATTAATTAAATCTATGCAGAATAAAAATATATACACAAAATAGTTCAAAAAAATTTTTTAAAAAAAAGCCCATTCTTCTCTTATTGTATCTAACTAAACAAGACCTATTGAGCCAGACAAATCATTTGGAAAAACAGGTCTATTTTAAATAACCTATTAAAAACACATTTATAATTAAGAAAAAAATTCCATTTCCAATAGCATCTAAAATAATAAAATACCTAGATATAAATTTAACGAAGTAGGTGAAAGACTTGTACACTATAACTGAAAAAAAAAACACTCCTGAAAGAAATTGAAAAGGACCTCAATAAATGGAATGACATTCTGTGTTCATGGATTAGAAGACTTAGTATTGTTAAGATGTCAATACTGCCCAAAGTGATCTACAGATTCATTACAATCCCTATGCAAATTCCAAAGGCCTGTTTTGCAAAAATAGAAAAGCCAAACCTCATATTCACATGAAATCTCGAGGGGCCTCAAATAGGCAAAAAAAAATCTTGAAAAAGAAAAGCAAAGTAAGGAGCTTCGCTTCCTGATTCCAAAATATATTACAAAGCTACAGTAATCAAAAGAGTGTGGTACTGGCATAGGATACACATATAGATCAATGGAATAGAATTGACAGTCCAGAAATAAATCCATATATCCACGGTAAATTGATATTTGACAAGGGTGCCAAGTCTATTCAATTGGGAAAGAATAGTTTCTTCAATAAATGGTTCTGGAACAACTTGATTTCCATGTGCAAAAGAATGAAGTTGGAACCCTACCTCACACCATATATGAAAAATAACTCAAAATGCATCAACAACTAAATCTAAGAGCTAAAACCATAAAACTTTAGAATAAAGTATGGGAATAAATCTTCATAACCTTAAATGTGGCAAAGGATTCTTAGAGATAGCACCAAAAGTACAAGGAACAAAAGGAAAAAAAGATAAATTGGCTTTCATGTAAATTAAAAATTTTTGTGGATCAAAGGATATCATCAAGAAATTGAAAAAAAAACACAATATATCTAAGGGCCTAGTATTCAGAATTTATAAAGAAGTTTTACAACTCAATGCCAAAAAAAGATAAACAATCCAATTAAAAATGGTTAAAGGACTTGATTAGATATTTGTCCAAAGAAGATATACAAATAGGCGACAAGCATGTGAAATATATTCAGCATCATTAGTTAGTAGGGAAACTGTAGTGAGTTTGAGAGAATTTGCGCTGATCAAGGAAAAAACTATGACCACTAGTTAGCATCCTTCCACAGTAAGCTATTTATTGGAGCCAACACATTAGGGAAAAAAAGAGAGGGGGAGCCTATGTGTCTTCCTCCACAGCAATGTGTGGCGTACCTGGATCAGAGAACTCCAAAAAATAGCAGCATCCTAAATCAGTTGCCATCAAGTCAATTCCCTCATGGAGACCACAGAGTAGAACTGTGTGCTCCATAGAGTTTTCAATGACTGATTTTTGGAAGTTGACTTCCAGGCCTTTCTTCCAAGGTGCCTCTGAGTGGCCTCCAAACTTTCTGTTAACAGCTGAGTACATAATCTGTTTGCATTTCTCAGGGACTCCAAAAACCAGTTGCCCTCAGGTCCTTATACCTACAAGGTTTTATCTTATCTGTGGCTAGCAGATGTTGGGTGTAGTTTCACAAGGTATATATAGCAGACAGTCCGTAAGTGGATAAATACCTGCTTATTTGGGCTATTCTTAAAACAATTGAATGTGTATGAATTTGAGTTTGGCGCCAGTGGGCTTTTTAGGCTAACAGGCCTCAACTTACCATGAAGAAGTAAAAAATGTGGAGTCAATAAATAAAGGTTATTTTTTATTCATTTGTATAACAGAAATGCAAATTAAAACCACAATGAGGTAACGCTTTACACCCACTAGGATGGCTATTG